>NC_035448.2:67728093-68342468 GCF_002127325.2 Helianthus annuus
ATCAATTCTTGGCAGGGGATACCTATTCTTGATCGTCAGCTTGTTCAACTCTCTGTAGTCGATACACATACGGAAACTTCCGTCCTTCTTCTTGACAAACAAAACTGGAGCTCCCCAAGGCGAGAAGCTTGGTCGGATAAAACCCTTATCTAACAACTCTTGAAGTTGTGTCGACAGTTCCTGCATCTCAGACGGAGCAAGTCTATAAGGTGCCTTAGCCACAGGCGCAGCGCCTGGTACTAAGTCGATGCGAAACTCCACTTGCCTTTGAGGTGGCAAGCCAGGCAAGTCTTCTGGAAAGACTTCTGGGTATTCCCTCACGACAGGGATGTCTTCGATCTTCGGCTCAGCAGCCTTCTTATCCACAATGTGTGCTAGAAAAGCAACACATCCTTTCTTCAGACACTTTCTTGCTTTCAGGCAGCTAATCATCCTTAACGGCGTCTCACGCTTTTCTCCATGAACAACAATGGTCTCACCATCGTCGGTCAGAATACGAACAACCTTCTCGTGACAAACTATCTCTGCCTTGTTACTCGATAACCAATCCATCCCTACTACCACGTCGAAGCTTCCCAACTGGACTGGTAGTAGATCGAGAGCAAACTCACGTTCTCCTAATTCAATCACACAGCCTCTGATCACATCACTGGCTTCTACCAACTTTCCATTAGCCAATTCGATTACGTAGGGAATGTCTAACTTATTAGCGGCTAGCCCAAGTATATTCTTAAATTCTAGTGATATGAAGCTATAGTCGGCACCAGTATCAAACAGAACAGATGCATAGCGTTGGTTTACAGGGAACGTACTAGTGACAACGTTGGGATCCTGGCGTGCTTCCCGTGCACCGATCTGGAACACCCTTCCACGGGCTTGGTTCAATCCCGGGCAATCCTTCTTGAAGTGCCCAATGTCACCGCAATGAAAACATCCTAATCTTTTTCCACTTCCTGCACCGTCCCCAACTGGCGGGTTGTTTTGATTGGCAGTTCCGGCTTGATTTGCATTGTAGCTTCGATTATTCCCTTGTGGACGATTTCCCAAACCACCACGATTATCGTTTCTATTCATATATCCTCCCTGGCCTCTCCGGCCTGCACTAGCCCAACATGATTCCTTTGAGTGGCCCGGTTTTCCACAAGATTCACAAACTTTCACGTTACAATTGCCAGTATGGTGGCGTTGGCAGTTGTTGCATTTGGGCTGGGTGCCCTGGTACCCTTTCCCTTTCTTGGTACTACCAGCTGATTTTCCCTTCTTTACTGCCATACTGACGCCTTGTTTGAAGTTTGAAAACTTCCTTTTGTTATCTCCTGAGGACTCTACGTGAGTCTCTGTCTTCTTCGCCTTAACTTCGTCAAACTTGTTTAAACGAATTGCCTCCTCAGTGAGGGCCACGCTCAAATCAATGGCTTCCGTAATAGTTGCCGGTTTGGAGGAGGTCACCATGCTGATGATTTGGGGAGCTAATCCCCAAATGAAGCGCTCAATTCGCTTGTATTCAGGCGTGACCATATAAGGAACCACTTGAGATAGGTCATGAAACCTCTGGACGTATTCTGCAACCTTTGGTCCATCCATCTTTAGGTGCCAAAATTCAGTCTCCAACTTTTGAATTTCTGCGCGGGAACAGTACTTCTTGCGCATAAGCTCTTTCAATTCGGCCCAAGTCAGGGCGTAGGCAGCAGCTTCGCCTAGTGTTTGCACTTGTAAGTTCCACCAAGATAGGGCTCCGTCTAGAAACAGCCCTGAGATGTAAGTGACCTGCTGGTCGAGCGCACATTTGCTCATGCGGATGGTGGAATCAGTCTTCTCTGCCCAGCGAACGAAAGCAACAGCACCACCTGTGCCGTCGAAGTTGATGGGCTTACAGTCCAAGAATTGTTTGTAGGTGCACCCATGAGGAGGATTTTGGTTGCCGTTGATGTTCGAGCTACTTCCGCTTGGTCCTCCTTGCGAGGCAGCATACTGAGCAATGGCGGCAGCAATAACTTGCTGTAGTTCTTCCGGAGTAGTGGGCATCGGCTGTGGTTGACGTCTTGGTGCCATCTTCTAAAGATGCGTACGCCGATTAGGCCAAAGTAAACATACGTATATAGTAATAGTAATAGCATATAACATCTCATGTTATCAATATTCACACACAACATCCCATGTCCCAACATCCCATGTCACAAATATCATACACACAACATCCCATGTCCCAACATCCCATGTTGCAAATTTCATACTTACAACATCCCATGTCACAAAACATAAATAAGCAATCAAGTGAATCAGATATGGTGAGAATACGGCGATTGTTATATATATCGAGACCATAAAGTGTAGCAAGTGTGTCAGCATGTCACTGTATCATACAATCACAAATCAAATAGGGGCTACATCACCCCTGTCAAAAACAACATCACATCAGTGTCACATACAACCAGTACATCAACAAATATCAACAAAAATCAGTATCGTCAGATGGTCTCCAAAAGGCTGTGCAGTCACAATCGCGGTCGTCTCACCATCGCCTACTACTACAGTACCAATGAGCCCTATGCGGATAGGGGTGGAGGAGGGGGAAAGTGAGCGAAAAGTAAGCGGCGTAAGTGATACCAGTCCTCCTCCATCGCCTGCTGAGTACGGATCACGGACGCAACCTGCTGCTCCAAGGTCGAAAGTCGGGCAGCAATGTCAGGAGGAAATGATCGAAAAGGCTGAAATGATGAAGATGTCTGACCAAGATATGGACCAAAAGACAACTGAGCTCTCTCGAGCTCCTGGAGTCGCTGTGAATGAGACTCGTGCTGGTGTACAAACGACATCAAAAGATCCTCAATAGTATGGCCCAAATAAAATGGATGATATGGATCAGTGGGTGGCATCGGTAAGGAAGATGTCCAAAGTAATGGCGTGCTGGAAAGATCGATAGGTGCAACAGAAGATGGGATAGATGCTATCTGAGGCATGAATGGCATGGTCGTCGGTACATGACCGAAAGGGTGGGCTGAAGAGCCCTCTCCAGGCCCCGCTGGAGGAATAAATGATGGGATCTGAAATGAGAAATCAGTATGATGTGTGCCAGTGTGATGTGGGGGAAACGGTGGAACATCCTCGTCCGCCGGTATCCACCCGTGCTGTGCCTCCTCATCTGGAGGATCCATGTGCTCAGCAAAAAGAGCGTGCTCGGGCTCGATGGGTAAAGGATCGATAGGAGCAATAACGGGGTCAACAGGTGCAATATCAGGATCGACAGGATCAATAACAGGATCAGCAGGTATGTCACCAACGGGTAAAGGAACAATGGGATCAGCAGCAACATGATCGCCCTCGATCACAGGAACATCTACAGGGGGATCAACATCAACAGGCTCAAGAGGAAAATCAGCATGAACAGGGTCATGCTCAGGTAAAGGGTCAAAAACAGCTGCCTGCTCTGGGGCTATGGCAGGCTCAGGGTCGTCGAACGCCATGTCAAAGTCAAAATCTGGATCAATGGGACCGATAGGATCATCAGGGTCCTCTATATGCTCATCCATAGGAATATACTCGATATCATGGTCAGGATCAAATCCTGGAGGGAAAACAGGGTCAGAATCCTCGATATCATCATGCTCAAATGCGTAGCTCGGAATGGGGGCAGCTGAAGACGCCTGATCAGGGTCTGAGTCGTGAATAAACTGCTGCGCGCTCGCCCCGCGAGATGATACAGATGCCACAGACTCAAAAGAGTCTGGGACTGGTGAGTGAATGGGCGAGTCTCCAGCTGGAACGTCAGCTATCATCAAGAGACCGCCAGCAGGTAGAGGAGCTACGTCAGGATCCTCGTCCTCAAATGGCTCGTCCTCGTAAAGCTCGATGTCGCCGTCGGCATCGGCGTCTGGCATAAGCTCATAAGCTGGGTAAGAAGCAAGAGGAATCGGTGCTGGAATCGCAACAATAGGGAGGTACTCAGCAGGATCGCCATCAATAGGCTCATAGGCACCCTCGGGTAAAGCGAAGGGCAAGGAGTCATCAGTGTGCTCATCGGCACCGTCAGGTAACGCGAACGGCTGGAAGTCGTCATCGTCGGTGCTAGTATAGTCTGAGGTGTGCACCTCATGCTCCGAAGACATAGCATCGTCTGACACTAACGGTAGAGGTCCAGTGGTATCTGATCCACCTGTAGCTGGTGAATCCATGGGTCTGTAACATAACACAGAATAAGCACAAAATCAGTGAATCAAATAGTCACATAAGTTACCAGATAATAATCACATAATCCACCTAGTCCCACTAGCCTCCCAGCCTCCCAGACTGTCCTTCCTAGTCTCACTAGCCAACACTCCTAGTCCCACTAGCCTCCCAGCCTCCCAGACTGTCCTTCCTAGTCCCACTAGTCAACACTCCTAGTCCCACTAGCCAACACTCCTAGTCCCACTAGCCTCCCAGCCTCCCAGACTGTCCTTCCTAGTCCCACTAGTCAACACTCCTAGTCCCACTAGCCCGAACCTCAGCCTCCCAGACTGAGCCTAGAATAATGAATAAAATGTGCTCAACATTTGTTTGTAAAAAGTTTGTGGATCTGGACTTAAGTGGTATGCAGAAAAATGTTTTCGTGAGAGCCCTAGTGATCATAGTCTAGACTCGAGAAAGAATCCTAGTTCGCTATGATCAGAGCTCTGATACCAAGCTGTCACACCCTGGCTTTGCGGAAGCGTGGTTAATTTGTGTGACTTCTTAATACCATAGCTTAATCATAACAAAGCTATATGAATTTAAAAACCATGCAAGTCATCCATTAAGTTTTTGAAAACATCATACAATACCATTGTTTTTAACATGCAACCATAACCTTGTTCAGTAACATTACAACTTATAACAAAACATAGTCGTGATTTAGGGATTGTGTCTTGTCCAGGTAAGAGACACAACCCTAAACCCTGATGACTTCATGACCAGTGCAGCGGAAAACGTTCCATACCGTGCCAGATCCGTTTAATTTCCTGAAATACATGTGAGTTGAAAAATCAACAATAATGTTGAGCGAGTTCACGTGTAGGTGAGTATGTAAAACATTTGTGAGTATAAAAATAGTTGTGGTATGTAGCAGTGTAAGAGGACTTGTGATCATCAATGGTTTGCAAGGCCACTGACATATGTGAAGTGCAAATAGGGAGACTCAAACCTAGCAGATTTCGCCACGGCAAAGTAAGTGGACAAAGTCACCCCACGGTCCGTTTCTAGTTTGGCCGGGGGCTGGGCTCGCTACACCCAGATAGATCTACCGCTCCTGTCCCTCGGTCCCTCCATGAGGACTAATGGCCCCATGTTGTTCCTATCCACTCACATGATCGTATAACACCTCCTTACGTTAAACATACCGTTGTAAAGTACTTGTAAATCATAGTAACATGTATTTCACCCCCGCAGTTAAGTAAACTGAAAACAGTTAGAGAAAAGGGGGACATGAACTCACAGTGAATGCGTATCTCTACCAAGTAAGCCGAATATCCGAAGCTGTGCAACGACCTACAGGTGCTAATTCTATTAGACGGATGGCCGTGCCTTAGCTTTATAACTTATATTTTTAGGAGACGGTTAGACAACCGTTTCGTGTACATACTTGGTATTTTACTTCCCAAGGATGGGGGATTTAAATACATGTGTATTTATACTATCTCATTAAGTCCCACTTAATATATTTTTATTTCTCATTCCAAAATATAATTATTTTTCTCAAAAATAATATATTTTCTCTTTACACAATACTTTCCAAAATAATACGTTAACAACATACGTGTTGGTGAATATTTCCGCGTAATGCGTAAGTTACGTTTTAATGATTAGGTGGTAATAGAAATTACCGTTGTAACTTTTATGCTTGTCGTATAAGAGTTTGTATTATTTTGGGTTTGACAAGTTAGTAAATATTATTTTTACTCTAAAAATAATATTTATACACTTTCACAAAATAATCATAAACAGTGTTGTGACAAAATATATTTACCGAATATATATTTATCACGTTTAGTTTTGTGAAAATCCCACCTCCGATTATTTATAAATAAAGTTGTGGCGAAATATATTTGAAAACATGTCAAAGTAGTCTAACACTTGTAAATAATTCTAAGTGTTATATTTTTAGAAAATTTCGCCAGAGTTTCCCCTGTAACTGGAGGTGGCCACGCTTTCAAGCGTATCATTTTCTTTTACAAAATCACTTCTTTTATTTCAATCAATCAATTTCCAACATAATAAACAAGTTTCAACACTTCGAATTCGTAGACTAGTATGTAAAATCACAATATTACATGAACTTGTAGTTTTTCTAAAACTATTATGTAGATCTCGTTATATTTAGTGGATCTATGTATAAAATAGTTTATTCTTGCAAAAACCCCGTTTTTGGAACAAATCACTCTTTACAACTTCCGACAATTTTTATAAAAATTGTTATTTTGTCGGATCTTTCATTTCACAAGTGTTTATACACTTGTAGACTATAAAAATCACATTTGTTAACCTGTTATACAACTTTTATAAAACATGATTTTCTCAACACCCGGTCCTACGAATATACCACTTGTACATACGTAGATCGGCTCGTTTTAAATACTATTTTTCATGTTAAAACACTTTTACACAAGTTCATGTTTCCCGTGTGGTGGAGTTTCACCTTTTAACCCTTGTACAAAAGAAACAAGTGTATGTCAAGATACGTGATCCTAACAAAGTCGGGTTAAACGATGATGAGAGCCACCACATCATAGATCGGGCTTTAACAATCAACATATTCAAATACTACGACATTTACACGCGTTATGTGCTTTTATCCAACGATTTTCACTTTTTAGAAGACTTTAAAGATTCATGAAGTGGGTTACCGACATTTAACCGATAAAAATCCTTTTAACCACTTTAGACACGACTAAAAACGAGTTTTAAACAATATACCTCTAGCTCGAGGCTAGGGAAGAAACTAGTCGAAAACGGCGTGGATAAAAGCAAATGCTCGAGGTCCTTCAACTTCCGTTTGTTCCGAGCTTCGTTGTACGTGATCCTCAAGACTTGTATGCACTTGGAACTTGCAAGACTTGAACCGAAAGTGGATGGATGGTGGTGAGGGGGTTCGGCCGAGAGGTGCACAAGGGAGAGAGGGAGTGAGTTTGAGTGTGTGAAATGTGTGAGAGAGTGTATGCTTATATAGAGATTTTTGTCGTTATCGTCCATCGGATCTCCATGCTTTATAGATATTCGCGTAATCTAATATAATATAATAAAGGTGTACCCTCCTTGTTGGCCGATTTGGTTAGGGTGGTGGGACCACCCGGTTGGATCTCGATTGTTCAGTTACGGTTCAGTTATGTTAAGTCGGTTACATAAAGGTCTAACCTCGTTAGTTGTCTAATGTGTTAGAGAGCGGGTGTTAGGGTAATCAGGGACCCTAACTGGCTCCGAAAAATACTAACAATAATTCTGGCAATATTTTTATGTTCCGGGTATTGTCCGGTTGTTCGGTTGGATAGGAATCCGTTAAAGTGCTTAAGATATCCTTTAAGCGTCGTAAGTAATATTTTTAGCGACACAATTTATTCAGCAAAGTGTCGGGAATAATTCTTTGTATTTTGGCACTTTATTAATTAGCTAGAAGCTAGTGTGTAAATAAAAGTGTTGTGTTCCGTGCTTAAAGTACGTTTTAGGCACATCCAATCTCTGTATCTTATTCCTAGAGACGCAATTATACAACCCTTGTATCTCTACACACACTACGGGTGTAGTAAAATAATTCTGGCTCTTACAGGCCTTTAGAGGCAGTGTCTGCCTGATGCTGGGTATATCAGCATGTTCACTGTGTATCCGTTTAGTGCTACTGTGCTTCTTGTGCATCAAGTTTGTCACTAGAGTTCAGTAAATAAATAATGTAGTGACAGGAAAAATCAAAGTATGATGCAGACATGTACATGTATCAACAATCAAGTAGCAGTTTATCAGAAATCTCAGTTAAGCACAGTAGTTAGGCAACAGTTAATAGCTAATTAAGTCGTACGGATACCTGGTTTTGTGAGGGTTGTCACAGATTGAGGATCCCAATACTTGTCTCATATGTCACAGCAAAAAAAACCCTAAAAACAAAGAAGGAAATAATTCAAAATTCTCATTAAGCTGGTGAACCACATCTTGTAAAACCCTAATGAAGTTACATGTTCACTCAACATGACTTCTCCTTCAATTAGATGAACAACAAAAGGGTAGAAAGCTGAGTACAACGAAAACAACCAGTCCATTTTTCTGGTAACATTTAGACATTTTAGGGTTTGATTACCTTTGTGTTTGCTAATCGTTGATGTGGAAGAAAGCCAAAAGACCCACAACAGAGATGAGCAGACGAAACCTTCAGTTAGGGTTTCTTCAAATCAGTGTTCAACCCTGTGTATTTTCAATTTCATTGATGTTTGTCCTTCATCTCCGGTTGTTCATCATCATCTGATTTCATCTCAAACCATCAGCACTCTAGACATCTTTCATCACGGACGACGAAACCCTAGTCTCCTCCACCGGTGGTTCAAACGCTTCCGATCCAGATCTGAGAGAAAGAGAGGAGAAAGTCTGATAAAGTTTGTGAGATGTGAGTTGTGAGAGAGGAGGGAATGGAAAGGGCGATCCATGTGAAGTGAATATCCGCCGTCGAGATTGTGATCCGTGTGAAAAATTGAAAGAAATGGACGGTTGATGATGAATCAGTTGAAGGGTAAAAAGTTTGTGTTTTCTTGTGTTTTAAATCTTGTACATTGTGCATTAAGTGTTTTTTCAACACCTTGTTCAATTACCATCTTGTCCTTCACATATCCTTATTAAAGTAGTATAGATATATATATATATATATATATATATATATATATATATATAGGGGAAGGTTCAAATGAAAACCACTAGTTATTGTGAAAACTCGAAAACTAATTAAAAAAAGCCAAAAAAACATACAAAAAAATTTTTTTTTTAATTTTTTTTTTGCAATCAAAATTTCGCAGGTTTTTTAATATAAAAAAAAATTTCAAAAAAAAAAAAAAAATTTTGTGTAGTGCACATGTGTAATACTGCACATATGTATGTGTACTACACATGTGTATTATTACACATGTGCACTACACAAAATTTTTTTTTTTTTTTTTTTGAGAAAAAAAAGTTTTTTTTATATATAAAAACTAGCGATTTTTATAAAAAAAATTGAAAAAAAAATTGTGTGTTTTTTAGGCTTTTTTTAGTTAGTTTTCGAGTTTTCACAATAAAAGTGGTTTTCATTTGAACCATCCCCTATATATATATATATATATATATATATATGGTGGGGTTCTAGTGTGAATACCAGTGTATTTGTGAATTGTGTGAACAAATCCTGACCATTGATTTACATCATCAAATGGTAAAATACACCAGTGTATTTTCATCATCAAACCTTGATCAAATCCTGGTCATTGATTTATACTTGTGTATTGATAATGAAGAGCTAGGATTAGTTCACACAGTTCACTATCAAGGAGAAAACGCCCAAAAGTGTGAGAACGGTGAGAACGCATCATGGTCCAAGATGTGTCACGCGACATAGAGAAGGGCGGAGGGGATTTTTTGTCCTTTTATATCCTTTTTTTTAAACGCGTGTCACATCACCTTTCCATTTTTTGGCATTTAACAAATACGCGGCGTTTTTATTGTTTTTAGATCAGGATCATAGTAAATATTTTGGCGTTTTAACTAAGTATGGCTTTGATTGTTATGCCAAGTAGGATGTAGCCTATAATGTAAAAAACATCAGTAATTTTCTTGATGTTTATTTTTTTCTATCAAGTATTGTGTCATGTAGGATGCATGCCTATAATGTGACATGCAATTATGGTGTTTTGAAAAGATAAACAAATTCAATTTTCTATGTAGTGGCCTTTAATATAATAAATGTTTGGCAGTAATGTTACCGTCTCTTCATTTTACTGTTTTGCAATTATTGTTTTGCTCGATTTCATCTGTCAATTAGTGTTGCTTATTCCAGTAATACTTTGTTTGGCATTTTTTGGCGTTTTATATAGCAACAATGTGCTTTGCTAGCATCCGTTCTCACAGTTTCACAATAACAGGCGTTTTGGTGTTTGTAATTTTTTGCGTTTTATACTCAATTTTTTTATTAGTAGAGAATTAGATAATAAACAACAGAGAACGAGATAACAAAAAATAGAAAGTGAAAAAAAATAAAAAATTCTAATCTAATTTCTCGTCCAAATCTTCATTGTCATCAGCCTCTTCAACTTTAACCTGTTTGGCGTTTTGAACCTGTTTTGAATACCTTATGTAGATCCTTATTTTCCTACATAACGCCCGTCTTTAGAAGATGCTTATTTTTAGTGGCATCCTGTATTGTGGTTTGATATATACTTGTTTGGTGACATGTTGAAGATCAACGCCTGCTCGAATGTATTGATCCCTTCATGCCATCCATATATCCATCAAGAACAAAATGACATGATGACATATAAGTGTCATCAGTTTCATGAATATTTGTCCATCTCATTCAGCAAAAGCTTATAGAAATACTCACCTCAGAGAAGAATCCATTCAGTGAAACTTCATTCATAACAATACTCAATATAGAAGAAACGATGTTCCCCATCTGTGGCTTTTTTAACTATTTTTTTGGCGTTTTAAAGGGAATGGTTTCTAGGAAACATGGCGTTGTTTTTGGTGTGTGTCCAGTTGATTGTGCAGGGACGTCTCTCTTATAGGATGTTTTTGGCGCGTAGTTTAGGCTAGATTTTATTTATAATAAATGATATTAATAAAGTAGCCGTCTTTTCAGATACTGTGTGTATTTTTACTGTTTTTGTTCAGCTTTTTATGAGTTTTTAGGGTGATAGACGTTTCATCTTCCAAGTTTGGCGTTTTTTAATGGCTTTAAGTAGTTTTTGGCGTTTTTTTCATTTTTAGCTTTTAATAATATTTCTCCAAATTAATTTTATCATAGTTTGGGAGTTTTTGCCGTTTCACTGCATCATGGCGGTTCACAATCATTATGACTGTTTGTCGTTTTATTAATATAATGTTTTTTTTGTTCTTAGCTGAAAAATACATAACAAACAATAGAAAAAGAAAACTAAAAAAATAGAAATAGAAACAATTCATCTTCTAAATCTTCACTGTCATCAGTCTGTTTCTTCTTTGAAACATGTTCACTAGCGGTTTGACTCTGTCATGCTTGTGTTTTTGTGGCCGTTTGGAAAGACAAAATGACGTGAGTTTTTTTGTTTGAATATGTATCTTCAAACTACTCATCAGTGTCATTCGTCTCTTCATGCCATTATAATATTCATCAATAACAAAACACAAAAAATGACATAAGTCTGACACCAGCATCTTTTTATTTATGATTTGTCCATCTCTTGCAGCAAAATGTTATTGAGTCACAACACCTCAGGGAAGAATGCATTCTGCGAAACTTCGTGTAGAACAATATTGAATATACAAGAAACGATCTTTGCCATTTTTGGCGTTTTACTGAGGAACTAGTGTATCTGAAAGAAACGTCGCTTTTTTGGAATCTTTGATGTTTGAGTGTTTTGGCATTTCTAAGATGATCGGTATATAGTAAAATATGGCGTTTTTGAGTAGGTGTGTTTGATGTTTTGGGGTTTTTGGCGTTCGTAAGATGAATAGTATATAGTAGAAAATATGGCGTTCCAGGTTTGAGGGGAGGGGTGTTTTTATGTCTGAGATGTTTTGTTTATATAGGGATGTGTTTTGGCCCGTAATGGCGTTTTATTCATTAGTTTGGCGTTTTGGTAGAAAAGTGTAAAGACCCTTTTACCCTTAATGAAGCGCGTCCACTTAATAGAATTCGTGTTATTTACGAAAACGCCACCGCGCGAATCTAGTCCATAGATTGTTTTGATCGGACGATCCATAAGCGTTCTCACCATTCTCATACTTTCCACCATTTTCTCTAAATCCTGACCCTTTATATATATATATAGAAAAAGTATATCGTACAACATTATGGCTTAACGTACTTCACGTGTGACAACGTGCGTGATTTGTTCTATAACATGCGTGATTAATGTTTTCAATATGCGTGATTATTGTATTTCAACATGCGTGATTTTGGATTTTTGAGTTATAACGTGCGTGATTTTAAAATTAACGTGCGTAGTACGTGATGTACGTTAATCCGTAATGTACGTTAACATTCCCCTCTCTCTCTCTCTGTCTATATATATATATATATATATATATATATAGAGAGAGAGAGAGAAGCGTAAGAACTAATAAAAAACTAACTAAAATTAATTTTTAATACAACCCTTATTAATTATTAAAATACAACACTAAAGTAAGAATTTAGTATTTGAATAATTTATTTTTTCTCTTAAAATCACTCTGAATAATTTTTTTATATATATTTAAGTACAAGAAATCTACACATGTATAGATGACAAACTTATATTTATGTAAAAAATATTTACTAGTACATGTAACTATAAAAGGTGTTATTTATTTCATAATATTGTTTATTAATAATAAGAAAACTCTCATTTGAGAGAAATTTAAAACACTCTATACTATACGGGTATGGTTTCTAAAGTGAACACTAGTGTATTTGCGAGCTGAGTGAACAAATTCTGGCCATTGATCTACACACGCGTGTATGGCCAGGATCTCATCATCAAATCATAAAATACACTAGTGTATTTCAACATCAAATCCTGGCCATTGATCTGCACACGTGTATGGCTAGTATTAGTTCACTCAGTTCGCAAACTACACTAGTGTTCACTCTTGAACCTATACTATATATATGCAATATAGAGTCCCTTGTTTTTAATTTATTTTACCAACCTGGAGTCCGGTTATTAAAAATTGAACTAGGTTAATATCATTGTAATTATTTTCAAACAAAGTTTGGATTAATTATAGGTTTTTAATTAAATTTTACCATTGACGAAGCTTGTTGTAAGTACTCTTTAACATACCATTGACGAAGCTTGTAGTAAATACTCTAGATATACAGTGACGATTCGAAACAAACGAAAACAAACGTGTAAAGTCATCAACGGGTCGCAAGGTAAATAAAAGGGTATACATATTCCCACACCTTAATGCCTATTTTCACACCCTTCAAGACGCCTCGTATAGACCTATACGAGGCGTATAGGGTTTCTTTTCCCGACCAGCTTCTGCACCTCGTACAACGTCACATCAGTCACATCAGACGGGGAGTCTAGGCCTGTACGAGGGACCAATACGAGGGTACTTAGATGCCTCGTATAGGTCTATACGAGGCGTCTTGCTGACTGATTTTGTTGGTGCAGTTGTCTGTCGACTACATCTTCGTTCGAGTCTTAGGGTAGGGCTGATTGTATAGTGAACGATAAACGAGAAATCATGTATTAGATTTAGGACCGCTTATAGGGTAGTTGAGCTGGACCGCTTTTGTGGCAATCATGATGGATCGCTCATCTGTCACTTGGTTGGATCGCTCATATGGACTTGTCCATATGAGCGGCCCATGACTCCTATATATAGGTGTCATATGGGCGGTTCCAGTAGTAGTGTGTGTGTGTAAAGGCGAAGCCCTGTCCGTTTGTCTCCACGTACTTGTAATTGTCAGTGAATCAATAAAGGAGACGTTAAAGAGTGAAATCAAGCTTTACGAAGACTAATTCAATGAATTCCGCCTCTGAATTAGTCTAAGCGCTCTTCTGATCGACTCATCGGGTCAGCAAACGATCCTACAGATTTGACAATGTCACTATGATGAGACTATGTGTCTGACATGACTTAAAGGCATACGGGGAGTAAAGAGCTATACGAGGCATCTATATCTCACATAAAATGCAACATACAGTGCATTCTTGGTCCACACCCGAGCATTCAACAAACACTCACATTCACACATTCTGTTTCTTCTTGTATTTATTCGAAAGACACTCTTGTTGTTTGTATTTGCGTTCTTATCATCCCGGAGTGTTGAAACGTCATCATATTGGGACGACAACTATATCTTCGGGCAGTATTCTAGCGAAAACTGGGGGCACGAAAGCGTTCCGGTAACAGTTATTAGCTTAAATGTTTTAATTACTTTTTGTTTTAGTTTATTATTTACTAATGATGATACGGTTGTCTATTTTAGAGGAGTCTGGCGTTCCCGATTCTAATGAGCAAGAGGAGGATGTGTCTAATATACAAGGAAAACAAAACAGCCCGTTTCTAGATTTGAACAAGCATCCTCCTGTTGATGAAACAGCCCCTGTAGATGACTCATACCATGCTAGTGGATACGGAGGAAATGGTGGATACGGAGGAGACGGTGGATACGGAGGAGACGGTGGATACGGTGGAGACGGTGGATACGGTGGATACGGAAGAGACGGTGATCATCAGCAATTCATTTCCCCGGGCACTCCTTACGTTCATCAAAACAATCCGGACGTTGGAGGATATGGTGGTTATGGTGGATATGGTAGATATGGTGGTGAGGCACCTCCCATCCTGGACAGTCCGTACTTAAAAAAGCAGGTATAAATTACTATTTTATTATTAATATTTTATTATTATTATTATTTTATTATAATTATTATTATTATTATTATTATTTTATTATTATTATTATTATTAATAATAATAATAATATTGTCGATGTTACAGGTTTTCAACTCTTTAGATGAACTAAAGAAACGGATACAAGAAATAGCAAACGCGGATGGTTTCGTTATTGTCACCCGTCGATCAAAGAAAATCGGGGGAAGAACCGGGAGGGTATGGCTTGAATGTGATCGTGGTGGTGAGCACCAGAGTACAGCAACACTTAGAAAAGCTGGAAGCAAAAAAACCGGTTGCCCGTTTTACCTGCTGGCTGTCCGAAACCACCCGTATGAAACCTGGGAGATAAAAGACAGAACAATTGAACATAACCACGAACTTTGTGTGGACCTGTTGGCCCACGAGTTTATGCGAAGGTTTACTCCAAGCGAAACGAAACTGATCGAGCAGCTGACAGCTCAAAACATGGAGCCGCGCAAAATATTTCAAACGATAAGGAAGCAGGACCCCGACATGTTTCATGTTCAGAAAGACGTTCAAATAGTTGTAGCGAAGATTAGAGCCGAACAAAGACAAGGATTGACTCCCATGCAGTCACTAGAAAACGTGCTGATAAACAACGACTTTATTTATGAGACACGGGAGGAACCCGGAACAGAGATCGTAACAGAGATCTTCTTTCTTCATCGGGACTCGAGAGTCATGTTGTCACACCCCCAAAATCCACCTGCGGAGTATCACCGCTTGGGAGCGTGACTGACCAGGATCAAGCCACCAATCATACAGAACATTGTATAAAGTAAAAGTAAACACATTATAATCCAAACCATTTCCATATGAAAGGTGTTTCCAAAACATAAGTAAGTTAACATTGTTTAGCGGAAGCGTATTATTGTAAAACCCAAAGTAAATAAGCATCAAACATCAAAAGTGTTTAACAAGGTGATCACGATCCAAGCCCCACAACGACCAGCTCCTCCGTGTGCAAGCTCCAAGTACCTAACGATCTGCAAGGCATGTAACAGAATGATCAACAAACTAGTTGAGCGAGTTCACAGAAAGTAAATGCGTAATAGTAAGTTCGTTTGTAACAAGTGGCTCTACTGGGCCGATTGTATGTTCTATTGGTGGTGGTGTTCCACGTTACTGGTGGTGGTGTTCCACGTTGTACAACCACTAGACTACTCGTAACTATAGGTATCCTTCACAACCGAGGATAGTGATCAGTATAAGTATCCTTCACAACCGAGGATAGTGATCAGTATAAGTATCCTTCACAACCGAGGATAGTAATGTGGTAGTCTAGCCATAGCGTCAATAGTGTATCTAATCAACCTTTCAATCCCATTCCCAACACCCCGGAAATCCCATGCCTTGGTAAGAGTGTGAACTCACCTTGGTTTGCTCGGTATGCTAGGTTATGCACTCACAAGTAATTAGTCAAGTCCTATTGTATGCACGTATAACAAATCAGTTCATGTTCACAATGATACGCATGCTATTTAATGTTCACATAACAGTCAGTTTGCATATCGGCACAACACGTATTACTTCACAATAAATCATTCAAAGTATGTTTATAACCACATATCTTTCGAATCCACCCTTATCTTTCGACCTATTAGTTATCTTTCGACATATCAGTTATCACAGTTATCTTTCGGACCGAATGTTATGTTTCGAGACACATGCCATCTTTCGACCTAAAGGCATCTTTCGGTAATTATGTTTCGGTCAATGCTATCCTTCGGTCAACACTACTATGGTTCGAAGGTCAAGCATCTTTCGGTCACATCAATGTTTCGCCAATAAGTATCTTTCGACAATAACTATGTTTCGAGTAGACAAGTATCGTTCGATACAATCAGTTACGTTAACAACAGTTACAATTCCAGAAACCCTAAGCATGCTAACAGCCGTCAATCAACATTATCGACCAAACAACAATCATGCAGTAATCATAGGATCATCATCTAATCATCATGCAATCATCATAATACTAATACCCATCGTGATCCCTAGTTTATGTGTACACCAAGCCGATTAACATAGTATGTCACATTATCGAACCCTATTAACATGCCATGAACATTCAGATCTCACCAATAACACCCTAATCGATTTGACAATAACAACCATTCCGATAACACATCAAGCAAGTCAGTAAGATCATAACATTAATCATAAATCGATAACCCTAATCATACAAGTTGTGTAAACCGCAGATTATCACGGTATTCCTATACGATTCATAGACAAGTAAGTGCTAGAAGTAACTAACCGAGATGAGGGTTTGGTCACGCAAAAGTTTCCGGTGGTTTCTAGTTTGCCGTCACAGTGAAATAGCTCTAGGGTTGAAAAATGACAGCCGATTACGTGCTTTCACGTATATATACATATTACAGAAATGGGCCAAGCCCATCTGAAAGACTGGGCCGAAGGATATGTTTCGTGGCCGAAGGATGTCGAAGGATAAAGTCCTTGGTCGAAGGATATGTTTCGAGATCCTTCGGACCGAAAGTTGATCCTTCGAATCGAAGGATATGTTTCGAGATCCTTCGATCTGTATGCCATGTTTCGTGATTTAGACTAAGTGTATTAAATAATAATTCTAATATTATCTTTTACAACCACAAGTAGTTACATGTATGCACAATGACAACACGTTTCATTAAAACACAACGCGTACAATTACAAGTCCAACAAGTCAACTACTAAACAGTCAAAGTCAACGCGCATTTAATGCGAAAGCAAAAGTCAGAAACTCGAGTTGTCACATTATCCCCAACTTAAAAGAAATTTCGTCCCGAAATTTGGTACGCACTCACTGAGGAAGCTAGGTAAGTTACATCGTTCACTGGTTTTCCTGGGGTGTCACATCATCCCCCCGTTGGTTTGGAATTTCGTCCCGAAATTCAGTAGTAGTAGCTTCAGCCTCAGAAGTGGATGCATTGGTTTCGAATAGCTGGGGGTACTTTTCTTTCATCTGGTCTTCGCGTTCCCAGGTATACTCTGGACCACGCTGGGAGTTCCAACGAACTCGAACAAGAGGGATTCTCTTGTGTTTGAGGACCTTAACATCCCGGTCCGTGATTTCAACTGGTTCCTCGACGAACTGCAACCGCTCGTCGATAGTGAGTTCCTTAAAAGGAACTATAAGGGTCTCATCTGACAGGCACTTCTTCAGATTCGACACGTGAAATACATTGTGAACTGCACCGAGTTCAGCTGGTAGTTTTAATTTGTAGGCTACTTTGCCAATCTTTTCCAAGATTTCGAATGGTCCGACGTACCGCGGATTTAGTTTGCCTCGTTTACCAAATCGAACCACACCCTTCCAGGGTGAAACTTTCAATAAAACCCGGTCCCCGACCTCAAATTCCAATGGCTTTCTACGCTTGTCCGCGTAGGCTTTCTGACGGTCGCGTGCTGCCGCCATGCGTTGTCGTATCTGTGCAATCTTTTCTGTGGCGTCCACTACAATATCTGGACCCGTAATCTGACTATCCCCCACCTCTGCCCAACAGAGAGGTGACCGGCATTTACGTCCGTACAATGCCTCGAATGGAGCGGCTTGAATGCTGGTATGGTAACTGTTATTGTACGAGAACTCCACCAAAGGGAGGTGCTTTTCCCAGCCGTTGCCGAAATCGATAACACACGCTCGAAGCATGTCTTCTAGAGTTTGAATAGTTCGCTCAGACTGCCCATCCGTCTGAGGATGATATGCTGTGCTCATGTCTAACCGTGAGCCGAAGGATTTGTGCATCGCTTGCCAAAGCTCTGACGTGAATCGTGCATCGCGATCCGAAATAATAGAGGTGGGCACTCCGTGCCTCGAAACAACTTCTTTAAGATAGACGTCTGCTAGGGTAGAAAACTTATCCGTTTCTTTGATAGCCAAGAAGTGAGCAGACTTTGTGAGTCGATCAACGATCACCCAAATAGTGTCATTCCCACGCTGGGATCTAGGTAAGCCCGTAACGAAATCCATGGAAATTTCTTCCCATTTCCACTGCGGTATCCTGGGCTGCTGAAGTAGACCAGCTGGTTTCTGATATTCAACCTTGACTCTCGCACAGGTTAAGCATTTGCCAACATAGGTGGCGATGTGGGCCTTCATACTAGGCCACCAATAAGTAGTACTGATGTCGTGGTACATTTTATCCGACCCTGGATGTACCGAATAGCGAGACTTGTGAGCTTCATCCATTACAAGTTCGCGTAAACCGCCATAAAGTGGGACCCAAATACGCCCCGTTACATAGTAGGCGCCGTCTTCCTTTTGTTCCATGCGTTGCCTTGAGCCGCGTAAGACTTCAGCTTTAACGTTTTCGGGTTTCAGTGCTTCTAACTGAGCAGCTCGTATCTGTGCAGGAAGACTGGACTGAATAGTAAGCTGTAGCGCTCGCACGCGCTTAGGTAGAGAGTCTTTCCGACTGAGGGCATCAGCCACAACATTGGCCTTGCCTGGATGATACTTGATGGCGCATTCATAGTCGTTTAGAAGTTCAACCCATCTCCGTTGACGCATATTCAAATCCTTTTGCTTAAGAATATGCTCGAGACTCCTGTGATCGGTGTAGATCGTGCACCTGGTACCGTACAGGTAGTGTCGCCATATCTTAAGCGCGAAAACAACAGCTCCCAGCTCTAAATCGTGCGTCGTATAATTCCGTTCATGAACCTTGAGTTGCCGCGAAGCGTAGGCTATCACTTTATCACGTTGCATCAACACACATCCAAGACCCTGGATGGATGCATCACAGTATACCACGAAGTCATCTGTGCCCTCTGGCAATGAAAGAATAGGTGCGCTGCACAGCCTATCCTTTAAGTACTGAAAAGCGGTCTCTTGCGTATTACCCCATCTGTAAACGACACCTTTCTGTGTTAGCATAGTAAGTGGTTGCGCGATCTTTGAGAAGTCTTTAATAAATCGCCTGTAGTAACCCGCCAAACCCAAGAATTGGCGTATTTCTGTCGGTGTACGTGGTGCTGGCCAGTTTCTGATCGAATCAACCTTGGATGGATCAACATGAATCCCATCCTTGTTCACCACATGGCCTAAAAAGTGGACTTCACGAAGCCAGAAGTCGCATTTTGAAAACTTTGCATACAGTTGCTCCTTTCGAAGAAGTTCCAAGATAAGGCGTAAGTGCTGCTCGTGCTCCTCCTGACTCTTGGAGTAAATCAAAATGTCGTCGATGAAGACGATAACAAACTTATCAAGATACGGTTTGCACACCCTGTTCATAAGATCCATGAAGACTGCAGGCGCGTTCGTAAGCCCGAATGGCATGACGAGAAACTCGTAATGACCGTAGCGAGTTCTGAAAGCGGTTTTGGAGACGTCCTCATCCCGGACTCTCAGCTGATGATACCCTGACCTTAAATCAATCTTGGAATAGTAACACGACCCTTGCAACTGGTCGAATAGGTCATCTATGCGCGGAAGAGGATAACGGTTCTTCACTGTGACCTTGTTCAGCTCGCGATAATCGATGCACATTCTGAAAGTGCCATCCTTCTTCTTCACAAATAACACTGGAGCTCCCCAAGGCGAAGAGCTTGGACGAATAAAGCCCTTTTCCAAGAGCTCTTGTAGCTGCTTCGACAGTTCTTCCAGTTCGGTTGGAGCTAATCGATACGGTGCGCGGGCTATTGGTGCTGCTCCAGGAGCTAACTCAATCTGAAACTCAACTTGACGATGAGGAGGTAAACCAGGTAAATCTTCAGGAAACACTTGAGTAAAATCACGCACAACTGGTATATCCTCCAGCTTCTTTTCCTTTGTTGATGCGTCAGTGACAAGTGCCAGAATGGCAGTATGTCCCTTTCGTAAACATTTCTGCGCCTTTAGGTAAGAGATGATGCCAACCACAGCACCACTCTTGTCACCTTGTACTTCGAGAGGTTCCTGACTGGAGCGAGGAATACGAATAACTTTTTCTTTGCATAAGATCTCCGCATGATGTTGGGATAACCAATCCATACCGATGACGACGTCGAAACTACCCAAAACTATGGGTATGAGATCAATCGAGAAAGTCCGACCCGCTAGAACAATACTACAACCCTTGACTACCTGTGTGGCTTCTACACTTTTACCATTGGCTAGTTCTACGACGTGTTTGGTGTCTAGAGGTGTTGGTGTACGTTTTAATAATTTACTCATTTTCAAGGACATATAACTTGTATCAGCACCCGAATCAAACAAGACAGTAACATAAATATCGTCGAGAAGAAACTTACCCATAACCACATTGGGATCATTCACTGCATCTCCTCGACCCAACACAAAAGCACGACCACGAGCTTCATTGCCGTTGTTGTTGTTGTTTCCCCCGTTGTTGTTGTTACCATTACCCTGATTGTTGTTATGGTTGTTGTTGTTCTGGTTTCTGTTCAGCTGAGGGCAATGCCTTTTGAAGTGACCCTCTGCACCGCAATTATAGCACCCCTTGTTACCCTGCTGCTGATTCTGCTGTGCCTGGGGTTGCTGCTGATTCTGGTTTGCAGGTTGAGGGCTTCTACAGTCTTTGGCCTCATGACCCGTCTTGAGGCATCTTTGACAACGAATCTGGTTACACTGGCCACGATGATGCTTGTTGCAGGTGTTACACTTTGGAAGATTTCCTCGATACCTTCCCTGCCTGTGGCTGCCTGAGGAGTGCTGACTTGGACTCTGGTAACTGTCTGTCTTCCTCTGTTGAGCTTGTGACTGCACTGAAGCTGATCCCCTGCTAGAATCCCCATCCCATTTTCTCTTACTTTCACTGGGAGTAGCAAGTGTAGTAGAAGCAGTAGCGGTAGCAGTAGCACTGATACGCTTAGGCAGTTTATTCTGATCCACTGCCTGATCGGTGATGCGGTGAGCGAGACGCTGGATTTCCTGGATGTTGTTGAGGTTAGCCGAGGTAACGTGGCTCTGTATTTCTGGTGCCAACCCTTTGAGATACAACTCAATACGCTTGTATGGAGGGTCCACCATAGTTGGACATAACACAGCCAACTCATTCGATCTCTTGGTGTAAGCTTCGATTTCCGAACCAACCATTTTCAAGTTATACAACTCATCCTCCAACTTGTGAATGTCTTCTCTAGTGCAGTATTCCCTCTTGATCAATTCTTTGAAATCATTCCAGGGTGTGGCGTTAGCAGCTGCCAACCCTAAGATCTGCACTTGTGCGTTCCACCAAGTGAGCGCAATCCCTTCGAGTGTGCCAGTGGCGAACTTCACCCTGCGAGCCTCAGGGCATTCACACATTTCGAAAACCGACTCGAGCTTTTCAAACCAGTGGAGGAGTCCAACTGCTCCCTCCGTGCCACTGAACGAGCTAGGACGACATTCCATGAAATTCTTGAAGGTGCACCC
Source organism: Helianthus annuus (assembly GCF_002127325.2). NCBI lineage: Eukaryota > Viridiplantae > Streptophyta > Magnoliopsida > Asterales > Asteraceae > Helianthus > Helianthus annuus. Next base: position 67,750,025 of record NC_035448.2, read on the forward strand.
AGGTTGTTGCTGAGCGGGTTGACCTATTGTGTACGAATAGGGCAAAGTTAAGTACGAGAATTAATGTAGGATCTAAAGATCCTAGTGTCTATACTGCAGGGTATACTACCTGCTTGGGCGGCTGCAACTGCCGCAGCAACGAGAGCCTCTAGCTGGGCTTGAGTTATGGTAATTCGTGCGGCCATTGATCTTCACATCAAAGGCAACATAAGTGAGAAAGGTTCGCGAATAGTGCGATGACAGAAGAGTGTAAGCACATAAGTATTCTCATGCAATGACAAGTTGTGAGCAAGGTAATGTAAGCATACTACGAGCAAAGTTCTAAGCAAATTCTAGCATGTAGGCAATAAACATAAACCTTATTACCTAGGAAGTTGAGTCTTGCACGTGGAGCGAAGCGTCGTTGTGGATCGTTGAGAGCACTGTTCTGGTTATAGTCTGGTTTTAATAAAAACGTTTTCCCATATTAAAACCAAGTTCTCTATAACCAATGGCTCTGATACCAATCTGTCACACCCCCAAAATCCACCTGCGGAGTATCACCGCTTGGGAGCGTGACTGACCAGGATCAAGCCACCAATCATACAGAACATTGTATAAAGTAAAAGTAAACACATTATAATCCAAACCATTTCCATATGAAAGGTGTTTCCAAAACATAAGTAAGTTAACATTGTTTAGCGGAAGCGTATTATTGTAAAACCCAAAGTAAATAAGCATCAAACATCAAAAGTGTTTAACAAGGTGATCACGATCCAAGCCCCACAACGACCAGCTCCTCCGTGTGCAAGCTCCAAGTACCTAACGATCTGCAAGGCATGTAACAGAATGATCAACAAACTAGTTGAGCGAGTTCACAGAAAGTAAATGCGTAATAGTAAGTTCGTTTGTAACAAGTGGCTCTACTGGGCCGATTGTATGTTCTATTGGTGGTGGTGTTCCACGTTACTGGTGGTGGTGTTCCACGTTGTACAACCACTAGACTACTCGTAACTATAGGTATCCTTCACAACCGAGGATAGTGATCAGTATAAGTATCCTTCACAACCGAGGATAGTGATCAGTATAAGTATCCTTCACAACCGAGGATAGTAATGTGGTAGTCTAGCCATAGCGTCAATAGTGTATCTAATCAACCTTTCAATCCCATTCCCAACACCCCGGAAATCCCATGCCTTGGTAAGAGTGTGAACTCACCTTGGTTTGCTCGGTATGCTAGGTTATGCACTCACAAGTAATTAGTCAAGTCCTATTGTATGCACGTATAACAAATCAGTTCATGTTCACAATGATACGCATGCTATTTAATGTTCACATAACAGTCAGTTTGCATATCGGCACAACACGTATTACTTCACAATAAATCATTCAAAGTATGTTTATAACCACATATCTTTCGAATCCACCCTTATCTTTCGACCTATTAGTTATCTTTCGACATATCAGTTATCACAGTTATCTTTCGGACCGAATGTTATGTTTCGAGACACATGCCATCTTTCGACCTAAAGGCATCTTTCGGTAATTATGTTTCGGTCAATGCTATCCTTCGGTCAACACTACTATGGTTCGAAGGTCAAGCATCTTTCGGTCACATCTATGTTTCGCCAATAAGTATCTTTCGACAATAACTATGTTTCGAGTAGACAAGTATCGTTCGATACAATCAGTTACGTTAACAACAGTTACAATTCCAGAAACCCTAAGCATGCTAACAGCCGTCAATCAACATTATCGACCAAACAACAATCATGCAGTAATCATAGGATCATCATCTAATCATCATGCAATCATCATAATACTAATACCCATCGTGATCCCTAGTTTATGTGTACACCAAGCCGATTAACATAGTATGTCACATTATCGAACCCTATTAACATGCCATGAACATTCAGATCTCACCAATAACACCCTAATCGATTTGACAATAACAACCATTCCGATAACACATCAAGCAAGTCAGTAAGATCATAACATTAATCATAAATCGATAACCCTAATCATACAAGTTGTGTAAATCGCAGATTATCACGGTATTCCTATACGATTCATAGACAAGTAAGTGCTAGAAGTAACTAACCGAGATGAGGGTTTGGTCACGCAAAAGTTTCCGGTGGTTTCTAGTTTGCCGTCACAGTGAAATAGCTCTAGGGTTGAAAAATGACAGCCGATTACGTGCTTTCACGTATATATACATATTACAGAAATGGGCCAAGCCCATCTGAAAGACTGGGCCGAAGGATATGTTTCGTGGCCGAAGGATGTCGAAGGATAAAGTCCTTGGTCGAAGGATATGTTTCGAGATCCTTCGGACCGAAAGTTGATCCTTCGAATCGAAGGATATGTTTCGAGATCCTTCGATCTGTATGCCATGTTTCGTGATTTAGACTAAGTGTATTAAATAATAATTCTAATATTATCTTTTACAACCACAAGTAGTTACATGTATGCACAATGACAACACGTTTCATTAAAACACAACGCGTACAATTACAAGTCCAACAAGTCAACTACTAAACAGTCAAAGTCAACGCGCATTTAATGCGAAAGCAAAAGTCAGAAACTCGAGTTGTCACACATGTGGCGTGCATTCCCCCACGTCATGCTGATCGATGCGACGTAGAAGACAAACATATACAATATGCCCTTTATCCAGATTGTTGGTATGACGCCTACCAACAAATCGTTTGTTATCGCGCATGCCCTTGTTAGTAAAGAACGGGGTGATAACTTTGTGTGGGTGCTTAAGAGGTTTAAGTCAATGTTGGATGAATGTATGGAGCCACGTGTGATTTTAACGGATAGAGACCTAGCCCTTATGGGCGCGTGTGCTAAAGTATTTCCAGACGCCTCCAGGCTTCTTTGCAGGTGGCACATACAACAGAATGTTATGAAGCACTGCAAGGGTGCCTTCACAGACGAAGACTGGAAGAAATTTTTGTCATTCTGGGGGACATTGATTGAGTCTCCATCCATACCCATCTACGAGTACCACTTTCGCAACATGCGAATGCGACTTGTGGAGTGCAAACGTTCTAGTAAGTTTTTCTAATAACATACGACTCACCTATGCAAATTTTATTAAATTATTTTTACTTTTTAGGAGTCTTTAAATACGTGTACGATAACTGGCTAAAAGACTATAAGGAGATGTTCGTCTTTGCGTGGACTGATAAGAGGCGCAACTTTGGTAATCGTACCACAAACAGAGTTGAGAGCCAACACGCCAACTTAAAGAGATACGTCCTAGATAGGAGCTCGCTGGACCGTGTAGTTGGTTGTGTCCGGGATATAGTTGAGACACAATTCGGTGAAATAAGGAAGACTTTTCGAGAAAGAATCGAAAAAACAATGAAACACCACAAACACCCGATGTTTCAACACCTACTTGGAAAAGTATCCCATACAGCCATTGACTTGTTGCATGGAGAGGCAATTAGGAAGCTAGATGTCTTTGAGCGCTTTCATTCATCATGTGGTTGCCAAATGTGGCACAGCTGTGGGTTGCCCTTTGCTTGTAGGATAGAAAAGTACATGCATGAAGGTAATAATTGTTAAACGTAAAACACTTGTGTGATATATTTCCTTTTTTCATTTTACTTAAACGATGTTATTTTTAACCGTGCAGAGCGTCTGATTCAACTCGAAGACATAGACGTCTTCTGGCGGAAACTTAACTTCCAAAGTTGTAAATTGATAGACGATGATGTTGACGTGGTCGAAGAGCTAAATATTGTTAGACAACAATTACAGTCGCACCCCCCAGCTCAGCAAAAAAGCCTGATGTCAAAGATTAAAGCGGTGTTGACTCCAAAGAAATCTACCAAGAAACCACCGGTTGTCCAACAAAATACTCGTGTCCGACCAACAACAAAGCAGGTACAAGAAAGGTTGGACGAGGCCTCTCGTATAGATGAAGAATTGAGGAGAAGCTCCTTCGGTGATGCAAACACGTGCTTTGAAGGTTCACGACAAAGTAAGTACGGTAAACCTCGCCACAGCTCGTACGTTTCGTCATAGGCCTCTCAACAGTCGGTTATAAGGTCCCAAAAACCCAAAGCGAGCCTAAGCCATTCAAAGAGTTCTAAGAAGAAAGAGACACGAGATGATCACGGTTTTCCTTTAGTCATTGGGGATGAGTACGTGGGAATCATTGAACGGTTTAAGTCTGCCATTCCGCCAGTGTTCCATCCGTACGTCTCGTGCATACGAGATGTGATGTCGGACGGTCATTGTGGGTTTCGGTCTGTGGCTGTGGGCTTAGGTATGGATCAGAGTTCATGGGGGCTCATTCGAAGGGACCTTGTCCAAGAAATGGATCAGAACGAATCGATCTGGTTCCCAATATTTGAAGCATGGGATGAAGGTTATTTTCACACGCATCGTCAGGGCCTAATTTGGGAATCAGTGGCCGGTTGTGGGGAGGATCACTGGATGGACTTCCCCTTAGCAGGACTTCTTATTGCACAAACGTATGGTACCGGGGTGCACCTGTTAACGACAACCATGGGTGCGAGTTCCACTTACTTCCCGATACTAAGTCCTCCGGCTAATCAACAACCATTATTCATAAAGCTTACACATGTTAACGAGAACCACTTCATACATGTTAAGCTGGAAGGGGATTATCCTATGCCACCAGCACACGGGCTATGGTTGACCCACCGAAGACCCCATACGGATCAATGGGAAGATATGTACTTGCCACGTCTAGAATGGTATACATCGATAATGAATCCTCCGCCAAGATCAAACCCCAGTCTTAATTACATAGATAGTTATACGGAAGAATGATTTTTGTAATTAATAGTATTTTTTTGTAATTAATAGTATTTTTTGTAATTAATAGTATTTTTTTGTATTTAATAGTATTTTTTTTATAATTAATAGTATTTTTTTGTGATTTAATAGTATTTTTTTGTAATTAATAGTATTTTTTGTATTAATTCCTATAATTTTCTACAATTTCTATAATTTTTATTATAATTTCTATCATTATTCTATAATTAGAATTCATTAAAACAGGTTAATAACATTTTTATAAAAAAAAATACAAATATACGACTCGTATAGAGCTAGACTGGTCGTATATGATTGACCAAAAGACCATTTAGCCCCTGATATGCCCCCAATCTAGGCTTATTTCATGGGCTAAAAAATCATTCTACTTTCACCAGACGCCTCGTATAGAGCTATACGGGTCGTCTATTTGAGCGGGTTTTTGAAAATTTGAATATCAAAATTTGATTTTTTTGAAAAAGGACGATTCGTATAGACCTATACGTGTAGTCTATTTGGGCGGCAACAATTCTTTTTTTTTTTAATTTGAATTTTGAAAATATTTTATGTTAATTACTAATATAACCCTGAAAGTCCCCAATATAGCCCTTTAACAGGGGCTTAAAGGTAATTTAACAACCTAGACGACTCGTATAGGTCTGTACGAGTCATACAACTGAGGCGGCAACTTTTACACTTTTTCCTTTTTTAATTATTAAAAAATGTTTATTAAATGACCATTTTGCCCCTGTAAAACCCCCAGTATAGGCATTATTCAGGGGCAAAATGGTAATTAACCACTCCAGAAATATTTTTTTGGTTTGGTTAATTACCATTTTGCCCCTGAAAAATGCCTATATTGTGGGCTATACAGGGGCAAAATAGTCATTTAATAAAAAGCCTAGACGACTCGTATAGGTCTGTACGAGTCGTCTATGCCTCGTATAAGACTGGGGGGCCTAGACGACACTGGTTATCACCCCCAAACAAAAAAAACACACATATACGGAGCAGACTCACCTATACGCCTCGTACGTATTTCGACCGTATTTTTGAAGATTTGAAGCATCACTGGTACGTATTTCGTCCCGTAGTTTAGTATTTTTGCCTCGTTTTTGCCTTTAGACCGTAGGTTTGCCCTGAAATTTGGTTTTTGTTGGGTTTTGGGGGTTTAAATCAAATGTTGAAGATGAAGCACTAGAACAGGATACGAGGGCTATACGAGGCTCTGAATTTTTTTTTTTAGTAATGTTATTATTATTGTTATTATTATTATTATTAATATTTTTTATTCATTATTATTATTAATTCTTATTATTATTATTATTATTATTAATATTATTATTATTATTATTTATTATTGTTTTTAATATTGTCATTATTAATATTATTATTATTTTTATCATTCTTGTTATTATTATTATTGTTAATATTATTATTATTATTATTATTATTATCATTTATTAATTATTATTATTATAAATATTATTATTATTTATTAATTATTATTATTATTTTTATTATTATTGTTATTATTATTATTATTATTGTTCTTATTATTTATTTATTTATTATTATTATTGTTATTATTATTATTTTTAATAATATTATTATTATTATTAATATTATTATTATTAATGTTATTATTATAAATATTATTATTATTTATTAATTATTATTAATATTATTATTAATATTATTATTATTAATGTTATTATTATTATAAATGTTATTATTATTTATTAATTATTATTATTATTAATATTATTATTATTAATGTTATTAATATTATTGTTAATATTGTTATTATTATTATTGTTATTATTATTATTATTATTATTATTATTATTATTATTTATTTATTTATTTATTTATTTATTATTGTTTTTATACGTATACGGTATTTATTTGCAGGTTGATTATGGAGGACGATCCGCTTCAAGTCGATGACATTCACGTAGAGCGGGTTCAGCAGGGTCCACGACGGAGACGGTGGCCGCCTGCGGATTCGCTGCATGGGCATCCGTATTTAGAGTTTCCCGACGGCACCGATGCCGCCCGTCATTGCCAGAAGCTTAGGAGGATGCACATTGGATCGCATGCAGCGATCGACTGGGATGCGATAGATGGGATTGCTGAGACGCCGAGAGTGCGTCGGTTTATACCTTTCGATTCGCCGTGGCATCGTCTTTTTGATTTGGCGCCCACGCCGACCTACAGGGAGCTGATGGTCGAGTTCCTTTCGTCATTCACATTTCACCCTCCTGGGGTCCCAGTGCCGCTTCCGCACCCAGGTGCTCCCCCTCCGCCTGAGGTTTCTTTCAGGCTTGCTAGCGTTATGCGTTCGATGACGCTAGCAGAGTTTGCGGTGCATTGTGGTTTATACATGCAGGGGGAGATCGAGACTGAGATTTACATAGCGGGGCTAGTGGTGGTTAACAAACCCACTCTTGTAGGGTTTTGGCAGGTGATTGTGGGGGTGAATCATTAGGATCACGACAAGTCGAAGGGGAGGGTATCGTTTGTTAGGGACCCACTGTACTGGTATGTACGTTTATTATGGAAATTATTGTGATTATATGCATTGTTTATTAATCTCTGTTTATGTATTTCGCTAACACTATCTGCAGGTATGTGCACCATTTGCTCGCTACTTCTATTTAAGCGCGCGGCTACAGCCGTAAGTGGTGTACGACCACGGATCTTTTTTTCCTTTATTGTTTGTTGTATAGGAGGCCGTGTGCGCTAGCACACGGTCTAGCCCAGTACTACGCCTCCGCCCATCACCGGCAGGAGCTCGGATTTTTGTATGGCGGGGCGTACGTGACCGTCATTGCTCGTTCATTGGGCCTCGTACCACACTAGGACCCACATCTATGGACGCCGGCAATCATGCCGACGCGGATGGGTTTTCAATCACTGTGGGGGATGAAGGTAATCAAGAGGTTCCCCGTTGGCCCGCGGTTTAAAAACTGCGAAGGGGGCGTATGGACAGAGGAGCCCCTACCAGAGCATTTCGAGGCCGTTCATCCTCCTGCAGATCCTACTGATGCAGTGCCCGTGGAGGACCCTCCGGAGGATGTAGACAGTGCAGCGGTGCCACAGCCAGCGCCACCTCTTGGTGCGCCTCAGTTTCCACGTCACGTTATTCCAGGTCATGCCCCAGGAGCTGCGCTACATCCGGATGTACGAGCCGAGCTTGATAGGCTCACCGATTTGGTAGGTTGGCTGGTACGGGCCGAGCAGGATAGACGAGAGAGAGAGGGATTACCCCCGATACCGCTTCCACCGGCTCGAGCACCACATCAGCAGCAGCAGCAGCAGCAGAAGTCGCAGCAGCAGTAGCATCAGGATTCGGATTCGGATTTGGATGCATAGACATGTTGTTGTTTTTATTTTGATTATGAATGTACAAACTTATCTTATATATTTTTTTATAGATGTACAAAGTTATCTTATATATGTCATATTTTATGTTTGTTTTCAGTTATTCGGTTACTTAATGATTGTTGTCTTAAATTGAGATAATACGGAAACAAAATATGTTTTGAATATAATACGGAAACAATATATCCCCTGAATATAATACGGAAACAATATTTGAACGAGATAAAATTTTAGTCGGAAGAATAATATTAAAAAAGTAAAATGTTAAAAACATTATAATATTTAATCGATATAATATAGTGTAAAAAACAATAACTTTTTTTAAAATAGTTGATTTTTAAAAAACAATAACTTTTTTTATAGTGTAAAAAACAAAAAAAACAAAACTTTTTTTAAAACCAAAAAAATTTTCAACCAAAAAACACATCTTCAAAAACTATAAACCATACCAAAACCCACCAAAACACCCCTTATTTCAGCCAAAAAACACCCCGCTTAAGACGCCTCGTATAAGGGTGTACTCTTCGTATATGGTTTCTTAAACATTGTGCCTGACACCCTCTGAGAACCCCTTGAATTCAGTGCTTAGACGCCTCGTATAGCCATATACGAGGCGTCTAGGGCACAAAAAGTATGAAAATAGGCAGGGAGGGTGTCCAAATAGTTTCAGCCAAATAAAATATGCAACAACTTGACAAATTGCCAAGCATTAATTAATTAAAACTAAGAATAACATATACAAACTAAAACCCATTTTCCTACAACTGCAAAAGATCATTCTTCATTTCATCAACCACCATGAACTTCACAAGAAACATTGATTTATTTTTGTTCTTGATTATGCTAGCAATCACACACTCTAGTTCTCAATCAACCACCGCCGGGGATGTGATCACCATCACAAAAGCCATTAACGTAGCCAAACCCGGCTGCCAAAGCCAGTGTGGAAACGTAACTATTCCATACCCTTTCGGGATCGGTCCAGGTTGCTTTCTAGGCGAATGGTTCGAAATCACATGCAACACTAGTTTTAATCCTCCGAGAACCCAAATTGGCCGTCTCCAACTCCTGGAATTCACGGATTACACTTTCCGGTTAGCCAACAAAGTTGCAAGCCAATGTTATGATCCATTCGGAAACATCACCGAAGACAATCCGGTCAGCACAAGTCTTGGCTGGACATCACCTTTTTCATTTTCACAAAAGAATCAGTTCAATTTAATTGGGTGTGATGACTTCGCCTTATTCTTAGGCCCTCTACAAGCAAACTTCACTAGTGGCTGCATTGCACTGTGTTCAAAACCTGAGGAAGTGGTCAATGGGTCATGTTCGGGTGTCGGGTGCTGCCAAACGTCGATCCCAAAGGCACTCAAGTATTACGACACTTCTGTCGGTAGTATGACAAATAGCAACCACACAAAAATCTGGTCTTTTGATCCTTGTACCTACTCGTTTTTGGGTGAGAAAGAACGGTTTACGTTTAATGGGGTGTCGGATTTTATGGACCCCAATTTCAGGAACCGGACCATGGCTAGCGTTCCTATGTTGGTTGATTGGGTGGTCGGGAACTTGAGCTGTAGCGAGGCTAGAAGTGCTGGTATGTTGGCTTGTCAAGCGAATAGCGAGTGTGTTGATTCGGATACTGGAGTTCCAGGATATAGATGCATTTGCAATAATGGTTATCAGGGTCAGCCTTATCTAGAGCCAGGTTGCCAAGGTTAGTTTTGTTATTTTTGTCATCCAATTAAGATTTCAGTATTAAACACCATAAGTAACTAGACTAACTGTATACTATATGACTTTCAGATATCAATGAATGTGAGGATCCTAATAATCTTTGTGACGGGGTTTGTACGAATACGCCTGGCAATTATACGTGTAGTTGTCAAGATGGGTACGTTGGAGACGGCCTGAAAAGCGGGCGTGGTTGTACGAAGAAAAATTCAGAGTTTCCTGTTATAAAGTTCTCTTTAGGTAAGTTGATTTTAATATATTGGCCCAGATAGTAAACACACACGAACCACACGTCAAACTTCGACTCTTTTTATTGAATAAACTAAACTTGATAACAAAATCAACCATCCCTAGATAGACCTAACCCCAATAAACCAAACTATTCAAATTCAAACTTTAACTCAATCTCTTTATCTCCTCATTTTTTCTTATCAGAATTAGTCCAACAGTATCCCTTGTAATTCCACTTTGTACTTGCTACTCAGTTCTTGCTTCTCACCAGCTCCTCCCCTTAGCCTACCTTGCTATCTTCTCAGATCGAACTACACAAGTTCGTCTTCCACATAGGAACCTTCTTCTCTTGCTTTCCTTTCAGATCGCACCACATATGTCGTGTGATCGTACCACACAAGCTCAAAACTGAACCAAAAACACTAGATATGAACAATACACTTTTATTTTAGTCAAATAAAAATCTCAAGCACGCCAAATACGGTTCACAATGACACTATTTAAACTAAACAAAAGCTTAACATACTAACACTCAAATTCCTAACATCTAGTAGTTCAAATGACTCGATAAACATGCTACTAAAAATGATAAACATACTCGTAAAATAATTAAAGAGTAATTTACAAAATTTGGTATATGTGGTTAGGGCTACAAACGAACACGAACAATACCTTGTTCTTGTTCGTTTGTTAAGGAAATAAACATGTTTACGAGCTATTCATGAACATTTACCAAACGAGAATTTTTGTTTGTGTTCGTTCATTAAGGAACTGAAAGGGTTCGTGTTCGTTCGTTAATTTTAGGTAACGAAAACAAACAAATATGCATGAACACAAAACGAAGATATATTAAAAGACATGTAATATAAAATACATTAATATTTATTAAATATTTTATCTGTGAAAATGTTGAACTATTACATAAAAGAAAAATAAATAAAAAGCATAATAAACTGTGAGAACATTATTACTATTATTACTATATAAGTTTACTTTTTAAGGTCGAGATCGACACTTTTGAAAAAATCATACCATTTTTTTTGTAAAATTTACTCTAAATTGAACCATCTCTTTAGCACTTTACGGTTCACATCACCCCCTTTACTTTCATAAATTGAACTAATTAGGAGTAAAAGTCCGATATCTTTAATTAATTTATCATACATATCATGTAATACAGTTCATATAAGAATCTTGGTAATTATATGCTTTTAATAACTGATACGTAAATTACAGAACAAGAATCTAACAAGTACTGTTTTAGGAAAACTAGTATCAAGTCGAAATATGTTTCTATTATATATGGACATATGGTTTCCACCGATTACAAACTTGAAATTTGAGAAAAAGGAATGGTATGAAAATAGTTAAAATTAGAGGGTGTCACTTGCTGACAAATGTATCAGTTCATCCTAGTAGGGAACGTTGGTATTATGTCGGGGAAGGGTACGGAACAACGTTAGTAAAACCTTCATCGTGAGAGGTTGTTATAGAATAATGAAAATCTCATAAGATATTATGCATTTTGCATTATTAATCATCTACAGAGCCGGCCCGTAAGCTTATCAATCTAGGCTAAGGCCTAGGGCCACCAAAAAACAAGGGCCTCTAATTTTATTTCCTTTCATATATTAGACTTGTTTTTTGTCATTTAAACAACGTTTCTAGGCCCAAGATTTAGGATTTGCATAGGAGTCTTCATTGTCCACTCACACAACACATCAACCCTCGTTACTTGCGGCGTCTTTTGAGTAACAAATGTGAAACTGATTGCGGATTGAGCGAAATTTAGGGCCAAGATTAGGAAAAATCATTGCTATGATTATTCAATGTCTCAAATCTCAATCTCAATTCCTTTGTACCAATTCAATAGGGCCCTGACTTTGTAGTTCGCTTAGGGTCTCCAAAAACGTTGGAACGGCTCTGATCATCTATGTCTATATCTATCTATATATAAATATTTATATAAAATGGATATAATTATTAAGAAAACATAATCAAATGATATATCTTGATTATAATAAAGACAATTTTAAACAATAAATCAAAAAAATATATTCTATCAGATACTTCTATGGGCATGAATATATTGGTCTAAAAACAACACACAATCTATCTATAAGTACAAGAAAAAAGGTCCATAACGAAAGATATCACAGACGATCGACATCAACATCGGTTATATTTTAGTTTTTATTTTTATTTTTGGCGAGTTATTGACAACTTTTGTGAGTAATATAGTAGTTTTTCTAATAGAGAAATATAAAATAAATATGTGAAATGTTGACATGGAACCCGAAATGAACGATTGTTGAACCATTCCGCGTCGGGAAATCTAATTCTGATTTCATTTAATTTATGTGGTAACATGCAGGTACGGGGTTTGGTTTCTTGGCCATTTTAGTAGGAATAACGTGGCTCTACTTTGTCATCAAGTAAAGGAACCTTGTTAAGCTCAGAGAGAAGTTTTTTCAACAAAACGGTGGCTTGCTACTCAAACAACGTATTACAAACAACGAAGGAAACGTCGATTCAACAAAGGTCTTCACTGCCCTAGAGTTAGAAAAAGCCACCAACAATTACGCAGAAGACCGGATCATGGGCCGTGGTGGTTACGGGATTGTATACAAAGGCATTCTGACTGGTCATCGAGTCGTTGCAATCAAGAAATCACGAGTTGTGGATGAAACCCAAATCGAATTATTCATCAATGAAGTGATTATCTTGACAAAAGTTAACCATCGGAATGTGGTGAAGCTTTTGGGATGCTGTTTAGAGACCGAGGTTCCATTATTGGTATACGAGTATGTATCTAACGGAACTCTTTTTAATCATATTCATGACTTGGTTATCATGGGAGAATCGTCTAAGAGTAGCAGCGGAAGCCGCTGGTGCACTATCGTACCTTCATTCCGCTACATCAACCCCTGTGATCCATAGAGATGTGAAATCGGCAAACATTTTATTAGATGATAATTACACCACAAAGATGGCGGATTTTGGGGCTTCAAGATTAGTCCCACTCGATCAAACACAAGTAACCACGCTAGTTCAAGGAACATTGGGGTACTTAGATCCTGAGTACTTTCACACTAGTCAGTTAACAGAAAAGAGTGATGTTTACAGCTTTGGAGTGGTACTTGCTGAGCTTTTAACTGGGAAGAAGCCATTGTGTATGGAACGGACGGAAGAAGAACGAAATTTAGCGGCTCATTTCATTATGTCTCTAAAAGAAGACCGTTTGTTTCAGATTCTGGAACCTAGAGTTGTAAGGGAGGGCACCCTAGAGCAACTTCAACAAATTGGCGCGCTTGTGAAAAGATGCCTTAGTCTCACAGCCGATGAGCGACCAACAATGAAAGAAGTAACGATTCATATTGAAGGGTTACGTAAGTTTACTCAACATCCATGGGTGACTCGACATGGTGATGAAGAGAATTCAAACTTGTTAAATGCTGAGGGCCAAGAAAGTGACCTTTATGAAGAATCGATAAACCCGTACTCAAGTACCGGTGAAATTTCTTCCGGTTTTACTAACAACAGTGGTCTTGTGTATCCTTCAAATATTCTCCGCTAATATATTTCGTCATGGTTCTAGAACTGAAGCCTCATTAGATGATGGATTTGTTTCAGTATTTAGTCCTACACGGGGAAATACTTAATATACTTTAATAATAAGAAACATAATGAATAGTGCCTGGACACGTGGTCGTGCAATGTTTTTTTAATTATTTGGCCGTTTTTGGAATTGTTTATATGTATTGTTCTATGTTTACATATTGAATGTTTAGTCATGGCATAGTGGTTTGGGTGGTTGTTTGTTTGTGTTTAGACCCATGTTCGAGTCCTAATATTTTTTTGGAAAATTTTTATGGTATTTGGGTATTACACGTGTCATCTTTTGGTCGAACCGTGCGGATGTTAAGTGCGGTGGATAAGTTGATATGGGCAGTCAGCTTCCCACTTCATCTGCTTGCCTTGACCCGTTCGCATCACCTGTTAAACCCATCTCGCCCTTTATTGTGACACATGTGCTTGTAATCATTGTAAACAGTTCAGTTATCAATAAAACAATGTTATTTGATCCCAATATTTGTTTTTTTATGTTTGACATTTTGCATATTTTGATTTTTGTTCAAATTCAAACTCTATATCACTTTCTGGAGAGTTATACGCAAACTGGTGCGTAAACATAATCAGTTTAATGCAACAAACACTCCGGAACAACAATATATGCTTAAAATTCCTTAAATAACCTTTACATAACTTAGAAATAAGTTTTGAAGGCTTTGGTATGGCAAAAACAAGTTTATTCGCTACAGGGACTAAATTCGACAAGCTGCGAAAGTATGCCGATTCGTAGTGTAACGGACATTCCAAAACATGATCATAAGTTAAACATACCATAAATATCCTTTATATGGCTTAGAAATAGGCTTTGAGGGGTTCGGTATGCCAAAATAAACTTTTTGGTCATTCAATGACTAAAAGCGTCAAAAAGTGCATAAGTTCGCATTTTCGCGCATATCTTACGTTCTGAATACTTCCAGACATCCAAAAATTTATGTAATCATTAAAATATATTATTTTAGTGGTTGGCATGAGAAAATTCCATTCGTCGCGTAATTTGGATCGTTTTTCGCGTCCGTTCGTGTTTCGTCGTAATTAAGCGAATAACGTGATCGTACGGCCAAATGAACCGACATCCGACATATTTTTGAGCATATTTTAAGTTCCCTACACTGTAACTTCATTATCGACCTTGGCTTCTACGCGGGCCACGACAGATCATCAGATCTGCAGAATCTGTTTTACAGCTTGTTCCAGCTATTCCACACACTTGCAAATGGATTTGGGCAATCTATGGGCTCAGTTAGGGGTGCCCATGGTTTTAGAAATCAGGGGGTGCATGTGTACGGCTTAGGTCAAAGCACATTTTTCGATAAACGATCTTAACGGTCACCCGAAATCTATAAATACCCCCAAGTTCACAACCCAAACTCACATTTGATCTACCCAAATTCTCTAAGTTGGAGTCCTTGCACTTCATACCTGAGAATTTAAGATCAAAACCCGATTGCTTGGACTTCTTGTAAGTATTCTTTCGTTCTTTTACGCGTTTTAAGTGTGAAAGTCAAACAAGTGTTTGACTTTCAACTTTGACCAGTTTATGGTCAACACGAAGTTCGTTCTAACTTCGCAACGTGAGTGTAATCATGATGGTTATAGTCCCTTGTGACTATACCTACTGATTACCACGTTATTTTGGCATAGTGACGAGTTATAGTTTTGGTCAAAATGCGTATTCTTACGTATTTTGTAACCAAACTATTCTTGGGGATCAAAACCCTTTGTTTTGATATCAAACTTGTTTTCTAACCTCGTTAAACATGTTTTAACATGTTTAGTTCGTCACTTTAGGTTTAGTGCTTATATAGGGTCGTAAGGTAAGCGGTCTAAACAACCGCTTAGACTTTCGAACCCGACCCGTTTGGTCAATCATTAGGATCCGACCAAACACATTTTGTGACCATAGTTGTATAGGGAATAACCTCCCGAGGTTATACCTTATGGTCACTACGTTTAGTTAGTTGTATGATAGGTAATTTATATGCCTTAGGAAAATTACCAAAATGCCATTTTCACGCATAAATTCATTTTAAGCATATGTAACCTAAATTTTGACATCTAAACTGATTAGGCAACATTATTAGACATGTTAAGACATATATTACTTGTCATATGACTAGTTAGGCGGTCCGAACGCGTTTTACGCGAACGACGCGTTAAAATAGCGTAAGCTACCTAAACAAGTCGTGATGGGTTGTAAGCACTTAGGATAGGTTTCGTTTTAGAATGGAGACTTTGTTAAACCATATTACATAAGTTCCTATACTCATTTGGTTTACGAAACCACATTTTCTCTAATCCTCCGATTTAGGTCCGTTTATTAACGTAGTTACCTGTATTAGGTGCCGTTTGATTTCGTGATCTTTCTTGCTTTGCTTGGTGGTTATCCAAAGACTATTTGAGCAATCCCAAGTGAGTACATAGTCCCCTATTTTACTGTTTTTCAAACATTTTGGAGGTGAAACACATGTGCCTACTTGTTACTTTCGTGCTTTACATGTTTTACATCATATGCTTATCATGTTTATTAGTACACTTATAGTACATGATTTTATTATGTTTTCGCTATGTATGTCCATTTAGTGCATATTTAGTGCATTGTTTTACATTACATTTTATGCTATGTATGTCCATGTAGGGCATACTTAGTACATTGTTTTACATTACAATTTATGCTATGTATGTCCATGTAGTGCATATTACAATTTATGCTATGTATGTCCATGTAGTGCATACTTAGTACATTGTTTTACATTACATTTCTCGCTATGTATGTCCATTTAGTGCATACTTAGTGCATTGTTTTACATTACATTTTATGCTATGTATGTTCATTTCTTGCATACTTAGTACATTATTTTCATAAAACATGCTTACATTTTGGTATGACATTTGGTTTGTTTAAATGGGACAAAAATACATTCATTAACATTGGTCATGCCGTTCGTTAGTAGGTAGTGGTACCATAGGAATTGACAACTCCCGTTCGTGAAATCCTAGGTTTGTTTGGATGGAAGGAATGACCGAATTCGATACACATAATTCAGATAGACCTTTAATTTGTTTAAGGGTTTGTCGCCATAGTCTCAAGGCTTGAATGTATGCATTTTACAATACCGCATAGATGTTTGTATCAGTATAGCATGCAGTGATTTTACAAAACATAACTTTGATTTATTTCAATACCTTGTTTTGTGCATTTTACATATGGTTTAGTTGATATATTTCACTTGCCACATATGACATTTGATTACACATTACATGATTTACATTTGCCAATAGACATTGTTTACACATGAACTTTTTGACATTTGTTTAACAAGACATTTGGTTGGTTTGTTTGGGTAAGTGATTTAAGTAATGAGGCGTGTGTAATATGATTAAAGCATGGTGGATACGACGCTGGTACTTCCTATATATAATTGCTTTTATGATAGTACATGTCGTAGCGTTATCTAAACTATTTCAATTTAGACATATTACATCTCTTATAAATAACACATCTTTACAATTCATTGTCTTGTAAACAGTTTATTTTATAGAACTCATTTACTTGGTTATTTAATTAACCATACACCTTTCTTTTATATAATCTGATTTCTTATCACATTTTCGTATGATTTATAAAAGAAAACACTTAACAAGATTCATGACTAACTTTTATTAAACATTTCTTTAAACTTAAGTCATGAATCCTATTTTTAACAAAACTTATGTATCTCACAGGCATTTTTATGATGACATGCCTATTTTCACATGTGTTTTCAGGAGCTGGTGCATAGGTTTGATTCAGGATACATTAGGGTGGACTCGGGCCTTAGTGACATAAAAGAAGTAAGATTAGTTTAAATAATGTTATGTACTCCTGTTTCTTTTGTTTAAGACAATGTAATTCTCTTGTTCGATAAATAAAACATAGCTTTATATACCATGGTTGTGAAACAATAATTCTGTTACAACACTCCCCAACGTTTCCACCGCGGTTTCGTTGTTTTACGCGGTCGAGGTGTGACAGAAGAGTTGGTATCAGAGCCAATGGTTATAGGGAATTAGGTTATTAGTAATGCTTTGACCTAGACTATAACTTTTCTATGACCCCAACACAAGTTATCTTGTGTTTAGATCTTAAAACATGCACTTCACCTATCCTTAGGTGATTGCCAAAACAAGAACCCAATTTTCCGAAACGGTTTTTGAAAAGTCAATCATCTATTTTTAAATGATTTATTATAAGGTTTTGAACCCTTCAATTTTTCAGAATGATTTTGAAAAATTAATCATCCGTTTTTGAATGATTCTTTTGGCCTTGTGCCTTCCAAGTTTTCAAAATCTCGTCAAAGTTTTGGGTTCTAAGTAGTGTGAACACATGCAAACTGGAAGGGTGAATGCCAGTACCCTGAGTTTTCTGTCTAAGGCTAGAGTGCTCGTACAAATCCACATAATCGGACCAATCACTCTTACCTGTGAACTCTTGGGGTGAGTGTTCACTTATAGGCGAGCTTGTCTTCGCTATACATTATTTTGACCCATTTACTTTGATTAGTCATTTTGTGTCGTTTATTTGCTTTGTGGTACGGACGAATGACCACCATCTTTGCTTTTGTCTATTTTTGTATCATCTTGCTTTTCATCTAATCATCTCACTCGTTTTCTCTCATGTTTCCTCTTTTAGAATGCCTCCTCGACGCGAAAATCCGCCAACTAATGCCGAATGGCAGCTATCATGGCGCAACATATGGCTGCTGTACTCCCAGACATTATTGCTCAAGTGAACCAAGCCAACAATAACCAGAATGCTCCATGCAACTTCAAGAGTTTTAATTCGGCTAAACTACTCAAGTTTAGTGGTTCTGAAGGAGCAACTGGGCTCCTACAGTGGTTCAAGAGCATTGAGAGTATGTTTCGTCATGTTCAGTGTCCTGAAAATCGCAAGCTCGAGTTTGCTTCTAGTGTGTTTCAAAAGAGGGCCCTTACTTGGTGGAACGAGGTTATGAGAGACCGCGGTGCTGAGGTTGCTTTAGCACAGACTTGGGCCGAGCTTAGGGCTCTTATAAAGAGGGAATTATGTCCTCGTCATGAACTAAGGGCTTTAGAAAGAGAGTTTGGTGACTTGAAGCAGGATAGTGGTGAGCACCGGGCTTACACCGACAGGTATGAGGAGCTAAGCCTACTTTTCCCTACAATGGTTACCCCACTCAAAAAGGCAATCGAGAGGTATATTGATGGCTTACCTGACTCCGTGCAAGACATCATCACTGGTAGTAACCCTACCACAGTTCGTCAGGCAATCGAGTTAGCTGCGACATTGACTGAGTCGCAGGTCCGAAAGGGTAAGCTACACAAGAAGGGTGGCAAGGGTAAGAAACAGTCATCTGATAAGGATGAAAGCAAGAAGGGTAAGAGCAAGAAGGGTAAGGAAACTGGTTCTTCAAAAGGGTCTAGGAAGCGCAAGGCTTCCCAAAATTTTGCTGTCACTGCCCAGGTCAACCAGGTAGCTTCCAATCAGCCTGCATAACCGCCAGCAAAGAAACGGTATGCGGGAAATGCACCGTTGTGCAACATATGCAATAGTCACCATCAACCGCAAGTTCCGTGTCGTTTCTCTACTAATTGTGGGAAGTCGGGTCATCTTGCTGATATTTGTCGCTTTGCTCCTAATCAAGCTGCACGTAACCCAGCTCAGCAGGCTACTCAACCGCCTGCTCAATAGCAAGCACAAGCTGCACGACCTCACTTTCCTCCTGGTTCATGCTACAATTGTGGGGACCTGACACATTATCGAAACCAGTGTCCAAGGCTAGCCAATGCAAATCAGAATCAGGCTCAGGCTTGAGGTCGAGTCTTCAACATGAATGCTAATGAGGCGTGAGCAGACAACGAGGTGGTGAACGGTACGTTCTTTGTTAACAATCAGTCTGCTTCTGTTCTTTTTGATTCAGGTGCCGATAGAGTTTTGTGTCTTTATCTTTCGAGCCTTTGCTCCATATGTCTAGAACAAAACTAGGAAAACCCTTGACAGTGGAAGTTGCTAATGGTGAACCCGTTGTTCTCAATTCTATTCTTCATAACTGCCAGTTGAACCTTAACAACCATCTTTTTCCTATCGACCTCACACCGATGCAACTTGGAAGCTTCGACATTATAGTGGGTATGGATTGGTTAGCCAAGCATCACGCAGAAGTAGTTTGTTTCGAGAAGATTGTTCGTGTTCCGCTCACGACAGGTGAGATCCTCCAGGTTCGTGGTGAGAAACCTGCTAGTAGCCTTAAACTCATGTCTTGTACTCAGGCTCGGAAGTATCTGCGAAAGAATTATGTGGCCTTCTTGGCACATGTTGTAGCAGATGAAGGCAAAGGTAAGTCTATTCAAGATATCCCTGTTGTTCGGGATTATCCTGAATTGTTTCCTGAAGAGTTACCTGGTTTACCCCTAGCGCGCCAAGTCGAGTTCCGTATTGACCTCGTACCTGGTGCAAATCCTATTCCCAAATATCCATATCGTCTTGCATCGTCTGAGATGCAAGAGTTATCTAAGCAGCTTCAAGAGCTTTCTGACAAAGGTTTTATTCGTCCTAGCTTTACACCTTGGGGTGCTCCCGTTCTTTTTGTCAAGAAGAAGGATGGATCTTTTAGGATGTGTATCGATTATCGTGAGCTTAACAAGCTTACCATCAAGAATCGATATCTCCTACCTCGCATTGATGACCTCTTTAATCAGTTACAAGGTGCTACTTGTTTTTCAAAAATTGATCTACGTTCTGGGTATCATCAGCTTCGTGTGCATGAAGAAGATATTCCCAAGACTGCATTTCGCACTCGATATGGCCATTATGAGTTCACAGTTATGCCATTTGGTTTGGCTAATGCTCCTTCCGTTTTCATGGAATTGATGAATAGGGTTTGTAAGCCTTATTTGGACAAGTTCATCATCGTTTTCATTGATGACATTTTGATATATTCTAAGACGCAAGCTGATCATGAGCAACATCTTCGTCTTACTCTGGAACTCCTAAAGAAAGAGCAACTTTTTGCCAAATTCACCAAGTGCGAATTCTGGCTCAAGGAAGTTCAATTTTTGGGGCATATTGTCAAAGAACAAGGTATTCATGTAGTGTAACATTCCCATTTTTACCATATAAGAATTTTAGGGTTGTTTAAATTTATTAACCACTAGTAACTAGTTTTATTTTTAATATAATTATTCGACCCAAATAGTTTTAAAAACTATTTTATATAAATAGTTGGTTAGAATATTATACTAATTAATTGGCCTATATATGAGTGACCTTTCTATAAAACTAAATATATATATATATATATATATATATATATATATATATATATATATATATATATATATATATATATATATATATATATATATATATAATACACAGATTGATTACAGGTAAGCTGACTGTTAGAAAAACGAAGTTCCTAGACGAGCCTAGGAACCGTATAATAATTAAATTATAAAAATACACTATATTTGAACTTACTCCGTTTTTAATGAAACTTGGTTCAAAATGTAGATACAAATATTCTCGTTCTAATGACATATTTATTGTTTTATAAAACGTTATATTTTAGAAGTTATAAGCGCCAAAAAAGTGAAGCAGTAAATTACTTATTATATATATATATATAATAAAATAATAATTAATAACTTACATATCTCATAGTGTACGTATACACTTTTTGAGAAATAAAATGATATTTAAAATTTAAAACTCTATAATTAGGAATGGTAGACATCTGTGCATGCAAAATAAATGCATGTGTGTACGTGTTGAGCTCTACAAAGTGGAGACGTTATAATTAGGATCACTTCAACATTTGAGAAGTCGCCTAGTCCTTCTGTATCTCTCTCTATAATCTCGCCCCCTCTCTTCCTTACATATATATATACTTAATTTTTTGTAAGTCACCCCATAATAATAATAAAATCATGCCCTGTTTTAAGTATTTTAACTCCCGATCACCGCTACCCTTTCCGATTGATCTGGAGCCCCATAACGCTTGTAAAGGCTTTGCCCGACTAAGTTCGTTGGGGTTCGGTCTCGTAACATCGGGATAAGGTTGAATTAGGGGTACTATAATTACCACAAGTGCATTATATATTTTTAAAATAGCTCAGAAGTTATACCCAAGATTTATACCAGGAGTCTTTCTAGTTGAACCCTAAAGTTACAAAGTGGGTCCATTCTCTTTTCTCACTGTTTTATTCCCTTTTTGTGATATAATTATATTCAAAAATGTCCCAAATTGATCCATTAGTGAAAGCCCGGACCCCCAAAACCCTAATCCATATCAAAAATCAAGAAAATCATATTTTTTGACCCTCTCGCGGGCCGCGTAAAGCACAAGAGGGCCCTTACGCGGGGCGCGTCAACTTGAGAGTTGACTGGATAAGCATCCGGGGCTACGTGTCATCCACGTGGCACACCTACTCATGACCCAGCAAACCTATACGTAGACTAGGCGGCTACGCGGGCCGCGTAAGGATCAACTGGAGGTTCACGCGGTCCGCGTGAGACCCAAATTTCGGCTATAAATAGAACAGGCCATGAGCAGTTCACTGGTGTCGACGAAACTTTCAAATCCTTCATAATTCTGTTCGAAATTCACTTTCAAAGTAGTGAGGTACTGCTACGATACCGGGTATTAACTCCATCGCTGCTACGATTCAATGTCCGATCGATTGAAACTATCCGATGAATGTTTAAGTGCTGCTCCAATTAGGGTTATATTTTGTCATTCTTTGTGAATTCGATGGATGTTTAAGTATTGCACTTTGTCATTCGTCGTGAGGGTTTAAATCTCGTGAGTTATCGTAAATACTGTATTAGTTACTGACCTAGTTCGTGCGCATTATTGTTTAAATTAGGTTATCAGGCTTATCAGTAGGCTAAACTCTACCCCATACACTTACAATCAAAGTAGACGCTAATTCTCAGAAGAATTTGAATCAGGAAGCTTGTTAAATCAATACTGCATGCTTATAATGTGAGTCATTCTCTTATATCAAGATTGTTTTACAATAATCCAAAATATTTTTAAAGTTATAATTACAGGGATTAAGTCGTGGTTTTCTTGAATCACTGGCTAGTGGGGTATTGTGCACATTACTAATTTCTCACGGTTAGGCTAATAAATCCTAACAGTGATAATCATCACTACTTGGGTGAAAGGACCCAATAGTGGTATGACCATCGTCACCAGGAGGTGACACGGCGCCAGATAAAAATAAGATAAAAGCCATTGTAATCGCTCTTATGCTGTAACTATGCGTAAAAAATGAATGAACTCACTCAGTATTTCCTGCTGACAAAACCTTTTTAAAACGTGTTTCAGGTAATTACAGTAGATTGGAGTATGAGTTGGATACGTCACCAACAAGACTTACAGAAGTGGCTCATTTTTATCAATTAAATTAAATTAAGAATTTTCCTTTTATGTAATCAAGTTTATATTAAAAGCAACCTTTGTAAAACATGGGTTATCCCCATCTGTTTAATAAATAAAATCCGGTGTTTCTAAAACTCTGATATTTTCCTAACTCATGGTCTTGATGAAATTTCCACCGCAATGTTTTCAAAAATAACCACCGGTACCACTTGGCTGCTCGCGGCTCCCGATTCCGTCCAGGGTGGGGTCGGGGGTCGTGACAGAAGGTGGTATCAGAGCCACTGATTTAAGCCAACAGGTGTTGTGATAATAACACTTAAGCTTAAATAAAAGTGTTAGGAAATTGCTATTAACTGGTAGCACACATGATAACATTTAGACTTGAACTTAAGAAAAGATGCCTTTGTGTAAGCTAAGCGAAATACTTGTGTAAATAAAGTGTGAAGGGTTTTTTGGTATGCCATAAGAATAATAACTAGAACGTTGCAAATATAATAAGTAAGCAATAACACTTGACCACTGTTATTTCTTATTTATTAGTACTACTTTGTTCTAGAACATGATCCGTCATGTGAAGACTAATTTGCTTAGTCTTTGTTAAAAGTCATAATGCACTTTCCAAATCATGATTTAAGAAAAATACTATTTATGGGAAATACGAATTTCTTCTTCGGCAAGACTGGGTATGGTGTAGCAGACTCTCCAGCTTGTCCGGATAATAAGGTTACCTCTCCGGCGAGAACCGGATAAGACGGGGTATATAATATGTCAAACAAGTGACAAGATTTCCCTAAATAGTATTATGACTTGATATCTGACTTGTTTTTGGAAATATGAATTTGTTAAATACATTAACCTTATGAAAGGCATGTATATTACAACATGTGAAATATATGATTATATAGATATGTATATCTATAAGGAAATCCAAAAACCATAAGGATTGGCAATTTGGAATAAAGCACAAGCATACGTGTCTATAATAAATCTAGATTTCTTTATCAAGAATCTCTTGCATATATCTATAATTCCGATATCAAACATTATTTTGTTTGATCATCTACCTCGTAACTCATACGACAAAATAAACGACGGGAACCCTTTAAGTTGGTACGCCATCAAAAGTATAAGAATTTCCAATGCGTTACTATAAACTATTAACGCAAGTAAGAAGCATGTAAAGTTGTGCTAATGCACAAGAAAACACATAAAACTTAAATTATACGACCACAGACGTCGAAGTATATCACACACAAGGCCTTTTGAAAACATGACTGGGCATGACAACAACGATGCTAATCCTAGAAATGGGAGAACTACTAGCGGCACTTTGCCACATGATCCTACAAACGACATGAATCTCGCTGAGGTACGTGGGAACAAGATTTTTTTTACAACCATCGGTGCACAGTCTAAATCAAAGTCATAATTATTGGCACTGCAAACGAAGTCACATATCGGTAAAATCCCCCTATTTCATTTTATTCGACATTCCTTAGTAATGTCACTTAACAACGGTTATCACACGAAATTCCAGAAAAAGTTCTTATATTTCTTTCATTGAAATCCTGACTTCTGCATATAATGAGTTTACCTTCGCGTTTCTACTTCCCCTAATGGTTATCATACCATGAGGATTTCTTTCATAGTAGCAATTATTGATCTATTTCATTTCTTGGTAAATCCACACGTTACACATGCACTGTTGTTGCGTATGTTGTCACACCCCCAAAATACCACCTAGGGAGTGTCCCTGTTAGGCGTGTAACGTACCAGCAATGAGCCACTAATCACATTGAACCCATACAAGTTTCTAAATAAAGTTCTCAATTATTAATAAAATACCATCAACTTGTTTAAATGAAAACCAATATGTTCAGCGGAAGCAAATAGTAGACCAAAGTTGAAAGGTTTAAAACCAATGTATACTGTCAATAATCAATCAATAGAACCCTTCCAATCGACCCATGACCTTTCTAGCTACTCCAGACAGCAAGTTCCCAATTCCAAGTTACCTAACGACCTGCGAGCATGCAACAAGTGTATCAGACAACGCTGGTGAGTTCATAGTTTTACGAAAACGTTAGTTACCAAGTTATTAGTTGATCCATTGAATTTCAATCCAAAAGTAATGTTGAAAACAATGTTGATAATACCCCAATACAAGACGGCTTCTGATTATTTTGCCCTTTCTCCAATGCTCCTATCAAAGCATTGGTCATGACTAGGTCATTAGTTCAACACCCGCCCTCCCAGGAACGGGGTGAGGTTGCCAAACCTAAGTAGCGCTACCAACTGATACCATGTTACCCCTCAGGTAACCAAACAACACGGAGGGACTTTAAAGGTGATAGGAAGAGTATATTATCCAACATTCCCGTTTTTACCCAAAAGACTTATCCCTCCCCGAGATACCCACTGACTGTCCCAACCACCGGGACGCATGCTCAAGAGAGATGAACTCACCTTAGATTGCTCGGTAAGACTAATTACTTGTTTTATCATTGGACACCCCAAACCCTAATATGGTTCCAATGATAGTTAGTTTCGTTTACATAGATTTCACTTATTCACTGTACATATTCCACATGTGGTAGACGAGTATGGCACATATTAGCACACGAGTTATAACGAGTTTTCAAGTTATATGTATCTTCACATCACGAACCCATATATCATAATGTCACACATTAACAACCCACACCTTATCCGCATAATATGCATGTAACAACATTAACTCATAACGCTTCACGATCATTTTGGTTACAAGGATCTTGTATCGAAACCACATAAATCCCGACCAAAGTATTTAACCCATCCCCCCACCCTAATGCACGGATCACTTAATATTGGCCCAAAACAACCCAGTCCAATTCACAATATCCTCGGCCCACATTCAACGTATAACCTAATTGATTTCTAGGTCCAACATGTAACCTCTTTCCTATCATGTGGCCCAATCCTCACCTAACCTGTGCGACCCATTAGTAGGATCCAACAGATTACACTATATTACTAGATTACATCAATTAATTTAACAAACTAGGGTCAATCTATAACACTTATTCATTCGCTAAGCATAAATCATGTATTCAATTATCACAACAGTTTTACTTTGTTTTGAACCTCACTTTATTATAGGTTGTCATATAATACTAACAGCGACTTATGTTATTAGCAACAATGGATCAGCACATTAACACAAAATTATCCACTAATATAATAAACAAATCAACCGATGTGATCTTGCAGTACTACTTATTAATCAATCAATATTACTAACTCTTATGCATGTTCCAAACAACTACCATCATATATTCTAAATCATAAAAATCATCAGTAGTTTATGTATGAGCACCCTATTAATCACATGCAAACTAAAATGTTGAGCCACACAATTTGTACAAATGCTGACAACTCTTTTTAATCTTGATGACTTAATTGGACCTCATAAGCACTTATGTCAGACAATTGTACTAGACACATGCAATCCACTCAATAATTTTCACATGCAGCACATGGGCCACTAGATATGATGAGCAGACAACATCAAATATTGGTCCATTCTAATTGGGCCGATTAAATAGGTGGACAATTTGTAATTGATGATCTGATTTGCATCATCGATTAGTACAACACTAACATATTATAACTATTCTGTTTATATTATGCAAATGTATCCATGGTTCTTTATCATATGCTCATGCAACCCTAACACCTATAACATCACATACAAGCATAAACCACAGCAACAGTCATGAATCGATGCACTAATCAACCATGATCATCCAAGAATCACAATCATCCATAACACTTGATCAACCAGGACACCATACTTGTTCACATATAATAAAAACAATCAACAAAATTAAGCAAGCATAAGGTAGCACTAACCGAGAGAATATGGGAAATATGGTGATGGTGATCACGACTTGGGGGAGGGTGTTCTACCACCGTACGCGGAATATAGAGGAGTAATGCTTTAGGGTTTTATTTGAGTTATATGTTAAACAAGAATCTAATACGTATTATAAATGATAAAGGTTTAGGGGCGGTCACAACAAGCTAATCGAAGTGGGCTTAAGCCCACCCACTTGGGTTATCAACACAATCCAAACACTCTACGGGCTTCACATGTTTTGGGACGGCCCAGACATTCAATCGACACATATATATATAGGCCCACTTTAACCTCGTTTGGGCTTTACTAAGCCCATGCATAAACGTGATCCACTCAGATTTATTTACGTGTTTAGAGTTGGGCTCAAGTAATTCGCGGCCCAAAAGTACAAGTGACCGGTCCAATGTAGTTAAAGATAAAGGCGGCCCAAAACATAGGTGTAAGCTAATTAACAAAGTTATTACACGTTACGTTTAAGTTTAGCGGAATTATAACGGCACAGATTAACGTCACTGGCCTCGAAAGTTCGGGTTGTCACATCATCCCCAACTTGAAAGAAATTTCGTCCCGAAAATTGATAAGCACCACAAAGCAGTACAGTGTTAGATCAGATTGTGTTAAAATCAGAATGACTGTGGATTTTCCCCGGGGGCCACATCATCCCCAACTTGAAAGGAATTTCGTCCCGAAATTCGCCAATGGTGTCATAAGTTAATACTACCGCTTGAACAACTGAGAAATACTAGAGTTACTCCGATCATTGCGTTCCCACGTGATCTCCGGTCCACGTTTTGAGTTCCAACGAACTCTCACGATTGGAATTCGACTATACTAACGAATCCTGACGTCCTGGTCCTTGATTTCAGTAGATTCCACGACAACTGCAATTTGTCGCCAGCCTAAGGTTCTAATAAGGGTATCACTAGTTTTTCCGTCGAGCAACCATTTCTTTAGATTCGAGGCATAAATGGCATTGTGACCGTTACCCAATTCATCACGTAACTCGTGTTTGTGACTCATATCACCTATCCGTTCCAGGAATCCGAATGTTCCAGTGCACCGTAGCCTAAGCTTGCCACGTTTCCCATAGCGTATCGCACCCTCCCAGGGTGAGACTTCCAATATGACACGTTCGCCTGCAGCGAGCTCCCGATGTTTCTTAAGTTATCAGGGTTCCTGGCGATCACGCGTTGTCGCCACACAATTTCCAATACCGAGTGTAAGTCCTAGTCCCGTGATTAGGTTGTCATCCAACTCAATCCAACAAGGAGGTTGGCATTATCATCCACGCAATGCCTTGAACAGAGCTGTATGCATACTAAAACGGTAACGGCTGCAATAGAGCTCACCCAAAGATAGGTGTCCTTCCCAAATGTTTACTAACGTTAATCACGCACATGCTCGCAGCATGTCATCGTGTGTCAGGATGGTTCGTTTACTCTGACCCTCTGTCTTATGGTGATGAGTAACGCTCATGTCTAGACGTGTGCCAAGAGTGTTGTGTAGTGCCTATCATAAACCAGGTATGGATCAAATTCAGGAATACAGGAAATGTTCACCAGCTGTGAAGACTCGTCAGTTTCCTTGATTGCAAGAGGGTGTTCTAGTAACGTGAGTCCATCAACGATCACCCAGGTGATAATGTTTCCATTTCGAGTTGTAAGTAGACTAGTGACAAAATCTATGGCAGTCTGTTCTCATTTCCATACATGTGTTTCTGGTTGCTAATACCCCGCCTTGACTTTCCCACATGTCAAACTTCGTTCCCATGCGTGGCTATGTGGGCCTTCAGACCCGGTCATCCGTACATGGTCTTCAGGTTTTAATACATCCTATCAAAACTAAGATGAATAGGATATCTAGGCTCGTGTGCTTCGCCTGCGCATGTTTCCTAAGGTTGCAGCATAGTGAGGTTCATATTCGTTCCATGAAGTAGCAATTATCGTCCGACCAGCCAAAGGTTACTTCCCCATGCCCCGCATGGGTTAACCTTGAGAACTCTCTTCCTTTAGTTCTTCAATTTGGGCAAGGTGGGTCTGATCAGGTATGTTAGAGTCGATAGCAGGCTGCAAGGCTCCTGCACGTCCAGGTTTCACGATCGTATTCATCTAATAGCTCTATCCAGCGATGTCGTTACATGTTTAGCTCTTTCAAAACAAGGGTATACGGGAGGCCCTTGTGATCGGTCTAGGTGGTGCATTTGGTACCGTCCAAGTAATGCCTCCAACTTAAATCTAAAGACCATGGCTTCCACCGTAGGTCGTGGCTCGTGCAATTCTTCCTGTAAGTCCACCACGTGGGTCATCTCTTTCTCATGTTGCGTCGATGTGTAACTGGGACTCTGATTCGGACCATCATGGTATACCGTCAGATCATTGGTACCCTCGGATGGAAGTGATGCTCAATGCGTTGCAGGGTGGAGTTTCAAAAGCTGAAGAAGCGTTCCTCTATTTTATTTCCCATGAATTGGGAAGTAGGTCAATGTCAAAAATTACAAGAGTATTGGGAAGTAGGTCAATGTCGAACACTTGACCCATGAGATCAAGTTTACAACCAAAAAGAACATGAGAGGCTTCTATCATTTTGCTATCAGCTAATTCTACTACATACTTATTGTACAAGAGGGGTGGGAGTCAGTCCTAACTGGCGACTGAACCCCAGAGACACATAACTCAAATCGGTAACAAAGTCGAGTAAAACAGGAGCAAAAGATCATTCAAAGAAGACGTACCGGTCTTAGCATTACCCTTCATTGTGAGCTTCCCCAGCGCCAATAGTAAATACTCTTCCACGTGCTCCATTCCCACCATTGTTCCCATTGTTGTCATTCCCAGTATTGTTGTTGTTGCCAGCATTCTGATTAAGCTGAGGGCAATCCCTCTTAAAATGACCCTCTTTACCACACTGAAAGCACCCCTTTTGATTTCCCCGATTCTGTTGGAGCTGCTGCCTCTCCTGTTGCTGCGGCGGCTTCGGGAGCCAGACCCTACAATCTTTAGCCATATGGCCCACCTTGTTGCACCTATGACATACCCGGGTGCATGGCCCGCGATGGTGAAACATACACTTATCACACTTTGGTAACTTTCCCGCGTAAGAACCCTGATTTGAATTGTTGCTCTGATTCTGGTTCACAGAAGACGACTGGCTAAAACTACGGTGGATACTGTTGTCTGCCCTTTTCTGAGATTGGCTGGCACTGGTAGCTTTATCAGTATCATTCCATTTCCGCTTGTTATCACTAGCAGGTGTTGTAGCTGTAGCAGTCGAGGTGGTAGCAGAAACACGTGGCGGCAGGTTGCCATGTTCTACCTCTTGGTCAGTAATCTTATGTGCCAAACGGACGATTCGGGGCAGATTGTCTAGGTTTGCAGCAGTAACGTACCCCTTAACAGCTGGTGCTAAGCCCTTGAGATACAACTCAATTCGCCGAGGTGGGGGTCGAGACATGTTAGGGCACAAAGTTGCTAAATCATTAGACCTCCTAGTGTATGCTTCAATCTCAGATCCCTCCATTTTCAGGTTGTAGAACTCGTTCTCTAGTTTCTGAATCTCATCACGAGGACAATACTCCTCTCGCATCAACTCCTTGAAATCATCCCAAGTAGTGGCATTCGCCATCTCAATACCCAACATCTGAACCTGGGCATTCCACCATGTCAGGGCACTATCCTCAAGTGTGCCCGTAGCATACTTCACTCTGTCCCCAGCAGGACAGGTACACATTGCAAATACCGATTCTGCCTTCTCAAACCATCTAAGGAGTCCT
Source organism: Helianthus annuus (assembly GCF_002127325.2). Classification (NCBI taxonomy): domain Eukaryota; kingdom Viridiplantae; phylum Streptophyta; class Magnoliopsida; order Asterales; family Asteraceae; genus Helianthus; species Helianthus annuus. Next base: position 67,780,866 of record NC_035448.2, read on the forward strand.
ACAGCCCCTTCAGTCCCACTGAAGGTCTATGGCTTACAATCCATGAACATCTTGTACGTACAAACAGGTGGAGCAGGTGGATTATTTTGATTCGCAGGTTGACCTAAAACGTAAGAACGTACAACGCACAGGTAAGATTCGAGTATACGACACAAGGATATAAGGTAATTGGCGCATATCGTACCAGCCTGGTAAGCCGCTAGGGCTTCAGCTACACGAGTGTTGATCAAGTTGGTCAGCTCAGCTTGGGTCATCGCGATGTGACCACGTCCATGTCCTCGTCCACTCATGATTCTATAGGAGAAGAGGGAAAAGGTTACGAGTCGAAATGAGGTACAGGTCAAGTATCACGTTGAAATCTACAAACTACCAAGTTTACACACAATAGGGCAGAACCCTTCTCACGCTCGTTAAGCCTCACTCGGACTTGCATGCACCTCGCGTTATTATTATGTGTGCACCCATAATAATAAGGCGATTTGCATGCTTATCTCAGTGCCTCTTAACTTGCGCTAAAAGGTTCCCCGCATTCAAATAGCAAGCGAAAGGTTTTATAGGATCAAGAATCACAATAGTCGAAGGGTAGTGTCACACTAACAGATCACATAACAGGGATTGGTAACATAAGGGCTCATACTGCTGTGCCAAGTGTGCATTCACGTTTAATGTTATACATAAGTGTACACTAGATATATTATGCAAGAGTAAATGAAAAACGAACCTTGCAGTCTGGAGCTGAGTGTCTTGGTCGATTTCGGAACTGTTCGGTTATAGTCTGGTTTTATGAAAACGTTTTGAAACCAAGTTCACTATAACCAGTGGCTCTGATACCAAACTGTCACACCCCCAAAATACCACCTAGGGAGTGTCCCTGTTAGGCGTGTAACGTACCAGCAATGAGCCACTAATCACATTGAACCCATACAAGTTTCTAAATAAAGTTCTCAATTATTAATAAAATACCATCAACTTGTTTAAATGAAAACCAATATGTTCAGCGGAAGCAAATAGTAGACCAAAGTTGAAAGGTTTAAAACCAATGTATACTGTCAATAATCAATCAATAGAACCCTTCCAATCGACCCATGACCTTCCTAGCTACTCCAGACAGCAAGTTCCCAATTCCAAGTTACCTAACGACCTGCGAGCATGCAATAAGTGTATCAGACAACGCTGGTGAGTTCATAGTTTTACGAAAACGTTAGTTACCAAGTTATTAGTTGATCCATTGAATTTCAATCCAAAAGTAATGTTGAAAACAATGTTGATAATACCCCAATACAAGACGGCTTCTGATTATTTTGCCCTTTCTCCAATGCTCCTATCAAAGCATTGGTCATGACTAGGTCATTAGTTCAACACCCGCCCTCCCAGGAACGGGGTGAGGTTGCCAATTCTAAGTAGCGCTACCAACTAATACCATGTTACCCCTCAGGTAACCAAACAACACGGAGGGACTTTAAAGGTGATAGGAAGAGTATATTATCCAACATTCGCGTTTTTACCCAAAAGACTTATCCCTCCCCGAGATACCCACTGACTGTCCCAACCACCGGGACGCATGCTCAAGAGAGATGAACTCACCTTAGATTGCTCGGTAAGACTAATTACTTGTTTTATCGTTGGACACCCCAAACCCTAATATGGTTCCAATGATAGTTAGTTTCGTTTACATAGATTTCACTTATTCACTATACATATTCCACATGTGGTAGACGAGTATGGCACATATTATCACACGAGTTATAACGAGTTTTCAAGTTATATGTATCTTCACATCACGAACCCATATATCATAATGTCACACATTAACAACCCACACCTCATCCGCATAATATGCATGTAACAACATTAACTCATAACGCTTCACGATCATTTTGGTTACAAGGATCTTGTATCGAAACCACATAAATCCCGACCAAAGTATTTAACCCGTCCCCCCACCCTAATGCACGGATCACTTAATATTGGCCCAAAACAACCCAGTCCAATTCACAATATCCTCGGCCCACATTCAATGTATAACCTAATTGATTTCTAGGTCCAACATGTAACCTCTTTCCTATCATGTGGCCCAATCCTCACCTAACCTGTGCGACCCATTAGTAGGATCCAACAGATTACACTATATTACTAGATTACATCAATTAATTTAACAAACTAGGGTCAATCTATAACACTTATTCATTCGCTAAGCATAAATCATGTATTCAATTATCACAACAGTTTTACTTTGTTTTGAACCTCACTTTATTATAGGTTGTCATATAATACTAACAGCGACTTATGTTATTAGCAACAATGGATCAGCACATTAACACAAAATTATCCACTAATATAATAAACAAATCAACCGATGTGATCTTGCAGTACTACTTATTAATCAATCAATATTACTAACTCTTATGCATGTTCCAAACAACTACCATCATATATTCTAAATCATAAAAATCATCAGTAGTTTATGTATGAGCACCCTATTAATCACATGCAAACTAAAATGTTGAGCCACACAATTTGTACAAATGCTGACAACTCTTTTTAATCTTGATGACTTAATTGGACCTCATAAGCACTTATGTCAGACAATTGTACTAGACACATGCAATCCACTCAATAATTTTCACATGCAGCACATGGGCCACTAGATATGATGAGCAGACAACATCAAATATTGGTCCATTCTAATTGGGCCGATTAAATAGGTGGACAATTTGTAATTGATGATCTGATTTGCATCATCGATTAGTACAACACTAACATATTATAACTATTCTGTTTATATTATGCAAGTGTATCCATGGTTCTTTATCATATGCTCATGCAACCCTAACACCTATAACATCACATACAAGCATAAACCACAGCAACAGTCATGAATCGATGCACTAATCAACCATGATCATCCAAGAATCACAATCATCCATAACACTTGATCAACCAGGACACCATACTTGTTCACATATAATAAAAACAATCAACAAAATTAAGCAAGCATAAGGTAGCACTAACCGAGAGAATATGGGAAATATGGTGATGGTGATCACGACTTGGGGGAGGGTGTTCTACCACCGTACGCGGAATATAGAGGAGTAATGCTTTAGGGTTTTATTTGAGTTATATGTTAAACAAGAATCTAATACGTATTATAAATGATAAAGGTTTAGGGGCGGTCACAACAAGCTAATCGAAGTGGGCTTAAGCCCACCCACTTGGGTTATCAACACAATCCAAACACTCTACGGGCTTCACATGTTTTGGGACGGCCCAGACATTCAATCGACACATATATATATAGGCCCACTTTAACCTCGTTTGGGCTTTACTAAGCCCATGCATAAACGTGATCCACTCAGATTTATTTACGTGTTTAGAGTTGGGCTCAAGTAATTCGCGGCCCAAAAGTACAAGTGACCGGTCCAATGTAGTTAAAGATAAAGGCGGCCCAAAACATAGGTGTAAGCTAATTAACAAAGTTATTACACGTTACGTTTAAGTTTAGCGGAATTATAACGGCACAGATTAACGTCACTGGCCTCGAAAGTTCGGGTTGTCACATATGTGGTTCGTTTGATTTATGAAAACCGTTGGAGGGCTTCATTCCAATTTGTTATTTTAACCAAACTCAAATATCGTTTCACTATACTTGATCTTTACATTTGTAAATCGCGTTTTTACAAAATGATGACTCTTTGATATCAAATCGATGAATTTTTGAAAAAACTCGATTTCTTTCGAATGGTATACATGGTTTTTGTTGTAACCATGTCAGAACTTTCTTATTAATACATGAACTCGTTTTGTTTTAACCAAGTTCAATTGTTTGAACTTGCTCGCATTACATATTCAATTCAAAGTCCTATATGATGAAATTGAAGCCATCATATTCGAAATAATCCCAACAAGCACTTCAATTCTCTTGAACCATAACATGCTTGTTTGGTCTTCGTCTTCATTAAATTATTTCTTTAATCACGATCACCTTGTGGTGACGTTTTCCCAAATTGAAGCTTGCGCTAAACTCGTTTGCACACATCATATACGGATTTAATTATTTATTTATTATATTGAATCCGCTTTGTTGGTTTATCCTATAAAAGCAATCTTAACACAATCGTGTGCTAAGATAATGATACACAAATTCATATCATATTTCAGTGTATCTCTTAATAATTCTTACATCATCAATCGAGCGTTTCGTAATCTTTATTGCTTTATCATCTTTGACCAGAAAACATTATTCAATTGTTTCATTTTCAATCGAAAATCCTACTAGATTTGTTTGAAACAAACATTCAGATTTACTTCGTTGAACTTTCATTTGGTTTCAAGCATGGTGAACTCATTCAGTCACCGCTATTATTATTTCGATCACTACGACATCTTGTAGCGTCGCTATAAACTTGTAGCTTGAGCTAATATATATATATATATATATATATATATATATATATATATATATATATATATATATATATATATATATATATATATATATATATATACATATATACATACATTTCACTTGACTCATCCTTGAAAGTGGTTTGATACAATTATGTATTAAGACAATGATACACTAAACTCTATTGTAATTCAGTGTATCCTTGCAATTCAATAAATGTCCACCCACTGATTTTTCTTCTATTGAATAGTTGACAAATCATCTTTCGTACTTCTATTTTATTAAAGCTTGTTGATTCTGAATCTTCATCAGTTGACAATCAAAATGAATTTTCTGTTGACAGTAAATTCTGTTGTTTCTGAAAATCATTCATAAACTTGTAAACATTCACATCCATTGATCATATATCTTTTGGCTTAAACCTAGTCACCTTTGAAAATAGATCATTTCATCTCGTTCATTTGACATTGATTTTTTTTCAAATAAATTCAGTAGAACCATTGAGTCCTATTTATTGTACAACTCATATTCACAAAATTTAATGTTTTGATTCTATATCATTTACCTTAATATTGTTTTTATTGACTAAGACGTGACATAACTCTAAAAGAAATATCGTAGCCCAAATCAAGAGGACGAGATTTAAAATAAGGTGGGGAGGATGTAACATTCCCATTTTTACCGTATAAGAATTTTAGGGTTGTTTAAATTTATTAACCACTAGTAACTAGTTTTATTTTTAATATAATTATTCGACCCAAATAGTTTTAAAAACTATTTTATATAAATAGTTGGTTAGAATATTATACTAATTAATTAATTACAGGTAAGCTGACCGTTAGAAAAATGAAGTTCCTAGACGGGCCTAGGAACCGTATAATAATTAAATTATAAAAATACACTATATTTGAACTTACTCCGTTTTTAATGAAACTTGGTTCAAAATGCAGATACAAATATTCTCGTTCTAATGACATATTTATTGGTTTATAAAACGTTATATTTTAGAAGTTATAAGCGCCAAATAAGTGAAGCAGTTAAATTAATTATTATATATATATATATATATATAATAAATTAATAATTAATAACTTACATATCTCATAGTGTACGTATACACTTTTTGAGAAATAAAATGATATTTAAAATTTAAAACTCTATAATTAGGAATGGTAGACATCTGTGCATGCAAAATAAATGCATGTGTGTACGTGTTGAGCTCCACAAGTGTGGAGACATTATAAATAGGATCACTTCAACATTTGAGAAGTTGCTTAGTCCTTCTGTATCTCTCTCTATAATCTCGCCCCCTCTCTTCTTTACATATATGTACTTAGTTTTTTGTAAGTCACTCCAAAATAATAAAAAAATCATGCCTCGTTTTAAGTATTTTAACTCCCGATCAACGCTACCCTTTCCGATTGATCTGGAGCCCCATAACGCATGTCAAGGCTTTGCCCGACTAAGGTCGTTAGGGTTCGGTCTCGTGATATCAGGATAAGGTTGAATTAGGGGTACTATACTTACCACGAGTGCATTATATATTTTTAAAATAGCTCAGAAGTTATACCTAAGATTTATACCAGGAGGCTTTCTAGTTGAACCCTAAAGTTACAAAGTGGGTCCATTCTCTTTTCTCACCATTTTATTCCCTTTTTGTGATATAATTATATTCAAAAATGTCCCAAATTGATTCATTAGTGAAAGCCCGAACCCCCAAAACCCTAATCCATATCAAAAATCAAGAAAATCATATTTTTGACCCTCTCGCGGGCCGCGTAAAGCACAAGAGGGCCCTTACGCGGGGCGCGTCAACTTGAGAGTTGACCGGATAAGCATCCGGGGCTACGTGTCATCCACGTGGCACACCTACTCGTGACCCAGCAAACCTATACGTAGACTAGGCGACTACGCGGGCCGCGTAAGGATCGGCTGGAGGTTCACGCGGGCCGCGTGAGACCCAAATTTCAGCTATAAATAGAACAGGCCATGAACAGTTCATTGGTGTCCACGAAACTTTCAAATCCTTCATAATTCTGTTCGAAATTCACTTTCAAAATAGTGAGGTACTGCTACGATACCGGGTATTAACTCGATCGCTGCTACGATTCAATGTCCGATCGATTGAAACTATCCGATGAATGTTTAAGTGCTGCTCAAATTAGGGTTATACTTTGTCATTCGTCGTGAATTCGATGGATGTTTAAGTATTGCACTTTTTCATTCGTCGTGAGGGTTTAAATCTCGTGAGTTATCGTAAATGCTGTATTAGTTACTGACCTAGTTCGTGTGCATTATTGTTTAAATTTGGTTATCAGGCTTATCAGTAGGCTAAACTCTACCCCATACACTTACAATCAAAGTAGATGCTAATTCTCAGAAGAATTTGAATCAGGAAGCTTGTTAAATCAATACTGCATGCTTATAATGTGAGTCATTCTCTTTTTATCAACATTGTTTTACAATACTCCAAAATATTTTTAAAGTTATAATTACAGGGATTAAGTCGTGGTTATCTTGAATCACTGGCTAGTGGGGTATTGTGCACATTACTAATTTCTCACGGTTAGGATAATAATTCCTAACAGTGATTATCATCACCACTTGGGTGAAAGGACCCAATAGTGGTATGACCATCGTCACCAGGAGGTGACACGGCGCCAGATAAAAATAAGATAAAAGCCATTGTAATCGCTCTTATGCTGTAATTTATAACTATGCGTCAAAAATGAATGAACTCACTCAGTATTTCTTGCTGACAAAACCTTTTTAAAACGCGTTTCAGGTAATTACAGTAGATTGGAGTATGAGTTGGATACGGCACCAACAAGACTTACAGAAGTGGCTCATTTTTATCAATTAAATTAAATTAAGAATTTCCTTTTATGTAATCAAGTTTATAGTAAAAGCTACCTTTGTAAAACATGGGTTATCCCCATCTGGTTAATAAATAAAATTCGGTGTTTCTAAAACTCTGATATTTTCCTAACTCACGGTCCTGATGAAATTTCCGCTGCAATGTTTTCAAAAATAACCACCGGTACCACTTGGCTGCTCGCGGCTCCCGATTCCGTCCAGGGTGGGGTCGGGGGTCGTGACATGTAGATCCCTTCAAGATCAGTGCGATTAAGGATTGGGATACGCCTACTACACCCACTGAAGTTCGTTAATTTCTTGGTCTTGCGGGTTATTACTGTCGCTTCATCGAGAACTTCTCAAAGATTGCAGTTCCTCTAACTGCTCTAACTCAGAAGAACAAACCATTTGAATGGGGATCCAAACAAGAGGAAGCTTTTCAGACCTTGAAGCAGAAGCTTTGTGATGCGCCTATTCTATCTTTGCTTGAGGGCAATGATGATTTTGTCGGGTATTGTGATGCATCAAAATTGGGACTTGGCTGTGTTCTCATGCAAAGGAACAAAGTCATAGCATATGCATCGAGGAAGTTGAAGATTCATGAGAAGAACTACACCACTCATGATCTTGAGTTAGGTGCAGTTGTTTTCGCTCTCAAAATCTGGAGACACTATTTGTATGGTACAAAATGTGTGGTTTTCACTGACCACAAGAGTCTTCAGCACATCTTCAATCAGAAAGAACTCAACATGAGGCAACGACGTTGGGTTGAACTTCTAAACGACTATGACTGCGAAATTCACTACCATCCTGGTAAGGCGAATGTCGTGGCTGACACATTGAGTCGTAAGGAACGTGTCAAGCTTCATTGTGTCAAAGTTCGATCTGATATCCAAACCCGCATCTCTCAGGCTCAACATACTTGTGTTTCACAAGGTTTGATGGGTAAGGAATTACCCTACCACATTAAGCCTGATCTTGAACTGAAGGACAATGGATCGTATTATTTCATGAATCGTTTGTGGGTCCCAAGTCAAGACAATCTTCGCACCTTGCTTTTGGATGAAGCTCATAAGTCTCGTTATTCTATTCATCCTGGTGCTGCCAAAATGTATAAGGATCTTCGTACTCAGTATTGGTGGCCTGGTATGAAGAAAGACATTGCCTTGTACGTATCAAAATGCCTTACTTGTCTTAAGGTTAAGGCTGAGCATCAACATCCTTCTGGTTTATTGGAGCAACCAGAGATTCCAGTTTGGAAATGGGAAAACATTGCTATGGATCTTATTACCAAACTTCCGCACACAAAGAGAGGTCATGACGCTATCTGGGTAGTTGTTGATTGTCTTACAAAGTCAGCACATTTCTTGCCGATCCTTGAGGATCTATCTGCTGACAAGTGACGGGTGGTCCATGGGACAACCCTTAAGTGTGTTAAAAGACGAGTTAATCCCTCATTTGATCATGTAATTGTCTTGAATTAGATAACTACGGTTGCTTGTGTTTCAGGTACATTTGGAGCTTAAAAGTATGGAAATAAAGCTTCGAATAGACACGACTGGATTGGAGATTGAAAGACGGAGAATAAATGAAAAAAATAAAATTCTCGAATTGAAGAATTAAGAAGATAACATGATAGAGGATGAAATTACGAGAACGTAGGCGAAACGGTGAAGAAAACGGAGTTGAAACGAGAAAGTTATGAAGAAAACAAAATTGATTGCTGAAGCCTACCGTAAATTACGGTAGCTAGCGTAATTTACGGTAGACTCTGACAAAAATTGATGCCGTAAGACAGTTTAAATCCACCATAAGCCATTTTAAGCCACCGTAAGCTACGATGGCCACCGTAGCTTACGGTGGAGCCTGCGAAAAAGTGTAACTCCTCACTTTTAATGACCATTTGATGAGACTTTTGATTACCCATTCATTATGGACAGTTTTGGAGGAGTTTAGGGGCGATTTTTGGCTATCCACTTATGTTCTTGAGTGGTCTAAACATGAAGACTTTGTTTTTGATTCCATTGGACAAAGGTTTGATTGTTATGACGATTCACAACACTATGAGCGGCTAGGTTTGCTTGGTGATCGTCTTGAGTGTAAGGTTTTATGTGTGACAATTATGTTTGTTCTTTAATTTCTAGAATATTAAACTGTGCATGTATTGTTAGTTTATTATGGTGTTTGATTGAGTGTTTGTAAATTGTTGATGTATGTTTGATCATAGTTCTAAACCATACGTTCTTGGTGTCTTGGCAATCGAGATATCATGGGAGGGATTAGGGTTGGATATATGTTGATTGGTCATCGGGTAACAACCTCACGTTCTAGGAATACGAGTATTTAGTTCCCTTTCATCACAAACAATTGATCTTGCACGAGCTATGTCTATGTAGTTCTTTCCAGTTGAACATAAACCTTGATTGTCACTTAAAACCTGAAACTCGGGATGATCACTACCCTCTTATCCTGTTACAAAACTTAACTTTGATTTTTATTCTAATTTAGTAACTCTAGATAATTAAAACCATTCAACCCAAACATTGAAATGTACATTTCTTGCAATTTAGATTAATCTAATTAGTTAGACATACATTGAGATAACACATATTCCACAAACTCCCTGTGTTCGATACCCACTTACCGCTAGCTAATTAGTTGTAATTGGATTAAATTTGCGTGTACCACGACTGCACGTCAAATTTTGGCGCCGTTGCCGGGGAGTAGTGCGCAACATGTATTATCTTCTGTATTAGTTAAAAAATTAAAAAAGTAAAAATCCCAAAAAGATTTTCTTTGATGTTCGTGATTTACACTTGGTAGTTGAGTTGTGTTGTGCAGGATGACAATGCATTACACAGATTTCAGCTTCTCTACGTGTATATTGTGCGGGGGTCCACGTCATCCGTGTATTGGTTGCCACGAGGCCCACTACAGGAGGGCACATGGAAAACCGGTGTCTTATATTTCACAGCTTCCACCTCCATCATACAATGATGATTATGACTTAGAGATGGAGGATGATTATTACTCGGATGGATATGATCGGGACGAGCATGTTTATTATGAGACAAGGACGGATGGTTTATGTTTTTGTTGTGGTCGTGATCATACTTATGATTATGATGTGTGCACAGTGTATTCAGAAAACCCAAAGTATTGGAATAAAAAAATGATGGATGCACACATCTTAAGACCGTATTAGGGGGATATCGACAATATTATCCCAAAGAATATTCTGAGCCCGAGGGTGTTTATACTTATCAGACCGAGGAGGAGAAGAGCTTGCTATATTGGAAGTAACTTTGTCCAAACTCGAGCAGCATTTATCAACACCTAACCTTTCCGATGAAGATCGAATCAGCTGTTTAGTTTCTAAGTGTCAGAATTTAAAAATGAAGATAGAAATAGAAGAACGCCTTTCACCATTACCTGATGATATTAGAGATTATTCTCACAGGAAGGAGGAGGTTGTGGAGGATAATACCACACCAATGAGTCCTTTATCTGATGAAGAGTCACTGGTGGATCAGATGGTGTGTGCAGATGATGAGGCAGAACAGTCTGACGAGATGAATATGTATACCGAACCTTTTCCCATATCAGGCATTCAAAATAACAAGTGTGGGGAAGAGGGCTCGAGGAAGAAGATGAGAAGGGTGAAACTACAAGACATTAAGGTATATATCATGAAGTGGATTAGCAAAGCCCGCAAGTGCAGTCTTTACATGCCAATTATACTTACAAATCTATGGAGATGGCATGTAAATTTCCGAGCATTTATTGGAAATACGTTGGGTAAGTGTGCAGTGAGACCACCGTAATGCATATCAGGTATGGTCTAGCTGAAGACCTTTAAACTTAGCGCTCTCGGGAGGCAGCCCGAGGATGTAGAGTATTGTATTCGTGTTTTGTTTTGTTTTGTTTTGTTTTGGTGTTGTGTTTATGTTTTTGCAGGTTACTACGTTTCAATCCTCACGGATGCAATGATTCAAGTGTGGGGATGTTTGGCAATATCCCCGCTGAGATATCAGAGAATCCAAGAGATGCTTATGTTCCTGTCCGATCACCGCGGCTGCATCACTACCAACACTGTTGATTTATGGATCAGGTCGTGTTTTGTTCTCATTTTGTGCACCATTGTATATATTCATGTTATGTTCATGGTTAGGTGGATCGGTGGTGTTTTGATTTGTTTAGTTTATGGGTTGTGAAGGATTGGTGGTGTTTTTAATAATTAGAATATATATATAAAAAAAACAAAAAAAAGGGGTTTGAGTAGAGAAGCAACAATTGATGTTGTAGTGGTTTAAGCGATCTTCCCTTCAAAACCATACATTGGGGACAATGTATCCCAAGCGTGGGGATGAGGGGAAATTTTTGAAAAATTGAAAAAATTTTAAGAATCAAGCGAAAAATGGTCCAAAATTGAACATTTGAGTATTAAACCGCATGACACATCGGCAACCCATATCCCCTTCTTCTTTCTTGGTGAGAGTTGAGCCACTACTTGAATTTATTAGAATACATTTTTCTTGATGAGAGTGGCAATGGGTGGGGGTGCATTAGAACTTGTGCTTGAATGCAGTTTGAGGCCTTAGCTTGATATGCATGTGAAAAGGATAAGGGCAATTAGGTAGCCTCGTCTTGGTGAGTGCGAGTGTGGGATTTGGGGGGTTGGACCTCATAAATTATATATATGAGCATGGTAGCGAGAGGGACGGGGGTTTGGACTTTAGTAGCCCATTTGAGCTTTGAGCTGATCTTTTGTTAACCCGTGCCTACTTTCTCTTAAAAAATTAACCTGTATTTGACCTGGTCTATTAGTATAATCATCTTGTTCAAGTATGCTTGTTTGTTATGTTTGTTAAATCGAAAGAAAAAAAAAGAAAAAAAGAGATATGAAAAGAAAAGAAAAAAAAAGAAAAAGCAATGAAAAATGAAAAAAAATGAATGAGATAGTTTGTATATAGTTGTTTATGTTTTGTTTTAGTTAGAAATAAAAGACCGGGTTGAATCGTTAGCTACTTCGCATATGTATTTCCATTTCCTACCCATTTGCCTTGCCACGTTATAACCTCTAAGTTCCTTTGATTCACGTGCATGTTTAGCAAATCATTTAGGCGAAGGACCGATTTAATTACAAGCTTATTGTCGTGCAACCACCCGTTTGCTTTAAGTGTGATCTAGCTTATCTTTGCTAGTTATTGCTTGTCACCGAGAGGAGAGTTTTGTGAGGGGTGTGTCATGTGCACTTTTAAGAAAGAGTTACTAAATGAGGACATTTGTTTGCCTGGTTTGTGCTTATCGCTTGAATAAATTGTGTTTTGTTGAACGGGTTGCTTGGGGCAAGCAACGGTTAAGTGTGGGGATGTGATGGGTGGTCCACGGGACAACCCTTAAGTGTGTTAAAAGACGAGTTAATCCCTCATTCGATCATGTAATTGTCTTGAATTAGATAACTATCGTTGCTTGTGTTTCAGGTACATTTGGAGCTTAAAAGTATGGAAATAAAGCTTCGAATAAACACGACTGGATTGGAGATTGAAAGACGGAGAATAAATGAAAAAAAATAAAATTTTGGAATTGAAGAATTAAGAAGATAACATGATAGAGGATGAAATTACGAGAACGTAGGCGAAAACGGTGAAGAAAACGGAGTTGAAACGAGAAAGTTATGAAGAAAACAAAATTAATTGCTGAAGCCTACCGTAAATTACGGTAGCTAGCATAATTTACGGTAGACTCTGACAAAAATTGATGCCGTAAGACAGTTTAAATCCACCGTAAGCCATTTTAAGCCACCGTAAGCTACGGTGCCACCGTAGCTTACGGTGGAGCCTGCGAAAAAGTGTAACTCCTCACTTTTAATGACCATTTGATGAGACTTTTGATTACCCATTCATTGTGGCCAGTTTTGGAGCAGTTTAGGGGCGATTTTTGGCTATCCTCTTATGTTCTTGAGTGGTCTAAACATGAAAACTTTGTTTTTGATTCCATTGGACAAAGGTTTGATTGTTATGACGATTCATTACACTATGAGCGGCTAGGTTTGCTTGGTGATCGTCTTGAGTGTAAGGTTTTATTTGTAACAATTATGTTTGTTCTTTAATTTCTGGAATATTAAACTGTGCATGTGTTGTTAGTTTATTATGGTGTTTGATTGGGTGTTTGTAAATTGTTGATGTATGTTTGATCATAGTTCTAAACCATACGTTCTTGGTCTCGTTGCCAATCGAGATATCATGGGAGGGATTAGGATTGGATATATATGTTGATTGGTCATCGGGTAACAACCTCGCGTTCTAGGAATCCGAGTACTTAGTTCCCTTTCATCACAAACAATTGATCTTGCATGAGCTATGTCTATGTAGTTCTTTCCAGTTGAACATAAACCTTGATTGTCACTCAAAACCTGAAACTCGGGATGATCACTACCCTCTTATCCTGTTACAAAACTTAACTTTGATTTTTATTCTAATTTAGTAACTCTAGATAATTAAAACCATTCAACCCAAACATTGAAATTTACATTTCTTGCAATTTAGATTAATCTAGTTAGTTAGACATACATTGAGATAACACATATTCCACAAACTCCCTATGTTCGACACCCACTTACCGCTAGCTAATTAGTTGTAATTGGATTCAATTTGCGTGTACCACGACTGCACGTCAACAAGCTTGCTAAAATCTATGTGGATGAAATTGTATCTCGACATGGTGTTCCCTTGAACATTATTTCTGACAGAGATGCTCGATTCTCATCTCGTTTTTGGAGAACCATGCAATCTGCTATGGGGACCCAACTTAATTTAAGCACAGCTTATCATCCGCAATCAGATGGCCAATCTGAAAGAACAATCCAGACTTTGGAGGATATGCTTAGAGCTTGTGTGATCGATTTTGGTGGTAGTTGGGATTCGTATCTTCCATTGATTGAATTCTCCTACAACAATAATTATCACTCCAGCATCAACATGGCTCCTTTCGAAGCTCTCTATGGTCGAAAATGTCGTTCACCAGTCTGTTGGAATGAAATCGGTGAGGCTCAGCTTTCTAGACCTGGGCTCATTCTAGAGACAACCGATAAGGTTAAGAAAGTTCGTGATAACCTTCAGACAGCTAGAAGCCGTTAAAAGAGTTACGCGGACCGACGACGCAAGCCCTTGGAATTTCAAGTTGGTGATCGTGTATTACTTAAGGTTTCACCTTGGAAAGGTGTGATCAGATTTGGAAAGACAGGAAAAATTGCACCTAGATATGTTGGACCATTCAAGATCGTCGAAAGAATCGGTAAGGTAGCCTACAGACTTGAGTTACCTCCTGAACTTGGAAATGTTCATCCAACCTTTCACGTGTCCAATCTCAAGAAGTGTTTAGCTGATGAGAACCTCCACATACCACTTGATGAGATTCGTGTCGATGACACGATGCATTTTGTTGAGAAACCTATGGAAATCATGGACCGTGAAGACAAGTGGCTCAAACACAAGCGCATTCCATTGGTCAAAGTTTGCTGGGAATCTAAACGTGGACCAGAGTTTACTTGGGAACGTGAAGATCAAATGAAGGCGAAATATCCACATCTATTCTCACAAATTTCCGCTAAATAAATTTCGGGACGAAATTTCCACAAGTAGGGGAGACTGTGACACATGTGCTTGTAATCATTGTAAACAGTTTAGTTATCAATAAAACAATGTTATTTGATCCCAATATTTGTTTTTTTATGTTTGACATTTTGCATATTTTGTTTTTTGTTCAATTTCAAACTCTATTTCACTTTCTGGAGAGTTATACGCAAACTGGTGCGTAAACGTAATCAGTTTAACGCGACAAACACTCCGGAACATCAATATATGCTTAACATACCTTAAATAACCTTTACATAACTTAGAAATAAGTTTTGAAGGCTTTGGTATGGCTAAAACAAGTTTATTCGCTAGAGGGACTAAATTCGACAAACTGCGATAGTATGCCGATTCGTACCATAACGGACATTCTGGAACATGATCATAAGTTAAACATACCATAAATATCCTTTATATGGCTTAGAAATAGGCTTTGAGGGGTTCGGTATGCCAAAATAAACTTTTGGGTCATTCAGGGACTAAAAGCGTCAAAAAGTACATAAGTTTGCATTTTCGCGCATATCTTACGTTCTGAATACTTCCGGACATCCAAAAATTTATGTAATCATTAAAATATTTTATTTTAGTGGTTGGCATGAGAAAATTCCATTCGTCGCGTAATTTGGATCGTTTTTCGCGTCCGTTCGTGTTTCGTCGTAATTAAGCGAATAACGTGATCGTACCGCCAAACAAGCCGACATCCGACATATTTTTTAGCATATTTTAAGTTCCCTACACTTTAACTTCATTATCGAGTCTTGAAATGGGGTTAACGGGGCTTAAATGGGTCAAAAATCAAGTTTTTACATTGCAGGGACCAAAACTGCCATTTCTGCCAAACTTGTTCAGACGGGCCGCGTAAGCCACCCTTGGCTTCTACGCGGGCCGCGATAGATCATCAGATCTGCAGAATCTGTTTTATAGCTTGTTCCAGCTGTTCCACACACTTACAAATGGTTTTAGGCAATCTATGGGCTCATTTAGGGGTGCCCATGGTTTTAGAAATCAGGGGGTGCATGTGTACGGCTTAGATCGAAGCACGTTTTTCAATAAACGATCTTAACGGTCACCCAAAATCATAAAAACCCCCAATTTCACAACCCAAACTCACACTTGATCTGCCCAAATTCTCTAAGTTGGAGTCCTTGTGTGATACCCCGTTGAAACACTCTCACACGTACTAGCTTGTCAGTGGCTGCCTTAACTTTCGAGACGAAAGTTCTTAAAACTTGGGGATAATGTGACACTTCGGGTTTTCCCGAGCAACCTTCTTGTATTAGCCTTTGGTGTACTTATATTATTAAATGAAAGTTCGTGAATTATCTTGACGAGTTATGTGATCCTTGTATTAAGTATGTGAATTATATATATATATATATATATATATATATATATATATGTATGTATGTGTATAATAGTGAACCAAGACCACGAACCCGACTTGACTCGGTACCTTTTCATCAACCGGTTAGCATCTTTGACTTTCACTAGGTGTTTATGTGTATAATAGTGCTATTTGCTTTGAATGATTGAAATGATGGATGATATGTGTGAGCTCTTGATAGTTGAACAATGAATGATTGATAGGGTAGAGTGTTTATGATCATCCGATTTAGGTTGTTAGTATAGGTCATAGTGTTTAAAATAAATGTTACATGATTATTGCTTGTGAAATGCATATTTGAATGTGTTGAAGGTTTATTGATTTGCTTCTATGTCCACATGAATAAATCGGTGAATCATAGTGAATGTGTTGGTTGAATAATCAAGTTATGAAAACCCTAAAGATGAACTAGATGAATATGTGTTGAATGTGTTTCAATGTTGTTACAAATATTTGAAAAACTTGTTGTTTGATCCATTATGGCTAAGTGTTAGACAAGGGAAGATGTTTGTGAAACCTTATTGGATAGTACTTAATGGCACGAAATCAGAATTATGTTGCATAGTACGATTCGGGCAGATGCATCAGAATCAGCAGGTAAACGACTCGAGACCAACGGTTGCGACTCGAGACCATGGAGCTACAACTCGAGACCGCAACGGTTGCGACTCGAGACCTGGGCCAAGCAACTTCAAAACAGACTTCAGGGACTCGAGACCATCAAGGTCTCGACTCGAGACCACATCGTGACAACTCGAGACGGGACTCGAGATCTCCGGGGTTGCGAGTCAGGCCTGCACCACTCGAGACCAACCATTACAAGCCGAGACCTCCTGGTTGCGACTCGAGACCACATGTTCTCGAGTCGAAACCACCTTGTCTCGACTAGGCTGCTCACTTTAGTTATTGGGCCACAACCCGTGATTTGTTGGGTTGCTTGTTTAACTGAACTGTGTGTTAATTGTTACTGTTGACTGATCCAATAGTAGAGCAGGCCCATAACTTAACATGTAACTGTATGCATTCTATGTGTTAGATTATGTGTAATATATACGTGACATTCTCTGTACCCGAACCTGACCTATACTGGTAACCATGTTAGGATGTGGTGACCAGCGTGTTTGACAAGTAAGCTAATCTGCCGAGCAACCCAAGGTGAGTTCACAACTTAAAGCATGCGTTCCCGGTGGATTGGGAAACGGAACTAAAACAACACTATCCCCTTGTGAGGGATACAAACTTACTTTTCTTCCCTTGTTTTTGGGAACTCTTAGTTAATTACTGTTTATACGGAATGCAACGAGCAACACTAAACGAAACTCTATCACTTAAGTCCCTACTACTTAATACCGATTAGTCGCCGGGGCCAGGCGAACGGGTTATTATTTGATAGCGCTATTAAGGTCTTACCAGCCTCACACCGTGCCCGTGTATGGGATCAGGAGTGAACTAATAGACTCTGGCAAATCCGTCAATGATGATAGAACATTGACAAACGGGGCACTTTACGGAAACGTACGGTTACATGAAGTATTCGGTATTGGAAAAACAGTTTAGTCGCTTACTTATGGGGTAGCTCCCCATGGCATGTATAAACGGGTAAATTAACTGGTGAAACAAGTTTTTGGTAATTAAAAACTGGACAACTCGTGAACTCGCCAACATTTTTGTTGACACTCTACTGCATGCTTTGCAGGTACCCAGTGACTCAGGAGCTTGCTACTTGGGGATGTGTAGTGGTCGTCTAACCCGTGTGTTGGGTTCCAAACAAACTTGAATTAAGATCTTGTTTTAAACTATTTTGTCTATGCTTCCGCTACTTATCTGAACTACTATTTGAACTTATAAACTTTTGAACTTTAACTATGATATTTGCTAACCTTGTGGTTGGTGAGTATTACTTATGTTGCTCAGTATAATTAGTGGCTGGATCCTGGTCAGTCACGCCTCCAAGCGGTGGTGTTTCGCATGTGGATTTTGGGGGTGTGACAGATTGGTATCAGAGCCATTGGTTATAGATACACCTCCCTCTCCCATCTCATTCTCGCTATACTACGACATCACACTCATACTATGTTTTCTGGTTATGAAGACAATGAGTGGACGCGGAAGAGGAAACGTTAACATGACTCAGGCTCAGTTCACTAACCTGATCAACACAGTGGCTGCAGCTTTCGCAGCTCACCCTGGAGGTAAACTCGTTATCCTAGGATGTTTAGATCCTACCGCCGCATCGTCTTTCGCCCCTAAACCTATTCGCTTCGCTTCTCACAACAGGTCAGCATGCACCTGCGCAACCACACGTGTGTACTTTCAAAACTTTCATGGATTGAAAACCTCTCCCATTCAATGGCACTGAGGGTGCCATAGGTCTTCTGCACTGGATTGAGAAAGTTGAAGCTGTCTTTGCTGTCTGTGAGTGTCCCCCTGCGAATTGGGTGAAGTTTGCTACTGGTACGCTCGAAGGAAACGCACTTTCCTGGTGGAAGGCGCAAATTCAGATGTTTGGTTTGGAAACTGCTAATGCTACTACGTGGGAGGATTTCAAGGACATGATTAAGGAGCAGTATTGTCACAGGGATGACATCCACAAGCTCGAAAACGAGTACTATGAGCTCAAGATGGTTGGATCAGAGATCGAGGCATACACCAAACAGTCCAACGACTATGCTGCTCTTTGCCCAAACATGTCTCGACCTATGTATCGAAGGGTCGAATTGTATATCAAGGGTTTGGCCCTAGAAATTCGAAGCCATGTGACCTCAGCCAACCTCACTACCATTCAGCCCGTCGTCCGTCTTGCTCACAAACTCACTGATCAGGCTGTGGAACAGGGCAAGTTGCCCAAAAGGATCAGCGCCACTAATGGAACTTCTGGTGATAACAAGCGTAAGTGGGAAGGAAACCAAAGCAAGGATGCTAACCCCACTCAGGCCCCGACTCAGCAAAGGAAAACTGATAACAACAAGGGCCCGCAACAACAGAGTGGCTATCGAGGGAACCACCCCAAGTGTAACAAGTGTAACCGACATCACAGCGGGCCATGTGGCAAAAGTCAGTGTCAACGATGCAACAAGATGGGGCATGAAGCCAAAGACTGTAGGAGTCAGTTCCCAGCCAGGCAGAATCAGCAACAACCACAACAACAGCAACATCAAGGAAATAACCGTGGGTGCTACAAATGTGGAGCAACGGGGCACATGCGAAGGGATTGCCCTGAACTAAACCAGAACCGCAACAACAACCAGGGAGCTGGAAACAACGATCGAAACAATGCTTGGAATGGTGCAAGAGGAAGGGCTTTTGTTATTGGAGCTGGAGAAGCAAGGAATGACCCCAACGTCGTGGCGGGTAAGTTCCTACTCGATGACCGTTATGTTTCTGTATTATTTGATTCTAGAGCCGATGCTAGTTATGTGTCCCTACGTATTAGTAAGAAGCTTAAGCACCCGCCTTCGTTACTAAGTTCTAAACATATCGTCGAGCTAGCTAATGGTAGAAACATCGAGACCTCACATGTTATCAACGACTGTAAACCACTACTGTCTGGTCAGACCTATAGTATCGATCTTTTCCCTATTGCTCTTGGAAGCTTCAACGTCGTTATCGGTATGGATTGGTTATCCAAACATCGCGCGGAAATCCTCTGTCAAGAGAAAATGGTTCGCATTCCCCGCCGTTCTGGCAAACCCCTCATCGTGCAAGGTGACAAAGGCGGAGAAGTCACAGGCATCATCTCGTTCTTGAAAGCCCAGAAATGTTTACGAAAGGGGCACACCGCTCTCTTAGCACTTGTCACCAACACACAGGAAAAGGAAAAGAGGATTGGAGATTTTCCAGTGGTACACGACTACCCCGAGGTGTTTCCTGAGGAACTACCTGGACTCCCTCCCCACCGTCAGGTCGAATTCCAAATCGAGCTGGCTCCCGGAGCAGCGCCTATAGCTCGTGTGCCTTATCGACAAGCCCCTGCAGAACTGAAGGAACTCTCTACGCAACTACAGGAACTATTGGATAAAGGATTTATCCGTCCTATTTCGTCGCCCTGGGGAGCACCAGTGCTCTTTGTTAAGAAGAAGGATGGCACATTCCGAATGTGCATCGATTATCGTGAACTAAACAAAGTTACCATCAAGAATCGCTACCCTCTCCCGCGTATCGACGACCTATTCGATCAGTTGCAAGGATTGGAGATTTTCCAGTGGTACACGACTACCCCGAGGTGTTTCCTGAGGAACTACCTGGACTCCCTCCCCACCGTCAGGTCGAATTCCAAATCGAGCTGGCTCCCGGAGCAGCGCCTATAGCTCGTGTGCCTTATCGACAAGCCCCTGCAGAACTGAAGGAACTCTCTACGCAACTACAGGAACTATTGGATAAAGGATTTATCCGTCCTATTTCGTCGCCCTGGGGAGCACCAGTGCTCTTTGTTAAGAAGAAGGATGGCACATTCCGAATGTGCATCGATTATCGTGAACTAAACAAAGTTACCATCAAGAATCGCTACCCTCTCCCGCGTATCGACGACCTATTCGATCAGTTGCAAGGATCGAGCTACTACTCAAAGATTGACCTACGATCGGGCTATCATCAGCTAAGAGTCCGTAATGAAGACATCTCCAAAACTGCATTCAGAACTCGTTATGGTCATTATGAATTCCTCGTCATGCCCTTTGGAATGACTAACGCGCCTGCGGTTTTCATGGACCTCATGAACTGAGTGTGCAAGCCCTACCTCGACAAATTCGTGATTGTGTTTATCGACGACATCCTGATCTACTCGAAAAGTCAAGAAGAGCATGAACAGCACCTACGCCTTATCCTCGAACTCCTTCGCAATGAGCAACTGTACGCCAAGTTCTCGAAATGCGACTTCTGGCTTCGAGAAATCCATTTCCTTGGGCACGTGGTCAATAAGGACGGGATTCACGTCGACCCAGCTAAGATCGACTCTATAAAGAATTGGCCTACACCTAAGACTCCGACTGAAGTTCGTCAATTCTTGGGATTGGCAGGATACTATCGTAGATTTATCAAGGGATTCTTGAAGATTGCTCAGCCTCTCACGACTCTCACTCAGAAGGGTATTGCTTACAAATGGGATGAAGCTCAGGAATCCGCATTTCAAAAGCTAAAGGATAACCTCTGTAGTGCTCCTATTCTCTCGTTACCTGAAGGTACCGACGATTTCGTGGTTTACTGCGATGCGTCTATCCATGGGCTTGGTTGCATGCTAATGCAACGCGAGAAAGTTATTGCTTACGCTTCTCGACAACTTAAGACTCACGAAAGGAACTACACTACGCACGACTTGGAACTGGGAGCAGTGGTTTTTGATCTTAAGATATGGAGACATTACCTGTACGGTACCAAGTGCACTATTTACACCGATCACAGGAGTCTCGAGCATATCATCAAGCAAAAGGAATTAAACATGCGACAACGCCGATGGGCTGAACTCTTGAATGATTATGAATGCGCCATCAAGTACCATCAGGGCAAGGCCAATGTCGTGGCAGACGCCCTCAGCCGAAAAGACACTACGCCCAAGCGCGTGCGAGCGCTACTACTTACCATCCAGTCTAACCTCCCTACTCAGATTCGAAATGCTCAGGTTGAAGCTCTGAAACCGGAAAACATCAGGGCTGAGTCCCTACGAGGATCGAGGCAACGATTAGAACAAAAAGAAGATGGCGCTTACTACGTGACAGGGCGCATTTGGGTTCCACTCTACGGAGATCTACGTGAACTTGTAATGGACGAAGCCCATAAGTCCCTTTACTCAGTACATCCTGGTTCGGACAAGATGTACCACGACTTAAGTTCTACGTATTGGTGGCCGGGCATGAAAGCCCACATAGCAACATATGTCAGCAAATGTTTGCCATGCGCGAGTGTCAAGACTGAGTATCAGAAACCAGCGGGCCTACTCCAACAACCAGAACTCCCGAAGTGGAAATGGGGGCAAATTTCCATGGATTTCGTCACTGGCCTACCTAAATCCCAATGCGGGAATGACACTATTTGGGTGATAGTAGATCGATTGACCAAGTCTGCACACTTTCTGGCCATTAAGGAAACAGACAAGTTTTCTACCTTGGCAGAAGTCTACTTAAAGGAAGTAGTCTCGAGACACGGGGTGCCAACCTCCATTATTTCCGACCGAGACGCTCGTTTTACTTCGGAGTTGTGGCAAGCTATGCACAAATCCTTTGGCACACGTTTGGACATGAGCACTGCTTATCACCCACAAACGGATGGGCAGTCTGAACGCACCATCCAAACCCTGGAAGACATGCTTAGAGCATGTGTGATCGATTTTGGCAAGAATTGGGAGAAGCATCTACCGCTAGTGGAATTCTCCTACAATAACAGTGACCACCAGCATTCAGGCAGCACCCTTCGAGGCATTGTACGGTCGTAAATGCTGATCACCTCTTTGCTGGGCGGAAGTTGGTGACAGCCAGGTCACAGGCCCAGAACTGGTGGTAGACACAACGGAGAAGATTGCCCAGATCAGACAACGCATGGCGGCAGCTCGTGACCGTCAGAAAAGTTACGCTGATAAGCATAGGAAACTGCTAGAATTCCAGGTCGGGGACCGGGTTCTACTTAAAGTCTCACCCTGGAAGGGTGTGGTTCGTTTTGGTAAACGGGGCAAGCTGAATCCGCGATATGTTGGACCATTCGAAATTACCGAGAGGATCGGTAAGGTCGCTTATAGATTGAATCTGCCTGAAGAGCTGAATGCGGCGCACAATCTTTTCCACATGTCTAATCTGAAGAAGTGTCTGTCAGATGAAACACTCATAATCCCCTTCAAGGAAGTCACTATTGATGAACAGCTACACTTTACTGAGGAACCGATTGAGATCACGGATCGAGAAATCAAAACCCTCAAACGTAGCCAGATACCTCTCGTGCGAGTTCGTTGGAACTCGCGACGTGGCCCAGAGTTTACCTGGGAGCAGGAAGACCAGATGAAGTGCAAGTATCCCCAGTTTTTCCCAAACGAAACCCCCAGCACTGAAGCTACAACCGAATTTCGGGACGAAATTCCAAACTAACGGGGGGATGATGTGACACCCCGTTGAAACACTCTCACATGTACTAGCTTGTCAGTGGCTGCCTTAACTTTCGGGACGAAAGTTCTTAAAACTTAGGGATAATGTGACACTTCGGGTTTTCCCGAGCAACCTTCTTGTATTAGCCTTTGGTGTACTTATATTATTAAATGAAAGTTCGTGAATTATCTTGACGAGTTATGTGATCCTTGTATTAAGTATGTGAATTATATATATATATATATATATATATGTATGTGTATAATATTGAACCAAGACCACGAACCCGACTTGAGACCACTTCCGATCTCGAGTAAACAGTAAACGGTTGGGCCGGTCGGGCCGCAACCTCCCTTAGCCCACTCAAAACCCTTGTAGGGTGCACCACCCAAACCGGGTATAAAACCCCTCATCCACCTTCTCCCTTACACTCTCACACACTCTCTCCCTCACTAAAACCCTAGAAGCTACAAGACCTCCTCCCCTTTCTCTCGGGTTCAACCGGCAACAACAAGGAACCTCGGTCAAGCTCGTCCTCATCACTCGGACACCTCATTTTCTCACCTTCCTTCTTGACTCGGTACCTTTTCATCAACCGGTTAGCATCTTTGACTTTCACTAGGTGTTTATGTGTATAATAGTGCTATTTGCTTTGATTGATTGAAATGATGGATGATATGTGTGAGCTCTTGATAGTTGAACAATGAATGATTGATAGGGTAGAGTGTTTATGATCATCCGATTTAGGTTATTAGTATAGGTCATAGTGTTTAAAACAAATGTTACATGATTGTTGCTTGTGAAATGCATTTTGAATGTGTTGAAGGTTTATTGATTTGCTTCTATGTCCATATGAATAAATCGGTGAATCATAGTGAATGTGTTGGTTGAATAATCAAGTTATGAAAACCCTAAAGATGAACTAGATGAATATGTGTTGAATGTGTTTGAATGTTGTTACAAATATTTGAAAAACTTGTTGTTTGATCCATTTTGGCTAAGTGTTAGACAAGGGAACATGTTTGTGAAACCTTATTGGATAGTACTTAATGGCATGAAATCAGAATTCTGTTGCATAGTACGATTCGGGCAAATGCATCAGAATCAGCAGGTAAACGACTCGAGACCATGGAGCTACAACTCGAGACCGCAACGGTTGCGACTCGAGACCTGGGCCAAGCAACTTCAAAACAGACTTCAGGGACTCGAGACCATCAAGGTCTCGACTCGAGACCACATCGTGACAACTCGAGACGGGGCTCAAGATCTCCGGGGTTGCGAGTCAGGCCTGCACCACTCAAGACCAACCATTACAAGCCGAGACCTCCTGGTTGCGACTCGAGACCGCATGTTCTCGAGTCGAGACCACCTTGTCTCGACTGGGCTGCTCACTTTAGTTATTGGGCCACAACGTGATTTGTTGGGCTGCTTGTTTAACTGAACTGTGTGTTAATTGTTACTGTTGACTGATCCAATAGTAGAGCAAGCCCAATAACTTAACATGTAACTGTATGCATTCTATGTGTTAGATTATGTGTAATATATACGTGACATTCTCTGTACCCGAACCTGACCTATACTGGTAACCATGTTAGGACGTGGTGACCAGCGTGTTTGACAAGTAAGCTAATCTGCCGAGCAACCCAAGGTGAGTTCACAACTTAAAGCATGCGTTCCCGGTGGATTGGGAAACGGAACTAAAACAACACTATCCCCTTGTGAGGGATACAAACTTACTTTTCTTCCCTTGTTTTTTGGGAACTCTTAGTTAATTACTGTTTATACGGAATGCAACGAGCAACACTAAACGAAACTCTATAACTTAAGTCCCTACTACTTAATACCGATTAGTCGCCGGGGCCAGGCGAATGGGTTATTAGTTGATAGCGCTATTTAGGTCTTACCAGCCTCACACCGTGCCCGTGTATGGGATCGGGAGTGAACTAATAGACTCTGGTAAATCCGTCAATGATGATAGAACATTGACACACGGGGCACTTTACGGAAACGTACGGTTACATGAAGTATTCGGTATTGGAAAAACAGTTTAGCGCTTACTTATGGGGTAGCTCCCCATGGCATGTATAAACGGGTAAATTAACTGGTGAAACAAGTTTTTGGTAATTAAAAACTGGACAACTCGTGAACTCGCCAACATTTTTGTTGACACTCTACTGCATGCTTTGCAGGTACCCAGTGACTCAGGAGCTTGCTACTTGGGGATGAGTAGTGGTCGTCTAACCCGTGTGTTGGGTTCCAAACAAACTTGAATTAAGATCTTGTTTTAAACTATTTTGTATATGCTTCCGCTACTTATCTGAACTACTATTTGAACTTATAAACTTTTGAACTTTAACTATGATATTTGCTAACCTTGTGGTTGGTGAGTATTACTTATGTTGCTCAGTATAATTAGTGGCTGGATCCTGGTCAGTCACGCCTCCAAGCGGTGGTGTTCCGCATGTGGATTTTGGGGGTGTGACACCTTGCACTTCATACCTGAGAATTTAAGATCAAAACCCCATTGCTTGGACCTTGTAAGTATTCTTTCGTTCTTTTACGCATTTTAAGCATGAAAGTCAAACAAGTGTTTGACTTTCAGCTTTGACCAGTTTATAGTCCCTTGTGAGTGTAATCACGATGGTTATAGTCCCTTGTGACTATACCTACTGATTACCACGTTATTTAGGCATAGTGACGAGTTATAATTTCGGTCAAAATGCGTATTCTTACGTATTTTGTAACCAAACTATTCTTGGGTATCAAAACCCTCTGTTTTGATATCAAACCTGTTTTCTAACCTCGTTAAACATGTTTTAACATGTTTAGCTCGTCACTTTAGGTTTAGTGCTTATATAGGGTCGTAAGCTAAGCGGTCTAAACAACCGCTTAGACTTTCGAACCCGACCCATTTGGTCGATCATTAGGATCCGACCAAACACATTTTGTGACCATAGTTGTATAGGGAATAACCTCCTAAGGTTATACCTTATGGTCACTACGTTTTGTTAGTTGTATGATATGTAGTTTATATGCCTTAGGAAAATTACCAAAATGCCCTTTTCACGCATAAATTCATTTTAAGCATATGTAACCTAAATTTTGACATCTAAACTGATTAGGCAACATTATTAGACATGTTAAGGCATATATTACTTGTCATAGGACTAGTTTGGCGGTCCGAACGCGTTTTACGCGAACGATGCGTTAAAATAGCGTAAGCTACCTAAACAAGTCGTGATGGGTCGTAAGCACTTAGGATAGGTTTCGGTTAGAATGGAGGCTTTGTTAAACCATATTAAATAAGTTCCTATAATCATTTGGTTTACGAAACTACATTTTATCCTATCCTTCGATTTAGGTCCGTTTATTCACGTAGTTACCTATATTATGTGTCGTTTGATTTCGTGATCTTTCTTGCTTTACTTGGTGGTTATCCAAAGACTATTTAAGCAATCCCAAGTGAGTACATAGTCCCCTCTTTTACTGTTTTTCAAAATTTTTGGGGTGAAACACATGTGCCTACTTGTTACTTTCGTGCTTTAAATGTTTTAGCTATGTATGTCCATTTAGTGCATACTTAGTGCATTGTTTTACATTACATTTTATGCTATGTATGTCCATGTAGTGCATACTTAGTACATTGTTTTACATTACATTTTATGCTATGTATGTCCATCTAGTGCATAATTAGTACATTGTTTTACATTACATTTTATGCTATGTATGTCCATGTAGTGCATACTTAGTACATTGTTTTACATTACATTTCACGCTATGTATGTCCATTTAGTGCATACTTAGTGCATTGTTTTACATTACATTTTATGCTATGTATGTTCATTTGTTGCATACTTAGTACATTATTTTCATAAAACATGCTTACATTTTGGTATGACACTTGGTTTGTTTAAATGGGACAAAAATACATTCATTAACATTGGCCATGCCATTCGTTAGTAGGTAGTGGTTCCATAGGAATTGACAACATTGGCCATGCCGTTTGTTTGGTTGGAAGGAACGACCGAATTCGCTACACATAATTCAGATAGACCTTTAATTTGTTTAAGGGTTTGTCGCCACAGTCTCAAGGCTTGAATGTATGCATTTTCACAATACCGCATAGATGTTTGTATCAGTATAGCATGCAGTTATTTTACAAAACATAACTATGATTTATTTCAATACCTTGTTTTGTGCATTTTACATGTGGTTTAGTTGATATATTTCACTTGCCACACATGACATTTTATTACACATTACATGATTTACATTTGACAATAGACATTGTTTAGATATGAACATTTTGACATTTGTTTAACAAGACATTTGGTTGGTTTGTTTGGGTAAGTGATTTAAGTAACGAGGCGTGTGTAATATGATGAAAGCATTCGAATCAGTTTGTCAAGTTTGTACAGTTTGTTTTTCAAATTTTTCCAGAAAATCAAAATTGTCACACCCTGGCTTTGCGGAAGCGTGGTTAATTGGTGTGACTTCTTAATGCCATAGCTTAATCATAACAAGCTATATGAAATAAAAACCATGCAAGATCATCCATTAAGTTTTAAAAACCAAATGTAACAACATTGTCTTAGGACGTTGACTTAAGCAACTACAACCTGATAACATACACATTGTTCAGAAAATACAAACATCAACATGACATATACATAGTTTAAGGACTGTGACTCGTCCATGAAAAAGTCACATCCCCTAAACCCGGATGACCTCGTAACACCTTGCAGCGGGAAAACATAACATACCGCGCCAGATCTTTTAATTCCCTGAAATACATGTAAGTTGAAAAATCAACAATAATGTTGAGCGAGTTCATGTTTAAGTGAGTAAATAAAACCTTTGTAAGTATAAAAATCCTGGTATGTAGCAAATAAAGAAATAAAGAGATCACCAATGGTTTGCAAGGCCATTGATATGTGTGATGTGCAGTAGGAAGACTCAAACCTAGCTGATTTTGTGTTGGGCACAAAGTCACCCCGAGGTCCGTTCTGTTGGGCCTGTGGCTGGGCTCGCTACACCCAGATAGATCTACCGCTACTGTCCCTCGGTCCTACTCTAAGGATTAATGGACTTCAGTTCACGCCTACCCACTCACATGATCTAAGTAGTAACCCTCCTTACGCTAACAATACCATGTGTAAAGTACTCGTAAACATAGTAACATGTATTTCACCCCCGCAGCTTAGAAAACTGAAAACAGTTAAGAGAAAAGGGGGACATGAACTCACAGTGGTGCGTCTCTACCAAGTATATCTCCTGATCAAGCAGCTGTGCGACGACCTACACGTACTAACTCTATTAGACGGACGGTCGTGCCTTAGCTTTATGGTTTAAGTTTTTGGGAAATAGTTAGACAACTATTTCGTGTTTACATTCTGTATATACTTGGTAATTATTTTCCTTCCCAAGGATGGGGGATTTAATACATGTGCGTTCGTATATTTCGGAATATATTATTAATTCTCACTTATATATATATATTTTACTTCTTATTCCAAAATATAAATATTCTTCCCAAAAATATTATATTTTAATACATGTGATTTTCCCAAAATAATACCTTGACAAAAATACGCGTTCATAAATATTTCCTTAAATGCGTAAGTTACGTTTATAAATTGAGTGGTAATAATAATTACCGGTGTAACTTAATTAATTATCGCGAAGGCGTTTGTATTATTTTGGAGTCGTTAACACGGTAATATTATTTTTACCCTGAAAATAATATTTGTTTATTTCACAAAATAGTCATAAACACATAACAAGTGACGTTATGAAAAATATATACTAAATATATATTTACCAAGTTTTATTTTGTGAAATCCCACCTCCGATATTTTGTAAATAAAGTCGTGATGAAATCTATAATTCGAAAACAAGTCAAAAAATGTATTTCTAACACTTGTAGTGAAAATATTTCTAAGTGTTAGGTTTTTGGAAAAATTTCGCCAGAGTTTCCCCTGTAACTGGAGGTGGCCACGCTTTTAAGCGTATCATTTTCTTTTATAAATCAAACCAACAATTTTCTCATTCAATCAAAACAATGTTCAAAGCAACAAACTAGTCAATAAATATGTAAATCGCAAGAATCACATGAACTTGTAGTTTTTCCAAAACTATGAAGTAAATCCCATTACTTTTAGTGGATCTTTGTATGTATCAATCCGGTTTCATAACAACCTTGCTTTTAAGGAAATTCCATCTTTACAACTTATTGTAAAATTTTACAAAACTAGTTCTTTGTCGAAACTTAGTGTTACACAAGTGTTTACACACTTGTGTGTTTAAAAATCATTCTTATTAGTGCAAGATCCGTTTTTAGAAAATAAGATTTCTTTGACACTTGGTCCTTTGAAAATACCGCTTGTAGATCCGTAGATCTACTAGTTTTAAACACTATTTCACAAGTAGAATCGTTCCTACACAAGTTCATGTTTCGCGTGTGGTAGAGTTTCATCACCTAACCCTTGTTACACTAAAACAAACTCTATGTCATGATCCATGATCATGACCAATCCGGGTTAAACGATGATCCGAGCTACCACATCATAGATCGGCACTAAATAATCACACAAAACAAATCTTAAAAGATTTACACAACAATCTAGCTTTTAACCATCATCTTTAGCATTTTTAGTAGACTTTTACATATCATCTTGTATGTTTACGAGTTTTAACCGTCATATATCATTTTAACCACTTTAAAATAGATCGAGAGTGTGTTTCAAGCAACTTACTACTAGCTCGAGGCTAGGGAAGATTCTAGACGCAAAATGAGTGGATAAAAGCAATGAGATGAGGTCCTTCGAGTTCCGAATGCACCAAGCCTCCTCGTATGTGATCCTTAGCACTTGTATGATCTTGAAATAGCTTGAACAAAATCAAAAAATGGATGGATGATATAGGGGAGGTTCGGCCGAGAGCTTAGTGAAGAGAGGGAGGGAGTTTTGGTGGTGAGTTGTGAGTGGAAAGAATGATGGATTATCTCTACTACTTATAGACAAAGTTTAGGATTATTAACCAAGGGATCATGTGCTTTCTTGATATGGGACAAGTATAAATAAAATAATCATATGAAGGACAAGAGGTGTCCCCCCTTGGGGACGGTTTGGTTAGGGGGGGGGTAACTTGGTTAGTTTTCAACTAAAAGTTAAGACATAGCTAAGTTAGTTAAGTTAGTTTAGGGATTAACCCGGTTATTAGTGTGTTGTGCATTACAGTGGTTGTTAGGGTATTCAGGGACCCTAACTGGCTCAAAAAAAAGATAAACAATGTAAATGGCAATATTTTCCTGTTCCGGGTAAAGTCTGGTTGTTCGGTTGGATAGTAATCCGTTAAAGCGCTTAACAAAGCTTTAAAGTGTCGTTATTATTAATTTTAGTGACACAGCTTATTCCCGACACTTTGGAAAGTGTCTAGTAATATTTTCCTCATGTTTTGGCACTTTATTAGTTAACCAAATGCTGAATTTTTAGTTAAAGTGCTGAGTTTTGTAATTAGAGTACGTTTAAGGCACATCCTGTCACTGTAACTTATCCCTAGAGACGCAGTTCTACAACCCTTATATCCCTACACTCCCTACTAGTGTAGTAAAATATTTCTGGCTCATACAGGCCTTAGAGGCAGTGTCTGCCTGATGCTGGCTATATCAGCATGTTTAGTAGGTTATCCGTTCATTGTGCTACTGTGCTTTTGTGCATCATGTTTGTCACTAAGGTTCAGCATGTAAATAAGGCAGTGACAGTAAATAAAGTATGATGCAGGTATGTGCATGTATCAGTAATCAAGTAGCAGTTTATCCACAATTTCAGGTAGGCACAGTAATTAAGCAGTAATTAATTATTAATTAAGTCGCACGGATACCTGGTTTAGTGAGGGTTGTCACATTCTCCCCCCGTTAGAAAAATTTCGTCCCGAAATTTTAAGTTCTGCTTCTAGTTGCAGGGTTCTTGGGAAATAAGTGGGGGTACTTTTCTTTCATTCGGTCCTCACTCTCCCAGGTGTATTCAGGACCATGTCTGGCATTCCAACGAACTTTGACGAGCTTGACACTGCTCCGGCGGGTCTTGTTCACTTTCCAATTCGTAACCTCAACAGGTTCTTCAACGAAGTGGAGCATGTCGTCAACATGAATTTCGTCGGTGGGAATGACAACGGTATCTTGAGTTGGACTCTTCTTCAGATTTGATATATGAAATGTATCGTGAACTCCATTTAGTTCGGCTGGTAAGTCCAGCTTGTAGGCTACTAGCCCAATTCTCTCCAAAATTCTGAATGGACCAATATACCGCGGGTTCAACTTTCCACGCTTCCCGAAGCGTGCCACACCCTTCCAGGGTGATACTTTCAACAAAACCATATCACCTACCTCAAACTCTAGAGGTTTCCTTCTTCGACCCATATAACATTTCTGACGATCGCGGGCCGCCTTGATGCGATCTCGGATCTGTGCGATCTTATCTGTGGTTTCCTGGACCATATCAGGACCAACCAATTGTCTATCACCTGCGTCAGACCAACAAAGCGGTGATCTGCACTTGCGGCCATATAGAGCTTCAAATGGCGCGGCACCAATACTGTTGTGGTAGCTGTTGTTGTATGAAAATTCGACCAATGGCAAATGTTTATCCCAGCTACCGCCCAAATCCATAACACATGCTCTCAGCATATCTTCCAAAGACTGTCTCGTCCGCTCGCTTTGTCCGTCGGTCTGCGGGTGAAATGCAGTGCTCAGATTCAATTGCGAGCCAAAAGCTTCTTGGAAGGATTGCCAAATCCTTGATACGAACCTTCCGTCTCTATCAGAGATGATTGAGAGAGGTACTCCATGGTGCGTAACGATTTCTCTCATGTAAATTTCAGCCAACTTGCTCGTATTATCCTTCTCTCTGATAGGTAAGAAGTGCGCAGATTTCGTTAATCGGTCCACTATTACCCAAATAGTGTCATGGCCTCTTGGTGTTCTTGGCAACTTGGTAATAAAATCCATGGAGATTTGTTCCCACTTCCACTTGGGAATCTTGGGTTGTTGCAGAAGTCCTGAAGGCTTCTGGTATTCCGCTTTAACCTTAGCACATGTTAAACACTTGCTCACATAAACAGCAACATCGCCTTTCATCCTAGGCCACCAGTAGTAATCTTTAAGGTCTTGGTACATCTTATCCGCTCCTGGATGTATAGAGTACTGTGACTTGTGTGCCTCATCAAAAATAACTTTCCTTAAACCTCCAAACAGAGGAACCCAAATTCTCTTCTCAAAGCATAACGTTCCTTCCTCGTTTGGCACCAATTGCTTCTCCATCCCACGGAGGTATTCTTCTTCAAGGTTCCCTTCCTTAAGAGCTTCCTTCTGCGCGGCACGAATGCGCAAGGAAAGATCGGTTTGGATGATCATTTCTAAAGCCCTAACCCTTATGGGCTTGATCCTTTCTTTTCGACTTAGGGCGTCGACGACCACATTCGCCTTCACTGGATGATACTTTATCTCGCAGTCGTAATCGTTCAACAATTCAACCCATCGTCTTTGCCTCATATTCAACTCCTTCTGATTGAATATATGTTGTAGGCTCTTGTGATCTGTTAAGATTGTACACTTCGTACCATAAAGGTAGTGTCTCCAGATCTTTAATGCAAATATCACTGCGCCGAGTTCCAAATCGTGTGTGGTATAGTTCTTTTCATGCACTTTCAGTTGACGCGATGCGTAAGCAATAACCTTTTGGCGTTGCATCGACACGCAACCCAATCCTTGACGTGAAGCGTCGCAGTATACCACAAAATCATCTGTACCTTCCGGTAGTGCTAAGATTGGCGCATTGCAGAGCTTATCCTTCAATAGCTGAAACGCTTCTTCCTGTTTGATTTTCCCAATCAAACTTCTTATCTTTCTGCGTGAGTAGCGTCAATGGTTGAGCGATTTTTTTGAGAAATCCTCAATGAACCTTCGATAATAGCCAGCCAAACCCAAGAATTGTCGAATCTCGGTTGGCGTCTTTGGTGTTTCCCAATTCTTAATCGCTTCGATCTTGGTGGGATCCACATGGATTCCATCTCCATTCACCACGTGTCCAAGGAACTGGACTTCTCGCAGCCAAAACTCGCACTTAGAGAATTTGGCATACAGCTGTTCTTTCTTCAGCAGCTCCAGAATAGCTCTTAAATGTTGTTCGTGCTCAGCCTTTGTCTTTGAATAAATCAAAATGTCGTCGATGAACACAATCACGAACTTATCCAAGTAGGACTTGCAAACTCGATTCATCAAATCCATGAACACTGCAGGTGCGTTTGTCAACCCAAACGGCATAACTAGGAACTCGTAGTGTCCATAACGAGTTCTGAAGGCTGTCTTCAGGATACTTTCCTCTTGTTTCCTTAACTGATGGTAGCCTGATCGTAAATCGATCTTTGAATAAAAGCTTGAACCTTGCAGTTGGTCGAATAGATTATCGATACTTGGCAGAAGGTATCTATTCTTGATCGTCAGCTTATTCAACTCCCGATAGTCGATACACATTCGTAAACTACCGTCCTTCTTCTTGACAAAAAAACTGGAGCTCCCCAAGGAGAGAAGCTTGGTCGGATAAATCCCTTGTCTAGCAACTCTTGAAGTTGTGTCGGTAATTCTTGCATCTCAGACGGGCAAGTCTATAGGGTGCCTTAGCCACAGGCGCGGCGCCTAGAACTAAGTCGATGTGAAACTCCACTTGCCTTTGGGGCGGCAATCCAGGCAAATCCTCTGGGAAGACTTCTGGATATTCCCTCACGACAGGGATGTCTTCGATTCTTGGTTCTGCAGCTTTCTTATTTACAATATGTGCCAGAAAGGCAGCACATCCCTTCTGCAAACACTTTCGTGCTTTCAGGCAGCTGATAATTCTCAAAGGCGTATCTCGCTTCTCCCCATGAACCACAATTGTTTCACCATCTTCGGTCGGGATACGAACGACCTTTTCGTGACAAACAATTTCTGCCTTGTTGCCTGATAACCAATCCATTCCTACCACCACGTCGAAGCGTCCCAACTGGACTGGTAGTAGATCCAAAGCAAACTCATGCTCTCCCAATTCGGTTACACAACCTCTGACAACTTCATTGGTTTCTACCAACTTTCCATTAGCCAATTCGATTGAGTAGGGAATATTTAACTTACTAGCGGCTAACCCAAGCATATTCTTAAACTCTAACGATACGAAGCTATAATTGGTACCAGTACCAAACAAAATAGATGCAAAAGTTTTGGTTGTTAGAGAACGTACCAGCAATCACGCCTGGATCCTGGCATGCTTCACAAACTCCGATGCTAGATGTTCTTTCACGGTCTTGTTTCATCTTCGGGCATTCCCTCTTAAGATGTCCAACGTCCCCATAATGGAAGCATCCTGGCACTCGGCCATTTCCTCTCCCATTTCCACCTGGGGCGTTGTTACTGTTTCCTCCTTGTATGGGGCTCTTCATCCCACAACCACCCTTGTTGTGTCCTTTCCTCCCGCACCTAGGCTTCCGACATCCACATTCATGGTGATACTTGCACCCAACACGTCTTGGTTCAGTTACTAAGTAAATCTTATCATTGGCCTGTTTGTTGTTAGGGCAATCTTTCTTGAAATGCCCTTTGTCTTTGCAGTCAAAACAACCTCGAATAGATCTTTGTTCATCATTATTCGTTCGGGTATCTTCGGTGAGCTTCCTTTTGTTCTTTCCGGACGACTCTACCTGAGCCTCCTTGTCAGGGTTTGCAAGTTTTTCTAGTCTAATGGCTTCCGTAACGAGTGCCAAGCCCATCTTACTTGCAGCCATAGTTGTTGGTGGCGTAGATGCTGTCATTAAGCTCAGGACTTGAGGTGCCAGTTCCCAAAGGAAATGTCCTAATTTCCTCAATTCTGGTTCCACCAAGTACGGAACGACTCGTGCCAAATCATGAAGTCTTTGCATGTATTCCAACATTTTCGGGCCTTCCATTATCAGGCTCTGGAATTCACCTTCCAACCTCTGGGTTTCTGTTTGGGCGCAATACTCTTTACGCATTATTCCTTTCAACTCATCCCAAGTCAACGCGTATGCTGTAGTTAGGCCCATTATTTGAACCTGAAGATTCCACCATAATCGAGCTCCATCTTGAAATAACTCAGAAACGTATGGGACTTGTTGTTCTGGCGTACAACCACTCATTCGAAAGATGGATTCCATACTTTCAATCCATTTCACAAAAGCTATGGCACCCCCTGTGCCGTCGAACTTCGGAGGTTTGTATTCAACAATATCAGCACATGACATCTCATGTCATAGAATATAAACAATAGATCAGACATCACAAGTGATAAGAATATTGCCACAAATCAAGACCACAAGGTAAAACTTACACGTACACAACTGTATCATACCACCCCCAATGACTTAGTAGGGGACGACCCTAGACAAGTCGTGCGATCGCTGGACATGTTCAGGAATCTCTGGTTCGTCCATTACCAAATTCCAGAATTCCACCTCAAGCTTCTGAATACCAGCACTAGAACAGGATTTCTTCTCAATCATTTCCTTGAGCTCGTCCCAGCTCAGTGCATAAGCAGCATCTGTACCAAGGGTCTGAATCTGAAGATCCCACCATGAGAGTGTGCCATCTAGAAATGACCCCGAGGTAAAGGCAACACTCTGTTGGGGCGAACAGTTAGTCATTCTTAGAATGGAGTCAATCTTTTCGGGCCAACGAGCAAATGCAACGGCGCCTCCTGTTTTGTCGAAGTTCAAAGGCTTGCAGTTCAGGAACTGCTTATAGGTGCGGTCAGTTGGGGGGGGGGTATTTCCAGTAGTGCCATCGCTGTGCTTAAAGCGGATGGCTTCATGTCGTGCAATTACCTGTGAGATGCGTTTTCGCAGCTCAGCTTCTATCCTTGGCAGCGTACTGGTGTTTGTGTCACGCCTGGGTGGCATTCTCTTCTGCCGAAGTGACATGAAGCGGGTTAGACAACATTTCAATTGTCTATGAGATACATAGCACCATAAGCCATCATGTAATCACCCAATTTCACATGTAAATATACTCAATGTATGGGTGAGGAAATAAATTCTGAGTTCTTCACATAGGTTTACCAATTTGGCTCGTTGCTTGAAATAGAATGAATTCGAGGCTACATCGCCTTGGTCATTCGTGTTCGAGTTATTTCCTGCTACATTGGTTTTCATTAGCTTGGCCCGCAGAGTCCACTAGGATTTCTGTGCACTACAAGTCGTTATTACGTGGGCCCCCGTAATAATAATTTGTCTTGCACAGTTATCCCAAATTTTCTCTCGTCCAAGCAGATGATCAATCAAGGAGCAACTGCAGGTGCATCGGCATGAACAGGGTCATGCTCCAATGCGGGGTCAAGAGCAACGCCTAGCTCAGGGGCCACGGTTGGCTTCGGATCAACAAACTCCATCTCAAAATCAGCTGGATCAACAAACACAGGGGTTACAGGATCCTCCAAGGGCTGGTCTAAGTGTATGAACTCAATGTCATGGTCTGGATCAAAACCAAGTGGAAAAACAGGATCATCCTCAATATCGTGATCAAACTCAAAGCTGTGCGCGGGAACTGGTGCAGCTGATGACGCCGTATCAGGGTCGGCGTCGTGTGAATGGTGCTGCACTCCCTGTATATGCGAAAATGCGGATGTCAGAAACTCAAATGAGTCTGGGACAGGGGAATGGGCATGAGCTTCCCCTTCAAGAGCGTCCGCAAGAAGTAGGCTATTACCAGCAGCAATAGGGCCTCGCCCTCGAATGGGTCCTCCTCTAGTAGATCGTTATCGTCGTCAGAGGCCACGTCGGGGGGGGGGGGCATATCAACAACGGGATAAGCGGCAAGGGCACAGGAGCAGGGATCACCGCGAGTGACAAATTCCCAACAAGATGGCCATCAGTAGGCGCTGCTACAACATCAGGCAGTGCAAAGGGCTGAAAGTCATCAGCGTCTGTGCCGGTAGTATCGGAAATGTACACCTCGTGCTCCGATGAACTATGTCGTCTGATACTATGGCCATGGGATTCGTAGGGTCCATCTTTCTAGTACATGATGAAGGCATAACGTTTGTAACACAAACACATATAGGTACACATAATTAGTCATATAGTCAGATAAACATATTAGTCACCAATTAAGCAATCAAATTGTTCTCCTAGTCCCACTAGCCTCCCAGCCTCCCAGACTGATCTTCCTAGTCCCACTAGCCTCCCAGCCTCTCAGACTGCTCTTCCTAGTCCCACTAGCCAAATTCTCCCAGCCTCTCAGACTGCTCTTCCTAGTCCCACTAGATAAATTCTCCCAGCCTCTCAGACTGCTCTTCCTAGTCCCAGTAGACAACTACCTCGGTATCCTAGACCGAGCCTCGGCATCTTAGGCCGAGCCTCAGCCTCCCAGACTGAGCCTATAAAGAAAATATGCTCAACATTGGTTTGTAAAAACGTTTTGGATCTGGACTTAAGTGGTATGCAGTGTAAAAATGTTTTCGTGAGAGCCCTAGTGATCATAGTCTAGACTCGAGAAGGAATCCTAGTTCGCTATGATCAGAGCTCTGATACCAAGCTGTCACACCCTGGCTTTGCGGAAGCGTGGTTAATTTGGTGTGACTTCTTAATACCATAGCTTAATCATAACAAGCTATATGAAATAAAAACCATGCAAGATCATCCATTACGTTTTAAAAACCAAATGTAACAACATTGTCTTAGGACGTTGACTTAAGCAACTACAACCTGATAACATACACATTGTTCAGAAAATACAAACATCAACATGACATATACATAGTTTAAGGACTGTGACTCGTCCAGGAAAAAGTCACATCCCCTAAACCCGGATGACCTCATAACACCTTGCAGCGGGAAAACATAACATACCGCGCCAGATCTTTTAATTCCCTGAAATACATGTAAGTTGAAAAATCAACAATAATGTTGAGCGA
Organism: Helianthus annuus; assembly: GCF_002127325.2. Classification (NCBI taxonomy): domain Eukaryota; kingdom Viridiplantae; phylum Streptophyta; class Magnoliopsida; order Asterales; family Asteraceae; genus Helianthus; species Helianthus annuus. Next base: position 67,819,166 of record NC_035448.2, read on the forward strand.
GTTCATGTGTAAGTGAGTAAATAAAACCTTTGTAAGTATAAAAATCCTGGTATGTAGCAAATAAGGAAATAAAGAGATCATCAATGGTTTGCAAGGCCATTGATATGTGTGATGTGCAGTAGGAAGACTCAAACCTAGCGGATTTTGCGTTGGGCACAAAGTCACCCCGAGGTCCGTTCTGTTGGGCCTGGGGCTGGGCTCGCTACACCCAAATAGATCTACCGCTACTGTCCCTCGGTCCTACTCTGAGGATTAATGGCCTTCAGTTCACGCCTACCCACTCACATGATCCAAGTAGTAACCCTCCTTACGCTAACAATACCATGTGTAAAGTACTCGTAAACATAGTAACATGTATATCACCCCCGCAGCTTAGAAAACTGAAAATAGTTAAGAGAAAATGGGGACATGAACTCACAGTGGTGCGTCTCTACCAAGTATATCTCCTGATCAAGCAGCTGTGCGACGACCTCCACGTACTAACTCTATTAGACGGACGGCCGTGCCTTAGCTTTATGGTTTAAGTTTTTGGGAAATAGTTAGACAACTATTTCGTGTTTACATTCTGTATATACTTGGTAATTATTTTCCTTCCCAAGGATGGGGGATTTAATACATGTGCGTTCGTATACTTCGGAATATATTATTAAGTCTCACTAAATATATATATTTTACTTCTTATTCCAAAATATAAATATTCTTCCCAAAAATATTATATTTTAATACATGTGATTTTCCCAAAATAATACCTTGACAAAAATACGCGTTCATAAATATTTCCTTAAATGCATAAGTTACGTTTTAAAGATCGAGTGGTAATAATAATTACCGGTGTAACTTAATTAATTATCGCGAAGGCGTTTGTATTATTTTGGAGTCGCTAAAACGGTAATATTATTTTTACCCTAAAAATAATATTTGTATATTTCACAAAATAGTCATAAACACATAACAAGTGACGTTATGAAAAATATATACTAAATATATATTTACCAAGTTTTATTTTGTGAAATCCCACCTCTGATATTTTGTAAATAAAGTCGTGGCGAAATCTATAATTCGAAAACAAGTCAAAAAATGTATTTCTAACACTTGTAGTGAAAATATTTCTAAGTGTTAGGTTTTTGGAAAAATTTCGCCAGAGTTTCCCCTGTAACTGGAGGTGGCCACGCTTTTAAGCGTATCATTTTCTTTTATAAATCAAACCAACAATTTTCTCATTCAATCAAAACAATGTTCAAAGCAACAAACTAGTCAATAAATATGTAAATCGCAAGAATCACATGAACTTGTAGTTTTTCCAAAACTATGAAGTAAATCCCATTACTTTTAGTGGATCTTTGTATGTATCAATCCGGTTTCATAACAACCTTGCTTTTAAGGAAATTCCATCTTTACAACTTATTGTAAAATTTGACAAAACTAGTTCTTTGTCGAAACTTAGTGTTACACAAGTGTTTACACACTTGTGTGTTTAAAAATCATTCTTATTAGTGTAAGATCCGTTTTTAGAAAATAAGATTTCTTTGACACTTGGTCCTTTGAAAATACCGCTTGTAGATCCGTAGATCTACTAGTTTTAAACACTATTTCACAAGTAGAATCGTTCCTACACAAGTTCATGTTTCGCGTGTGGTAGAGTTTCATCACCTAACCCTTGTTACACTAAAACAAACTCTATGTCATGATCCATGATCATGACCAATCCGGGTTAAACGATGATCCGAGCTACCACATCATAGATCGGCACTAAATAGTCACACAAAACAAATCTTACAAGATTTACACAACAATCTAGCTTTTAACCATCATCTTTAGCATTTTTAGTAGACTTTTACATATCATCTTGTATGTTTACGAGTTTTAACCGTCATATATCATTTTAACCACTTTAAAATAGATCGAGAGTGTGTTTCAAGCAACTTACTACTAGCTCGAGGCTAGGGAAGATTCTAGACGCAAAATGAGTGGATAAAAGCAATGAGATGAGGTCCTTCGAGTTCCGAATGCACCAAGCCTCCTCGTATGTGATCCTTAGCACTTGTATGATCTTGAAATAGCTTGAACAAAATCGAAAAATGGATGGATGATATAGGGGAGGTTCGGCCGAGAGCTTAGTGAAGAGAGGGAGGGAGTTTTGGTGGTGAGTTGTGAGTGGAAAGAATGATGGATTATCTCTACTACTTATAGACAAAGTTTAGGATTATTAACCAAGGGATCATGTGCTTTCTTGACATGGGACAAGTATAAATAAAATAATCATATGAAGGATAAGAGGTGTCCCCCCTTGGGGACGGTTTGGTTAGGGGGGGGGGGTAACTTGGTTAGTTTTCAACTAAAAGTTAAGACATAGCTAAGTTAGTTAAGTTAGTTTAGGGATTAACCCGGTTAGTAGTGTGTTGTGCATTACAGTGGGTGTTAGGGTATTCAGGGACCCTAACTGGCTCAGAAAAAGATAAACAATGTAAATGGCAATATTTTCCTGTTCCGGGTAAAGTCCGGTTATTCGGTTGGATAGTAATCCGTTAAAGCGCTTAACAAATCTTTAAAGTATCGTTATTATTAATTTATTGACACAACTTATTCCCGACACTTTGGAAAGTGTCTATTAATATTTTCCTCATGTTTTGGCACTTTATTAGTTAACCAAATGCTGAATTTTTAGTTAAAGTGCTGAGTTTTGTACTTAGAGTACGTTTAAGGCACATCCTGTAACTGTAACTTATCCCTAGAGACGTAGTTCTACAACCCTTATATCCCTACACTCCCTACTAGTGTAGTAAAATATTTCTGGCTCATACAGGCCTTAGAGGCAGTGTCTGCCTGATGCTGGCTATATCAGCATGTTCAGTAGGTTATCCGTTCATTGTGCTACTGTGCTTTTATGCATCATGTTTGTCACTAAGGTTCAGCATGTAAATAAGGTAGTGATAGTAAATAAAGTATGATGCAGGTATGTGCATGTATCAGTAATCAAGTAGCAGTTTATCCACAATTTCAGGTAGGCACAGTAATTAAGCAGTAATTAATTATTAATTAAGTCGTACGGATACCTGGTTTAGTGAGGGTTGTCACAAAAATTGAAACATATTTTGATTTTAGGGGGAGTAAAATTTAAAAAAAAAATATTAAAAAATTTGAAAAATTTAAAAACATTTTAAAAATTCAAAATGAGTTTTGTTGTGAAAAAGAGGAAATGATAGTACATCAGTGGACTATCACAGCACACTAAAGAAATGTAAAGTCAAAATGGTTTCAACCAAGTCTCACTAATGATGTGCCAGTAGGCTTCACACAGTTAGTAAATTGTATTCGAGATATAAACCTAAATATCAAAACTTGCTTATCTCGTGGGGAACATCTCTCGGATATATGGGTAACCCCCGAAATCTTGTATGAGAGATTGTCTGATTGTGAGATACTAGGTCTTTATGTTGTTTGATATCTTGGGTATTATACCTGGACTTCTGATTTTGCGGGAGCAATAGCCTAGTCCTCGTATAATACTTTAATACGCTTTCAAAGCTCCCCCTCTGCTAAAAATTTGAGACTATATCGAAAGATATGAATCAATAGCAGTTGAAGAAAAGATTCCCTAAAGGGAACACACCTAAAGTCGAGCCTTTATCTGTTTGATCGAACGGTAGTTCGTACCTGAGCTCTCAAGGTCTCGTACTAACCCAAATACAGATATCAGATTGGTATACTCACTTGTAAGACTGAATCTAGGGAATTTTGATAGAGGAGTATATTTTGAGGTGGAACACATGAGTAAGTTAGTTCTTAAAACACTAAATCATATCTCGAATTAATTGAAACTTGTGTAGAAGTTTATGTGGACAACAATACTGACAATCAGAAGTGACTTTGTTTAAGATTTAATGATTAAACAAGATCAACGGTGTTGGTGATATGTCTCAAAACCTGATATGATCCTCTTATACAAACTCACAAAAATATTGTCTGTATATATTTCTTTACTGCATTTCACTAAAATCAAAAATTCGAAAAGATTTTCGACAACTGATGTTGGAAAGCTGATTTTCAAAATTCCAAGTGCTAAACAGGATGGACAAATGGTTTGGGAGAATTTTGATTAAAATGAGATTTGATTTTGAAAAGATAAAAATGGTCCATTAAGTTGAAACCAAACTTGGGTATTATAATTACAAGTGGTAAGAAAAGATTCTAAAATTGTTAAACTTTTAAGATTGTGAATCTTATGTTCTGGAAAGAGAATGTGCATGTTAAAACCAGGTTTCTGATCCTGTTGCTACGAAGAGCCAGGAGATGTTTCAGAACCTGTAAAGAGCTGAACAGAGTCTGAGCCAGGATTCGATCTCAAGGCGATAGCTAATTCTAGACGGCGATCCCAGCTTAATGAAAGGGGGAGTCTGACGAGGTTAGAACCAGAGGTAGATCCTGGAACATTATTCGAGAAAAGAAAAGTAGCAGATGCTGAAGATTTTACGGAATCAACATTCAAGGGGGAGTGTTGATGTTGATAAAGAGAAGATAGAGATTGAAGGATGTTTCAACGTCAAATATTTTGGAAAGTACGAGAAGACTGATCAAGACTGAAGAGTCGACATGTTGAAGACTCGTACCGAAGACTTTGTCAACATCCGAGGGGGAGTCTGTTGGTGCATACGTCTGTCGACTTCGTCTTCGTTCGAGTCTTGTATTTAGAAATGATAGACCAGGGCACGTTGTACGAGAAAATAGGTTTTTAGGTAAAACTAGTGATTTCGCGCGAAATGAACATTGTTCATTTCGTACGAAATAGCACATGCTCATTCCGTACGAAATCAACTGCCTATAAATACCTGTGTTATCATTTCATTTGTGGGCTTCCTGATTCCGATGCCGAAGTGCTGTCGAAGTGTCTCTGGATTGTAAAAAGCTTTCAGATCAATAAACTAGACAGTTAATGTGTATATCAAGCTGATACAAAGTCAATACGTCTGTTTCCGCCTTTCGTATTGATCGAGAACTCTTCTGAACGACTCGTTTGGTCGTGCAAACGATCCTACATTTTGTATGGCTCGGCGGCAGGAAGATTCCTTTAGGAATCTGATTACCTAATTCATGCACGCGTGTTTTTTTTCTCTTAGATGAGCTTAATATGAGTCTTGATTTGTTGGTGTTTATGGTTTATGGGAACTATAGAGACCCGATCTTCACTGTACGGTAGTTTTATATGTTGTTTTGATTGGGTTGACCCATTAGGCTCTTTTATGAGCTAAAAATCAGCATCTTCTTGAATGAACAAAATTCATTTTGTTACATGTTCTTTGATTGGGTTCATCCTTTTTTATCTATTCTGTTAAAAAAAGGATATGTGGGGATGAGATGAAAGATGATTATTGAAATTGTGATGATTTTGTGGATCCGAGTAAAAGTTGGATGAAGGTCTCGCCATGGTATGGCAAGGTGATAGGATGGTAGGTGTTTGTTGGCAAGGTCCCTTGCAGTCATGGTGGTCTCTTTTTTGTGCATAATTTGAGCTTGATAATGTTGATTTTTTTGTGTTTAAAGTTTTTATTCCGGAACTAGAACTGATGTGTGGGAGTCTTTTCAATGATATTCAAGAACCCTAACCCGATTTTTGTGTGCCACCGCAATATGATGCTCGGGTTTTTGTGTGCTATCATGAAAAGGTGGTTGGCTATGCACATATGTCACACCCTGTATTTTCCGGTGGGCCCAGACTTGGGGCATGTGACTAGTTGATACCAAGATACACAGATAACACAACGGAAGTCTTGGGAATTAAAATATATAAATTATAAATGTCCAAATGTTCAAAATAATATACATAAGGAATCGTATCAAAAGATACACAGACGGATCGAAATAAACAAAATGATTATGTAGGCAGACTACTAGGTTTCAATGCATAGAGTTGCAAATTCCACATAAGCATTTACAGGGCAACTTCCAGCCTATTTACGTATCCTTGCAATATGCGCTTAGTCTTTTGAAGATACGTCAGTTTACACTAATAAATACAAATAACCGACACATTTTGAAAATATTTCAAAATCATTTTAAGTGCACTAGGCACATGTATTTTCATAAATAACTTGGGAAAATATAAGTATATCTTGTCAATACATATGGGGCCTGATACTAAACACCGATAACATGATTAACCGATACACCACTTTAACCCATAAAGGGTATCCCCAATATGGGTAAGAAAAATATTTTATGATAGCATTAGCATCAATCGGGTGTATGCCTACACCCCGTGCTTAAGTCGTGGCCATTTGTAATTAAATAAGCCGAGGATATCCAGGACACGGTCACTTTAACCCCCAATGTTTAAGTTATCAAGCAAAACAGATTAAAACGAGTTATGCGGATTTTTATTAACAATCTGACATCAATCCTATAGCCGACCAAGCAGTAATAATTTACCGTATCCCAAGCCCATATAGGGAAAATAGTTTAAGAGTATTTACCTGGCTTAATATCTTTCAATCCAAGATATTTAGTGATGTGTGAAATATGTGTTAATTAAATTCAACAAGTTTTAAAAATTGGAAAAACCCGTAACCACACACTACCGGCAAGTGTACCGGTCATAAGTAGTAAAACAAGTAAGTCCGAGTATCGAACCGTGGACACAATCTAGCGACTCTTGATACTAAACCTCTATCAACCCCTAGCCTAATAATTTAGTTTTGTTTTGAGAGAATATTTTTTTTAACTAAAAAAACAATTTAAATAACCAGACGACCAAACAGCAGCAAGCGCAGACAACTAGAGACTGGACTGAAACTCAAGTATGAGAAAAATAGGTTACGTAGGCAAAAATCCCAAGACTCATGAATAAAATCCTAACCTTGGTTTCGAATGAAGACTATGCCTAACCCGATAAACCCCCGGAAAGTAAACCGAACCTGACAATATGACAAGTGATGAAGTGCTAAAATGGACTGACTCGAGTTATCGACCACCAAATCCCACAACTATCAGGTATTAAGTAATTTATTTACTAAAACCCTCGAATTATGAAGCAGAAATAACTAAGAACACCGAGACCCTAGGAAACTCTAGACGCGAATAAACAGATGAACCCGAGTTATCGGCCACCCAAACTGCCAAACAACGCCCAACTAATAACCTAGCAATTCTAGATTAGATTTCTCACCTCTAGAAAAGATTGCACGTTTTAATTAATTGGTTTTAACAATTATTAAACTTGAATTAGATTTCTCACCTTCAAGGTCTAGACCGAAAGATTACAACCTAGACTGACTCCCGGCTCTAAAATATATTTCTAAGTATATAGAGCCATCGAACCAACAAATAAATTATCAGACCAATCAAAACCAACACACGAATATTTAGAATCAGGTTCAAAAATTATAACATGTAAATCATCACATTCATTTAAAACCAGAAATTATTCAATTAAATAATCATCTAGTTTATCAACCCTAGGCAACCATAAAAAATCTAGCCACTCATAGTAAATAAAAACGCATAAACAATGTTCAATATAACCGGATACATCATATTTAATAATCAAAAGAACAAAGTTTAGTGTTTAAATCTAACCGGGTCGCGAACTAAACAATCTCCCTTTTTCTCCTTCTCTTTTTTTCTTCTTTTCTTGCTGTCGTGCGTATGCCCTTGTCCCTTTTTTCTTTTTCTCTCATTGCCGTAGGTTTTTTTTAAGAATATATATGCCCCTTCAGTACGTACTCCATTTGATATGTAGTACGCTTGTTTTTCAATTGCTAGGCCCATTCTCAAAAGATAAGCGGGTTTGAGTCCACCGTCACAAATCATAACAGAAAATAAAATCGGTGGTCTTTTGTTGCAGTTTCACAATTTCATTAAGGGCAATATCGTCCTTCACACTCGAACAAAATTATATCAACTGCCTTCCTTCGGCTGATGTTTGGCTCTTTTAATACTTGAATCTACAATGGAATGGGCATTTTATACGTAGAGATGAATAAAGTTATTTCAACTCACATTTCATGTTAACCTACGTCACACATATCACACCATAATAATTACTCACATTTAACTTGAGATATATTACAGTGATGATTATTAGTTAGATATTTGTGACAACTTGAATTTCCAAGATTCTTATTTCGCATTTATTGCACGTTTATGTGTTGTTTAGTTGTTTAATTCAATATAACGTTTTGATACAATGAAGTGTATTGTGTGATTATGCATGGTTATGTGTTAATTGTGAAAGACTTGTCAAATATGTGAACTTGGTGGCGAAATTGTGGAATTTTTATGAGATGGTGTAATTGTGTAAAATAAAGTAATTCAGGGTGTATAGAGTAATTAGTGAAAATTAAACCATACTTAACCCTAATCTCTTTCACTAATCATTCCCTAATCATCACAAGAATCAAAACACGTACACCCACATTCCCTAATCCTCTCTACAACCATCTCCTCATCATTCTTGGATTCACAAGTTCTTTGGCCTCAAGTTTGATTATTAATCCATCTAGAATCGAATCAAGGTAATTGTTATTGATCATTGTAATACTTGTAAACTCTAATTGATTGTTTGATTGTTATGAATTCTTGATTCTTGATTAGGTGTTCACAAAAACCCTAGTTCTTCATATGATGAATCTGAATTTACTGAATTGATTTCTGATCACTGTGCCATGATGAATGATTAGTTGTAAACCGATAAGATTGTTCACATAGTGATTCCTTGTAATCATCGATTGACTGCTTAGGATTTCTGTAATATGATTTAGGGTTTTGATTGTATGAAATCGTAACTGTTGTAGAACGTAACTGATTCAATCACGTTGGACTTGAATAATCGTATGTATGATTGATTTAGTTGTCTGAGTTTCTTATACATGTAAAGGTCCGAAGTTTGTATAAGTGTTGTGTCTGAGTTTTATCATGCCTTAATGGTCCGAACTTCTCATCATGAAAGCATGGTCCGAGGTTGTTTGAAGGACATAGTGTCCAAGTTTCATTCATTAAGTGTGGCCCGAGTTTCATTCCTGAGCATGGTCCGAGTTTCAGGACAAGGGATGTGGTCCGAGTTTTATACATTAGACACTAGGTCCAACCTTTCTAAGAAGCAAAGGGGTCCGAGTTTCTTGAGGCCACCCTTAGTCCGAGTTTGTGATAGAAATTCACCATGTCCGAGTTTAATGGGGGCAGCCTAGTCCGAGTTTTAACCCCCACTTCCCATGTCCGACCTTGTTACCCCCCCCCCCTGGTCCGAACTCTTTGAAGCCTCTTCATCTTGTCCGACTTTTAAAATCATATAAACATGTCCGAGTTTAAAAGGGAAACCCCCTTAGATCCGAGTTTTATATTACATTTAATCAGAAGTTTATAAATTGGTCCGGTTTTCAAACAGGGGAAGCCCCCCCACACTTGTCTGTCTGATGTTGTGTAATCGTCTGATGTTGTGTAATTGTCTGATGTTGTGTAATTGTCAGATGTTGTGTAATGATCAATTTGAAACAACGAGCTGCATGATATATTATGTTAATTCTGTTAAGCTGTGTATGACACTTTGATTCCCTGACTTCGTTAAACATGTGAAGTTATTTACACTGTTAAATGTATAAAGTGTGTTAACAGTGGCCACTAGTTAATATACACGTAAGATTTAAACCGTGAAATCAGGGACGCTACGCATGAATTACGTGAATAGGAGTGACTGCTTACATGATGTATGATTCTATGTGAATGATTGTATGATATTGAATACAACTGTATGACCTTGCATGTGATATCATCGTGTACACAATAAACACACAAAGCACCGTTGCTTGAATATCGAGGATTGTAAACCCTAATTGAATGAATCATGTGCAATATATCCTAGGTCGTGTGTAACGGACTTAGAGATTAATAAACCCTAGAAGCAATAACATACCGAGCAAACCAAGGTGAGTTCACACAGCCAAGGCATGGGGTTCCCAGGGTGGGAATGGGATTGGATTACTTTATTGTACATACTCAGTTGATAGAACCTAACGATAAGAATACGACTAGACTAGTAACACTTATTGAACTGATCTTCGCACACCTGCCAAGGGTTGGCCGCGATATTATGACTGACTTCGCACACCTGCCTTTGGAAGGCCGCGAACTGAAATCTGCTAATCTTCGCACACCTGCCTGGTAGGCCGCGATACAAACAAACCTAGTCTAGAATACTCGGGATGAACATCCCCTAATATCTTCGCATACCTGCCTGGGAGGCCGCGATGGAATCTAATACGATACATGACATAACGAACGAACATACTACTACTCACACTATACTATTACTGAACTGTTAACTGTGAACTCGCTCAACTAGTTGTTGATCCTCTGTTACATGCCTTGCAGGTCGTTAGATACATGGAGCTTGCACAGGGAGGAGCTGGTCGTTGTGGGCTTGGATCGTGATTATCTTGTTAAACACTTATGATACTTGATACTTTATTACGATGGGTTTTAGTTATACGCTTCCGCTAAACAATGATAACTTACTTATGTTTTTGGAACACCTTTCATATGGATTGGGTTTGGTTTAATAGCAGTTACTTTTACTATATATATTGTTCTATATGATTGGTGGCTTGATCCTAGTCAGTCACGCTCCTAAGCGGTGATACTCCGCAGGTGGATTTTGGGGGTGTGATAGATTGGTATCAGAGCCATTGGTTATAGAGAACTTGGTTTTAATATGGGAAAACGTTTTTATTATTAAAACCAGACTATAACCAGAACAGTGCTCTCAACGATCCACAATGACGCTTCTCTCCACGTGCAAGACTCAACATCCTAGGTAATAAGGTATATGTTTATTGCCTACATGCTAGAATTGCATAGAACTTTGCTCGTAGTATGCTTAGATTACTTTGCTCACTACTTGTTATTGCTTGAGAACACCTATGTGCTTACACTCTTCTGTCATCGCACTATTCGCGAACCTTTCTCACTTATGATGCCTTTGATGTGAAGATCAATGGCCGGACGAATCAACATAACTCAAGCCCAGCTAGAGGCTCTCGTACAAGCTCAAGTTGCTGCGGCACTTGCAGCTGCTCAAGCAGGTAGTATACCCTGCAGTATAGACACACACTAGGATCTTTAGATCCTACATTAACTCTCGTATTTAACCTTGTCCTATTCGTACACAATAGGTCAACACGCGCAGCAGCCCGTCTGCACTTTCAAGAACTTCATGGACTGTCGTCCAAGTACTTTCAGTGGCACCGAGGGGGCAGTGGGACTCCTCCATTGGTTCGAGAAGCTAGAATCTGTGTTCGAAATGTGTGAATGCCCTGAGGCTCGCAGGGTCAAGTACGCCACTGGCACTTTGGAAGGAATCGCGTTGACTTGGTGGAACGCGCAAGTACAGATCCTAGGGTTGGCAGCTGCTAACGCCACCCCTTGGAATGACTTCAAGGAATTGATCAAAAGGGAATACTGCACTCGTGAAGACATTCACAAGCTGGAAGATGAACTGTATCACTTGAAAATGGTTGGGTCAGAGATTGAAGCTTATACTAAGAGGTCGAACGAGCTGGCCGTTCTGTGTCCAACCATGGTGGACCCTCCATACAAGCGCATTGAGTTGTATCTCAAGGGGTTAGCGCCAGAGATCCAGAGCCATGTGACATCGGCTAATCTTGATAATATCCAGGCTATTCAGCGCCTTGCTCATCGTATTACAGATCAGGCAGTGGATCAGAACAGGCTGCCAAAACGTGTCAAGGCTACCACTGCTGTTGTCACTACTTCTGCTACTCCCAGTGACAACAAGAGGAAATGGGAGGGGGATTCCAACAAGGGATCAGTTTTTGTTCAGTCTCAGCAGCGCAAGACAAATGACTACCAGAATTCGAGTCAGCAATCATCTGGCAGTCAGGGGCAGGGTGGATATCGGGGAATTCACCCACTGTGTAATAAGTGCAACAGACACCACAGCGGAAGATGTCGCAGGGAACGTTGTTAAAGATGCCTCAAGATGGGTCATGAGGCTAAGGATTGTAGAAGCTCTCGGCCAGCAAATCAGAACCAGCAACTCCCACCGCCAGCTCCGCAGAACCAGCACCAGCAGCCACAGCGTGGAAACCGGGGATGTTTCCAGTGTGGGGCTGAAGGCCACTACAAACGTGATTGCCCTCAACTGAACCAGAACCAGAATCGCAACAACAACAATCAGGGCAACGGGAACAACAACAACGGGGGAAACAACAACAATGGCAACGAAGCTCGGGGTCGTGCTTTTGTGCTAGGTCGGGGTGACGCAGTGAATGATCCCAACGTGGTTATGGGTAAGTTTCTTCTTGACGATATTTATGTTACTGTCTTATTTGATTTGGGTGCTGACACAAGTTATATGTCCTTGAAAATGAGTAAACTGTTAAAACGTACCCCAACACCCCTAAACACTAAACACGTCGTAGAGTTAGAAAATGGTAAAAGTGTAGAAGCCACGCACGTAATCAAGGGTTGTAGCATCGTTTTAGCTGGTCAGACCTTCTCGATTGATCTTATACCCATAGTTTTGGGTAGCTTCGACGTTGTCATCGATATGGATTGGTTATCCCAACATCACGCAGAGATTTTATGCAAGGAAAAGGTCATTCGTATTCCTCGTTCTAGTCAAGAACCTCTCGAAGTTCAAGGCGACAAGAGTGGTGCTGTGGTTGGCATCATCTCTTTCTTGAAGGCGCAGAAATGTTTACGAAAGGGGCACGCTGCAATTCTGGCACTTGTCACTGACGCATCAGCAAAGGAAAAGAAGCTGGAGGATTTTCCAGTTGTACGTGACTTTCCTCAGGTGTTTCCTGAAGATTTACCCGGTTTACCGCCTCATCGTCAAGTCGAATTCCAGATTGAGTTAGCTCCTGGAGCAGCACCAATAGCCCGTGCACCGTATCGTTTAGCTCCAACCGAACTGGAAGAATTGTCGAAGCAGCTACAAGAGCTCTTGGAAAAGGGCTTTATTCGTCCAAGCTCTTCGCCTTGGGGAGCTCCAGTGTTATTTGTGAAAAAGAAAGACGGTACGTTCAGAATGTGCATCGACTACCGTGAACTGAACAAGGTGACGGTGAAGAACCGTTATCCTCTTCCGCGCATAGACGACTTATTCGACCAGTTGCAAGGGTCGTGTTATTACTCCAAGATAGACTTGAGGTCAGGTTACCATCAGCTGAGAGTCCAGGATGAGGACGTCTCCAAGACAGCATTCAGAACTCGCTACGGCCATTACGAGTTTCTTGTCATGCCATTCGGGCTTACGAACGCGCCTGCAGTCTTCATGGATCTTATGAACAGGGTGTACAAACCCTATCTTGACAAGTTTGTCATTGTATTCATCGACGACATTCTGATCTACTCCAAGAGTCAGGAGGAGCACGAGCAGCACTTACGTCTTATCTTGGAACTTCTTCGAAAGGAGCAACTGTACGCAAAGTTTTCAAAATGTGACTTCTGGCTTCGTGAAGTCCACTTCCTAGGCCATGTGGTGAATAGGGATGGGATTCATGTCGATCCATCCAAGATAGATTCGATACGAAACTGGCCTGCACCGCGTACACCAACGGAAATACGCCAATTCTTGGGTTTGGCGGGGTATTACAGACGATTTATCAAAGACTTCTCCAAGATCGCACAGCCGCTTACAATGTTAACACAGAAAGGTGTTACCTATCGTTGGGGTAATACACAAGAAACGGCTTTTCAGTACCTAAAGGATAGGCTATGCAGCGCACCTATTCTCTCATTGCCAGAGGGCACGGAAGACTTCGTGGTTTATTGTGATGCATCGATACAGGGTCTTGGTTGCGTATTGATGCAACGGGATAAGGTTATTGCTTACGCTTCGCGGCAACTCAAGATTCATGAACGGAACTACACGACGCACGATTTAGAGCTGGGAGCTGTTGTTTTCGCACTTAAGATATGGCGGCACTACCTGTACGGTACCAGGTGCACGATTTACACCGATCACAGGAGTCTCGAGCATATTCTTAAGCAAAAGGATTTGAACATGCGTCAACGGAGATGGGTTGAACTACTGAACGACTACGAATGCGCCATCAAGTATCATCCAGGCAAGGCCAATGTTGTGGCCGACGCCCTCAGTCGAAAGGACACCCTACCTAAGCGCGTGCGAGCGCTACAGCTTACTATTCAGTCCAGTCTTCCTGCACAGATACGAGCTGCTCAGATAGAAGCATTGAAACCCGAAAACGTCAAGGCTGAAGCCTTACGCGGCTCAAGGCAACGTATGGAACAAAAGGAAGACGGCGCCTACTATGTAACGGGGCGTATTTGGGTCCCACTTTATGGCGGTCTACGAGAGCTTGTGATGGACGAAGCGCACAAGTCTCGCTACTCGGTACACCCAGGGTCGGATAAAATGTACCACGATATCAAAACAACATACTGGTGGCCAAGTATGAAAGCCCACATCGCCACCTATGTTGGCAAGTGCTTGACCTGTGCAAGAGTCAAGGTTGAGTATCAGAAACCCGCAGGCCTACTTCAGCAACCCAGGATACCACAGTGGAAATGGGAAGAGATTTCCATGGATTTTGTTACAGGCCTACCCAGATCCCAGCGTGGGAATGATACCATATGGGTGATCGTAGATCGACTCACCAAGTCTGCACACTTCCTGGCAATAAAGGAAACGGATAAGTTCTCCACTCTCGCAGACATATATCTTAAAGAAGTTGTTTCGAGGCACGGGGTGCCCACCTCCATTATTTCGGATCGGGATGCACGATTCACGTCAGAACTATGGCAAGCGATGCACAAATCTTTTGGCTCACGTTTAGACATGAGCACAGCTTATCATCCTCAGACGGATGGGCAGTCTGAGCGGACGATCCAGACTCTTGAAGACATGCTTCGGGCATGTGTTATCGATTTCGGCAACGGCTGGGAAAAGCATCTCCCTTTGGTGGAGTTTTCGTATAATAACAGTTATCGCACCAGCATACAAGCCGCTCCATTCGAGGCATTGTACGGACGTAAATGCCGGTCACCTCTCTGTTGGGCAGAGGTGGGGGATAGTCAGATTACGGGTCCAGAGATTGTAGTGGACGCCACAGAAAAGATTGCACAAATACGACAACGCATGGCGGCAGCACGCGACCGTCAGAAAGCCTACGCGGATAAGCGTAAGAAGCCATTGGAATTTCAGGTCGGGGACCGGGTTTTACTTAAAGTCTCACCCTGGAAGGGTGTGGTTCGATTTGGTAAACGAGGCAAACTCAATCCACGGTATGTTGGACCATTCGAGATCATAGAAAGAATAGGCCCAGTAGCCTACAGATTGAACCTACGAGCTGAACTCGGTGCAGTTCACAATGTCTTTCACGTGTCGAATCTGAAGAAGTGCCTATCAGATGAGACCCTTATCGTTCCTTTTAAGGAACTCACTATCGACGAGCGGTTGCAGTTCGTCGAGGAACCAGTTGAAATCACGGACCGGGATGTTAAGGTCCTCAAACACAAGAGAATCCCTCTTGTTCGAGTTCGTTGGAACTCCCGACGTGGCCCAGAGTACACCTGGGAACGCGAAGACCAAATGAAAGAAAAGTACCCCCAATTATTCGAAACCAATGCAACCACTACTGAGGCTGAAGCTACTACTACTGAATTTCAGGACGAAATTCCAAATCAAAGGGGGGATGATGTGACACCCTAGGAAAACCAGTGAACAATACAGCTTACCTAGCTTCCTCAGTGAGTGCGTACCAAATTTCGGGACGAAATTTCTTTTAAGTTGGGGATAATGTGACAACTTGAATTTCCAAGATTCTTATTTCGCATTTATTGCACGTTTATGTGTTGTTTAGTTGTTTAATTCAATATAACGTTTTGATACAATGAAGTGTATTGTGTGATTATGCATGGTTATGTGTTAATTGTGAAAGACTTGTCAAATATGTGAACTTGGTGGCGAAATTGTGGAATTTTTATGAGATGGTGTAATTGTGTAAAATAAAGTAATTCAGGGTGTATAGAGTAATTAGTGAAAATTAAACCATACTTAACCCTAATCTCTTTCACTAATCATTCCCTAATCATCACAAGAATCAAAACACGTACACCCACATTCCCTAATCCTCTCTACAACCATCTCCTCATCATTCTTGGATTCACAAGTTCTTTGGCATCAAGTTTGATTATTAATCCATCTAGAATCGAATCAAGGTAATTGTTATTGATCATTGTAATACTTGTAAACTCTAATTGATTGTTTGATTGTTATGAATTCTTGATTCTTGATTAGGTGTTCACAAAAACCCTAGTTCTTCATATGATGAATCTGAATTTACTGAATTGATTTCTGATCACTGTGCCATGATGAATGATTAGTTATAAACCGATAAGATTTTTCACATAGTGATTCCTTGTAATCATCGATTGACTGCTTAGGATTTCTGTAATATGATTTAGGGTTTTGATTGTATGAAATCGTAACTGTTGTAGAACGTAACTGATTCAATCACGTTGGACTTGAATAATCGTATGTATGATTGATTTAGTTGTCTGAGTTTCTTATACATGTAAAGGTCCGAAGTTTGTATAAGTGTTGTGTCTGAGTTTTATCATGCCTTAATGGTCCGAACTTCTCATCATGAAAGCATGGTCCGAGGTTGTTTGAAGGACATAGTGTCCGAGTTTCATTCATTAAGTGTGGCCCGAGTTTCATTCATGAGCATGGTCCGAGTTTCAGGACAAGGGATGTGGTCCGAGTTTTATACATTAGACACTAGGTCCGACCTTTCTAAGAAGCAAAGGGGTCCGAGTTTCTTGAGGCCACCCTTAGTCCGAGTTTGTGATAGAAATTCACCATGTCCGAGTTTAATGGGGGCAGCCTAGTCCGAGTTTTAACCCCCACTTCCCATGTCCGACCTTGTTACCCCCCCCCCCCCATGGTCCGAACTCTTTGAAGCCTCTTCATCTTGTCCGACTTTTAAAATCATATAAACATGTCCGAGTTTAAAAGGGAAACCCCCTTAGATCCGAGTTTTATATTACATTTAATCAGAAGTTTATAAATTGGTCCGGTTTTCAAACAGGGGAAGCCCCCCCACACTTGTCTGTCTGATGTTGTGTAATCGTCTGATGTTGTGTAATTGTCTGATGTTGTGTAATTGTCTGATGTTGTGTAATGATCAATTTGAAACAACGAGCTGCATGATATATTATGTTAATTCTGTTAAGCTGTGTATGAGACTTTGATTCCCTGACTTCGTTAAACATGTGAAGTTATTTACACTGTTAAATGTATATAGTGTGTTAACAGTGGCCACTAGATTAATATACACGTAAGATTTAAACCGTGAAATCAGGGACGCTACGCATGAATTACGTGAATAGGAGTGACTGCTTACATGATGTATGATTCTATGTGAATGATTGTATGATATTGAATACAACTGTATGACCTTGCATGTGATATCATCGTGTACACAATAAACACACAAAGCACCGTTCCTTGAATATCGAGGATTGTAAACCCTAATTGAATGAATCATGTGCAATATATCCTAGGTCGTGTGTAACGGACTTAGAGATTAATAAACCCTAGAAGCAATAACATAACGAGCAAACCAAGGTGAGTTCACACAGCCAAGGCATGGGGTTCCCAGGGTGGGAATGGGATTGGATTACTTTATTGTACATACTCAGTTGATAGAACCTAACAATAAGAATACGACTAGACTAGTAACACTTATTGAACTGATCTTCGCACACCTGCCAAGGGTTGGCCACGATATTATGACTGACTTCGCACACCTGCCTTTGGAAGGCCGCGAACTGAAATCTGCTAATCTTCGCACACCTGCCTGGTAGGCCGCGATACAAACAAACCTAGTCTAGAATACTCGGGATGAACATCCCCTAATATCTTCGCATACCTGCCTGGGAGGCCGCGATGGAATCTAATACGATACATGACATAACGAACGAACATACTACTACTCACACTATACTATTACTGAACTGTTAACTGTGAACTCGCTCAACTAGTTGTTGATCCTCTGTTACATGCCTTGCAGGTCGTTAGATACATGGAGCTTGCACAGGGAGGAGCTGGTCGTTGTGGGCTTGGATCGTGATTATCTTGTTAAACACTTATGATACTTGATACTTTATTACGATGGGTTTTAGTTATACGCTTCCGCTAAACAATGATAACTTACTTATGTTTTTGGAACACCTTTCATATGGATTGGGTTTGGTTTAATAGCAGTTACTTTTACTATATATATTGTTCTATATGATTGGTGGCTTGATCCTGGTCAGTCACGCTCCTAAGCGGTGATACTCCGCAGGTGGATTTTGGGGGTGTGACAATATTTCCACATGTTAAATGGTTGACATTTAAAAATCTATTGTTTCTAAAAAAAGTTCACTATATTCAAAACTTGTTTAAATTTTCATTCGTAGTCTTAAGCCTAGTCAAAAGACTCCATTTAAGCTCGTTTTCACTAAAAATCATCAAACGTCAACCCCGAACCAATAACGAGTGGATTTTAATCAAAAACAATCATAAAGCCACTTAAAAGTGTAGGAATAATGATATAAAATATGTATAATTTAGACCACATCAAATATCCCCACACTTTACCTTTTGCTTGTCCCTAAGCAAAATCCCAAGCACCATGTCAACTTAAACACTTAACAATAACGCAAGTCTCAAACAAATTATAACGCGAACTACGAAATCATTAACCACAGCGGTTTCGCAAGACTTACAACGTTCAAAAGGTTGACGAATCATAATATTTAAATGAAAACGGGCCTACCTAATCAAGTTTTTCTTACCTTCAAGTAATCAATTATGCACTGTCAACACCCCTCACAATGTCACTCATCTCTCGGCTAACAAATATGTAATTTTGAGTGAACTCTCAAAACCGACCTATGAAACATACTATTATAAGCTTGTACGTCAATCAGATCTCCACCTAATTGTTAGAACTCGACACGGATCAAGAGGGCTTTAACGGGTAGGTAAGGGCTAAAGGTAAGGGTTTTTTTTTTTTTTTTTTTTTTGGGGGGGGGGGGAAGAAGTGGCTAAACACGAAATTACACGATAAACCGGATAAGCACGAAACAAACACTAACATATTGGTCATTTTGACCCACAACTTTATTATATTTTACACTAACATTTGTTTTGAACGGCATTTGTTTTTTATCCAAAGTTTTTTATTTTGAACGACATTAATAAACTAAAATATTCCCTAATTTTACTTGTACAGAGTCAGTTTGTTGTGGCATGTTTAATACAGTAAGTATAGATAAAACTCACAACAAACTTCCTATTAAACATGCCACAACAAACTAAACAGGATATGTGCATCTTATTTTAAAAACTTAAAACTCACAACAAACTTCCTAAATAATTGGATGACCAATATAAAACTAAACCCTAATGGACTACTATAAATACATAGCAAGCACTCACAATTCTACATTTCTGTTGCTAAACAGATTTAAAATATGGAGCCAGTTCTGAATTCACTTGATGCGAAAAAACAAGCATGCGATATTGAAAAATCTAAGGTCGGTTCTATGATAATTTTGTTATATCGCAATAATGAATAATTTTTTTCTTTTATTTACTTTTATGTGAATACTAACTTATTTGATTTTTCAGATTCAACACACCAATTTAAACACCCCAGTTGTCGAACAAGTTTTTGGTAGTTTTTAAGTAATATTTTCGCTTATAATCTTCCATATTAACAAGTTCGTTATGTTATTATTTGGTGTTTTATTGTAGCATGATGGTGATAATAGTGTTGAAATTATTTCTTATGGTGCAATGTTCAGTCCATACAAATCTAAGCTTCAACGTCAATTTAGTGAAGAGGTAATTTTAAAATTTGTTTAATCTTTTTTAATTTTTTTATTCAATATTTGTTCTTTTTTAAAATTTATTTAATCATTTTTTAACTTTTTTATTAAATTTTTGTTTTTTAAGGATCGAAAGTATGAGAATCAAAAGAAAAGATCTAAGAGACTCTCTGAATGGAAATGGGTCGAGGTTATAAATTTAGATAATTCTGAGGACGATGAGAAAGAAGATGAATTAGATTATACTGCTGATTCGAGCACAAGCAAGAAAAACAGATCAAAAAAGAAGAGATTTTAGATGAAATATATCAAGTGTTTTTATGTTTTTTTCATTTTCAGTTGTTTTTTGTTTGACATAGATTATCCCATGAATAATAAAGTTTATTTTATATTTGAAGTTTATGTTTTGTGTTATTTTATTGCACTTATAATTTACATCTCGATTGAACTAATATGCTTTAGTACTTAATCATGTTCGTATTATATAATTTACATGATCGTACTTGATCATTTCCAAAGAGATAAATTAGATTACCAAGAATGGCCAAAACATGAAAACTACCTCTTGGTTTGGAGTAAATTCAAGATTGTATTTACAAAGCACACTAAACTTATTCAATTTAACAGTCATGTTCCACGAGGATTTCGTATATATCCATTAGTGTCTTCTATAAAAATACTGTTGGACGACACGAGATATGAAAAAATAATTATATAATATTATAGATTTTTCGAATAATTTGTATTTCTTAAATAAAAAGATAAAGTTAATAAAGATATAAACTTTTACATCCTATTTTTTTTTTATAAAAACTGTTTTATAAAAATATGATTTTTTAAATATTTATAAAAATGAAATTTAACATTAGTTAAAGGTGTTAAAAACGTACCTACAAGTCACCTAATATTTTTTACTTTTTACTTTTTCAAAAACGAAAATTTTAAAATTAAAGTTTATTGGATGAGTATGATGTGGATATTTAAAAAAGTTATGGACTTTAAACAATAAAATTATAAACTTTATCATTTCACCAACAAAATAAACTTACTTTATTACGATAGCAACTTATTTTTTTATTTTTTTCATTTGTTTAGTATTTTTATTAACAAACGAATCTTTACATGTTTAAAACAGTTTTCTATACTTTATTTATTATTAATTTTTATAACAAAAAAAAACTTTAATATTTAGTAGATAGAAGATAAACTATGTTCCAAAATTTTAGGAATTATTTAATACTAATTTACGGATTAGTAGATAGATAGTAAACTATATCTCAAAATTTTAGGAATTATTTAGTACTAATTTACAATATTTAGTAGATAAATAGTAAACTATGTCCCAAAATTTTAGGAATTATAAGTCAGCTAATAAAAAAATAATTATTGCAGTTATTCTTGGATATTAATCTAATAATTTGTATTTTTTAATTAAAAAGTAATAAAGTAATAAACTTTAAAACTAAACTAAAAAACTGAACTTACTATGATATAAAGTTAATAAAAAATAATTATTTTATAAACATTTTTATAACAAGTAATATAAATAAAATACTCCAGAAATTTACAATTTTTACTAGATAAATTCTAAACTGGGTTCCAAATTTTTAGGAATTATAAGTTCAACTATATTGTTATAGATAATATTAGTCAGTTCTAAAATAATTATTTACCAACTTGACTAGATACATAGTAGTAGACTGTGTTGCATATTTTTAGGGATTATTAGTTAAAAGTAGACTCATATAGATAAGATTAGTTAGGAACTAAAAATTTGAACTTAGTATGATATAAAGTTAATAAAGATATAAACTCTTATCATCCTATTTTTTATAAAAACAGTTTATGAAATCTTATAAAAATATAAATTTTTTATATTTGTAAAAACCCGAAATTTAACAATTTAAGTTAAAGCTCTAAAACGTACTTACGAGTCAAATACTATTTTTTGTTTTTATAAAAACGAAAATTTTAAACTTAAAGTTTATTGGATGAGTATTATGTGGATATTTATAAAAAGTTATGAACTTTAAAGAATAAAATTATACTTTATAATTTAACCAATAAAATAAACAAACTTTACAATTATAACAACTTATCTTTTATTTTTTATCTTTTGATTATTAATTTTTATACAAAAAAACAATATTTTTTGTATTTTGGTTATTATTTTTTATAAAAGAACAAAACTTTTACATATGTGTAAACTTATGACATATATCCACCACAATAATGTTATCATAAATATTATAGGAATAAGAAAACTAACAGAAACGAGTGTTGCAATGCAAAGTGTCGCCCCCGCCGCATCGCGCGGGCACCCTACTAGTAAAACAAATACGAAACACTACAAAAAAATTAAATATATACAATTCTACAACAAGTTATCATAACTCACGGGGGATCATAAAGATCAAACTCACCCCTAAACCTTTCACTAGGGCCTCTAAAACAATCACTCATACCGCAACCCTTCTTTCTCCAAAAGTCGCCCTCAAACCAACTCGACTTATGCTCGCTCGTGTGGGGACATTTATACCTTGAATTGCACACTAAAATACCATCCCCACACTTAGTTTCCTTCACACCTCCCGAACTAAACTCTCCCCATTCATCTTCCTCTACCGAACTCCAAGAACTATCTTTACACTCAACCTCACCTCCTACTACTTCCACCTTTTCCTTAAACCTAACATGCTTCTCCTTCTTCCTATCACTCTCCATTCTAACATCTCCAATTCCCTTTAACTCTTGCCTAATTACCGAGGGCGTCCCTACCTTCTCGGCATTCTTTCCATTGACATGGAATGTAACCATGTCATCCGTGACACCAAGAGTTATCTTACCGCCATGAACATCTATTATAGCTTTCGCGGTAGAAAGGAATGGACGACCTAAGATGAGTGAAACACAAGAGTGTCCACTAGGATCCTCGCCCATGTCTAGAACAACAAAATCAGTAGGAAACACAAACTTACCTACTTTCACTAGCACGTTTTCAGCTATACCTCTAGGAAATTTCACTGAACGATCGGCGAGTTGAACATTCATGTAGGTCGAGGTAGGCTCTCCTAGCTTAAGCTTATTAAACACAGAATATGGCATCACATTTATACTAGCTCCTAGGTCGGCCAAAGCAGTCCTAAACTCATAACCCTCTATCTCACAAGGAATGGTGAAACTTCCCGGATCTGGCAACTTTGTGGGAAGTTTGTTTGAGATCACCGAAGAACATTCCTCGCTCAATGTAATAATTGAAAGATCCTCAATTTTCTTCTTATTGAGCAATAGTCCCTTGAGAAACTTGGCAAATCTAGGCATTTTAGCCAAAGCCTCAAGGAAGGGAATGTCTACCGTATGAATACCTTTAGGGGCAGCAGTAACGCCCCCAAAGCCTGGCTCGGTGTAAGTACTGGTGGCTAGATCCTCTATCATCTCAAGAAACTCAGCAGCTATCTTGGTCTTCATCATGTTGCCTCCTGCTATGGAGTCAAGTAGTCTCTTAGTCGCTTCAGAAACTCCATTATAGAATTTCTCCATGATTTTCCACTCCTCAAGCCCATGGTGTGGGCACTTGTTTAGCAGCGCCTTAAACCTATCCCAAGTCTCGTAGAAAGATTCCCCCGGCTGCTCAGTGAATGCTTAGATGAGATTTCTAAGACGAGCGGTTTTCGCAGGTGGGAAGTATTTCTGTAAGAATTTAGACTGAAGATCATTCCAAGTGGTGATTGCTCCCTGTGGGAGGGAGTCCAACCAGATAGCAGCTTGATCAGTGAGTGATAATGGAAACAAACGAAGATGAATGGCCTCCTCAGTGAGGCCCGTAAGGCAGAAAGTATTACAGACCCTACCGAATCTAGTGAGATGAGCATGCGGGTCCTCGTCTTGCAGACCATGGAACTGGACCGAATAGGTAATGGTGTTGATCAAGGTGGGTGGGATGGTCCAGTTGTTTGCCTCTACAGCGGGAAGGGTGATGCTCGAGCGAACGGTGGTGGGAGCAACACTAATGTGATCAGCAACAGTCCTACGATCAGCCATAACTACTTCGGGTTCTAGATTGAATTCTACTTATGGAACCTTAAACTTAAGCTGACGTAGGCGACGGTGGAATTTGGATTTGGGCTCAGAGAATGGTGAAGTATCAGGTGGGCCCGAGGAACATGTGTGCATACACTGAAAAGCAAGTATAAAATGGCATGAATCACAAACAATCTAGCTAAATAAGTAGGCACACAGAACTAGCAAGTATCCTAAAAAAGCAAACTATTTATTTAATTTTTTGGTTTTATTATTTTTTTTATTTTTATTGATTATATTTTTTAACTAAGAAATAACAAAAACAACTAATCGAAGAAAGCAGTAAAACGGCTAAATCCCCGACTCGGGTCGTCCTTAAAAGCGCACTGTGTCCCCGGCAACGGCGCCAAAAACTTGATGTGTGAAATATGTGTTAATTAAATTCAACAAGTTTTAAAAATTGGAAAAAACCCGTAACCACACACTACCGGCAAGTGTATCGGTCGTAAGTAGTAAAACAAGTAAGTCCGAGTATCGAACCGTGGACACAATCTAGTGACTCTTGATACTAAACCTCTATCGACCCCTAGCCTAATAATTTAGTTTTGTTTTGAGAGAATATTTTTTTAACTAAAAAAAACAATTTAAATAACTAGACGACCAAACAGCAGCAAGCGCAGACAACTAGAGACTGGACTGAAACTCAAGTATGAGAAAAATAGGTTACCTAGACAAAAATCCCTAGACTCTTGAATAAAATCATAACCTTGGTTTCGAATGAAGACTATGCCTAACTCGATAAACCCCCAGAAGGTAAACCGAACCTGACACTATGGCAAGTGATGAAGTGCTAAAATGGACTGACTCGAGTTATCGACCACCAAATCCCACAACTATCAGGTATTAAGTAATTTATTTACTAAAACCCTCGAATTATGAAGCAGAAATAACTAAGAACACCGAGACCCTAGGAAACTCTAGACGCGAATAAACAGATGAACCCGAGTTATCGGCCACCCAAACTGCCAAACAACGCCCAGCTAATAACCTAGCAATTCTAGATTAGATTTCTCACCTCTAGAAAAGATTGCACGTTTTAATTAATTGGTTTTAACAATTATTAAACTTGAATTAGATTTCTCACCTTCAAGGTCTAGACCGAAAGATTACAACCTAGACTGACTCCCGGCTCTAAAGTATATTTCTAAGTATATAGAGCAATGGAACCAACAAATAAATTATCAAACCAATCAAAACCAACACACAAATATTTAGAATCGGGTTCAAAAATTATAACATGTAAATCATCACGTTCATTTAAAACAAAAAATTATTCAATTAAACAATCATCTAGTTCATCAACCCTAGGCAACCATAAAAAATCTGCCACTCATAGTAAATAAAAACGCATAAACAATGTTCAATATAACTGGATACATTATGTTTAATAATCAAAAGAACAAAGTTTAGTGTTTAAATCTAACCGGGTCGCGAACTAAACAATCTCCGTTTTTCTCCTTCTCTTTTTTTCTTCTTTTCTTGCTGCCGTGCGTATGCCCTTGTCGTAATCAGCCGTCCCTTTTTTCTTTTTCTCTTATTGCCGTAGGTTTTTTAAGAATATATATGCCCCTTCAGTACGTACACCATTTGATATGTAGTACCCTTGTTTTTCAATTGCTAGGCCCATTCTCAAAAGATAAGCGGGTTTGAGTCCACCATCACAAATCATAACAGAAAATAAAATCGGTGGTCTTTTGTTGCAGTTTCACAATTTCATTAAGGGCAATATCGTCCTTCACACTCGAACAAAATTATATCAACTGCCTTCCTTCGGCTGATGTTTGGCTCTTTTAATACTTGAATCTACAATGGAATGGGCATTTTATACTTAGAGATGAATAAAGTTATTTCAACTCACATTTCATGTTAACCTACGTCACACATATCACACCATAATAATTACTCACATTTAACTTGAGATATATTACAGTGATGATTATTAGTTAGATATTTCCACATGTTAAATGGTTGACATTTAAAAATCTATTGTTTCTAAAAAAAATTCACTATATTCAAAACTTGTTTAAATTTTCACTCGTAGTCTTAAGCTTAGTCAAAAGACTCCATTTAAGCTCGTTTTCACTAAAAATCATCAAACGTCAACCCCGAACCAATAAAGAGTGGATTTTAATCAAAAACAACCATAAAGTCACTCAAAAGTGTAGGAATAATGATATAAAATATGTATAATTTAGACCACATCATTTTGATAAGCACAACCGATATAAAAAATACCTTAGCAAGGTTGCAATCTACTGGACGCCCTAGTCTTGAATGAATGGTATAATAACCAACTAGAATGTTAATGGGTCCTATTCTAGTCATAGACTTTGGACCGGTTAACTATAATAAAAGAAAACGGTATGACACGCTAGATTAAGCGGTTACCGGATAGAATATAGTTTAAACCCTCACAAGTATTAAGAGTTGTATAATATGGGCAAACATCGTTACATTCTAGAATATAAAATAAATTTGAAGGATTTGACCCAATTCGATTAACTTACGTAAACTAAGTTACATAAGCTAACCGTATGTGCATAGGCGGAATCAGGTGATCGGATGAGTCATAAACAAGTTCATTATACTAAAACATTATAATCATGTTACCACATCAGTAGGTTTAGCAAATTATATGCACATTGCATTTTAAAAGCATTTTATGCTCAAAAAGGGCATTTTGTTCAACTTTATGGTATAATACATGAACTTGTATAAAAACCTGACAACTGATTATGATCAAATAGTATAACCTCAGAGGGTTATCCTATACATAAATATGATCATAATTCAACTTCAAATCGGTAGCTAAGATGGCTAATTCGGGTCAGAATCGAAAGTCAAAGCAGAAGTCAAACTTCTTGACTTTCGGTTGCGAGCCGAGCTATAAACTGGAAATGACGGGCTGAATATGTTTAGACATGTTCTAATATTATTTAACAACTGATATAGTGTCAAAAACATGTGCTTAAACGTTTACAAGTTCATTTTATAAGTTTTCCGAAAATTGTGTTTTTGACTTTTAATTACATATAGCTTTGACCACGTGATTTCCAGGAGGTGCCATTTTGAGGGGTTATCACCCACCTTAATACGATCACATAGACATGTTCGATTCGAACAACGGCTAGACCATAATGATCCTAACTTAAAGTCAAAGCAAAAGTCAATTTGCTTGACTTTTGGCTAAATACTAGCCTATAAAATGAATGAGCAGACTGCCTTGGCTCCCAAACAAAACTGCCAGTGGCAGTCCTAACAGACCATATAGGCCCTGGGCTTACCGTTCCTAAACCCTTTAGACGCCCATGGTTTTGATTTCCTTACGAACCGTAAGGACCAAGGTCCTGCGGTCCGTAACTGCTTACTAGGTACAAAGTTATTGCAGCCTGACAGTCCGTAAGCACTAATGGCTTACGGTCCGTAAGCATCACTTAGAGGCCAATAAATTGGCATGTTGACATAAACGGTCCCTCCACAACATTCTTCCGTATATTTTACACATTTAGTCCCTCTCTCCAAACAATCATGGCATAATTGAGAGTTAATCGGACACGTGTCATCATCTAATTCAACATAAATTTCCTAGGTGTTAGAACATAAATCCGGTTGGAGCTCTTAAATTTCGTTAGCCTCTATTTCACACTGATAAGATTTGGTTAACTGTATTAGGTCTGAGTGTTTTTTCCGAGTCTTGATTTGTTGTAGTTTGTGGTTTATTAGAACTCCGATGATCCGGTTGTTTTACATGTTGCTTTGATTGTTGGTCTTGACTCAGGGGAAGAATTGTTAATAGACAACACAAACATTATTATTTACTGAAATACTTGATGAGTTCTTTGATTGGGTTGATGCTTTTGGAATAACCCACCGAAACAAAACATAACATAAACAAAATAACCCGATTTATCATCTAAGGCATTTCCATACATGTCACCAACCTCATCACTTCAAACCTGTTCACCTGTATCATGTGTAAAAGTAGTTTGGGTCAACATAGGTATAACAACCCTTGAGAAACACCCCTAAACGCTCCCAGATACACCTCGTACGCGATAAACGAACTCGTATAACCTTTATATTAATAAAAATCAAGAAAAACAAATATTCCGGGTCGCTCGCGGGCCGCGACTCCGCTAGCCAAGGTCTTCACGGGGCGCGAGGCCCTTAACTTGGCGGACACACAATATTGACACGTGTCCTGACACATGTCGATCCTACACCATGACTCAGCAAACCTCAAACCGACTGCAGCTTCCTCGCGGGCCACGGAACAGAGGGAAGAAGGAGTCGTGGGCCATGACCCACCCCGGACCAGACTATAAAAGGAACAGGGATCGGCATTCCAAATCGTTCAAATTTCTAAAAATTCTCTCTCAATTCTGATAAGCAAAAGCTATAGCCTAATACCCCCTAATAAGCGAAGCTCTACCTCGTTGTAAGTACTACCCTGCTATTACCCTACACGATTGATTTAGGGCTCCGTAACGCATGTCAAGTCTCTGCCTGACTTAGTCGTTGGAGTTCTATCTCGTGTTACACCCAATTGATCTAGAATCTCCGTAATACATGTCAAGTGTCACGGCCCCGACCTGGTTTGACCCGTTTCAAGAGCCGCGGGACTGGAATCCCGTGGTATTTAATTTAGGTGACAGCGGAAGTCTTTTTAAAACAGGATCTTTTAATAATTTAAACTGCTCGTTTCATAACTTAGGGATCAATTCACGAAATTTACAATAATGTGATTTCTCAGGGAAATCTTTATTTTCAAAACATGTTCATTTATTTATTTACATTGAGCCACTTTTCTAAGCTGGGAGTGCTCCACGGCACTTTTCTTTGCTCATACCAGATCACCTGAAACATGTTTGAAAAAGGTTTTGTCAGCGGGAAAATACTGAGTGAATCATTCAGTTTACTGAAACGACACATTTGTTATAATCTACAGTATTAAGGGGAATTACAATGTTTCTGATATCAAACCAACTACTCACAGTACTTGTCACTCGACCATCCATTGGCTAGCCCATTTGTCCAATGGTGTCTGTGACTGTGGTCAGATCACCCCTTGGCCACCCGTTTGTCCAAGTGTGACGGGAAACAAGTAATGTATACAAAACCCCACATACCGGCTGTAACTTGGTGATTACATAGACTTAATCACTGTAACTATAACTTTAAAAATAACTTGGAGTTTTGTAAAACAATTTGATAAAAAGAGAATGACTCACAAACTGTGAGAAAAGAGTTTATAAAAGGGGAATGACTCACATTGCAGATTTACGAGCAGAGTATAAGCTTTACTGATTAGCCTTCTAACCTAATTTAAATAACAATGCACACACAAAGGGGATTAGTAACTAATTCAGCAGTTACGTCAATTCACGAGATTAAACCCTCACAACTATTATCAAGTGCGATACTTAACAATTCAATGGATTCACAACGAATGACAGAGCATAGTCCGAATTCGAACAACACTCAAACATTCAAGTTGAAATCACAATGAATAACAAAGTACAAGCTCAATTTGAGCAGCACTCGGACAATCGTTGGATAGTTATAATCGATCGGACGTTGAATCGTAATAGCGATCGAGTTATTACCCTGATTGCGGCAGCACCTCGTGATCGTGTGTGTGTTTATTGTGATATAACAGCTATAACTCGACGTATACAGAAGGTATAAACGTCGTTTCAACTTCTCTGTGCAAGTCCCAAGGTCTGCTATTTATAGTAATTTTTGGGCCTCCCTTATGGACCGTATGCCTGATCCCTTACGGTCCGTAAGCTAAGCAGTCTAATTCATAGGCTGCCTAGACTCGGGACTAGCCTTGGTGACTCAAGAATTTAACCAATCAGGACTGTGCAACGTTTTAATTTAGATAATTATCAATTAGGGTTTGCCCCCCTCGAGTTTTAGGGGTCCTGATCCTAATTCTGATTGTCTTGAAAATTTTAGGGCTAGTGCAGAATTAATTGGGTGTCTTAATTATGGTTTTCTTATTGACTAATTATCATCCTAATTATTGATTTTAGTGACAGTTGTTACATCCTCCCTAGCTTAAGAAAAATCTCGTCCTCGAGATTTACTGAAATAAATGAGGGTACTTTCGCTTCATCTCTGATTCCAGTTCCCAAGTATACTCTGGTCCTCTCTTAGATTCCCATTTGACTTTTACTAGCACTAGTCGTTTGTGTTTGAGAAACTTGATTTTCCGGTCTTCTATTTGTAAGGGTTTCTCTATGAATTTCAGCTTTTCGTTTACCTTTATATCTTGAAGAGGTACTACCAGGGATTCGTCTGATAAACATTTCTTGAGATTGGATACATGAAACACATCATGTACTCCAGCTAATTCTTCTGGTAGTTGTAAACGATAAGCTACTGGTCCTATTCGTTGGATCACTGGGAATGGTCCAACATATCTGGGACTCAGTTTTCCTTTCTTACCGAATCGTACTACTCCTTTCCAAGGAGATACTTTTAATAGTACTTTGTCTCCGACTTGGAATTCTAACGGCTTGCGGCGATTGTCTGCATAGCTCTTCTGACGATCTCTAGCAGTCTTTAGTCTTTCTTTGATTTGCGATACCTTGTCAATAGTTTCTTGCACAATCTCTGGACCTGATAACTGACTTTCTCCTATCTCTGCCCAACATACGGGAGTTCTGCACTTTCGTCCATACAGTGCTTTGAATGGAGCAGCTTCGATGCTTGAATGATAACTATTGTTATAGGAGAATTCAATTAATGGTAAATGGCTATCCCAATTACCACCAAAATCAATTACACATGCTCGGAGCATGTCTTCCATTGTTTGTATCGTCCTTTCACTTTGTCCGTCCGTTTGAGGATGATATGCAGTACTCAAATTAAGTCGAGTTCCCATTGCTTCTTGGAAACTTGTCCAGAAACGGGAAGTGAAACGACTATCTCTATCCGATACAATGGAGAGTGGGACTCCATGTAAGGATACTACTTCATCTACATACAACTTGGCTAACCTTTCCATGCTAAAGGTTTCCTTTATTGGTAGAAAATGAGCTGATTTGGTTAATCGATCCACAATTACCCAAATAGCATCATTACCTTTTCTGGTTTTGGGTAACTTAGTAACAAAATCCATTGTTATGAGTTCCCATTTCCATACAGGCATTTCTAACTGTTGTAGTAGTCCTGAAGGTTTTTGATGTTTGGCTTTAACTTGTGAACAGGTTAGACACTTAGATACGTATTCGGCTATATCCTTTTTCATTCCTATCCACCAAAAATTATTTCTTAAATCTTGGTACATCTTATTGTTTCCTGGATGTACAGTATACCTAGATTTATGTGCTTCTTCTAAAATCTTATTTCTTAATTCTCCTTGCTTAAGTACCCAAATTCGTTTCTTGTGTAATCTCCAAATTCCATCTTTTCCTTGTTCTAATTCCTTTAGGTAACCTTTCATTCCTTCGGCATCGTCCTTGATTGCCGTTTCCTGAATTTTCTTTATTTGTTCCATTAAATCTAATTGTAGATTTAACCTAAGAGCACGGACTCGTTTTTGCTTTTCATGATACTTACGACTTAAGGCGTCTGCGACTACGTTTGCCTTTCCTTCGTGATATTGAATATCACAGTCGTAATCACTTAGGATTTCCATCCACCTTCTTTGCCTCATGTTTAGTTCTTTTTGCCCAAATATATACCTTAAACTCTTATGATCTGTATAGATAGTAAACTTACTTCCGTACAGATAATGTCTCCAAATCTTAAGGGCAAAAATTATGGCTCCTAATTCTAGGTCATGAGTTGTATAATTTTCTTCGTGCTTTTTCAATTGCCTAGAGACATACACAATTACCTTTTTGCGTTGCATCAACATACATCCATATCCTAATTTTGAATCATCACAGTATACTTCAAAATCCTCGGTTCCTTCGGGTAAAGCTGAAATTGGAGCATTTGTCAATTTGTGCTTTAGAATCCTAAAAGCTTCCTCTTGTCTAGATCCCCATTCAAACTTAACGGCTTTACAGGTTAGCTTAGTTAAAGGTACAGCTATCTTAGAAAAATCTTTAATAAATCGTCTATAATATTTAGCTAATCCTAGAAAACTTCTAACTTCCATAGCCGTTCATGGAGCTTTCCAATTTGTGATTGCTTCTATTTTAGCAGGATCTACGTGAATTCCTTCGTGATTCACCATATGACCTAAAAATTGCACTTCTTGTAGCCAGAATTCGCACTTCGAGAATTTGGCATAAAGCTTTTCCTTTCTTAACAAAGTTAAGAGTGCATGTAAGTGCTCACAATGTTCCTCCTGACTTTTGGAATAAATGAGTATATCGTCAATGAACACGATTACAAATTTATCCAAGTATGGTTTACAAATCCTATTCATCATGTCCATAAATGCAGCTGGAGCATTTGTTAATCCAAAGGACATGAATGTAAACTCATAATGACCATACCTAGTTCTGAAAGCAGTTTTAGGTATGTCCTCCTCTTGCATTTTCAACTGGTGATATCCAGATCTTAAATCTATCTTAGAGAAATACCTAGCTCCTTGCAATTGATCAAAAAGATCATTAATCCTAGGTAATGGGTATCGGTTCTTAATTGTAACTTTATTTAATTCCCTATAATCGATACACATTCTCATTGATCCATCTTTCTTTTTTCACAAACAATACTGGTGCACCCGAAGGGGATGAACTAGGTTGTATAAATCCTTTGCTTAGTAATTCATCTAACTGCTTTTTCAATTCTAGCATTTCAGTAGGTGCTAATCGATAAGGTGTCTTAGCTATTGGTGTAGTACCTGGAATTAAATGAATTCTAAACTCTACTTCCCTATCAGGTGGTAAACCAGGTAATTCTTCTGGAAAAACATCTGGGTATTCTGAAACTATAGGGATGTCCTTGAGTTCCTTACTTTTAGTGTTCATGATTACAGAAATCATATACACCATTTCTTGTTTCCTTGAATAACTAGCTAATTTCATTACTGAAATGAACTTCAGTGGCTTTCGAGGTCTATCTCCTGTAATTAGGATTACTTCTCCTGTGGGGGTACGGATTTCTACGGAATTCTTATCACACATGATTCGAGCATGGTTGGCGACTAACCAATCCATTCCTAATACTACATCAAATCCGGCTAAATTCATAGGTAACAAGTTTGCAGAAAACTTATGACCTAACAATTCTATCTTTCCTTCTTGCAAAACCTTATTTATGTTGACAGAATTTCCATCTGCCGTTTCAACAGTAAAGATCTGCCTAAGGGTAGTTAGAGGTAAGCTAAGAGCTTGGCAGAATGCAGTATTAATGAAACTTTGGTTTGCACCAGAATCAAATAATACTTTTGCATAGACGTTATGCACTAAGAACGTACCCGCTATCACGTCTGGAATGAGTTCGGCTTCTTGAGTGGTCAGCTGGAATGCTCGTGCATTTTTCTTAGTAGTTCCTTCAGTCGTTTTAGCTCTACTATCTGCTGGTTTAGCTAACTTAGGACATTCAGATTGGAAGTGTCCCGTTTCTCTGCAGTTATAACAGATTCTTGTTTTCCTTCTACAGTCTTCTTCCCGGTGTCCTTTCGCCTTGCAAAAGTTGCAAATTACATTGCATTGTCCATAGTATTTCTTCTTGCAATTTCTGCAGAAAGGAGGAGATGAGGATTGCCCTGTTCCCCTCTTTTTGAACTTATTATTACTATTACCCACGCAAAATCCTTGGGTAATCTTCTGAGCCAATTCCTTCTTGCGATCTTCCTCTCTGGTGCGGACTAGTTCATCGGTTAAGGTATTAGCTAATTCCACAGCATCGTCAATCGTGCATGGTCTCGCAGCTTTAACGATGTTACGAATTTCTCCGATTAATCCCCAAATATAACGGGAAATGAGTACCGGTTCTGGCGAAGCCAGGGAAGGTACCACTCTCGCATATTCGAAGAATGTCGAAGTATATCCTCGACAGTCTACACCTATCATACGATGACTCAGGAACTTGTTTGACATTTGTTCCTTCTCGTATTCGGGACAGAATTTTCTTTCGACAAGACTCTTAAATTCTTCCCAATTCATCGCATAGGCCACCCTTCTTCCTTTTGCTTGTAGCACCGTGTTCCACCATTCTAACGCTCCTTCATTGAACAAGTTTGATGCATACATCACTTGATCTTCCTTAGCACATTTACTTATTGCAATTACTGCTTCGGTTTTCTCTAAACAACGCAGTGTTGCAGTTGCCCCTTCATTACCTACAAATTCTGCGGGTTTACAGGCAAGAAATTCTTTGTAATTGCAACCAGGCGTTTCAGCTTTCATTTTCTTAGGGAGTGGGGCCTGTTGCGGATCATGATCATCATGATTGCCGCCTCCATTCATGCTGTTACTGCCGTTATCTTCCGGAGTACGTTTACTAGGAATTAATTGTGGTTCGGCAGGTTTCTGAACGGCAGCCACAATTTTTGGAATAGCATTGGCTATCCCTTGAGCAATAAAGTGCTCAATATCTTGTCTAGTTATATATTGATCTTCCTGATTTTGCTCGGACTGATTTACTTCATTAATTGGTTCACTATTAGCGTTTTCTATCTGCTAATTAGTATTCATAAAATTTATTAGTGTCTAATTATTGATACCAAAATCACAGATAAACACATAGATCAGTATGCAAATATAGCCAAAATTGTCGATGCCTCGACTTCTGTTTTGTTTTATATATTATACCTGCTTCAATATACACTTTTTATCTTACATTGTTTTATTGCCCATTTTACAAAGTCAGTTTTACTATATTAGTTATAATACAAACAAACTTCTCCAAACCCCTCCTATCTTTTGGTTCACTGGCAGTTTCAGTAACGACGCTCCCTCTCATCGTACTTCCAAGAGATTTGTTTTCCCATTTCCCGAATCCTATTCCCGGTGCCTATCAGTTCTTCACCAAACTGACGTAGTTCAGCTAAATTTTCATAGCTCATTTGCAGATTAGGGATAGGTTCTAGATCAAACTGTGGGAGAAAACTATAGGGACTATTAACTATATTTTGGAATTGCCAGTCATTGGTCCACCATTCCTCCATTTGGCCTAATGGTCGGGTGTGAACTAGTGGGTCTGGAATAGCTGGTCCTAGGTTTATTGGGAATTGGGCTGTAGCAGGATAAGAGAAGAGATTATCGTTGATAGGCTCTAGAATATCACAATTATCCAGTAGGCGGTCTATTTCGTCCTGGAATGTGATTTCCTCAGGCTGTTTAGAGCTTTCTCCGATCTCTATTCCCTTTTGTTTTAGGTCTATCCCTATTACTGCTGGCTTGGAACTTTCTCCGGTTTCTATTTCTTTTCCCTTGCTCACACTCACAGGATTTTCTATTTTAGGGAGTCTCCTAGGTTTCCTTCGGCGCACCTTTCGCCACCCTACATATCTTCTCTTCTTTTCAGGTTTTTTGCTTTTTCCAGCGGTGGAGCTTGGAATTCTAGCGGTTCCTCTATGTCAGCAATGTAACCAGTGAAGTTGTGGGAGACTTCAATTGGCACAGGATAGAGGTTGAGGTTCTGAAGTGCTTCTGACATCTCATTCATGCTGTACGGCATATATGCAAAATGCACAAAATGCTAAGTTAAAACTTTGGAACAAAGCTTAACAAATAAACATTTTTATTGCACACCAATTTGTACAACATAACAGCAAGCAGAACACACTCAGATCTATTTATTTATTTACTGGGAAGTACTTATTTCTAGATTTAGAGTTTAAAGATTTGCATTTTCTGCTACAGTAGCGAGCAGATACAGATTTGTCCATTTTTCATCTAAGTTATTTTCCCCTGGTGGATTACTGTTAATTTCCTGAATTTCTGGGTTAAACCTCACTCTCTTGGTTTGGGGTTTCTTTTTCTCTTGACCCTTCCTAATAATCAAATTTCTTTTCTCCGGTGTAAGTGGGTTTTCATAATTTGCCTTACGGACAAAGATTCCTTCCTCTAACTCGATGGGAGATTTGGAGGAAGAGGTTCCCTGTTCTTTAGGTGTACTATCTCATTTGCGATAGATAGCATAAATCTTTTGTTTACCCATACTGTAATTTTAACAATTAGTCAGTTAATGCACACATATATTCACAGAATGACAAATAAACATTTTCCTAATTGTAATAGGCTTAAATCAATTAGAATAGTGAGCTTAATTAGTAAGCTTAAAACAGTGGCTCTGATACCACCTTTTCCTGTCACGGCCCCCGACCCGGTTTGACTCGTTTCAAGAGCCGCGGGACAGGAATCCCGTGGTATTTAATTTAGGCGACAGCGGAAGTCTTTTTAAAACAGGATCTTTTAATAATTTAAACTGCTCGTTTCATAACTTAGGGATCAATTCACGAAATTTACAATAATGTGATTTCTCAGGGAAATCTTTATTTTCAAAACATGTTCATTTATTTATTTACATTGAGCCACTTTTCTAAGCTGGGAGTGCTCCACGGCACTTTTCTTTGCTCATACCAGATCACCTGAAACATGTTTGAAAAAGGTTTTGTCAACGGGGAAATACTGAGTGAATCATTCAGTTTACTGAAACGACACATTTGTTATAATCTACAGTATTAAGGGGAATTACAATGTTTCTGATATCAAACCAACTACCCACAGTACTTGTCACTCGACCAGGGGAAAATAACTTAGATGAGCAGAGTATAAGCTTTACTGATTAGCCTTCTAACCTAATTTAAATAACAATGCACACACAAACGGGATTAGTAACTAATTCAGCAGTTACGTCAATTCACGAAATTAAACACTCACAACTATTATCAAGTGCGATACTTAACAATTCAATGGATTCACAACGAATGACAGAGCATAGTCCGAATTCGAACAACACTCAAACATTCAAGTTGAAATCACAATGAATAACAAAGTACAAGCTCAATTTGAGCAGCACTCGGACAATCGTTGGATAGTTATAATCGGTCGGACGTTGAATCGTAATAGCGATCGAGTTATTACCCTGATTGCGGCAGCACCTCGTGATCGTGTGTGTGTTTATTGTGATATAACAGCTATAACTCGACGTATACAGAAGGTATAAATGTCGTTTCAACTTCTCTGTGCAAGTCCCAAGGTCTGCTATTTATAGTAATTTTTGGGACTCCCTTACGGACCGTATGCCTGAACCCTTACGATCCGTAAGCTAAGCAGTCTAATTCATAGGCTGCCTAGACTCGGGACTAGCCTTGGTGACTCAAGAATTTAACCAATCAGGACTGTGCAACGTTTTAATTTAGATAATTATCAATTAGGGTTTGCCCCCCTCGAGTTTTAGGGGTCCTGATCCTAATTCTGATTGTCCTAAAAATTTTAGGGCTAGTGCAGAATTAATTGGGTGTCTTAATTATGGTTTTCTTATTGACTAATTATCGTCGTAATTATTGATTTTAGTGACAGTTGTTACATCAAGGCTTTGCCTAACTCAGTCATTGGAGTTCTGTCTCGAGTTGTACGGTTAATGTGATTTGGGTTATTTTGCTAACACGTGTACATTATATATATATATTCATAGAACTCAAGGAAATAATAACCAGGAGAAACAATAGGAAGCTATAATATTATCAGGAAGCCTGTAGAAGTACCTAAGTCTATAAATGTAAGTACATTCACTTTTACTCACTATTTGAGAGTACATTTTTGTGAGTTAAAATGTTTTACCAAAACCTCAAATGTTTTCAAATACAATTACAGTGATTAAGTCTTTGTAATTCTACAATTGCTTCCAGTATTATGGGGTTTATATACAGTACTTGATAACCTTCACAATTGGGCACGGGTATCCAATGTGTGATATGACCATAGTCACAGATCCGTCGAGTGAGACGTACTGACCGAGTAATTATGTAGATATAAACATTGTAATCGCCCTTAATAATGTAATGTGTAAACAACTGATGTTTTACCAAAATGGAATGTACTTACCAGTATTTCTTGCTTATAAAATGTTTTTAAAATGTGTTTCAGGTAACTTAGTGAATAGCCAAAAAAAGCCAGCTGGAGAGCACTGAAGGCTTAGAAAATTGGCTATAAAAGTTACCTAATTAAAAAGGATAATTGTTTTCAATAATTAGGGTTATCCCTATAAATATACTACAAATGAAAAATCGGGTTTTGTCCCACTTGTTTATTATAAATGTATTATCAGCAAAACTCGGGTTTTATTTCATTTATTTATTTTAAACATTCTGGTGTTTGACTCTTATAGAAATATGTCCTAACTACGGTCCTGATAAAAATTTCCGCTGCCAAATTAATAAACACCGATACCATCTGACTGGTTCGCGGCACCTGCTCCTAGGGTAGGGACGGGGGCTGTGACAAAAGGTGGTATTAGAGCTAAGCCACTTGTTTAAGCCATTTAGGTGTTCTTCTAATACCAAACCTTAAACATTTATGTTAGGAAATTAATAACTTATGTGTTATTTTGTGAACATAAAATCTTGATATGTCTATTATGATTTTTATGACACTTAACGAATTTTGAATTCCCAAGATGTGTTACCACTATTTGTATCTTACAGTTATGCTATAAAGTATATATATATATAGGTGATATATTAATAATGTTATGTCTTATTAATTTTTATGATATATTATTTATCATATATTTATATGAATATAATTTAATATGAATTTTATAACATTATAATAATTTTAGGATATTAACATTAATATCTTAATATTAATATAAGATAACACAATTGAGGTATGATACTTCAAAAATATCATAATATAAATATTAAGATAATACAATTCACGTATTATACCTAAATGATTTTATGTAATTTAAAGTCTCAGTATGTGTAACCCCTATTTGTATCTTACATTTTGTTATGCTAAAAATATATAAAGGGGATATATTCATAATATATTAAGGGGTAACTTCGTAGAAATGTAACCAAGTTTGTCAAGTGTTTCAATTAAATCACTGAAACTTTTTTTGTCTCCTTAAAATAACCGAAGTTTCATTTATGTTCTAATGCTATGTAATTATCAGGTTAACAGGTTAGAATGATGATGTGTCAGTTTTTTTTAATTTACTTTTAACTTTATTTAAAACATTGTATATATATTTAAATGAAAAACAACCAACACATAAATTAAACACCATCCGATTGTATCGACTGTCCACCCTTTTTCTTTATTTCTACTCTTTCTTCACCAAGTACAAATTTTCAAGTAGCAATGGTTCAATTTCATTTCACAAGGAACCTTTTACAGCAAATAGCATGATGGCAAAGATTGACAAAACAACTAACACCAGATGTAACTGTGCGGAACATATTCTAGCAATTTAGCCTTCAACTTAGTGAGAAGCCAATAAAAGCCAGCTGGAGAGCACTGAATGCTTAGAAAAGTGGCTATAAAAGTCACCTAAATAAAAAGGAGAATTGTTTTCAATAATTAGGGTTATCCCTATAAATATACTACAAATGAAAAATCGGGTTTTGTCCCACTTGTTTATTATAAATGTATAATCAGCAAAATTCGGGTTTTATTTCATTTATCTATTTTAAACATTTTGGTGTTTGACTTTAATTAAAATATTTCCTAACTACAGTCCTGATGAAAATTTCCGCTGCCAAATTAATAAACATCAATTCCATCTGACTGGTTCGCGGCTCCCGCTCTCAAGGTGGCGTCGGGGGCTGTGACAAAAGGTGGTATTAGAGCTAAGCCACTTGTTTAAGTCATTTAGGTGTTTTTCTAATACCTAAACCTTAAACATTTATGTTAGGAAATTAATACCTTATGTATTATCCTACGAACATAAAATCTTGATATGTCTATTATGATTTTTATGTCATTTAACGAATTTTGAATTCCCAATATGTGTTACCACTATCTGTATCTTAAAGTTATGCTATAAAGTATATATATATATATATATATATATATATAGGTGATATATTAATAATGTTATGTCTTATCAATTTTTATGATATATTATTTATATCATATATTTATATGAATATAATTTAATATGAATTTTATAACATTATAATAATATTAGGATATTAACATTAATATCTTAATATTAATATAAGATAACACAATTCAGGTATGATACTTCAAAAATATCATAATATAAATATTAAGATAATACAATTCACGTATTATACCTAAATGATTTTATGTAATTTAAAGTCTCAGTATGTGTAACCCCTATTTGTATCTTACAGTATGTTATGCTAAAAAATATATAAAGGGGATATATTCATAATATATTAAGGGGTAACTTCGTAGAAATGTAACCAAATTTGTCAAGTGTTTCAATTAAATCACTGAAACTTTTTTTGTCTCCTTAAAATAACCGAAGTTTCATTTATGTTCTAATGCTATGTAATTATCAGGTTAACAGGTTTGAATGATGATGTGTCAGTTTTTTTTAATTTACTTTTAACTTTATTTAAAACATTGTATATATATTTAAATGAAAAACAACCAACACATAAATTAAACACCATCCGATTGTATCGACTGTCCACCCTTTTTCTTTATTTCTACTCTTTCTTCACCAAGTACAAATTTTCAAGTAGCAATGGTTCAATTTCATTTCACAAGGAACCTTTTACAGCAAATAGCATGATGGCAAAGATTGACAAAACAACTAACACCAGATGTAACTGTGCGGAACATATTCTAGCAATTTAGCCTTCAACTTAGTGAGAAGGCAATAAAAGCCAGCTGGAGAGCACTGAATGCTTAGAAAAGTGGCTATAAAAGTCACCTAAATAAAAAGGAGAATTGTTTTCAATAATTAGGGTTATCCCTATAAATATACTACAAATGAAAAATCGGGTTTTGTCCCACTTGTTTATTATAAATGTATAATCAGCAAAATTCGAGTTTTATTTCATTTATCTATTTTAAACATTTTGGTGTTTGACTTTAATTAAAATATTTCCTAACTACAGTCCTGATGAAAATTTCCGCTGCCAAATTAATAAACATCAATACCATCTGACTGGTTCGCGGCTCCCGCTCTCAAGGTGGCGTCGGGGGCTGTGACAAAAGGTGGTATTAGAGCTAAGCCACTTGTTTAAGTCATTTAGGTGTTTTTCTAATACCTAAACCTTAAACATTTATTTTAGGAAATTAATACCTTATGTATTATCCTGCGAACATAAAATCTTGATATGTCTATTATGATTTTTATGTCATTTAACGAATTTTGAATTCCCAATATGTGTTACCACTATCTGTATCTTACAGTTATGCTATAAAGTATATATATATATATATATGTATATATATATATAGGTGATAAATTAATAATGTTATGTCTTATCAATTTTTATGATATATTATTTATATCATATATTTATATGAATATAATTTAATATGAATTTTATAACATTATAATAATATTAGGATATTAACATTAATATCTTAATATTAATATAAGATAACACAATTCAGGTATGATACTTCAAAAATATCATAATATAAATATTAAGATAATACAATTCACGTATTATACCTAAATGATTTTATGTAATTTAAAGTCTCAGTATGTGTAACCCCTATTTGTATCTTACAGTATGTTATGCTAAAAATATATAAAGGGGATATATTCATAATATATTAAGGGGTAACTTCGTAGAAATGTAACCAAGTTTGTCAAGTGTTTCAATTAAATCACTGAAACTTTTTTTGTCTCCTTAAAATAACCGAAGTTTCATTTATGTTCTAATGCTATGTAATTATCAGGTTAACAGGTTAGAATGATGATGTGTCAGTTTTTTTTTAATTTACTTTTAACTTTATTTAAAACATTGTATATATATTTAAATGAAAAACAACCAACACATAAATTAAACACCATCCGATTGTATCGACTGTCCACCCTTTTTCTTTATTTCTACTCTTTCTTCACCAAGTACAAATTTTCAAGTAGCAATGGTTCAATTTCATTTCACAAGGAACCTTTTACAGCAAATAGCATGATGGCAAAGATTGACAAAACAACTAACACCAGATGTAACTGTGCGGAACATATTCTAGCAATTTAGCCTTCAACTTAGTGAGAAGCCAATAAAAGCCAGCTGCAGAGCACTGAATGCTTAGAAAAGTGGCTATAAAAGTCACCTAAATAAAAAGGAGAATTGTTTTCAATAATTAGGGTTATCCCTATAAATATACTACAAATGAAAAATCGGGTTTTGTCCTACTTGTTTATTATAAATGTATAATCAGCAAAATTCGGGTTTTATTTCATTTATCTATTTTAAACATTTTGGTGTTTGACTTTAATTAAAATATTTCCTAACTACAGTCCTGATGAAAATTTCCGCTGCCAAATTAATAAACATCAATATCATCTGACTGGTTCGCGGCTCCCGCTCTCAAGGTGGCGTCGGGGGCTGTGACAAAAGGTGGTATTAGAGCTAAGCCACTTGTTTAAGTCATTTACGTGTTTTTCTAATACCTAAACCTTAAACATTTATGTTAGGAAATTAATACCTTATGTATTATCCTGCGAACATAAAATCTTGATATGTCTATTATGATTTTTATGTCATTTAACGAATTTTGAATTCCCAATATGTGTTACCACTATCTGTATCTTACAGTTATGCTATACAGTATATATATATATATATATATATATATATATATATATAAATATATATATATATATATATATATAGGTGATATATTCATAATGTTATGTCTTATCAATTTTTATGATATATTATTTATATCATATATTTATATGAATATTATTTAATATGAATTTTATAACATTATAATAAAATTACGATATTTACATTAATATCTTAATATTAATATAAGATAACACAATTCAGGTATGATACTCAAAAGTATCATAATATAAATATTAAGATAATACAATTCATGTATTATACCTAAATGATTTTATGTAATTTAAAGTCTCAGTATGTGTAACCCCTATTTGTAACTTACAGTATGTTATGCTAAAAATATATAAAGGAGATATATAATATATTAAGGGGTAACTTCATAGAAATGTAACCAATTTTGTCAAGTGTTTCAATTAAATCACTGAAACTTTTTTTGTCTCTTTAAAATCACCGAAGTTTCATTTACTGTTCTAATACTATGTAATTATCAGGTTAACAGGTTAGAATGATGATGTATTAGTTTTTTTTTTAATTTACTTTTAACTTTATTTAAAACATTGTATATATATTTAAATAAAAAAACAACCAACACATAAATTAAACACCATCCGATTGTATCCACTGTCCACCCTTTTTCTTTAT
Organism: Helianthus annuus; assembly: GCF_002127325.2. Classification (NCBI taxonomy): domain Eukaryota; kingdom Viridiplantae; phylum Streptophyta; class Magnoliopsida; order Asterales; family Asteraceae; genus Helianthus; species Helianthus annuus. The sequence goes on from NC_035448.2 coordinate 67,862,397, forward strand.
TTCCACTCTTTCTTCACCACGTACAAATTTTCAAGCAGCTATGGTTCAATTTCATTTCACAAGGAACCTTTTACAGCAAATAGCATGATGGCAAAGATTGACAAAACAACTAACACCAGATGTAACTGTGCGAAACATATTCTTGCAATGGAGCCTTCAATTTCACACGGAAAAGTTCATCGTTCCGTTCTCCGGAGTGGAGATTCCCATATTATGACTTCTGACACTGGTAAGGGAAGAACGTTTGAGCGCAGGATAATGATTTTTAGCTTTAGATTGCTCGCACCGTGATGTTGAGTTCGATATAAATTTGTGGGTTTTGTGCTTGTAATCGACGATTTAATCTCAGATACAAAGGTTTAGAGTTCAAAATTCTTAGGAATATTAGATTCTTCTTGTAGATTTATGATTATATCAAGAATAAAAAAAAAAAAAATAAGAGAAAATATTGTAACCGAATGACCTGGTAATTACACACTATTAGAACACAAAATTAAAGTTTAATCATTATAGAGAGATAAAAAATGTTTGGATTACTTAATTGGAATAATGGGCGAACTTGGTTACATTTAGGTAACATTTAAAATAAGAAAAGACAAATATAAAATAAATAAGAAATGTCATATTGGTAAATACCTTTAAAAAAACACTATTTTTGAAATTATTACCAACAACTCCAAATTTATAACTCACCGACCATATTAAATAGCAAATGAAATATATAGAGAAAACAACATTTAAAAGACAACATTACAAGAAAGGAAATAAAACATATAGGAAAACCAAGAAAAAGGTACTTGGCAGTGGCATTTCGTCTTATCTTCTGTCCATCCCTTGACAACTTATTAATATGTAGTTAACATAACTCATTTTTAAGCTAGAAAATCAAATAAAGATGAACAATATGGATTCAGTTCCTACTTTGACTGTTCTTGAACAGTCTCAAGTTTCACCACCACCGGCCACTACTTGCCTCCAGTCGCTGCCGCTATCTTTCTTCGACATCCTATGGCTAATATTCCGTGATCCTGTACACACACTCTTCTTTTATGACCTGCCAATCACCAAAACTCAGTTCACACAAACTATTGTTCCCAATCTTAAACAATCTCTATCTATCACCCTACAGCATTTTTTCCCTTTTGTTGGTAAACTGACCATATTCCCTACAAGTACTAGAAAGCCCGAAATTCGTTATGTTGAAGGTGATTCTGTCAAGGTCACCTTTACGGAGTGTAATCTTGACTTCAATGATCTTACCGGGAACCATCCTCGAAAATGTGACAAGTTTTATCATCTTATACCGCTTCTTGGCTGTGCTACTAAATTTTCCGATGGCGATTGCATTACAATGCCGGTGTTTTCGGTTCAAGTTACACTTTTTCCCAACTATGGTATTTCTATCGGAATGACGAATCACCACAGTCTTGGTGATGCTAGCACCCGGTTTTGTTTCTTGAAGGCATGGACTTCCATTGCTCAATTTGGATCCGATGACTGGTTTTTGGCTAATGGAACTTTGCCGGTTTATGATAGATTGGCGAAATACGCAAAACTAGATGAAAGTTATCTAAAATACGCGAAGGTTGAAACCTTCAACGAGGGGTACCAACTTCCCAGACTTTCTGGACCAAGTGATCTGGTTCGAGCCACGTTTATACTGGCTCGAACCACGATCAATGGGTTGAAACAACTGGTTTCAACCCAACTTCCAACATTAGAATATGTATCATCGTTTATAGTAGCATGCGCGTATATTTGGAACTGTGTTGCAAGTATACACAACGATGAGTCAATGCTGTTTTGTTTTCCTGTCAATTGTAGGTCACGAATGGATCCACCGGTCGCTACCACCTACTTTGGCAACTGCGTCATGCCGTGTATGACTTTGGCAAGAACAAGTATTTTGAACGAAAAGGAAGGGTTCTTGACAGCTGCTAAGTTGATAGGAGAGAATCTATATAAGATGTTGACCAATAAGGATGGAGTGGTGAGTCATTTAGGGCCGATTGAGAACTGGCTTCTTGATGATGGGTTGCCAATGAGGTTTATGGGTGTTGCTGGAACACCAAAACTCAAATTTTATGACTTAGATTTCGGGTTTGGGAAGCCCATAAAACATGAAGCGATTTCGACCGATTATAGTGGATCGATATCTATTAATGCATGCAGAGAATCCAACCAAGATTTGGAGATTGGTGTGTGTCTTTCGGCTACTGATATGGGAGTTTTTGTTCGCAACTTCAATGCTGGTCTGGAATCATACATTTAGATTCAATATTCATCATTCATCACATCGTTTTTTGTTGCTTATATCTTGTTATCAAGGTTTGGTTTCGCTTCCTCATCAATGCATGTTTTTGTTGGTTTGTTTCGTTCAGATCGAGGGTAATTTGATTATGTCATATATTTGATGTATTATGATTAGATCAAATAAGAATTTACCTTATGAATAAATCTAGTCAATAATTTGTTTCTAAATATGAATATTCATGATCATGTGCTTGTTTTATTTCTTTTTGAATTTAATTAAGTTTTACATTCTAGATATTTATAATATTATATAAACATATAGTGAATACACAAAATTCGCTCTTACACTTTTATAGTTATATGTATACGGGAGAGTTTAAATATTGTTTGTGAGCGTGAGAACGAATGAGAAAACACAAGAATTTGGTCAAAAACAATTCAAATTCAAAAAAAAAAAAAAATTTACATTTATCTTTATTATTCGATTACAATGTTAGAAATTTAATTTACACGTTTAAATTTACGTGAATTCGTAAACAAAGAAAATTTATATATGTGTAAGTTTGCCATTACACATGTGTAAATTTGTTATACTTACACATGTGTAGAAAATCTAATAAAAGTGATTTTGAGAGGAGAAATTAATTATTTGATGTTGTAAATTCTTTTTTTGACGATGCATTTTAATTACAATGAGGGTTATATTAATAAAATAGTTTTGATTCCTTTTTTATTCGTTCTCATGGTTCTCGCAATATTTAGTGTTCTCAAGATAACCCTCACCTATATATATATATATATATAAGCCAGTTAGCGTACAATACGGCTTAATGTACATCACGTACGACAGATAATGACGCACGTTCATTTGAAAATCACGCACGTTATACACATAATCACACACATTGTCGTACGTGATGTACGTTAAGTCGTATTGTATAGTACACTTTTCCAATATATATATACTAGTCGTTTACCCGCGCGATGCGGCGGGAAACATATCACTTTGGTTGGTGAGTTTAGGGCTATGTACGGGGCGTTTCGGTTTTGTGCCATAACCAAAACCAAATTCGCAATGCCAAGGAAAACACAACACTTGTTAGTAATTTTAAGGGTGTGGCGATTTACAATCGGATACTCGTTTAGCGTTAGTTTATCAGTCGTCTCGTGATGTATTGTATAGTACTAAGTTAGTTTTCTTATTCGTGATATGTTGGCACTCGTTTTTCTTCTGTTAGTTTATCAATTCTTTGGCGATATACCTTTGTTCATTTTTTTAGCTGTAGGTTTGGCGTGATATATCTATGCCTTGAATGTTTTTGGAATTTTTGAAGTGACTACGAAGAAAATTTGAGGTTGTTAGATACGTTTAACCAATTTGATAAACTATGAGTTTAAAGTTGATGTAGGATAGCGTAATTAAGTTAAGGGGAAAACAGTTAACTAACTTACTGACTTTTAATGTCAAATATTGATGGATATACTAATTTGTTTCTTCAAGTTTTGAAACCTTTCGAACTTAACTTAAAAATAATGTGAAAATTGTTAAATTCTATCCCTATCCAAAATTTAGAACTTTATTACATTTTAAAAATCAGGTTATAAGGTTAAAGTACACATGGCAACGTCGTCGCTTATAAAAAACATACACCATCAAAATCAAGAACTATAATTATATAATACAAAGTTTCAATCATTGAGTTATATATTTGAAGAAACACTGAACTGATTAAGGTTGCTAATCAGTTTGGTTTATGTTCCTATCATAGTGGTTAATCTTCTAATGAGTATTTGAGCTCCGACTCGATGTATGATCCTGCAAAACAGAACACCGTTACTCGTTAAGGGGGGAATGTGGGGGTTTCCCTCTTAACCAGGCTCCGGCGTGAGAATAAGCGACTGTTTTGAGTGTAATTAAGTGCTAAGAGTGAGAGTAGAGGGAATAGAATGTTTAACCTATGGAATGAGGTCTCTATTTATAGCCGGAGAGGTGTAAGAGGATATGGGCTGATGGGCCTTGGGCTGGAAATGGACAGCATAGCGGATATGCTCCTTGCCTTGCTGGTGTCGACCGTTTAGTGGCTTCTAGAAGTTCTTTGGTGCTGGCGCACCTTGATTGGAGCCACGTGTCATTGTTGTCGGCCCTGCTGTCTTTCTGCCATCAGCAGACAAGTGGAGATCGTGGGACAGTTGTCTCCGTCCCCTGATTGGTGCCACGTAGGCGTCCTTGGGTACTTCTCGTCAGACGATCGTGGCGCATGATTGACCAGAGCCTGCTGGACGCTCATTGGCTCCTTTTACTGCCACTTGTACCTTGTGTACCACCGGAGGTGGAATTGCGCTCCCCTCCTGTGTGGTTCTTGTTGGGCATCTAACTAGCCCGCGCGGGGTAGCATGTCCATGTGTTCCATTATTTTATGCTAAGTGCTGATATCTTAGCTTCTTGTGGTCTATGCCTTGCGCGATACAAATCAGGAAGTGGTGTAGGTCGCGCGAGGCTCTCGGTAGGAAGTTTATTAAAATAAGGAGTATGGTCTCACGCGCAACCTCAGAAGAGGTTTGCGCGGCTTTTGGGGACCATACCCTTTCAAGTCCCCCCAGTCCAGTGCTGCACCATGCGCGACGCAAGTGGTTGGAGCTCTGGACATAGAAAAATAAAAGTAGTAGGGGAATGCTCTCTTGATTTTGGTTGGTGTGGCGCGTTGTAAAATTGTTGTTTTCAACTGCGCAGCTTATCCAGGCAGGTTCCAAGTGGTTCATTGGGTATCTGATCGGGCGCGAGGTGTTGCTAAGGCGGTTTTAGCTTGCGCGACCCTGGTAACTTTTGCCTGAAGTTACTTGTAATTTTTTTGGCGGGAAACTTCGAAATTTGAACTCTGGCAAGTTGGTAGGATAAGTCGTTGAGTGCGACGTTTGAGTTGACCCCTGGCACGGGTGTCATCATGCCAACTGCGGTGGTTGCACTTCGTGTCAGGAGAGTGAGGCCCACGCGCGCGTGGTAACCGTCACCCCTGCTTTTCCGCTTAACGTGGCAGCCTCTCGTTGGCTAGCCTAACGGCGAATACGGCACGCTTACCCATCGCATTAAATGCGATGGGTATATATATCTGAAGGGATGTGAGAAGGCTCTCACTTCTCTCTTCTTTGCTTTCTACTTTCCTCTCGTCTCTTTGAATCTTCAAGATTTTTCTTCAAATCTTCAAGAGTTCTTGCGATCTTCAAGAGAGTTCTTCGGATCTTCAAGTTTTCTTCAAAAACTTTTTCTTGTTATAATGACTGAAGAACACCATGAGGCTATTTCTATCGAGGAGGGTCCGGTTCCTGTCCTCAAGTGGGATCTCGGCCTATTTGAACAATTTGTTCGAGGCTTCCGGTTCCCACCGGAGTGGGATGCTCGGTACCCGGCTCAGGGCCAGACTGCCGCCGACGCACCGCCGGGTTACATTACCCTATATGAAGACTTTTTCCTTCAGGGTAACTTTAGGTTACCGGCGACTAACTTTCTGGGAAACATCTTGCACTTTTACAATTTTCACCTTTCCCAGATGAGCCCTCCTGGGATGGTTCGGGTTCGTCACTTCGAATTTCTATGCCGATCTCATGGTATTGAGCCGACTGTCGAGAAGTTCCGGGCTTTTTATCAGTTGCAAAGAACGATGGGTTTCTTCTCTTTTGCCAGCCGTGGTGCTGCAAAGAAGATCTTACTAAATCCTCCTAAGAGTTTTCACGATTGGAAACCCAAGTTTTTCTTCATTAGGGAGGAGGTGCTTCCGATTGCCATGCCGTTCAGGGACTGGACTGAGGCTGTTTTGAAGGAGGATCTTCCAATCCCCAAGCAAGCACTCTGGTACCAACAATTAACCCCTACCCCTAATCGGGTGTTTGGGGAAAATGTGTTGGTAGCTGCGCAGATGAGTGACCGGTGGTCACCCGACAGCAAAGAGGTCCCTGTCTTGAAGATTGGCGATCAGGGTTAGTGACATTCTTCCTCTCCTTTGATTCAAGTTTGTTTTTATCTTACATAGTATATTCTGATGTGTAGATGCGCAACTATATCAAGCTGCATTCGCCACTTTTGCTGGATCAATGGGCGTGCGCCCGCTGCGCGAGGATGAAGAGAGCTGGTATGAGCAGATCAGGGGCAACTTCATGTACCCTGTTGCTGATGCATTTGCCGCGTCGCCAATTGCAACAGAAGGTGCGCAATTCACTAAACCTCGTCCTTTGCGCTCTGTGACTCCTGCTGGAAAAGAGGTTCTTTATCTTTCCAGCGAGGAGTCTGTAGGGTCTTGAAACGGCGAGCTAAGTTCGTGGTCTAATATATTTGCAGGTGTGTTGCGCGACCTGGGGATTGACCCAGAAGAGAAGAAGAAAAAACCCGTGAAGAAAAAGAAAACAGTTAAAGCGGGTCCGGAGGTGACCAGCAAGGGGGCTGGTAGTAGTCGCGCAACCGCTGCCGCTGCTAAAGGTACTCTTCGCCTTCGACAGAGTGACTTAAACGATTATGTGATAATAAGTGACTCACTTGAAGGCTTATCACGCGCAACTGATGTAAAGACTGGAGCGGGTAGCTCAAAGAGTTCTGGAAGCGCGGGTTCTCGTAACCCTGATGCTGGCGCGACCCCTTCGGTGCATGAAGAGGAAACTGAAGAAGAAGAAGAAGAAGAAGATGCTGCTGCCCAGTTGGTTGGCAGAAAAAGAGTTAGGAGTGAGACCACAGCTGGTGTGGGCTCTGCGCCGATTGTTGACGTGCTTCCCTTGGTTGGGAAGACGAGCAAACTGCGCTCTTTGTACAAGTTCTCTCTTGGTAAGCTCCTGATTTCTCTCCCTTTATTTATCTTCCTTGCTTAATTATTTGTTTTCTTTCCTGCAGAGATCAAGAAGAAGACCCCTGAGAAGGGGGTCACGTTTACTGAGCCAGAGTCGAAGAGGCCGAAAATTACGATCAAGTCTTCTCAGACTGCTGGTGATGAGTCTGCTAAAGAGAAGCATATTGCTGAACAAGACGTGGCGAAGGCTGTTGAGGCGCAGCGAAAAGCTGAGGAACGTCGTAAGGAGGAAGAGAAAAAGAAGAAAGCTGAAGAGGATAAGAAGAAAAAAACTGAGGAAGAGAAAAAGAAAGTTGAAGAGGAGAAGAGGAAGAATGCTGAGGAGGAGAAGAGAAAGAAGGCTGAGGAGAAGAGAGACTTCGAGTTGGAGAGGGAGCGAGAATAAAAGAAGGCTATGGACAAACCTGTCAATGTTCAAGGGTCTGAAGTCGTCAAACCTGCCCACCCCGCGCATGCTGAGGCCCATGACCGTTCAAAGATACATACTTCCAAGGGGTCGAGTCGGTATACCTCTAGTGGTGCGAGCTCTGGTGGAGCTGGGGCTATAACCCAAACGTCATTGGGGCGAAGGACATCGTTGGTGATATATATTATAAGAGTTATACCGAGGAAGAACGCGGTGATACCCCTCACCAAGCTCCCTGGAGTTTGAAGCAGAAGGACAAATTTCAGGAATTCGGGCCCTGCCGTGATTGGTTTTTGAACTCATTTACTCCTGGAGAGGTTAACCGGCAGAGGGCGAAGACCCATGAAATGTTGTATCGAACCTTCGTGCTTGGAGAAGCTAATGCTCGCGCCGCCAACCATCAGATTGTTCGCGAGTGGCGAACGATGGTTAGGGAGCGGGCAGACTGGGAGGGTTATCGCGAGCGGATGCTAAAGCGTATCGCTGAGTTTGAGAAGTCTAAGGCCATCTTTGATGAGGAGAAGGCCAAGTTTGATGCAGACAAGAAGGCCGAGGAATGGGGGCGTGAGGGCCTTAAAAATAAACTCCACACTGCTGAACAGCAATTGGCCAAGGAGAAGGCCGAGTTCAAGCGTATATGTGAGAAGGATAATGAGCGCGCCTTCGCGGCTCGGAACAAGATTGTTGATCTTGAAGCAAAAGTTGCTGAGCTGACGGCGAAAGTTGAAGATGCGCAGGCCGAGAAGGCTGCCAAGCAGCAGATGGAGGTTAGTTTACCACTTTACTTTTCCTTGCTATGTTGTTTACAAAGTGGCTTAAATCTTTTGTCGCTTTTCAGGCTGAGTTGGCTGAGACAAAGGTGCAACTATCCAGCAAGGATAAGGATCTCCGGGCCAAGGATGTCGAGATCGCTGAGCTTAAACGTCGTCTGAATGATCAGATTGACAGATGCGAGTCCTTGGAGATCAACCTCGAGGCGGAGAGGGTTAAGGTTGCCACTGCTGAAGAGGCGCGTGCTGTCAGCGCTGCTGCTCTTAATGTGGCTCAGACCAACTACTCAGAGGCCCAGGGCATCGTTGACACGCTTGCGTCTGAGGCTGAATGGATGCGCACTCGTGGAGTAATGCTGGTAAGTTTGTACTTGCATAGTTTTGCATGCCTGATTTGCTAGCTAGTCCTAATATGCGGTTGCCGTTATAGGTTGCCAACTCTATCCTCAATGCTGGCGAGCTGGATCGCGCTGTAGCTGCTCTTACGGATTCTGTTCGCGCAGTGGGTCATCGAGGGGGCTATCTGGAATGTGCCCAACACGTTGAGGAGATGCTAGGACAAGAGTTTGATGTGAGCCATTGCTCGGTGACCGACCAGGCGAATGCTGCGCTTACGCGTGCTGAGGATGCTTATGACAACCTTACTTTGCCTGTGATGGATTTGGTCGTGGAAGCTTTAAAGAAAGACGACTGGTGTCAGCGTCTTAAGGCCATTCTTGATCCTCCAGTGACTGTGGAGTTATCGGATGAGGAGGAAACAGTTGGCGATGATGGTGGAAATGGCGACGGCGATGGAAATGGTGGTGATGATGGAACTGATAATGATGGAGATGATGATGGAAATCAACATGATGAACTAGAATAGGTGTTGTCGATAGGCTTTGCCTTGTAATTTTTTGCATTTTGACTGTACAATGCTGCGTTGTTGCGCATGTTTTATATGACATTAAGTGTGTTTGTTCATTCCCGTTACAATTATTGCACTGTTTGTCAAAAACTTAGGTTAAATTAGCTCGAATAAACGGAAGTCTCTTCAAGTAAAATGGAACTGCCCGGTCTCGCGCTTTGTTCGCGGAGGACCTTGGAGGAGGTCTTTTGATAATTTCTAAGTTGCTGGAGTGTTTTCGCGCTAATCAAAAGTTTAACATGCATTTGTAACGAAAGAAGTAATAGAAAACATGTCGTATGCTTTCATTAATTCGGAAACGGGCGCTTAGGCCAATCATATATTAATTGCAAACGGCGTATAGCCAACATAGAAACGTAAAGAGGCGCATGGCCGAAGTAAGTTACATATAACATTTGCGCAGTTGTTGCGCATTCCATGTTCGCGGTAGAATGTAGCCATCTAGGGTGCGTAACTTGTAAGCCCCTTTGCCTAGCACTTCGTGGATCAGATATGGGCCTTCCCATTTGGGTGCTAACTTTCCTGGACGTTCCGCATTTGACGCTTCATTATCTCGGAAGACGTATTCTCCTGGAGTGAAGGTACAAATGCGGACTCTTGTGTTGTAGTACCTTTCCAGTTGGGTCTTGTATTTGGCTTCCCTCATTCACGCGATTTCGCGCCTTTCTTCCAATAAGTCCAAGTCAAGACGTCTCTCCGCTTCGTTGTCGATTGGGTTGACCGCTGTCAAGCGCGGGGAGGGTAGGCCGACTTCTGCCGGGATAACCGCCTCTGAGCCATACACTAAGCTAAAAGGGGTTTCGCCGGTACTAGTTTTTGGCATGGTTCGATGAGCCCATAAGATGCTCGGGAGCTCATCTACCCAACCTCTTCGCCTTGTGCCCAATCGGGCCTTTATCCCCTCGACAATGCACTTGTTCACGCTTTCCACCTGTCCGTTGCCTTGGGGGTGCGCAACGGATGTGAAAGTGTGCTCGATTTTCATCTCCTTCATCCACTTCTGAAGGTCTTCTGACGCAAAGTTGGTGCCATTATCGGTTACAATTTTGAGCGGGAGGCCAAATCTGCGTATGATGTGCTCCCAAATAAACTTGCGCACCATCATAGCTGTAGTTGACGCGAGGGCTTTGGCTTCCACCCATTTTGTGAAGTAATCGACGGCCACTATTATGAATTTGACGGCGCCAGGAGCATCTGGGAAGGGTCCCACCATATCGATCCCCCACTGCTGGAAAGGCCATGCAGTGGATACAGGGATAAGATCCTTCTTGGGGCGCAGGGTTTTCGGAGAGTGTCGTTGACAGGAATCACACTTACGGATTTCCCTCAGGGCATCGACATGCATCCCTGGCCAGTAATACCCGGCGCTCATGATCTTTGAGACAACCATGCGTGGTCCTGCGTGAATGCCGCAAATCCCTTCGTGGATTTCCCTGATCAGATAGTTCGCATCTTGGGGGTCCACACAGCGCAGGAGTGGTCCCAAGAAGGATTTTCGGTACAAAATACCGCCGTTCATTTCATAGTGCAGGGCCTTGTTTTGTATCTTCCTTGCCTCCGCCTTGTTTTCAGGGAGTATCCCCTCCTGCAAGTACTGGATTATAGGGGTCATCCAGGATGGTTGCCCCATTTCGATCACGTTTACTTGTCGCAACAACACTGATGGATTCTTGAGTACTTCTATCCTTACATCTTTGGCAAGATGTTGGAAAGAAGTCGACGCAAGCTTGCTCAAGGCATCAGCTGGTTTGTTTTCGGAGCGATTGATGTGGATAACCTTGTGAGACTTGAATTGTTGGAGCAATTCTTTTGCCTGCTCCAGATACAAGGCCATGACTTCACCTTTCGCATCGTATATGCCATTGACTTGGCTGGCTATCAGGAGTGAGTCGACATGTGCTCGTAAGCTTTTGGCTCCCATTTTGATGGCGAGGCGTAAGCCTGCCAGAAATGCTTCATACTCCGCCTCGTTGTTGGTGTTTTTAAAGTCCAACTTGATGGCGTAAGTAAATTCATGATTCTCGGGGCTCACCAGGCGCAATCCTGCTCCTGCGCCATCTTCATTGGATGCTCCATCAGTATAAAGCATCCAAGTCTCATCAGTCACGTCTGTCTCAGGAGTCTCTATCAGCTCGCATTCTTTGATGTTATCGGCCGGCACTTCTGTGATGAAGTCGGCTAGGACTTGACCTTTAATGGCTGGTCGTGGCTTGTACAAGATGTTATGGCCTCCCAGCTCAATGGCCCATTTTACCAACCTGCCTGATGTCTCAGGCTTGTGCAATATTGTGCCGATGTGGAAATTGGTAAGCACCGTTATCACATGGCCTGTAAAGTATCTGCGCAGCCTTCGGGAGGCGTGTAGCAGCGCGAGGACCAATTTTTCCATCGTGGAATATCTTGTTTCCGGGTCAGTGAGTACCCTGCTGACGTAATAAATTGGAGTTTGGACTCCGTTTCTCTCCACCAATAGTACCGACCCTACCGCCCTGTCTGAAGAAGACATGTACAGTAGGAGTGGCTCTTTTTCGAATGGTGCAGTCAGGGTAGGGAGTTCGATCAGACACGCTTTCATTTGCTGAAAAGCTGTCTCGGCCTCGGGTGTCCACTTGAACTCCTGCTTCTTCACACAGTTGCGCAGCGTGCTAATAAAGGGGTACGACTTCGCGGCGTGATTGGAGAGAAAACGATTAAGCGCGGCCAGTCGGCCGGCTAGTCGTTGCATCTCTTTGATAGTTCGCGGTGAGGACATTCGCTCTATAGCCTGTACTTTCTCTGGATTCACTGTGAAACCGCCGTTCGTGACAATGAAGCCTAGAAACTTCCCTTTTTCCATACCAAAGAAGCATTTGGCTGGATTCAGCTTCATATTTACACTGCGCAATGAATTGAACGTTTTTCGATGTCTTTCAACATTTGGTCCTCTTCGGGACTTTTAACCACTAGATCATCGATGTAAACTTCGATATGCTTTCCGATGTCTCCTACGAAGGTCTTATCCATCAACCGTTGATATGTTGCGCCAGCATTTTTCAGGCCAAAGGGCATCTTTGTGTAGCAGAAGATTCCAAGATCAGTTCTGAAGGCTGTCATGTCTTCATCTTCGAGTTTCATCTGAACTTGATGATACCCCTTGTAGCAATCCAAAAAGCACTTCCATCTATACGGCGCTAGCGAGTCTATCTTTTTGTCGATCTCAGGCAAGGAATAGCAATCCTTTGGGCATGCCTTGTTGAGATCAGTGTAGTCTACGCACATTCGCCATCCGCCATTTGATTTTTCAACCATCACCGGGTTCGCAACCCAACTCTGATATCGTACCTCCCGCAAGATCCCAACTTTGAGCAACTCGCATACTTGCTTGTTCATTGCTTTCGTTTTGTCTGCTCCCAAGCTGCGTCTTCTTTGGACCTTCGGTTCAACAGAGGGGTAAGTGTTTAAGCAATGTTCGGTTATGTTGCGCGGGACACCGGTCATGTCTGCCGGGGTCCAGGCAAATATATCCATATTTCGGAACAATAATTGCTTCAAACGCGTTCGGATGTCTGACGAAATGGCGTGGCCAATGGTCACTGTTTGCTCTGGGTATTTGCGGTTTAGGACCCATTCTTCGGGCTCGGTTGTAGAAACTTTCGCCGATTTCGCTGGGCGCATTTCTTCAGTTGTCATCACTTCCTTTTTGGCATAGATGATTGCTACTCCTGCCTTGGTTGGGAACCCTATCGCAGAGTGGGGTGTTGAAGTTACCATGTTCAGCTCACCCTGGGTCTCCCTCCCAATTAGCACATCATGTCTCGATTTCACTGGCATCACCATGAAGTTCACATTTGCTGTTCTTGAATGTTTTCCGTCAGAAAGCGTGACGGGGAAACTGATCTGACCGAGTGGGAAGACCATCTCGTTGCAAAATCCGGACAAGGGATAATCGACTGGCTCGAGTCTCGCCTTGTCCTCTTCATCAAATTGGTTGAAACACTACTCGTAAATGATGTCTGCTGTACTTCCTAGATCAATGAATATGTATTCCGTTTCATAATGGCCGATGATACCGGTAATGACGACGGGTCGTGTGGCACGAGGACCGCCGCGCACTCTCGGGAAAATGACCTGTTGCTCTTGCCATGAAGGCTCGTATGGACGTTTGCCTTTCTCTTTCGCGCTATACCTAGGTCCGTTGACCATGTGAGTCTCTAGACGTCGGACTTTCTTGTGGTTCCCTTCATCATGGCGCTGGAGCTGACGAGTTTCTTTGCGCACGTTCTTCACCAGATGGCTTAGTTTACCGCTTTTAAGTGCTCTCTCGATTTCTTGGCGCAAACTGTAACAGTCATCAGTCAAGTGCCCTGAGTCTTTATGAAAGTTGCAGTACAAGTTGGGGTCTTGCCCCTTCTTGTTTGTCATAGGCCTGGGAGCCTTGAAATCGTGATTCTCCGTCATCAATACTTCTTTTGGCGTTTTGGTGAGCGGAGTCCAGTGCTTGTCACGATTGTCGTCTTTGACCGCTTTCTTGTAACCGATTCGGTCAATCGTTTCACGCGCGTCTTCCCTGTAGCGCGGCCTGTCGTCGTGGCCTCTTGATCTCCCAGACTTCCAGTCGTTACTCTTGTATTTGTTGCGTTTGTTGTTGTCGTGCGTGTTTCCTCTAGAGAATCGATCTTCAGAGTAATAACTCTTGTTACCAGCAAGTGACTCCTCGGTTTGCGTGACGATTTTTGCAGCCTCCATGAGTTTATCTCACTCCTTTCGCATTCCATCTTTACCTGTGATAGTTCTAATGAGACTATCACAGCGGATGGCCTTCTTAAAGTGACAATGCATGAGTTGTTCACTGACGCCGCCTATCTCCAAACATTCCTTATTAAAACGGGTGATGAAGTCCTCCAAACCTTCACCGTCTCTTCGCCAAATATCTTCTACTTCGGCTGTGTCGCGCTGGTAGCGACGTTGTTGGCTGAAGTAGCTCAAGAACTGTGTCTTGAAATCTACCGACGATTTAATCTTCCCAGGCGGAAGGCTATCAAACCAGGCATGAGCCGCCCCGGTAAGAGTTTGAATGAACAAGTGACACCACATGGGCATGTTCCAACCTCCCATGCAGCCTACACTTGTGAATGTTCTGACGTGATCGTCTGGATCAGTCAGTCCATTGAATTTCCCGACAGTCGGGGGTAGTTTCTCTCGTGAAGGCGGCGTGAGTGCAATTTTCGGTATGAACTTGGAGTGTTCTGCAGCTTCCGCTGGTCGGTACGCCAGGCGGAAATCTCTTTCAGCTTCTTCTGTGTACCAAATGTGTTGTCTCGGCTTGAAGTACTCGTGGTTTTTTGGCAATCGGTTAAAGACTGACGAACCCTCGTCATCTACCCAAGTCGGATCATTCGGATCTGTCTCTTCCCATTCGTTGTTCATGTTGCGCGGCGTGAGCCGGCTGTAAACAGGGCCTCGTTGAAGGGTTGACGGATAGTCGTAATAACTATCCGTTTCCCCTCTTGTATCGCGCGTGTCGTGTACGCTCAAACGTCTGGTAGGGGGAGGCCTGTTTATTCTGCCTTGGAGATTTGGCGGTGGAGGCATCTGGCGCGCTCCTTGACTTGGGGGAGTTACTAAGGACGGTTCTGCCGTCAAAACTGCTTGTTGCGCAATCAGCGACTGGTACGCTGCATTGATAGTGGCGATGTTTTTGGCATACCACGAGGCCGGGGTTTCGCCTTCTGGTAAGCCTAGTAATGCCGAAACATTCTGAGCTGGCGCTGTATTCGAAGGTCCTTCTCCGTTGTTCCCTGGGGTGACCACTTGAGTTATGCGGGTGAAGCTCCCGCGCGGTCCCCCAGTATTGGTTCCGTCGACCTCACCAATTTCTTCTATTTGTTGGGATTGGAAGTTTTGGATTCCTTCACCCAACGTTGCATTAGAGTTGGCTCCGAAGCCGAACTCTGGAATGGTTCCTTGACCAGTCATGGTCGAAGGAAGAAAAGATGTCAAAGGCTCAAATAAAAGAAGATGAAGGTGGTTAAAGAAAAAACCGGTGGGCGCCAATGAAGAAACACTGAACTGATTAAGGTTGCTAATCAATTTGGTTTATGTTCCTATCATAGTGGTTAATCGTCTAATGAGTATTTGAGCTCCGACTCGATGTATGATCCTGCAAAACAGAACACCGTTACTCGTTAAGAGGGGAATGTGGGGGTTTCCCTCTTAACCAGGCTCCGGCGTGAGAATAAGCGACTGTTTTGAGAGTAATTAAGTGCTAAGAGTGAGAGTAGAGGGAATAGAATGTTTAACCTGTGGAATGAGGTCTCTATTTATAGCCGGAGAGGTGTAAGAGGATATGGGCTGATGGGCCTTGGGCCGGAAATGGACAGCATAGCGGATATGCTCCTTGCCTTGCTGGTGTCGACCGTTTAGTGGCTTCTAGAAGTTCTCTGGTGCTGGCGCACCTTGATTGGAGCCACGTGTCATTGTTGTCGGCCCTGCTGTCTTTCTGCCATCAGCAGACAAGTGGAGATCGTGGGACAGTTGTCTCCGTCCCCTGATTGGTGCCACGTAGGCGTCCTTGGGTACTTCTCGTCAGACGATCGTGGCGCATGATTGACCAGAGCCTGGTGAAGTGGTATGTGATGGCAATGAAACGATGTTAAAATGGGATGCGCCATATATGGCCACCTAACGGTATTTATAAACATGATTTTAACTCTAAGATTTATTGAATAACTTAATTGTTTAGTTTAAAAAACGATATCAAACGAATTATAACATAGAATACAATTAAGTTTCTAAAAAAAAGAAGATAAAAGAGGAAATGTAAGATAAATCATCAAGCACAAGTACGATTGGTGTACATTACACAAGCACTCAGATGAAATATATACAAGCACTTAGATGCTTATTTTGAGTGCCCCTAGCCAGCAACTTAGATGTTGCTACACGTATTCTTCTTTTTGCCTCAAGTTCCAATCTTCTTGAATTTAAACAAGATGAAATTGGGAAGATTGACACAGATCTTATCAATGTTCGTTTGTCATCCCTATTTTTACTAAAGTTTGAAAAGAACTTGAAACTTTTAGCAGCGCCATATCTTCTTCTGATGCTAGTTATAATCGTATCACATGACTCATCTTCCTTGTAAACACCTCTTCTTCAGAGACCCTGTTGCCAAGTGTTTTTAAGGCGCTCCAACAACTCTCCATCTTTACTCTGTGATGCAGCTTTTACAGCGTCTTTAGTCATGCCTGTTCGTGCATACGCCTGTTCCACACAAATAAACTTTTCTTATTAGCCTGCCTATACACTTTTGTATAAACTATTTACTTGCATCAGCAAGTAAACACGTGTATCTAAGCCTAAGCTGAATCTATGACAATTAGCCTTGAAGTTTAATGAATGTCTACGACAACTATAAACTCAACCAATAGGAATATGTCACCTCCTTTGAACCCACTCCAACCCATTTGACCACTAAAAACCACAATTCATTTACATAGCTGGCCAGCTATAATCACTAATTGTTTAAAAAAAATTGGAACTAAAGCCATTGTTGGTAATCCCTTTTTACTACATTGCTAAAGGGCGTGCAAATAGAATATGATTTTGATGATCCCTTTTTACTATATGGATCGAAACGGGGTCGATTCGGGTCGGGTTTTGGCCCGACACGGGTTTCTACACGGGATGGGTTTCGGATCACAGCGGGTTTTGGGCCGAGACGGGTTTCGTACCGTTTCGACGAGTACCGTTTCAACATGAACCATTTCGACGCGAACCGTTCCGACCCGTATATACAAACTGGATGATATATCTCAACATTATGTCTAAAAAATACAAACTTTTACATAGTAGAGGGTAGCAACATGGGTAGGTCGAGTGAGTTCAGTACGGGTCAGAACTGTTCGTTTTTAATACGGGAGGCTGGGTTGCTCTGGGAGAAAATTCATCCATTTTATTTTTATCATAATATGCAACAATACATAGTAGGATTCCTTTCAACTCTCCATACTTTATGACCGGAAACATGAGCAATGTCAAAACATTCAATCAATGGGTAACCAGTGGGAGCGAAAACATTATTATTTTATTGTTTTATAGAAAATTACCAGAATCGAAGCAAATCAAAATACATAATGAATTCAAAGTATCATAAAACATATTTTTATTTACCTTCAATGAAACCCTAGTCTCCTCCACCGGAGTTCATCAGAGGTGTCGAAACCATTGTCGGAAAGCTGTAACAACCAGTCAAAATCGTCATTAGACGGATCAATCTAACAACCAATGGAAGGAGAGAAAGACTTACCGGACCATCGTCTTCGCCGAAACCCTTGGAATCTATCGATAATGTTTACGTGATTCTTAAGGACCACCATCGTCACCACCGTATGGAAAGTTCTAGCCGAATCATTACCTCCGTTTATAGCTTGCGCAATCCGTCTTCACCATCGGATTTCCTGCCTTCTGATTAACAAGTTGTGGTGAGAAAAGAATAAACTCAAGTGTTTTTAACCAGCAACACAGACTTTCCAAAGAATACAAGGTGCTAGCTGCAAGTACATAAGAGGACCCGTTATGATTGCCTCAACTAATATGTACATATATTACCTCCCTAAATAGATTCAAAGTGTGAGTCCTTGTCAGACAACCTCCATGCTAATCTGCATCACTTCATTCCAAAAACCTTAACGTTAACACAATTACATATAAATTGCATACATTTAAATTCAAAATAGCATACCTATTTACCGGGTCAAAATGATGCCGTGGAAGCTGATGTGTCAGATTGTTTGGTGTTATTACATATCATCTTTAGCTTTACCTAGTGAGGGTAGTCTTGTGTTAATCTCTTCACCAATATACAGCCATTTGAGAAGCTATGGTCGGCAAATGATGACATCATAGTAGCAGCCTCAATTCAACAAGTTATCTCTAGGTATCCTAAGATCGCCAAACCTGAAACACATGTAGACTCGAGATTAATACTAACCCTGTCAAAACGGTCGGGTCGGGTCGTGTGACGATTAAACTATCTGAAAAATAATATATACACTACGGGTCAGCAGGACTTACTGTTAGCCACATTCACCCAGATACATTCATAATACGGTAACGACTCACTTATAAGACATCAAGATTATGTGGAGCCTGAAGCGTCAGCAGGACTTACTATTAGCCACACTGAGCCATTATATCCGGTTTGTGGGAAGGATTTCCAGCAAACCATCTAAATGCATCCCCTAATAAAACAACACTTGCATCACTTGTAATTATAAATCAAATATTGGCGTCTAGAAACTAAAGTAAACTGTTTAAATAATGGTCAAAAACCGCATCTCAAACATAATCTACCTTATCTGGTGTAAACTTCAACATGCTTTAAGTATAAAGAGGTTGTGCACATAACAACCTTCTGCCATCCCTAGACCCCAACCTCTAGCGCCGTGTTTGCCTTTGTTCTTTTCAACATAGCTAACCCTGCCTGCAAAAAGAGAACCAATTTAAAGTAAACAATCTAAAAAAATGAATCTAGATCAAAGAAAAGCTTTTATCCCATCATTCAGCAAAACTCCATTGCCATCATTAACGCCCTACTCTCTTTCCATCCCGTCGCCATCGTCGTTCTCCAAGCAGAGAAAAGAATCGGGATGTAACTGCAGGTGATGGAGACGAAAACAAACATTAACATAATAATATATGGGTTCCACATATACCCTAAAAACTTCAAGAATTTGCTCTCCTAAACACACCTTCATCATAAACTCATCAAATAACAACCAAAAACAAACATTAACATAATAATAAAGTTTGACCAAAAAACAGAGAGTGGCAAGTTTTAACCTTACTATGGCAATAAAAACCCAGATCTGAATCGCACACACAGCACCTAGATCTGAATCTCTTGGATCTGAATCTCCTTGGATCTGAATCGCTTGGATCGTGCGAGAGAGAGAGAGAGAGCAGATGGAAAGGCGGATCTGAATAGCTTGGATCGCGAGAGAGATAACAGAGAAACCCTAGATCCAGATCTGGATCTGGAATCGCCAGAGAGAGAGAGACTGGTGAGATGTGAGTTGTGAGAGAGATGAAAAAGAATGAAGGGGAAGGTGGATCCATGTGAAAACAACATCATCCGTCAGATCACGATCCATGTGAAGACATGAAAGAAAATGGACGGCTGATGATGGATCCAGGTAAAGGGTAAAAGTTTGGGGGGGCATAATTGGAATTGTAAATTATAATGTGCTTTAGAGGGTTGTACAGCATGCTTTATGGGTGTTTTAAGGGAATTTTTATGGACTTTAAGAAGTCCTTTGGATATGCTTTATAAAGTAGTATAGATATAGATATATACATATATAAGGGAGGGTTTAAATGAGAACGCCCATCTTTTTTGAGAACCATGAGAACAATTCTCAGCCACTCATATATTTTCCCTTATGTTTTAATGTAAAGGTTAAATTGGTAATTACCAATCTCTTATTTCTATTATTAGGTTGAAATCTTCAAGGTATTACAAACGATCATCAATTTAATCAGGTGTGATGATGTCTTCATTCGCTTTTAAATTCTTCAACAATTTCTCTACTCATAAATTCTTCATTCGATTATGAATCCATTACTATCATCAACGATCATTTCTCAGTGATCTTCAATGATTTGTGAACTGATTTTCAGGTATTAACTATTATATCATCAATTCAATTATGATCTTCAACGATTGTCGATTTTGGTACATAAATTCCATGATTTCAATTTGTCGATGTCGTTACATATATTCCACGATTTCAATTAGTCCATTTTTCCAATCAAAGAGTTTGTGTTTTTGGGTCAATCGGAAGACCCACTTGATCTCAACAAGTGTTATTTGCATCTCACTTCACTCAAATTTAAAGAAGATGTTGCTGTCAGGTCACTAAATCGACTTGTTATATGAATGCCCACCAACTGTTTGTTAAAATGATTCATTGAATTTAACATTTTTTTCAAATAAAGTTGATTTTGTATGTGAATCATTGAATATAGCATTATTCTTACATTGGTTGGCAACATATTTAGATCCATATTGGTTTTCAAGCATAAAGTTAATTCTTTTATACTTTCCAATGCTCTACGGCGAAAGGTTATGAAAAGTATATGTTTGTTAAGTTGTTTATATGGCAAACTTTGAAGAAATTATGGTGGGTGATTTTGAAATTGTAATTTGTAGGTGATTATTGTCTATTTTTGAGAATAGGATAACTTTTTAAGTGTCTTCAAAATGTTTTGAGAATGCTTTGATGACAAACGTTGGCTAATTGAGATTGGCGTTTTTTTGTAGACAAGTGGAGATAAATGTCCAAAGGATCGGTGTCGTTGTTACTACTGAGGCTCAAAGCATCTTTGATGCGTTGTCTAAGACATATGCGTTTTTTTTTTATCTTTTTATTATTGTAAGGACTCATCTAGGACATTTGTTATATGTGGGTAATTATGCTTTTGGTTACGATTTTCATGTTTCTAAAGTTATCACACAGAGATAGACAAGTATAAAGGTGTTGTGATTCCATAGTCCAGAAAAGCTACGAGGAAAGGAGGCAAAAGAAGCGTGGAAAACCTTGTTTCTAGAATTAAACTTGGCTACCATGAGTCTCAGAACAGTCCTGGAAAACAAAATCAAAATGTTGAAAGTAGTCATTGTGATGAAGAGAGTCATAGCGATGAAAATAGTGAGGGTGAATGAAGATTGTTTTTTTTTTATTTCTCTAGTTTTAGTTTGATAAAGTTATTCATGTACTATGAATTTTAAACATTTAATATTTGGTTGAATTTGAACTTTTGTTTTGACGTTGGATTTTACAGTTTTATATATTATTTTTCAATGTTCTAATATTATTACTTGTTTGGGTTTGTTTTCTTATTTGTTATCAAACTCTATTTGGGTTTGTTCTAATAATAAGTGTCTGTTTTACACATGTGTAAATTTTAGGTATTCTTATGTAATATGTCTTATAGATGTGCAATTTGTTTACTGTCACTTACTTGTTGTTTTACACATCTGCATATGAATTACACATGTGTAAGTTGAATATCGTTACTTATTTCTTTCTAATTTACATATGTTTAGCTGTATTATACCTGTGTAAATTGTTCACAATGACTATTTGTTTCTCTTTGACATATTTGCATCTAAATTACACATGTGTAAGTGTTTGTTTTACACATATGTAAATCTCATGTATTCTTATGTAATATGTCTTACAATGTCACACCCCAACCGATGGCGGAATCATCGGGGCATGGCACTGAGCGAAACAGATTGTCCAGAAGTTTCCACAACAACTATTAATACTATTCAGTTAAGTGATACGTCCCATACCGTATCCCAAATAATACAATATATCATTACAGATAACAACTAGGAAAATATTCTGTTCCGACAACTCAGATTTAAATTAAAGCAAATAAATATTGTTCAAATGCTCCTAAAGACCCAGCCTGACAAGATCTACAGACAACTATGCTCTAGTCGCTCATTCTTGAAAGACAACTATTTGTTGGGGGCCTCTAGAGCTTTATTCTAGCCTCGCTTTCCTAGCAAGCAAACATCTTAAACACCTGTCACATACGTTAAAATAAAGTCAATACATATAATGTAAAGGTGAGCATACAATTTTGATAATAGCATATAGAGTTCGAAATAGTTTACGCATAACCAGCACGTACACAGAGGAAAACGAAGCATGTTAATTATCGACATGGATCTATCGATACCAATGACTGCGGGTTGACTGTCCGAGACAGTTCGCAATACATGATTACCACCGTAATCCATGCAA
Organism: Helianthus annuus; assembly: GCF_002127325.2. NCBI lineage: Eukaryota > Viridiplantae > Streptophyta > Magnoliopsida > Asterales > Asteraceae > Helianthus > Helianthus annuus. The sequence goes on from NC_035448.2 coordinate 67,884,362, forward strand.
GTAATTGTCCTTAACAACCCCCGTGTGAACGGGTGCTGAGTCCAAACTATATTACTACGTCGTTAAGGCAGGTAGACAGCATTCCACGTGTAAACACAATCAACAAGAATTCATTTAGTCACATAATACATGCATAATCGGTTAGCGTTCAAATAATTGAGTAGTGTGTTCGATTGTGATTTTGATATAAGTAACGTATGTAACACCCAAAAGTGCTAAAAGCAAAAAGGGATCGAGTATACTCACAGCGATTGGTTGATGGATTGAAGGGAGCGCTTGAGGGTAGGGTTAGCCTGAACAGTTCGATAGCATAACGATGAATATACGTAGAATGGAAACAAGTGAGAATGGGTCGAACAGCCTCGTCGATCGAACAGTAGGTTCAATCGGACGGGTTGTTCGTTCGGAGAACCTGTCCGTTCGGACAGTCTGTTCGATCGGCCGGTAGGCTCGATCTGCTGGACTGTTCGAGTAGATTGTTTCTTCCCTCTGAGTAAGATGTGTTTGTGTATGAGGGTTTGACCTTTTGAAGTTTCCGTTGTAGTATTTGAGAACATTGAAGTGTTCTTACCTTTCAGGTCGATCGACCGAACGGTCTGTTCGATCGGCCGGCTTAACCGATCGGTTAGGAACTTCAGTAGTAGTCCTCAGCAGGATGTCACTCGATCGAACAGCATGCTCGATCGAACATCATGCTCGATCGAACAACATTCCAATACGTCGAACGAATTAAAAAATCGGTTAAGGGTTGAAGCATAGTATCTCATGATCCGATGAGTAATGTTATCAAACAGCTCGTTCGATCGAACATCACCTCGTTCAATACTATACTTCATAGAATTGTCAAAATGTGGGGCCATATGCTAGCCGATCGGCTGGCCTGGTCGATCGGCTGACATGTTCAATCGGTTGGGTTGTCCGTTCGGACAGCCTAACCGTTCGGCCAGCATCCTGACCTGGTCGGCCTATTCGTCTAACACTTGGCTGTTCTGATTATTTGACGCTATATTGAGGTAGTTTCACAACGAGCTGAACCATGGAGCTTTCGTCCTTACTTGTTCCCCTGCTCGGACAGGAATCACCCAAGCCCGGCCGGTGAACTGTTCAGAACGGTTAGCTCAACGTTTACTCGAAATCGGTGAACCTCGTTGATAGAATCCGAATCTTGAACCACTCATCCACTATAATGTTTGGTGAGTTGACTCAAGCTCCGTTCTTACCGGTTTGAAGGCATTGAGTGCAAAAGAGTTGAAAGAAAGTTGGAAATCCTCCTTTCAATCCTCTACATCATGTAAATGTTTAGATCCGTGATAGATCTTAGCTTGTTTATGTGGAAATCGGTTAGATCCAAGCTATTCATGGTAGATCAAGGCCAAAACATGATGTTCTTGAAGAACACCATGATGACATCATCCTAGAATGCTTAGATCTTGATAAATTCACGGTTAGAAATCAAGATTTGAAAGATAGAAAGGTGTAGGAGCATGTTTTGATCAAGAAAGTACAAGATTTAGGATGAAAACTTATCGGAATCAGAAGAAATCTGAGAAAAGGTGAGGAGCACGAGCTGGTCGGTCAGAGAGTTTCCAAAAGTGGAAAGAATGACAATGACAGCCCTATTTTTAGGCTCCAAAAGAGGAAAGGGCAGGCATCCCGATCGGACAGCCTGATCGATCGGACAGTCCGTCCGATTGGCTGGGCTGTTCGATCGGCTGACAGCCTAATCGATCAACAGCCTGGTTCGAGTGTTCGATGCGACGATTTTCGATATTTCGATTTCGATTAAAGACGATACGCATACGATAGAGCTTCCTATTCAAATTACTTTTAATCCCAACCACTATATTTAACATACAATCATCTATGTTTCACCCTATCCTTACGTTACCATTCGTCATAATTCGACTTTGATTGCATTCGATTTGAGTTTCGAGTTTCGATCGATTCGATTGAATACCACACAAAACATAAAGTAAGCACGCACAGGTAACACATAAGGCACACACACAAGTAATATAACACCAAATTCGCATAGTTCGAGTTTCGAGTTCGATTGATGATTCGATTAGCTTGATTATTGATTGATTAACTTTATCGCATTGTTACTTCCTACTATTCACAGTTGTAAATCGGTTCGCGTCGATAAAACATTCGATTACTTCGATTCCTTAGGTTAACAACACTTACTCCACATAATACAAATAAAACGTAAAATAGACTAATTATAGTCAATGAAGTCAAAGTTGACTTGGACTTTGACTTTGACTTTGACATTCGAAAACACGGGGTGTTACATACAATATGCAATTTGTTTAATATCACTTATTTGTTTCTGTTTTACACATTTGCATATGAATTACACATGTGTAAGTTGAATATTGTTACGTATTTCTTTCTAGTTTACATATGTTTAGCTGTATTACACATGTGTAAATTGTTCACTGTCATTATTTGTTTCTGTTTGACATATTTGCATCGGAATTACACATGTGTAAATCTCATGTATTCTTATGTAATATGTCATACATGTGTAAACTGTTTTATATCACTTGTTTGTTTCTATTTTACATATGTGCATTTGTCTTACACATATGTAAATTTTGTTCACTGCCATTTTTTGTTCATGTGTTACACATTTTGGCTAAATTACACATGTGTAAACTGTGAAATAAACCAAGATAGTATTATGCAAAAATCAAGTATTATATTTAGATAACGGATTAAGAGATTAAAGTAAGTTTGTGTGTGTTTGTGCATTTTGTAATTTAACATGTTACAACCCAAAGTGTGTAAAAAGAATGTTAGTGCACTATGTCTATTGACTTCGTCTTGTATCGAGTCATGTAATAGGATAGGATAAGATAGGATAACCAGTGCACGAGGTTCGAGAAACTAATTTTTGAGAAAATGGTGGTGATTCCGCTTGAAATGAACAAGACCATTTCAAGCGAAATCAGAAACAAGTGATTCCGCTTGAAACTGCCTTGTCCATTTCAAGTGAAATCTCCACACTATATATAGGTGCACTTGGTTTTTCATTTGTAACTTTCGGACTTGAGTAGTGAAGCTCTGCCGAATTGTCTCCAGGTGTTGTAATTACTATTACATCTATATAGAGACATTATAATTACATCGAGCGTCCATTTCATTGATTCCGCCTTTGATTCGGATAAACAATTCTTCTGATCGACTCAGTCAGGTCACACAGCGATCCAACAAGTGGTATTAGAGCTCATGAAGAAGAGTTCAGTTCGATTGCATTATTTTTCTGACTTCTACACTTTCTTTTTCAATCTGGACAAAATTTCATGGTCAAAATGGAATGAATTTTTCACCGAACATGCAAAACAGTATAATAACAAAGCCTTGAGAGTTTGAGACCGAAATACTGATTATAAATGACAAAAACTGGACAAAAGGTTGATTCCGCTTGAACGAGCAAACAAGTTTTGCTTGAAAAATTTAGCTTATTTCGCTTCAAATGGTGATTCCGCTCGAAAATAGCTATTGATTCCGCTTCAAACATGCTATTCCGCTTAAAAATCAATCAGATTCCGCTTGAAATTGATTAATACCTGATTTCTCTTGACCGGTATTCCGATTGAAGTAGTGTTCTGATTTCGCTCGAAGTGTTATTCAAGTGATTCCGCTTGAAAGTTGGATTCAGTTTGAATTTCTGATTTCGCTCCAACTGTGATTCCGCTTCAACTTGTGTTTCCGCTTGAAATCCTTATTTCGCTTGAAGAGAGGATTTTCGTGTCGAGATCATTTCACGTCAACCGAGTGTCAGTTTATTTTAGGATATTTGATATTGATTGTACTGATTGTGTTTGTTTGTTTGTTTGTCTCTAGGTTATTCAAGGATTACATCATGGCTGAAGAATTCTACAATACGTTTTTCAACGCATTCACATCTGAATCTTCCGAGATTACAACGGTTACACCAAAAACCATCACGAAAGCGATCAATGAGAATATCAAGCATGATAACTTCTACAGAACACACTCAAAGCCACCAACTCTAGAAAGCATTGAGGATTATACTTGGTGGAAAGAACAGTTTCTTAATTGGGCGAAAGCGTATGCGCATGAAAGCTGGTTCTGTTTAGAGTTTGGATACGAACGACCAAAAGATGATAAAGGCGAAGAACTTCCATTCAAGAAATTAACCAGAGAGGATAAATCTGAATTTGCCGCCGAACAGAGAATGATTGCTTTGATCCAGTCAGCAATCAGAAATGATATTTTTGCATTGCTTAATCATGATGGATCGTCAAAATCTGTTTGGGAAGCTTTACGTGTTAAAGCGGAGGGGGGGAAACAGATTAAAAAGAACAAAATTGCGTTGCTTAAAAAAGAATTCGATCTATTTGATAGTTTAAAAGGAGAGACAGTGAGGCAAATGATTGAGAGATTTTGCCATTTAAAAATTGAACTTGAGAGATTTGAGATTTTGAAAACAAGAGAGAAAATTATTGACAAAGTGATTGAAGCGTTACCACGAGCTGATCAGTGGCAAACGTTTGTTTTTATTCTAAAAAATGATGCTTTGTATGATACAATTTCTCTTGACAAATTGTTTGACAAGATTGAAACTCATGAGCTTGAATTGCAGAAACAAAACAAGATGAGCAGTTCTTCTCATCAACAGAATGTTGGATTGTACTACAAAGGAAGTTTACCTTCAGAAAAAGTAGTCAGTTCACCAAAGACAACATTCAGTGGTGAGAGAACAAAAGAACCCGAGAAAAGCTCATCAAGTTATGATCCGGGTTATCATTCATCGGCTTCAAAAGCTAGTTCAGAAGATGCAGAGGAGATATTATTCAACATTGCTCTCAAGTTGAAAAATTCTCCTGCAATGAGCATCAACGCAGCTAAACAACAAATGAATTTTCTTGCATCTGTTCTGGAATCATATGAAGGTCTTGTAGCTGGTAAAATTGGAAACTCCGAATTGACCAAAGAAGAATATGACCAGATTGATCCGGAAGAAAGGGAGCTCATTGATATTCGCTGGTGTTTGGCAAGTTGCATTCGCAGAGCTCAAAGATATATGGAGATTACAGGGAAGCAATCATTGGGTGGTCCGTGAACTAAACTTGGATTTGACAAATCCAAAGTGACCTGCTTCAAATGTAAGCAGAAAGGTCATTTCAAAAGAGAATGCACTAATTCTGCAGTTGGTGGAAATGAACATCCGTTCAAAGATGATTACTACCGAAAGGCGATCTACCATCGAAGCAGAGAAGAGTCAAAAATGATTGAAGATAAACCCAAGTCAAGGGCTTGTGCAGTCTTTCATGATGATGAAGGTTTTGATTGGAGTCAGATTTGTCCAGAAGAAGACCGGCTTGATTATCGATTCAAGATTAGAACAATGGAAGATTCAGAAATTCCTTTAAAGAAACATGATCATTATGCCTTTGTTGTTGAAATTAAAGAGGAAAACAAAGAAGAAAAAGGCACAGCTGAGATAAAGGAGAAAAGTCAAGAAGAGATTTTGAGTGAGAAAACTTATCGAGAAAGAAACATTGCTTTGAATAGAATGGATGAAATGCAAGAAGAATATGAGAGGGTTGTCAGGAATAGGAGATGGGATAAAAAGAGAGAGTGTTACTTCAACCGAGAAGGTGAACCAGTTGTTCCAAAGAAAGACATAATCTTTGAAGATGTTCTTCTCATAATTCCTTTAAGAGCTGAATATTATAGAAATGTGTTGAAAGATGACACATATGCAAAAAGGCATGAAAAGGAAATTAGATATGCCATGACATCGTGTCTGAGAAAAAGGGATGAAGAGAGAATGAAGAAGAATGTTGAAGAAATGGTGAACAATCTGAAGAAAGTTGCTGAAGAGGTTAAAGCTGAAGTTGTTGAAGAAGTGAAAGAAAAAGTTGAAGTGAATGAAGAAGTTGAGAAAGCTGTTACTGAAGAACAGCAGATTGGAGAAGATGAGCAGAAAACGGAAAGTTTGACAGAAGTAAAGAATGAGAGTTTGGAAGCTGGTGATGTTGGTGATGAAGTTGTTGGTGCACTACGTCTGTCGACTACGTCTTATATCAAGTCTAGTGTTGTATAGGTTAGACATGGCACGAAATCCTAGAAACATGAGATAGTAATAGGTTCGCTTATGTGTCAAAATGAATTAGGTTCGCTTATGTGAACATGATAGGTCCGCTTATTAGTCATTGATGTAGGTCCGCTTATACGGACATGACTGTATAAGCGGAACCTGTTGGTCTATATAAGGGGCACTTTCAAGCGAACCTAAACACATAGTTAGAGGTGTTTCCTTCCGGTTAACCACGAAGTGCTGCCGAAGTGTTGCACGAGTCTGTAAACGCTACAAAGATCAATACAACAGCAATTATAAGTGAATCCGGCTGAAATAGTACCAAATCATTAGTTTCCGCCTCTTGATTTGGATAGGAATTCTTCTGATCGACTCAAACAGGGCCGAACACGATCCTACAAGTGGTATCAGAGCTCAGGAGGAGGAGTTCTTACCATTTTAGCTGGATTTCATCATCATTTCTTGTTTCTACACTTTCTTTCATCAGTTCAGGAAGTTTTACCGGTCAAAATTGGATCAAAATTTCACAGAGTGTGCGCAATTGAATATTAACAAACCCTGGAAAGTTTCAGACCAAAATATGGAAAAAAATAGACGAAATGATCTTCGAACTTGGTTCCGCTTTTACGGACATTTGATAGTTTCGCTTATTTGGACAGTTGGATTCACTTCAATGTCACCTAAATTGATAGTTCTGCTCCAAAATGCATCATTAGTTCCGCTTTTGTGTTCATCACAGGTCCGCTTCAAAGTCACTTAGTTGTAGTTCCGCTCAAGAGATCCGCTTGAACAGACATCAGGTAGATCCGCTTGAACAGACAACTTGTAGTTCCTCTCGAAAGGTCCGCTTATAGGAACATAATTGTTGAAGGTTCGCTTTAGAGGTCCGCTCTTTTGGATATATTTTGTAAAAGTTCCGCTCTTGTGACACATCTTTTGAGTAGGTCCGCTCGAAAGTACCTGATAGATCCGCTCCAAAGACGTTCATCTGGTCCGCTTATCTGGTCTGCTTATCTGGTTCGCTTATCTGGTCCGCTCATCTGATCCGCTCATCTGGTCCGCTCATCTGGTCCGCTCATCTGGTCCGCTTTTAGTGACTTTGAAGATTCGCTTTTAGTGACAACAAAGGTTTCGCTTGTGTGAACCACTATGCCTAAACTTGGAAATTTGTGAACTTTGGACAATTGACAAATGGACAACGAATTCTATAACGCTTTGCTAGCCCGATCTCAATTACTCAGAATGCTTTGATTGATAATGAAACCGGAACGTCTCAGAAACCGCCTAAACTCACGGATATTGATGATTATAACGTGTGGTCTGAACGATTTGGAAACTGGGTTGAGGCTTATCACTTGGATGCGTGGGAACACACTAAAGAACCATATGTTAGACCCGTTACAAATGGTGTGCAGCAAACAATTCGAGAAATGAGTACTGAAGATAAAAAAGAAATATCGAGATGAGAAATTGATGGTGAGTCTGCTTCAGCAAGCGATAAAAGAAGATATCTTGATATTGCTTCAACATGATGGAACTGCTTATTCAATCTGGACAGAATTGGAAGCAAAATTTGTTGGAAGTGATGATATGCTCAAAAATAAGATGTCTCTCATGAAGAAAGAATTTGATTTATTCCGTGGTTTGAAAACTGAAAACACCAAGCAGGTAATTGATAGATATTGTAACTTGGTGAGAAATATGACAAAACTTGGAATTAAGAAAGATACTGACGAATTGATTGAAAAACTTGCAGATGCGCTACCACATGAGACTTAGGGAACGTTTCTGATTATGCTGAGATCCAACAGAAAAGATTACAAGAATATGACACTGGGAGATTTCATCAAACACCTGGAAGCTCAAGAGATGGAGCAAAGGAAGATTGCCAGGATGAAGAATTACGACGGAGAACAGGATATCAGCTTGTAGTACAAGAGTGGTGCTACTGGATCAACAAATCATTCTCCAAAAATCGAAACTGCCTTCAGTGTTAAAGATTCTTCTGAAAAGAAATCATCCCAGGGATCTAGCAGCTCAAGATTTTCATCATTCGATCCAAACACTTCTGTAACAAAGAATGGAAGAAAACTTCAGTGCAATATTGTTCTTAGTCTTGAAAATGATCAAGATTACACTGAAGAGATTGCTAAAAATCAAATGTCTTTGTTGGGAATGGTTCTTGAGTCTTATAGTAGTTTTGTGGCCGGAAAGATCGGTAATCCAATGCTCACGAAAGAGGATTACGATCAAATTGATGCTGAGTAAATGGAATTGATGGACATTAAATGGTGCATGGCTAGTGTGATGAGACGAGCTGAGAAGTTTAAACAAATTACGGGAAGAGATGATTTCCGGGATGCAAATGTTTCAACTTTAGGCTTTGATAAATCTAAAGTTACGTGTTTTCATTGCAGGGAAAAGGGGCATTTCAAGAGGGAGTGCAAAAATCGTGAAGCTACTGGTGCCCAGAATCCTTTTGGAAACAACGATTATCACAAAAAGGCGATTTATCATCAAGTCACACCACCAGCACAACATCAGGCACAAACTGCTCACGAGAGAGATAGAATTGATAGTTCAAAAAGAGCATGTCTAAGCAAATATGAAAATTTTTCATGGGATAAATATATTCCAACAAACAGCAAAGTGTGTTTGGCAGAACAAGATGATGAAAAGTTGGATGAAGGTTTTTGTTGGGACGATTTTTGCCCAGATCAAAATCTCATGTCCAAAGAGATGTCCAAAAACACTTCAAATGTTAATGCTTTCATTGCTAATGCCTATGATTTGAAATGTGCAGAAAGAAGGAGAAAAGTCATAGAAGCTGCTGAAGCAAGACGAAGGAAGCTCGAAGAAGAGGAAGAGAGATTAAAAGTTGAAGCTGAAAGAAAGAGAAGAGCTGAATTTTTACGATCAAACAGAAAAGTCAAAGAGGTTCCTGAATTTGAAGTAAAAGTTGATGCTGAACCAGTCAAAGTTCCCGAAAAATGCATGAACTGTGATTCTTGAATCAAGTAGAACAATGAGTTGCTGCATAACATAAATAGATTGAAAGAATCATATGATACAATGAACAGAGAAATCAACAAGTATACTGATTCGAGTGGTGAACAAGCCGTGGCAATGAATACACTGAAGATAGCGTATCTGAGACAGCTTGATGATGCCAATTTTCATATAAAGAAATGTGCTGATCTGGAGTTGGAGTTAGCAACACAAAAGATAGAAACTGAGAAAGTTAAAAAATTATTAGAAAGTTACTCATGTTCTACTTTTGTTGTCACAGGATTTATCCGGTTGTGGAGAATTTGAAGACGTTTTAAGAAGTGAAGACGTCCGAAGAAAAGAAATCTGTGACAAAAGACGAAGAAAAAGTGGAGACTTCTGGTATGAAATCAAGTGTGGTCTACAATAGATGTTCGCCCCCGGTCGAAAATGGATATTCACCTCGAAATCCAAATTCCGAGAGAGTCGAAAAGGCAATAAATTTAGAATGGGAGTCTGGGCCATCGGATAACTTGCCAGAAAATATTAATGTTACATACACGTCATCCGACACTGATCATGAGTCAAAGTTGATAAAAAGTGTGGTCGATCAGGTGTTAGATAAAGATGACAGTGAGGAGTCCAAACCCGAGTCAAAGTCTGGGTCCAATGCGTCAAAGCCGACATTCAAAAAGGACAAACGGGTTTATGATAAAGAGTTTTTGATGTCAAAATCTAATTTGAATGATGAATCATTCAAAGTGGCTTATACTTTGAAAGATTCTGACAAATTATATTCTGATGATGCTTTTCCAATAAGAGGTGTTAAAACTAAATTGATAAAAAAGGTTTTCAAACTAAAAGAAATTAATATTTCTGAAATAAAAGATGAAAATCTTAATGTAAAACCTAATCCTTACACCTCAAGAGTACAACAAAGATTAAACAAGAAAAAAGGTTACAATTCTGGTTCTGGTTTTCAAAAGAAATCAAACCAAAATCGTAGCTACAAAAAGAAAGGTCTTGGTTTTGTACCACCGAAAAACTATAAAAATGAAAAAATATATAAACCAAAAACTATGTTTGTTTCAGGGAAAACGACAGAAGCTGAAAAAGAACAATCATTCAGAAAGCAGACAAATCAGGAATTCTTTGCCAAGAAGCAAGAAGAACTGAAGAAGAATGATGTTTCAAAGAAGATTGAAAAGAGAACCTGTTTTCAGTGTAAAACTGTTGGTCATGTTGCTAGGAATTGTCCGAAGACATTCAAACCAAAACAGAAAGTCTCTGGTAAAATGAAAGAGAAAGTTGTTGAGAAAACTGAACTTTCAACCCGAAAGTTTACAGGCTTTGAAAATTCAACTTTTGAAAAAGGAGAATGTTCAAAGAATGTTTTGAAAAGAAAAGAAATTGTAATGAATCAAAAATGGGTTGTGAAAGATTCAGGTAACAAGTCTGGTGATGAATCTGATTCCACAAAATCAGAGGAGCCACATGTTGAGAAAAAGGTTGATAGAAAAGTTCCAACTATGAACGATGAAAATTTTCCACCGTTGCGTGCTGAAAATTTTATGAAGAAAGTTGGAAAAGTTGAAATTTCAAATCAATTTTATTCTGACAAGAAGAAATTTGATGTTGAAAAGACTTTCAACGGAAATGTGAAACATATTTTTGGCAAAATGGTCAATGGTAAGGAAAGGTGTTAAATAATTTTATGCTGCCAAAAGAGGGATTCACAAATCCGTTAAAAGTAAAGATGAAGAAAATGTTGTTACACCCAAGGAAGGTCAGGCTTGGGTGGATATATTTTTCAAAGAGTAAAAACCTGACTTGCCAGAGATCCCAAGTTGGTAATCGTGGATCATGAATCGGCATCATTCTTTATCATGACTGTATAATGTGTTTGAGAATGTTTTGCAGGACTTGCCGGAACTCCCAGGTTTGTAAGCGATGAGTAGGAATCGGCACTTTGAGAATTCAACCAACAGATGGTAATTGGTTGAAAAACAGGTTTGAGTTGTATGATTGTTGTTGTTACAAGTGGTTCAGAATTTGAACTAGGTTGATCTTACAAGTGGTTAAATCAAGGTCATTAATTTGAACTTGAGTTATCTATCATTCATAAAATTGGCAAACAATGTGATGATTTGATCCCCAACTTTACAAGTGATAAAATCAACAAAACTTATTTTCCGGAAAAACCATTGTGATTAAAACAAACTTGAGTGTTTTGAAATCATTATGGGAAAATAGTTTGTTGTGAGGGGGAGTTCTTATTGTTTAAGCCAAATGGATCGAGATTTGAAGCGATTCGATATCAGTTGTCATGTTCTGTATAGTTTGTTTTCAATTTTCTTTAGATGTATTTGAATTTTAGGGGGGGTAAGAAATTTTAGAAAATCCAAAAACATCAGAAAATTTGAAAAAGCCAAAAACATGATAAAACTGAAAAATGAGTTTTTGTTGCATAAAGAGGAAATGATAGTACATCAGTGGACTATCACGACACGCTAAAGAAATGTAAAGTCATAATGTGATAAACAATCTTACTATGGATGTGTCAGTAGGTTTTCGCACATTTAGTAAACTGTAACGAGATATAAACCTAAAATCAAACTTGCTTATTCTGTGGGTTAACAAAACTGCTTGGATATATAGGTAACCCCTGAAATCTTGTTTGAAAGGTCCCTTATTCTGAGATACTAGGTCTTTATACTCAGTGATATCTAGGGTATTATCCCGGGACTTCTGCTGTATGGAAATACTGACCTAGTCCCCGGATAATGCTTTCTGCAAAAAGCTTTGAAATATAAGCTCGCCCTCAGCATGCTGATGAAACAATAAAATTGTTAGTCGCTGCTGTTGTAATTAAAAGATCCTCTAAAGGGGACACACCGAAAGTCGAAGCCGTCATCTCTCTGCGTATACGGAAGTATCGACCTGAGCTCTCACGGCCCTCGCACATAACCCCTTTACAGATATCATCTGTGGTATACTCACCTGTAAGACTGAATATTGGGATCTAGATACGGGAGTATATTCAAGTAGTGGGACACACAGATAAGTTTAAGTATCTAAGACACTAATTGCATATCTCGAAACAGTTGAAATCTGTATGAAAATTTAAGCGGACAAACATACTGACAATCTAGGTAAATTGTTTAGAGTTTAAAATGTAATCTAGCTTAACGGTGTTGTTGATATGTCTTAAAACTGATATGATCCTCTTGCACAAACTCACAAAAAATATTTCATGTCTGCATTGTTTCGTATTTTTTTTACAAGTGGTGTTAGTTACTTTCTTTCATAAAATTCAAAAAGATTTTAGTGTGTTTTAGCATAAATTTTTGTAAAATTCAAAAAGATTTTCGACAACTGGTGTTGAGAAGCTGATTTTCGAAGTTCAAAGTGCTAAACATGAAGAACAGGTTTGGGAGAGAGTATGTGATGTTGTTAAGTTTGCTTGAAAAGAGCCAGTAAAAGATCCTGAATGTAAAATTATCTCTGGAAATTCTTGCAAAAGTTTCTAAAAGTTTGAAAGTTTAATCTTTAAAGAAACTTATGTGAAGGTAGAGATTGTGCAGGTAAATGTGTGCCAGGTGACTATTCTGTGATGGAATAGAGCCAGGTATCAATCTTGAAGATAAATTTTGAAGCTGTGAATTCCAGACTACGATCCCAGCAGATTGAGAGGGGGAGTCTGAAGACACCGTGTCAACATCCGAGAGAGAGGAGTTTGTTGATGATGAAGATAGAGTTTGCGGATTCTTGAAATGACAAATACTTCAGAGAAAGATTGAAGACTGATAAAGACTGTAGATTGACAATCGAAGACTCGAAGACTCCGTCAACATCCGAGGGGGAGTCTGTTGGTGCACTACGTCTGTCGACTACGTCTTATATCGAGTCTAGTGTTGTATAGGTTAGACATGGCACGAAATCATAGAAACATGAGATAGTAATAGGTTCGCTTATGTGTCAAAATGAATTAGGTCCGTTTATGTGAACATGATAGGTCTGCTTATTAGTCATTGATGTAGGTCCGCTTATACGGACATGACAGTATAAGCGGAACCTGTTGGTCTATATAAGGGGCACTTTCAAGCGAACTTAAACACATAGTTAGAGGTGTTTCCTTCCGGTTAGCCACGAAGTGATGCCGAAGTGTTGTCAGAGTCTGTAAACGCTACAAAGATCAATAAAACAACAATTATAAGTGAATCCGGCTGAAATAGTACCAAATCATTAGTTTTCGCCTCTTGGTTTGGATAGGAATTCTTCTGATCGACTCAAACAGGGCCGAACACGATCCTACAGAAGTTGGTGTTGAAGAAAGGCAGAATGTTGCTAAGATGAAGCAAACAGAGGCAGCTGAAAACACCGAGGTGCCAATCACTGAGGTAAATTCTGTTTCTGAAAACTTAAAATCGATGGAACAGTGCAAGAAATGCATGGAGACGTGCAAAACCTGTACTGAAAAAGATGAGAAGTTCAGAACAAGAGATCTTGAATTCACAAAAATTGAAAACATTTTCAAAGAAAAATGCAAAGAAATGCTAGAAAAAGAAAAAGTTTTAAAAGAAAATAATGAAAAATTTTCAGAAAAATATAAAAATTAGAAAAAGAAAATGAGATTTTGAAAGAAAATCTTTTGAAAAAGACAGAAGAGTGTGACCAAAAAGAAAATGTTTGTCAAGAAATGAAGAAAGAATATGACTCAATGAAATTAGCATATCACATTACAAAAGAGTCATATGAAAAAGTGAAAGATGAAATGAAATTTGCTCAATCAAGAATGAATTATCTTTCTGAAACAACTAAAGAGCTTAAACGAATGTATGAAATAAAACAAGGTGTTGTTAATTCCTATATTGAGGATGTTGCTAAGCTAAAGCAACAGATTGCTGATTTAGAATAGGACAACAACAGGTTAAAAAGTTATCACGTGTCATCATATGTGCTTGAAATAATTTTCAATATAAAACCGGATGGGAAAGATTCTGAGCAAAACAAGAAAGGCATTGGCTCAGAGTTTCATCAAGTTCCACCACCGGAAAAGTTTGCATTTTATGATGAAGAAAAGGTCGAAAAAGCTTTCAACCTGGTAGATCAATTGCCAGACAACATTGACGTAACCTATTCCAAATCTGATGATTCTCATGATTCAGAGGTGGTAGGTAAGGTCGTTGAAAGTGTGTTGAAAGAAGAGTCAGTTGATACAGGTAAATCTGAATCACAGGATGAAAATGAAGGTAATTTTCATGATGGATATTTGAAAAACACAAAATCCGAGAAAAAATTGAATGAAGATTCAAAAGGATTGGTCTATACCATGATTGGATCAGACAAATTATTCTTAGATGTTGTATTCCCAATTCAGAATGTGATTTCAGAAAAGATTGACAAAGTTTTCAAAATGGTTGAAATTGAAAAATCTGAAATTCCAAAGTTTGCTGGTAAAGGTCACAAAACTTTTTATAACAAACCTAGTTTTAAGAAGAAAAACATGAAGGTTGGGTTGGATTATAAGAAGAAACAGAATTGGAAGAAAAATGAAGTGCCAAATTATCAGGCAAAAATGAGTTTTGTTCATGGAACAACGTCAGAAGAAGAGAAAGAACTAAAATTTAGACGACAGTCTAATGACGAATTTTTAGCTCAAAAGAAAAAGCAACAACCACAGGTCAAAGATGTATCCAAGAGAACATGTTTCAAACGTGATCAAATTGGACATCTTGCACGCAAGTGTCCAAATCTGAAACCTGTGGATGTTGAATTAAAAATAAAGTCTGAAAATGTGGAAACATAGAAATCTGAGGATGTGAAACAAAGGTCAACCAGATTTGATTCGAAACAAACTTGGAGGTACAATACAAACAAGTTTGCTTCAAATCAAAATTGGAAATCAAACCCGAACAGGTTCGATTCAAGACAGACCTGGAATTCTCAAACACCCAGATTCAGAACAACACAAAGTTGGAAAACATCAATTGATATGACAAAACCCCAACAGTTTTGGAAACCAAAAGTTGTTGTTCAAAATCAAAGTGATCAAAAAGAGACACATATTTACAAAAGAGGTACACCGAAAGGTCAAAAATGGCCTGTTAAGAAACAAGTAACTTTGGTAAAAGGTGAGAAAGTTAAAGTTAAAAAAGATAAGGTCTTTGTGAAAGATGACAAAGAGTTTCCAGCATTGAATAAAAATCATTGTGTTGAAATGCCTAAGGTCAAACAGACCTGGACTAAATTGTTCAAATGATCAAATTGTTGTATGTGCAGGTGCTCAACAAAACCGAAGATTGTGAAAATGAAAGTTGGAGCAGCCTGGCACATGGAGAGGAGGAAGAGGCTGCTGGACCCTGGTTTGGTTGAAACATGGAGTTTATTTTCTTTCTGTAAATAAATAAACAATATTTCAAAAACCCTAAAAAATTTGAAAAATTAAAAACCAAAAATATGTTTTTAGTTTGTTAAAAACGTGAAAAACTAAAAATATGTGTTGATTGAATATGCCGAAACCCTCACGGCGGAACAAACATGATTACTTTCACCAGATTGAAAAATGGTTTTCAAACTGTAAAAATCATTTGGTTGTAAATCATGAGGGTAGATTACTTTATGATAGATTTTTTGTAAAACAGCGCACAGTTAGCAGAAAATGGATGGCAAGACAAAGCTATCTACATCGGTTTTTAGGGGGAGAAAAATTTGTCAGAAAATCCAAAAACATTAGAAAATTTGAAAAAGCCAAAAACATGAGAAAATTTGAAATTTGAGTTTTGTGTAAAAAGAAGAAATGATAGTACATCAGTAGACAGTTACAGTATGCTAAAGAAATGTAATAATTAAATAGCGTTAAACAGTCTCACTGATGATATGCCGATAGGTTTTTATACATTTAGTAAACTTTTTCGGGATATAAACCTAAATTCAAACTTGCTTATTTCGTGGGGAACACTACTTGGATATATAGGTAACCCCTGAAATCTCGTTTGAAAGGTCCCTCTTTCTGAGATACTAGGTCTTTATACTCAGTGATATCTGGGGTTTTATTCCGGGACTTCTGCTGAATGGAAGTTCTGACCTAGTCCCCGAATAATACTTTTTGCATTGCTTGAAATATAGTGTCGCCCTCAGCAAAAATGATGAAACAATAAAATTGATAATCATTGTTGTTGAAAAAAAATCCTCTAAAGGGGACACACCTAAAGTCAAACCGTCATCTCTCTGCTGAACGGAAGTTCTGACCTGAGCTCTCACGGTTTCGCATCTAACCCCTTACAGATATCATCTAGGTATATTCACCTATAAGACTGAATATTGGGATCTGGATACGGGAGTATATTCAAGAGGTGGGACACATGAATGAGTTTAAGTTCTTAAAACACCTAATTCGTATCCTGAATCAGTTGAAATTTGTGTGAAAATTTAAGTGGATCAGTATATCGACAATCTAAGTGAATTGTTTAATTCTTAAATGTGTAACTAAGCTCAACGGTACTTGTGACTTTTCATAAACTGATATGATCCTCTAACGCATACTCAAACAAAAATATTGTCTGTAAATATGTTTGTACATATTTCTTTACTGCTTTATATTTTCAGAAAAATATAAAAAGATTTTTGATTCTGCTTTATTTTCGACAACCGATGTCTGAAATGCTGAGTTTCAAAATCTAAGTAAGCTTATTGTGTTTCTGAAAATAAAACAAGTTCATTAATTTGAAACTTGACTTTTATCGAAAATTCAAAAACAGTTTGTGATATATCCAAGGTCATTAGTTTGGACTTGGATGATTAACTGTGAGGGATTTGGATGCTTATATTATTATAGAGCCAGTTTCTGATCCTGTTTGCTAAAACTGCCAAATCTGAAAAGATTGTTGATAGGGGGAGTGATTTAGAAAGTCTGAAAGTGCCAGGTTATGATTCCTGGAAGTTTAAAATGTTGTTACTTATAAAATGTATGAGTGTTGCAGATAGTGTACCAGACTACGATCTTGAAAGCATAGTCTAAGAGGGAGTCTGTAGACGAGCTCAAAGCAAGGGGGAGCTTGTAATCGGAAAGCAAGGTGTCGATCCCGAAAGCACGGAAGCTTGATGAAAGTGGGAGCCTGAAGAAGTTGTTGATAATAGAGCCAGAGACAAGATCCTGGTATAGCAGTTAAAGAGAGAAGCTGATCAAGAAAAGAAAAATTGATGGATGCATACAGTGTTAGACAATTTGGAAAAGATCTTAAAGACTAATCAAGACTGAAGATGTGTCATGATAGAGATTCAACACTGAAGACTTCGTCAATATCCAAGGGGGAGTCTGTTAGTGCACTATGCCTATTGACTTCGTCTTGTATCGAGTCATGTAATAGGATAGGATAGGATAACCAGTGCATGAGGTTCGGGAAACTGATTTTTGAGAAAATGGTGGTGATTCCGCTTGAAATGAACAAGACTATTTCAAGCGAAATCAGAAACAAGTGATTCCGCTTGAAACTGCCATGTCCATTTCAAGCAAAATCTCCACACTATATATAGGTGCACTTGGTTTTTCATTTGTAACTTTCGGACTTGAGTAGCGAAGCTTTGCCGAATTGTCTCCGGGTGCTGTAATTACTATTACATCAATATAGAGACATTATAATTACATCGAGCGTCCATTTCATTGATTCCACCTTTGATTCGGATAAACAATTCTTCTGATCGACTCAGTCAGGTCACACAGCGATCCTACAAAGAAAATGGGTCAAGTGTAATCACAAAATTGCTAAGTCTTCCGATTATCCATGCATTTGACGAGTTAATGAGAATGGGAGAATCAATGTGTTCGGTGATGGAGTTTATTCGGTGCTTAGACTCGAAATCGGGAATTTAAAGTAGTGAAAGTATGTTTATACGGAAGTAATATCTAAGTCCTAAGGTTTGTTTATGACACCATATCAAGTGGTTTCATGGGTCCCAAATTGCCCATTGGAATCATAACAAGAACTCTAGAATCTTTGATATGATAGCTTATGTTTATGACGATTAATCATAGCTCGATTAACATCACAACTCAGCCATGTTTTTATATAATTTCTTATAGTTTATATATTAATAATACACCCTAGAACTAAGTCCAAACAAGTATCATCATAAAGCATCATGTATGTCAAGCATGGAGGTTAGAAATCTAATTACAAGATTCACCACTACACACACCATCATGAAGATTGATGTGCGTGCGGTGTGATATATTTTTATGTATATTTTTAGCCCTTTTTAACACTTTACTCAAGTTTTAAATTTATAAAACACGATATTTTACTAACACCAAACACACATATGGGCAAGTGCACCCATCGTGAGCGTAGTATAGCGTTGGTAAGATACCGAGGTCGTCCAAGGACACAAGAGCTTTTAATACCGGTTTATCCTTAACGTCTAATCAAATCAAAAATTTAGAAAAAGGTTTTAAACTAGAAAATAAAAACTAAAAATGCTGAAAATAAAAAAAAGTAAAAACAGATAGACAAGATGAATCACTTGGATCTGACTCGCCTTTAGTAAGCTTTGATTATTTCCGCACTTTCGCACTTTTTAAGAGATTATCTTAGTTATAGTAGTAGGCCCCTCTTTTGAAGGTGACGTTACACTCAACCCAGTAGTTTGAGTCAGCAAGGATACAATCCTAAAGGTCTGGATTATTGAAAGATAATTAATTAAGTTATTAATGCGTAATGTGGTAGGCCCCTCTTTTGAAGGTGACATTACCCTCGGCTAAGTAGTTTGAGTCAGCAGGGATACAATCCTAAGTAGCCGAGTTATTATTTTAATAGTAGTTTACATATGAGGGGATCAAGAAATTCGAACCCCCACCATCCAATACCAGTGGGTATTGAAGGAGGTCCTACTAAGGCTGACCTAGGTCCTTTTCTGCAGACACTTGGGCACGCCCCCGTGCTCAATGAACATGGGGCGTGTTCAGCGTTCTGTTCTCTTATTTTTGCTTGGGGAGATGCTGCCGAGGGGTCAGGCATGCCACACTTATTCCTTTTTGTCACACCCCCAAAATCCACACACGGAGTAACACCGCTTGGAGGCGTGACATGACCAGGATCAAGCCACCAATCATATCGAACATTTAAATAATAACAAGTAATAGCAAGTGCAAACCAATCATTCAATACAATAGATGTTCAAAATGTAAGTATAGTCTCAAAGTGTAGCGGAAGCATAAGTATGTAAACCCAATGTAAATCATAAGTTCAAATGTTTAAACGTTTAACATGGTATCCACGATCCATGTCCCACAACGACCTGCTCCTCCCTGTGCAAGCTCCATATGTACCTACGGTCCTGCAAGGCATGCAGCAGAGAGTCAACAACTAGTTGAGCGAGTTCACAGTAGATAGTCCAGTAATTGTAATAGTGTGAGTAGCTTTATGTTCGTTCATTAAGTCATGTATCGTATTAGTTCGTATCGCGGCCCTCTAGGCATGTATGCGAAGACTAGGGGAAGTTTCCCAAGTATTCTAGACTATGTATATTTGTATCGCGGCCACCCGACATGTGTGCGAAGTTTAGTGTATAGTTCGCAGCCTTCCTAGGCATGTGTGCGAAGATTAGTCATATTATCGCGGCCAACCCCGGCGTGTGTGCGAAAATCAGTTCTATAAGTATCACTAGTCTAGTCGTATCTTGTCAATAACCCTTCCTCACCCGAGGACCATATAACTAAGTTCCATAAGCTAGGTAAGTACAAGTAAATAATCCAAACCCATTCCCACCCTGGGAACCCCGTGCCTTGGCTGTGTGAACTCACCTTGGTTTGCTCGGCAGATACACAGGAAAGTCAATCAAGCTATAAGGTGGTCAATCACGTCCTAACATGGTTACCATACAAGTTAGGTTCGTATTCAAGTCGTGCACGTATATTCTACACGTATACTAACAGGTTGTGTACAAGTATTGACCATGGCATTCACATGTAATCATGGCAGTTCAACAGTGGTATCACATAAACAAACGGAGTCCAAGTATGCGGCCCAAGTGGTTGGGCTCGTAACAGTGTGCAAAGTCCAAGCGGTGTGCATATGTTCATGGTCTCGATTCCAGACTAGAGATCTCGAGTCGCAACACATGAGGTCTTGACTTGTGCATATATTACTCGAGACTGGGTGGTCTCGAGTCAGATCTAGAGTCGCAACAGGACTCGCAATGCTGGTCTCGAGTTGTGCTGTTTTGTGTCGGTATGGTGGTCTCGAGTCGAGACAGGGAGTTCTCGACTCGCAATCTGTGTCGAGACTAGGTGATGTAACAGACTTCCTGATTTCCTTAATTTGCAGCTCAAACAGTTCCGTAAGATCAGCAAACAGGTTTAGCAGTTTCAAAACCAGATCAAACAACATTCAATTTGGCAATCATGCATATTCATATTACTCTAATTATAATCAAACCAAGAACAGTAATCATCAACCATTCAAATCGGTGGTCTCAATATCTAGCATGCAATCCTAATCATCTTTAAACCATAGCAACGATTTATAACACTAAGCCATATTAACACGGTTCATGCTCTTGGGTTACCGGTTTGCATTCAATATCACGATACAACAAATCGCCTAATCTAACATATCCCAGCCGAGTAATATACAATCGGTTCTTGATTAACATCATGCAAAATTCCAAATTCTATGAACATTATCAATTACCCATGTGGACCGAGTTTATGAACACCAAACATAATCAAACATATAGCCTCCCTAGATCATCATATAAGCTAACACATCCATTATCATGCAACTACTGATTAAAGCACTAACCGGTTGTGTGAAGTGTGTAACTAGATCAAGATGGAAGCCGTGATCCGAAAGGACTTCGATGGAGAAGGTGTTGCCGCCGGGTCCGAGAGAGAGAGAAAGCTCCTAGGGTTTGTGTGTGTTTGTATTTTGCAAGTATGAGGCGTTTACCCCTACTCCTAGTGTTATGCGTAGAGAGGGAGAGTGGGCCGGACCCTTTACACGGGTTGCCCTCTTGGTCTCGAGTCATGCATAGTGGGCCGAGAATAGTGTGGCGAGGGACAAGGTGTGCGGCCCAGTTTAATAACACGTAACACATAGCATAACAAAACATAATATTCCATTACCAACAAACACGTCAACTAATCATGTATAATCCAAACAAGTTACATCGAAACACACAAAGAGAGGTTTGAAATACGAGTTGTCTCATTATCCCCAACTTGAAAGAAATTTCGTCCTGAAATTTGGTACGTACTCACCGAGGAAGCTAGGTAAGTTGTATCGTTTTCTGGTTTTCCTGGGGTGTCACATCCTCCCCCCGTTGATCTGGAATTTCGTCCCGAAATTCCGTGGTAGCTTCAGCCTCAGTAGTGGTTGTACTGTTCGCGAACAATTGGGGGTACTTTTCTTTCATCTGATCTTCGCGTTCCCAGGTGAACTCGGGGCCGCGACGGGAGTTCCAACGAACTCGAACAAGAGGGATTCTCGTGTTCTTGAGGACCTTAGCATCCCGGTCCGTGATTTGAACAATTCCTCGACGAACTGCAACCGCTCGTCGATAGTGAGCTCCTTCAAGGGAACTATGAGGGTCTCATCTGACAGGCACTTCTTCAGATTCGACACGTGAAAAACATTGTGAACTGCACCGAGTTCAGCTGGTAAGTTCAGTCTGTAGGCCACTTTGCCTATTCTTTCTGCAATTTCGAATGGTCCGACATACCGCAGATTGAGTTTGCCCCGTTTGCCAAAACGAACCACACCCTTCCAGGGTGAGACTTTAAGTAAAACCCGGTCCCCGACCTGAAATTCCAATGGCTTCCTACGCTTATCCGCGTAGCTTTTCTGACGGTCACGAGCTGCCGCCATGCGTTGTCGTATTTGTGCAATTTTTTCCGTGGTGTCCACTATAAGTTCTGGACCCGTGATCTGACTATCCCCCACCTTACGCCCGTACAATGCTTCGAATGGAGCGGCTTGTATGCTGGTGTGATAACTGTTATTGTATGAAAACTCCACTAAAGGGAGATGCTTTTCCCAGCTGTTGCCGAAATCAATAATACATGCCCGAAGCATGTCTTCTAGAGTTTGAATCGTGCGCTCAGACTGCCCATCCGTCTGAGGGTAATAAGTCGTGCTCATATATAACCGAGAGCCAAAAGCCTTGTGCATTGCTTGCCATGGTTCTGATGTGAATCGTGCATCGCGATCCGAAATGATAGAGGTGGGCACCCCGTGTCTTGAGACTACTTCCTTCAAGTATATGTCTGCTAGTGTGGAAAACTTGTCCGTTGATTACCAGGAAATGAGCAGACTTGGTGAGTCGATCCACGATCACCCAAATAGTATCGTTCCCCCGCTGGGATTTAGGTAGGCTTGTAACAAAATCCATGGAAATTTCCTCCCATTTCCACTGTGGTATCTTTGGTTGCTGGAGTAGGCCCGCTGGTTTCTGATACTCTGCCTTGACTCTTGCACAAGTCAAGAACTTGCTGACATAGGTAGCGATGTGGGCCTTCATGCTAGGCCACCAATAAGTTGTTCTGATGTCGTGGTACATTTTATCTGACCTTGGATGTACCGAGTAGCGAGACTTGTGAGCTTCTTCCATTACAAGCTCGCGTAAGTTGCCATACAGTGGGACCCAAATACGCCCCGTTACATAGTAGGCGCCGTCTTCCTTCTGTTCTAATCGTTGCCTTGAGCCGCGTAGGGCTTCAGCCCTGACGTTTTCTGGTTTCAATGCTTCTATCTGCGCATCTCGTATCTGTGCAGGAAGACTGGATTGAATCGTAAGTTGTAGGGCTCGCACGCGTCTAGGTAGAGTGTCCTTTCGACTGAGAGCGTCAGCCACAACATTGGCTTTGCCTGGATGGTACTTGATGGCGCATTCGTAATCGTTAAGCAGTTCAACTTATCGGCGTTGACGCATGTTCAATTCCTTTTGCTTAAGGATATGCTCGAGACTCCTGTGATCGGTGTAAATAGTGCACTTGGTACCGTACAGGTAGTGTCGCCATATCTTAAGCGCAAAAACAACAGCTCCCAGCTCCAAATCGTGCGTCGTGTAGTTCCGTTCATGAACCTTGAGTTGGCGCGAAGCGTAAGCAATGACCTTGTCGCGCTGCATTAACACACATCCAAGACCCTGAATGGATGCATCACAATAAACCACGAAGTCGTCCGTGCCCTCTGGCAATGAGAGGATAGGTGCACTGGAAAGTCTATCCTTTAAGTGCTGAAAAGTAGTTTCCTGAGTATTACCCCAACGGTAGGTGACACCCTTCTGTGTCAGTAGTGTAAGAGGCTGTGCAATCTTTGAGAAGTCTTTGATGAATCGCCTGTAATAACCCGCCAATCCCAAGAATTGGCGTATTTCCGTTGGTGTACGCGGTGCAGGCCAGTTCCTGATCGAATCTACTGTTGGTGCACTACATCTGCTGATTACGTCTTGTATCGAGTCATAAGTCTTGAATGTTAGATCTGGGCAAAATATACGAGAAATAGTGAGGTTGTATAAGTTTTAGGGTTATGGATCGCTCATAGGTACATATAGGTAGTTGGACCGCTCATTAGTCAACATGATGGACCGCTTTTGGGACAACATGTTGGACCGCTAATATGTCATGTATATGGATCGCTTATTGGGCATGTCCAATAAGCGGTTCCAGTCACCTATAAATACCATAGGAGCCATCTCATTTGTAACGGTTTCCTGATTTTCGTACCGAGGTGCTGCCGGATTGAAAACAGATTGTACTCATCGTCAAATTAATAGAAAAGGAGTTTAAAGTGATATACAAGCTATTCCTACGTCATTTACTTGTTATTCCGCACCTGTACTTGACGAAAACACCTCTGAACGACTCGTTCGGGTCACCAAACGATCCTACAAGTGGTATCAGCATGCTGATGAAACAATAAAATTGATAGTCGCTGCTGTTGAAATGCAAAAAGATCCTCTAAAGGGGACCCACCAAAAGTCGAGCCGTCATCTCTCTGCTGAACGGAAGTTCTGACCTGAGCTCTCACGGTTTCGCACCTAACCCCTTTACAGATATTAGCTGTGGTATACTCACCTGTAAGACTGAATATTTGGGATCTGGATACAGGAGTATATTCAAGTGGAGTGATACACAATTAAGTTTAAGTTTCTAAAACATTAATATCGTATCTCGAATCAATTGAAATTTGTGTTGAGAATTTAAGAGGACAAACATACTGACAATCTAGGTAAATTGTTTAAAGCTTAATATGAAATCAAGCTTAACGGTGTTGGTGATTTGTTTCATAAACTGATATGATCCTCTTGCACGAACTCACAAAATATTGTGTGTAAATAGTTTATGTCTGCATATTATTTTTTTCATTTTGAAAATCCAAAAAGATTTTGTGTGTGTTTTAGCATAAATTTTGAAAAATTCAAAAAAATTTTCGACAACTGATGTTGGAAAACTGATCTTCAAAATTCCGAGTGCTAAACATGATGAACATCATTTGAGGGAGAGTGTTTGTGTAAATCTAATTGTTTTTGTTAATTCTAACCTTCTTCAAGTGGTTCATCATAGATTGGTGAGGGAGAGTCATGTGTTGGAGCAGTAGTATCTGATATGTGAATCAAGAAAATTTATTTCTGAGTTAAGATTGTGCAGGAATCAAGAGATCTGATCAAGAGAATTAAAGTGTTTTTAGAGCCAGGTTATTTGATTCTAAAGGCCTGTGTAGATCAGACAACGATCCTGAAGATGTTACTAAAGATGTGAATACCAGTAAATCGAGAGGGGGAGTCTGTAGATAGAGAAAGAAAAGCTCGAAGACTGATCAAGACTGAAACTGTGAAGATACAGCATGGTGTGACTCGATAGTCGACTCCATCAACATCTGAGGGGGAGTCTGTTGGTGCACTACATCTGCTGATTACGTCTTATATCGAGTCATAAGTCTTGAATGTTAGATCTGGGCACAATATACGAGAAATAGTGAGGTTGTATAAGTTTTAGGGTTATGGATCGCTCATAGGTACATATAGGTAGTTGGACCGCTCATTAGTCAACATGATGGACTGCTTTTGGGACAACATGTTGGACCGCTAATATGTCATGTATATGGATCGCTTATTGGGCATGTCCAATAAGCGGTTCCAGTCGCCTATAAATACCATAGGAGCGATCTCATTTGTAACGGTTTTCCTGATTTTCGTACCGAGGTACTGCCGGATTGAAAACAGATTGTACTCATCGTCAAATTAATAGAAAAGGAGTTTAAAGTGACATACAAGCTATTCCTATGTCATTTACTTGTCATTCCGCACCTGTACTTGACGAAAACACCTCGGAACGACTCGTTCGGGTCACCAAACGATCCTACATCTACCTTGGATGGATCGACATGGATCCCATCCTTGTTTACCACATGGCCTAGAAAATGGACTTCATGAAGCCAGAAGTCGCATTTTGAAAACTTGGCGTACAGTTGTTCCTTTCGAAGAAGTTCCAAGATAAGCCGTAAGTGCTACTCATGTTCCTCCTGACTCTTGGAGTAGATCAGAATGTCGTCGATGAAAACAATCACAAACTTATCCAGGTAGGGTTTGCACACCCTGTTCATAAGATCCATGAAGACTGCCGGTGCGTTCGTTAGCTCGAATGGCATGACTAGGAACTCGTAGTGGCCGTAGCGAGTTCTGAATGCTGTTTTGGAGACGTCCTCATCCCGGACTCTCAGCTGATGGTAACCTGACCTCAAGTCTATCTTGGAGTAGTAGCTCGATCCTTGCAACTGGTCGAATAAGTCGTCAATACGCGGAAGAGGATAACGGTTCTTCACCATCACCTTGTTCAGTTCACGGTAGTCAATGCACATACGGAAGGTACCATCCTTCTTCTTCACAAATAGCACCGGGGCTCCCCAAGGCGAAGAGCTAGGTCGAATAAAGCCCTTATCCAAGAGCTCTTGTAGTTGCGTAGAGAGTTCTTCCAACTCTGATGGAGCTAATCGATACGGTGCACGTGCTATCGGTGCTGCTCCTGGTGCTAGCTCGATTTGAAACTCGACCTGGCGATGAGGCGGTAGACCAGGTTATTCCTCTGGAAACACTTGAGGAAAGTCGCGAACTATTGGAATGTCCTCCAATTTCTTTTCCTTTGCTGATGCATCGGTGACAAGTGCCAGAATGGCAGTGTGGCCCTTACGCAAACACTTCTGAGCCTTTAGAAAAGAGATGATGCCAACCACAGCACCACTCTTGTCGCCTTGAACCTCGAGAGGTTCCCGACCAGAACGAGGGATACGAACAATCTTCTCTTTGCACAAGATCTCTGCGTGTTGTTGAGATAACCAGTCCATACCAATGACGATGTCGAAACTACCCAAAACTATGGGAATAAGATCGATGGAGAAAGTCTGACCCGCGAGGATAAGATTACACCCCTGAACTATGTGCATGGCCTCTAGACTCTTACCATTGGCTAATTCTACAACATGCTTGGTGTTTAGAAGTGTGGGTGTACGTTTTAACATTTGGCTAACTTTCAAAGACATATAACTTGTATCCGTACCCGAATCAAACAAAACAGTAACATAAAAGTCATCGAGAAGAAACTTACCCATAACTACGTTGGGATCATTCCTGGCATCACCCTGCCCCAGCACAAATGCACGTCCCCTAGCGTCGTTGCCGTTGTTGTTGTTGTTGTTTCCGTTGCCCTGGTGATTGTTGTTGTTGCGGTTCTGGTTCTGGTTCAATTGAGGGCAATCACGTTTGAAATGACCTTCAGCCCCACGCTGGAAACATCCCCGGTTTCCTCGCTGTGGCTGCTGTGGCTGGTTCTGTGGAGCTGGTGGTGGGAGTTGCTGATTCTGATTCGCAGGCCGTGAGCTCCTGCAGTCTTTAGCTTCATGCCCTAACTTGAGACATTTCTGACAACGTTCCTTGCGACACCGCCCACTATGGTGTCTGTTGCACCTATTACATAGTGGGTGAATTCCCCGATATCCACCCTGCCCCTGACTGCCTGATGATTGCTGACTCGGATTCTGGTAGTCATTTGTCTTGCGTTGCTGTGCTTGAGACTGAACAGAAACTGATCCCTTGCTGGAATCCCCATCCCACTTTCTTTTGTTATCGCTGGGTGTAGCAGAAGTAGCAGCTGGAGTGGTAGCACTGATGCGTTTGGGCAGCTTGTTCTGTTCCACCGCCTGATCCGTGAGGCGATGAGCAAGACGCTGAATGTCTTGGATATTGTCGAGGTTTGCCGATTTAACATGGCTCTGAATTTCTGGCGCTAAACCCTTGAGGTACAACTCGATGCGCTTGATTGGAGGGTCCACCATGGTTGGACACAAGATGGCCAGTTCGTTCGACCGTTTCGTATAAGCTTCAATTTCCGATCCTGTCATCTTCAGGTGATAAAGCTCCACTTCCAACTTGTGGATGTCATCACGCGTGCAGTATTCTCGCTTGATGAGTTCTTTAAAATCGTTCCAAGGGGTGGCGTTAGCAGCTGCCAGCCCTAAAATCTGAAGTTGCGCGTTCCACCAGGTTAGCGCAATCCCTTCCAACGTGCCAGTGGCGTACTTGACCCTGCGAGCCTCAGGGCATTCACACATCTCGAACACCGACTCGAGCTTCTCAAACCAATGGAGGAGTTCAACCGCTCCTTCTGTGCCACTAAACGTGCTTGGACGACAGTCCATGAAGTTCTTGAAAGTGCAAACAGGTTGTGGTGCGTGTTGACCTATTGTGTACGAATAGGACTAAGTTAAACACAAGAGTTGGTTTAGGTGTGTAGGACCTAAAGATCCTAGTGTGAGTTATAACTACAGGATATACCTCCTGCTTGTGCGGCTGCAAGTGCCGCAACAACTTGTTTGTTAATGAGAGCCGTCAACTGGGCTTGAGTCATGTTAACGCGTCCAAACATGATCTTCATAGTAAAAGTAGCATAAGTGAGAATGGTTCGGGAGTAGTGCGATGACCGAAGAGTGTAAGCACATAGGCATTCTCATGTAATAGGGTCATGTGTATCTAAGCATACTACGAGCAAAGTTCGATGTAATCTAGCAAGTAGGCAATATAAACATAAACCATATTACCTAGGATGTCGAGTCTTGCACGTGGAGCGAAGCGTCGTTGTGGATCGTTGAGAGCACTGTTCTGGTTATAGTCTGGTTTTAATAAAAACGTTTTTCCCCTTATTAAAACCGAGTTCTCTATAACCAATGGCTCTGATACCAATCTGTCACACCCCCAAAATCCACACGCGGAGTAACACCGCTTAGAGGCGTGACATGACCAGGATCAAGCCACCAATCATATCGAACATTTAAATAATAACAACTAATAGCAAGTGCAAACCAATTATTCAATACGATAGGTGTTCAAAACGTAAGTATAGTCTCAAAGTGTAGCGGAAGCTTAAGTATGTAAACCCAATGTAAATCATAAGTTCAAATGTTTTAACGTTTAACATGGTATCCACGATCCATGTCCCACAACGACCTGCTCCTCCCTGTGCAAGCTCCATATGTACCTACGGTCCTGCAAGGCATGCAGCAGAGAGTCAACAACTAGTTGAGCGAGTTCACAGTAGATAGTCCAGTAATTGTAATAGTGTGAGTAGCCTTATGTTCGTTCATTAAGTCATGTATTGTATTAGTTCGTATCGCGGCCCTCTTGGCGTGTATGCGAAGACTAGGGGAAGTTTCCCAAGTATTCTAGACTAGGTATATTTGTATCGCGGCCACCCGGCATGTGTGCGAAGTTTAGTGTATAGTTCGCAGTCTTCCTAGGCATGTGTGTGAAGATTAGTCATATTATCGTGGCCAACCCCAGTGTGTGTGCGAAAATCAGTTCTATAAGTATCACTAATCTAGTCGTATCTTATCAATAACCCTTCCTCACCCGAGGACCATATAACTAAGTTCCATAAGCTAGGTAAGTACAAGTAAATAATCCAAACCCATTCCCACCCTGGGAACCCCATGCCTTGGCTGTGTGAACTCACCTTGGTTTGCTCGGCAGATACACAGGAAAGTCAATCAAGCTATAAGGTGGTCAACCACGTCCTAGCATGGTTACCATAAAAGTTAGGTTCGTATTCAAGTCGTGCACGTATATTCTACACGTATACTAACAGGTTGTGTACAAGTATTGACAATGGCATACACATGTAATCATGGCAGTTCAACAGTGGTATCACATAAACATATGGAGTCCAAGTATGCGGCCCAAGTGGTTGGGCTCGTAACAGTGTGCAAAGTCCAAACGGTGTGCATGTGTTCATGGTCTCGAGTCGAGACTAGAGATCTCGAGTCGCAACACAGGAGGTCTCGACTTGTGCATATATTACTCGAGACTGGGTGGTCTCGAGTCAGATCTTGAGTCGCAACAGGACTCACAATGCTGGTCTCGAGTTGTGCTGTTTTGTGTCGGTATGGTGGTCTCGAGTCGAGACAGGGAGTTCTCGACTCGCAATCTGTGTCGAGACTAGGTGATGTAACAGACTTCCTGATTTCCTTAATTTGCAGCTCAAACAGTTTCGTGATATCAGCAAACAGGTTTAGCAGTTTCAAAAACAGATCAAACAACATTCAATTTGGCAATCATGCATATTCATATTACTCTAATTATAATCAAACCATGAACAGTAATCATCAACCATTCAAATCGGTGGTCTCAATATCTAGCATGCAATCATAATCATCTTTAAACCATAGCAACGATTTATAACACTAAGCCATATTAACACGGTTCATGCTCTTGGGTTACCGGTTTGCATTCAATATCACGATACAACAAATCGTCTAATCTAACATATCATAGCCGAGTAATATACAATCGGTTCTTGATTAACATCATGCAAAATTCCAAATTATATGAACATTATCAATTACCCATGTGGACCGAGTTTATGAACACCAAACATAATCAAACATATAGCCTCCCTAGATCATCATATAAGCTAACACATCCATTATCATGCAACTACTGATTAAAGCACTAACCGGTTGTGTGAAGTGTGTAACTAGATCAAGATGGAAGCCGTGATCCGAAAGGACTTCGATGGAGAAGGTGTTGCCGCCGGGTCCAAGAGAGAGAGAAAGCTCCTAGGGTTTGTGTGTGTTTGTATTTTGCAAGTATGAGGAGTTTACCCCTACTCCTAGTGTTATGCGTAGAGAGGGAGAGTGGGCCGAACCCTTTACACGGGTTGCCCTCTTGGTCTCGAGTCATGCATAGTGGGCCGAGAATAGTGTGGCGAGGGACAAGGTGTGCGGCCCAGTTTAATAACACGTAACACATAGCATAACAAAACATAATATTCCATTACCAACAAACACGTCAACTAATCACGTATAATCCAAACAAGTTACATCGAAACACACAAAGAGAGGTTTGAAATACGAGTTGTCACACTTTTCTTATATTATTGTTAGTTTTGGCTGCATTTTTGCTTCTTTTGTTCATTTAAGCTCATTTAACCATGAAAATACAAAAGGAAGACAAAAGCACACTTTTTCCAACATTAGTACTAAAAAGGGTTAGTTTTATGCCACATTTGATGTAATTTCTATGTTGCATTTTGCACACATCAAATACCCCCACACTTGAATCTTTGCTTGTCCTCAAGAAAAACTCTTTATAATATGGCTTACACTCCCAAATGGAATTGGTAGAAGAGAAGTTTTTTGGGATTGTCTTGAGTGTCGGGATTCCAATATTTTTATTAGGTTTTATTTTTATGTTATTTACAGTCCTATTCGTCATGATTTTATTTAGAATATTACATAAGATAAATTACTTATTTGGGCATAACATGTCTTTTTTAAAATTCCATTTATATACAAGTTCACATACCTCACGGGAGATCACTTAACACTCGGCCGAAGATGTATTTTTGTGAAACACTCGAGAGCGGCATGGAACTTACTTCTACCATATGCTTGCCAAGAAATCAAGCCTCCTCCTTTTTAACTATACACCTTTGTAAATATCAAGAGGACTTTGGGGAAGGGTTAGGCTTGGGTTAAAGGTAGGTGGGTGGGTTAGTGGTTAGTAGAAAAGGGCGAAAGATGTAAAAAGCGTCGGTTTTCGTAAGACTTTTTATTTTTATGACTTTTTATTCTAATGAAGCAATTCTTCAAACAAAGTTCTTTTTGATGAACTTGTTTGTTTTATTTCTTGGCTTCATCATTTTCTTCTCTTTTTTTTGATAAGGAATGTCATATGAAAAACCGAGCTTTTTACTAAAATAAAGGGTTTAAAATGAAAAAGGGTTTTGGTGGGTAAAGGTTGTTTGTTTTGTGGGTTAAGAAATGAAAAAGGTTTAGCCTCAAAGGGGTTAACTAGGGGGATTTAGGGTAGGTGATAAAAAAAAAAGAAAAAATAATGGTGTTGAAAGAAAAAAGGGTTAGTCCTAATGCCTCCATCATTTACTTACTTGGGTTTAAGTTGGTAAGGACCGGGAATGTATCGTCGTGGCAAGTTCTAGAGTCGTAAGAAACCAAGCGGCTATTCACACAAGAAACGAAAAATGAGCATTCAGTTTAAAGATGTGTATTTGTATGCTTAATAAAGGCTCAAAACTCACTTTTTGTGGGAATGAGTTTTTATGTGATCAAGTATATATAATCAAATTTTAACTAGATTTGTTATGTCGTTTCATAATTTTCTTATGCTGGTTCTTCATATCACGACGCTATCGGTTGTAAATTTGTAAAAATATAACCTTTTTAGAACTTGTAATTCCCAAATTAAACCAAGACAAGTAAAAAAAATAAAAAGTTTTTGAAAAAAAAAATTGGTGTGTGTAGCGGTTCCAATAGAATTTTGTGTAAGGCTTGTAATTAGGACTTGCAAAATTCAAGGTTTTAGCACCCCCCCCCACACACTTAAATTACACATTGTGTAGATCCCAATATCAATCCGGATCACAGTGGTTGATTGTTTTAGTCCAAAACACCTATTGATTAGGTGTTGGTACTATGAAAAAGCTAAGAAGAATCAAGAATAAAGATGAAGCTAATGGTATGATGAATACAACAAGTGTTGTATCCAAACAATAAAATAAATGAATAATGCACCTTGGAAATCTGATTAAGCACAAGAATAGAGATTGAAATGTAAACAACACTAATATTCACCAAAATGAGCCAAAAGCTTGGCTTGGGCAACATTACAATGGTTTATATAGATCCTGACTTGCTAGCATAATTATGATTATGTTGGCATCTTATCTACACTAGGACAGGTTTGCTACTTTCATCTAATTACAAAATATGCCCCAAGACTTTAAAACAAGCTACAAACTATAATAACACTAATCTAGTACAAGTATCAACGATCTCATAAGTTCCAACAATATCCCCCCTAGATCGTTGCATACTTGATTTTCATTCTTCAGTAGTTGTCACTGGATTGTCTACAGCTTTCTTCTCTGGCTCTGGAGGGACTTCTACATTCCCTGCTGCCTCTGGTGTTACCTGAACCTCGGTCGTTGTTTCGGGAGTTTCTTGTATTATAACAGCTTCACTTGTTGATGGTGGATCCTCCATAGTGGCCTCATATGTGGATGAGGCCGGAGGTGGTGATATTGTTTGAGAAGTTGTGGTGGGCTCTTTTGTTGATGAGGAAGACTTTTCTTTCTTTCTTTCGTGCTTTTTCTTCTTTCTTTCCTCCTTTTTCTTTTCACCAGCTTCCTTTCTTTTCTCGATCTTATCAACGAGGTCGAGCATCTCTCTTTTTCTCTTCCAAGCTCTATCCACTGCCCTTTGAAATAACATGGCCTCTTCAAGGTTAGCGTTTCTAGCTCCAACATTTATACGACTTGCAGGGTTAATAACCCACGTCACTTTGCCTTTTTCCTGTAATAGGATCTTTCTTTGTCTTGGATACTCTCCTTCTGGGACGCTAAGGCTTGAAATTTGGGAAACCTTTGTTGCATTCTTTGGCAATTATGCGCTCAAAGTCTCCACCAACACTTCTATCTTCTGGATTTAACATATCCAGTCGGCCAAGTTCGCGTAGATCCCACCTGGGAAGAGAAAAGAGATCATACCCTGTTCGGAAGTACTGAATCACACCACCTCTTCGCTTGACCACAAACATTCCGTTTAGATTTCTATACATCCAGCTAATGATTTGGTCAGTAGCTTCTGTCTTCTCAACAGTTACCACCTGATAAAAATCAGGTAGTTTTTCTCTTTCCTTTTTAACCCATTTGGGATGCTGTGCGGTGAAAGTCTTTCCATCTTCTTGTTCATAAATGACTTCCTCTTCCAATCCCCACTCAATAAATTTTGCAGGCATTTCATCCCTGTCCATTTCTTCTTCGTCGCTCTCGTCTCCTTCAGTTACTTTTTCTGTCGACTCCAGACGACGTTTCTTTGTTTCAGCTTCTTTCTTCTTCCTATTTGCTTCCTCCTCTTTAAAAGCCTCAAAGTGAAAGATATCTGCGAAGGAGAACATGGGCTCTATCTCGATTTTTGCACATATTTTCTTCATCATTCTGTATAACTTTTCTATCCCATGCTGCTGAAACCTAATGTACTTTGATTTTCCAGTGACATAGGCATGCATTTTTCTGTTCTTCTTTCTTTGATCTTTCAACTTTTCTCTTAGGATGTTTGTATCATTCACTTGATTCTTGAGGAGGCGGATTTCTTTAGCTGAAGTTGGACCGATCTCTTTGACAAGTTTATCATATAAATCTTGAAATGGACAAACTCTTTGTGGAGGCACAGGAGGCTTTGAGATCCTTGTTGGTTTTACTTGAGGAAACCTAGAAGGTCCTTCATCTGTTGACTTCTTCTTTGGGGGAGTTGACTTGTTTGCAGAAATTTCTTCTGGATCTGTTAATAATGTATCAACAAAATCATCCAGACATTTCTCGTCTTTCAAGCCTCTTTTCTCTCTTTTCCTTTTCTTGCATTGCATGAATTTTCCGCATGTCTTGAATGTGTTGACGATGTTCCTCTGATTATGCAGCTCTAAAGCTTGCACCCATAAGTCTTTCTGGGTTTTCAGAGGATTTCTTCTTCTTTGGAGGTTCATCATCAGCTGCCTGCTTTCCTTTTCTTTTTCTTTTCAACTGTTCTTCTTCTTTTTCTGCAGCCTCTTCTTCAGCTTGCGCGATTCTTTGTTGTTTTGCTTGAACTGCTTCTCTTTACTTTTTATAAGCTTCTTTTACCAACGGCAGTCTTTCTGCAGTATACATCCAATCATGTAACATCACCCATTCGTTCGTCTTGATCTCTGTATATTATCGACTGGTGGGAACGTGAAATGTGAAGAGGCCTCCATCATGTGACAGTTTGTCATGTTGATCGTTGATTAGCATCTGAATGAAACTGGGATACATTGCCCAAGTATGTCTTCTTACATTCTCGAGCATGTAGTTGAAGATTAGACTTGAGAGGTTGAACTTTTGATTCAAACATAAGTTCAACATCGCTCCCGACCACTCCAGATTCAGGCCGTCATATCCACCTTTACGATGATCTATGCTCATAGCAATTACGTGTACTATGAATCTCCAATCTCACGTGAGCCCATTTCTCTTTATCTCTTTCTTTTGACTGAAGTCTCCCACGTATCCCATGCCACGGAAACCATCCAATACATCGTCCTTGTTTAAGCTGATTAGATCTTGTGCGTTATCTCTCAGCTTCAGAACAGTGCGAATCCTTTCTTCTGTTACAATTACACGTTTGTTGCGGACTGTTGCAGATATCCCTCTGGCTTTGTCAATAGTTTCGGGTTTCGCTGTTTACTAGAACTCTTGAATATGGATTCGATAAATAGGAATTTCTGTTTGAACCGCGTACCCAATCCTGCTTGATTGTATCCATCTTGCCACGTCTTGGAAATCCTATGGTACTTTCTCAAGATTGATACTCTGATTATGCTTCAATGTTTTATCCCACTCGACAATTTTCACCATCCTGTTTCCGACACAACAAACGAGCTAAGTTAGAAAATTTACGACATAAAGATATAATATTCACAACGAGATACTATGATTTAAAAAAAATCATATTAAGAAAAATATTTACACACTAAAAAATACATTTGGAAAATATTTACAAATATATTAGGTTAGATTTTGGTATTAAAAGATATATAAAAAATAATTGAAGGTTAAAATCGTTGATAAACCAAACGTTCATCTTCGCTAATGATAGTTAACGAGACCAAGCAATTTCACCAGCGACAATATTGGATCATGTGTGTTTTCGCCGGCAACGACTAAAGGAAACAATCCAAAATTTCGGTGATGGTTATGACACGGATCAGATGTTTTCGCCGGTGACAGAAGCAGGTGAGGAGTGATTTCGTCGGTAACGAACATGTGATTTCAATTTAATTTCGCTGATGAATTCTGGCGAAGACAGAGTTTGGTCACTAACACCTTCGTCAGCGAAGACATTCGTCTAGGCTGACTTACCGGCAAAATAAACTATTTCGCCGGTTGCTCGAACTCGCGTTCGAGACTTTTGAGATTCCTTGACTCGTTTTAATTTCGCCACGTTTATCGCTACATTCAACATAATTTCGCTAGCATCATCTTTTTCTTGAAAAACCCTACTAAACCCCTAACTGATTTCACCCATTGTTCAACATTGATCACAAACAATCAAGAACCTTGAAAAATCGATGATGCCTGGTATAATCTTTCTCAAATCATCTTAGTATCTACTGATTCATGACATTAAGTTTTGAGTTTTAAAAATAAACATAAGAACTTGAACAAAGAATCATCAATCAGGAAGATTTGTAAGCGAAGAACGAGTGTAGATTACCTATTGACTTGACCAAAGACACATAGCACAATGTAAGATGACAGATGGTCTTGAAAGTGATTATGAAGAATAACCAATTGTATTGTGGAAGATGAAAGGATATTGTTTGAAAAAGTTTGAAATAAGGTCAGTTACGAAATTATATAGGCGTTTTAGGATATCCAGCGAAATTAATAATTTCGCTGGTGTCTTAATTTCGCCGCTATTTGAATGATTACAAACCTTTTTCAAGAACCAATTTAAATACGCTCGTGAATTTCAAACTTTCTCGAAAAACGTGCCCTTTTTAGTTTAAAAAATAGAAATTATGGAATATTCACAGTCTAGAGAAAAATTTGGGCCATTTTGACTCCGAACTTCATTTTTCAACTTTGGGATGATCCATTTTTGCTGATTTTCTTGATTCTTTTGACGCTCGTCGACTTACCTGCAGAAGATCATATTGTCAACACTTGTCAATTTCTTATTTATTATTATTATTATTATTATTATTATTATTATTATTATTATTATTATTATTATTATTATTATTATTATTATTATTATTATTATTATTAGTGAATCAAGGCATAAGAAAAACTGCTTGTATGTTTGTCCGCTTAAATCCATGCATCCTTCTTTCAACATGCCTTTGGAGAGCGCGTTTATCATGTTTTCGGTAATATTGACAAGACTTCTATGGCCCCCACACTAGCTATTGAGAATAGAATCATTACGCCTGTGAGTCCCACATCAGGACATACCCCCACGATCAAGGTATGCACAAAGATTCCTCATAACCGGTGAGTATATTGGATTCATTCGTCTTGTGTTTCAACGATAGAGTTGGGGATCAGGTCAGTACTTTCGTACAGCAGAGATCCTGAAAACTACCGAGGGCGGAGACAGATACCAGATTTGGTACGATTTGTGCATTTTTTGCGCATTTGAATGACTTTCTATGAAAGCTTCTTCAATTTTGGGATTTGGCCAATTTTTGGCTCTTTTCTTGAAAAGATATCATAGCGTCTAGGTCAGCATGTATCTGGATGCAGCAGAAGAACAACTATGATATTTCGAATGAAATACCAATATAAAGACCCGAAATCTCAGACTTTGGCAATCTATCAATGCAAGATTTAAGACCATTAAGCCATATGCCGCAACGTGTTACCCACAAGATGCGTAATGCTTGAGAAAAGCCAGAATCCTTGTGTAGATGTTATGTTTTGCTCCCTAACCACAGTTTACTCGTTGGTGTTGCTGAGTCTACTGACACGTCGTTGCTTGGTACCCCGATTTCTTTTGTTTTCTGTTTTTCAAGAAATGACAAAGTGTTAGCAATTTTCTATCATTTCCTTTAACAGGAGTCAGACACAAGCGTCTAATTTTTTTTTTTTTGATTTTCTGGTATATCCCCCCAAAAATCTTTATTTTCGAAAGTCCATTGCCCGAAAATGAAATTTTATAGTTTACAAAATCTTTTTGGTGGGCAACATTTTACGATACTTGTTTTACTTTTAACAAACATTTTTTTTAATATGGACAAAAGTTAGAGTATTTACGAATGATTTTGGACAACAAGATTCATTTCCATTCAAGGAAATTAACCATTTCCAACCAGGTTACCAGCTGGTTGAATCGGGTTTTATCAAAGGCTTTCGTGAAAATGTCGGCCCGTTGCTGTGTTGTATCCACTGGCACCACTTGAATGAATCCTTTCCCATAGGCATCTCGAATTGCGTGGATTCGAATTTCGATATGCTTTGTTCTGGAATGGTGGATGGGATTCTTCACAATTCCCAGACATGCTTCATTGTCGATGAATATAGGAGTCTTCATGATGTTGATTCCATAATCCAACAACTGATTTTGTATCCAGAAACTTGTGAACAGCAACTGTACGCCGCAGTGTACTCAGCTTGAGCAGTGGAGGTAGACACAGTTGTCTGCTTCTTGCTTTGCCAAGAGATCAGACGATTTCCCAAGAATTAACATCCTCCTGATACAGACCTGCGATCCACTTTACAACCTACATGATCACTGTCAGAATAAGCAATAAGATCAATATTACTATCTTTAGGATACCAAAGACCTAGTTTTGGAGTTCCTTTAAGACAGCGGAAGATGCGCTTTGTGACAACCCTCACAAAACCAGGTATCCGTACGACTTAATTTACTATTAATTGTTGCCTAATTACTGTGCTTAACTGAGATTTCTGATAAACTGCTACTTGATTGTTGATACTTGTACATATCTGCATCATACTTTGATTTCCTGTCACTACATTATTTACTTACTGAACTCTAGTGACAAACATGATGCACAAAAGTACAGTAGCACTTGAACGGATAACCTATTTGACATGCTGATATAGCCAGCATCAGGCAGACACTGCCTCTAAAGGCCTGTATGAGCCAGAAATATTTTACTACACCCATAGTGTGTGTAGGAATACAAGGGTTGTATAATTGCATCTCTAGGAATAAGATACAGAGATTGGATGTGCCAAAAACGTATTTTAAGCACAAAACACAGCACTT
The DNA here is from genome assembly GCF_002127325.2 of Helianthus annuus. Taxonomy (NCBI): domain Eukaryota; kingdom Viridiplantae; phylum Streptophyta; class Magnoliopsida; order Asterales; family Asteraceae; genus Helianthus; species Helianthus annuus. The sequence continues at coordinate 67,922,744 of NC_035448.2, forward strand.
TTAGCAACACACTAGCTTCTAGCTAACTAATAAAGTGCCAAAATACGAGGAATTATTCCTGACACTTTGCAGAATAAATTGTGTCGCTAAAAATATTAATTACGACGCTTAAAGGATTACTTAAGCACTTTAACGGATTACTATCCAACCGAACAACCGGACTATACCCGGAACATAAAAATATTACCAGAAATATTATTGGTATTTTTCTGAGTCAGTTAGGGTCCCTGATTACCCTAACACCCGCCTTATAACGCATTAAACAACTAACGGGGTTAATCCCTAAAAGTAACCGACTTAACCAAACTAAACTCTAACTGAACGATCAAGATCCAACCGGGTGACCCCACCCCCCCCCCCCCCTTTAGGCCGGTTCCATTCTAATGGAACTAGAGGGTACACTTTTTATTATTTTATTAGATTTCGTGGATATCTAGAGGCCTTGTGAACCGATGGACGATAACGCTTAATTTTTCTATATAAACCCTCCACCACTCACAAGACTTCTCACACTTTCCAACACCCACTCTCACTCTCTCTTGCTCCTCTCTTCTCGGCCGAGAGCACCCCCAAGCCATCCATCCGTTTCGGTTTTCGTCTTGCAAGTTCCAAGCTCATACAAGTGTCGGGGATCACGTACGAGGAAGCTTGAAGCAAACGAAAGTTGAAGGACCACGTTCATTTGCTTTTATCCACGCCATTTTCGCCAAAGATCTTCCCTAGCCCCGAGCTAGAGGTATAACATTTAAAACTTGTTCTTGATCGTATCTAAAGTGGTTAAAAGGATTTTTAACGGTTAAAAGTCGGTAACCCATCTTTTGAATCTAAAAAGTCTACTAAAACTCGAATATCATTGGTTAAAAGCATATAACGCGTGTAAAAGTCGTAGTACTTGAATATGTTGGTTATTGAGGCCCGATCTACGATGTGGTGGCTCTTATCATCGTTTAACCCGACTTTGTTAAGATCCCGAATCTTGACATACACTTGTTTCTTTTGGTACAAGGGTTAAAAGGTGAAACTCCACCACACGAGAAGCATGAACTTGTGTAAAAGTGTTTTGACATGAAAAATAGTATTTAAAACGAGCCGATCTACGTATGTATAAGTGGTACATTCGTAGAACCAAGTGTCGAGAAAATCATGTTTTATATAAGTTGGATAACATGTTAACAAAGGTGATTTTTATAAACTACAAGTGTATAAACACTTGTGAAACGAAAAGATCCGACAAAATAACAATTTTTATAAAAGTTGTCGGGAAGTTGTAAAGGATGATTTGTTCTAAAAACGGGGTTTTTGCAAGACTAAACTATTTTATACATAGATCCACTAAATGTAACGAGATCTACACAATAGTTTTAGAAAAACTACAAGTTCATGTAATATTGTGATTTTACATACTAGTCTACAAGTTTGAAGTGTTGAAACTTGTGTAATGTGTTGGAAATTGATTGGTTGATTTAAAAGAATTGTTGAAGTGATTTGTAAAAGAAAATGATACGCTTGAAAGCGTGGCCACCTATAGTTACAGGGGAAACTCTGGCGAAATTTTCTAAAATATAACACTTAGAATTATTTACAAGTGTTAGACTACTTTTGACATATTTTCAAATATATTTCGCCATGACTTTATTTACAAATATTCGGAGGTGGGGTTTTCAAAAAATAAACGTGATAAATATTTATTCGATAAATATATTTTTCACAACACTGTTTATGATTATTTTGTGAAAATGTATAAATATTATTTTTAGAGTAAAAATAATATTTACTAACTTTGTCGAACCCAAAATAATACCAACGCCTTTACGACAAACATATAAGTTACAATGGTAATTACTATTACCACTTAATCGCCAAAACGTAACTTACGCTTTATACGGAAATATTCACGAATGCGTATCTTGTCAACGTATTATTTTGGAAAGTATTATGTAAAGAGAAAATATATTATTTTTGAGAAAAATAAATATATTTTGGAATGAGAAACAAAATATATTAAGTGAGACTTAATATTATAAACACGCACATGTATTAATTCCCCCATCCTTGGGAAGGAGATTTTCTACCAAGTATATACACGGAACGGTTGTCTAACCGTTTCCCGAAAATGTAAACTATAAAGCTAAGGCACGGCCATCCGTCTAATAGAATTAGCACATGTAGGTCGTTGCGCAGCAGTTGGATATTTGGATTACTTGGTATTGTGACGCACTCACTGTGAGTTCATGTCCCCCTTTTCTCTTAACTGTTTTCAGTTTTATAAACTGCGGGGGTGAAATACATGTTACAATGATTATGAATATGTTTATACATGGTATGGTTAGCGTAAGGAGGTTTACTACTTAGATCATGTGAGTGGGTAGGGACAACTTGAGGCCATTAATCCTCGTAGTAGGACCGAGGGACAGGAGCGGTAGATCTATCTGGGTGTAGCGAGCCCAGCCCCAGGTCCAGCATAACGGACCTCGGGTGACTTAGTGCCCGACGCATAAATTCGCTAGGTTTGAGTCATCCCTACTTGCACTTCACACATATCAATGGCCTTGCAAACCATTGGTGATCTCTTTTTCCTTATTTGCTACATACCAGGTTTTTGATAAAGATAAAGGTTTGTTTACGCACTTTCGCATGAACTCGCTCAACATTATTGTTGATTTTTCAACTTACATGTATTTCAGGAAATTAACGATCTGGCGCGGTATGGCTTGTTTTCCGCTGCATTAGGCCCGAGGTCATCCAGGGTTCGAGACTTGTGACTCTTTCCTGGACAAGTCACAGTCCCTGAACCATGTTTACTTAAAGCTGCATTTGTAATGTTTAGACAAGTTATGGTTGTTGGGTGTTAACCCATTAAGACAATGTTTCATATTTTTATTTTTAATGGATGATCTTGCATATTTTTTTTTATTTCATATACCTTGTTATGATTAAGCTATGGTATTAAGAAGTCACACCAAATTAACCACGCTTCCGCAAAGCCAGGGTGTGACAGCTTGGTATCAGAGCTCTGATCATAGCGAACTAGGATTCCTTCTCGAGTCTAGACTATGATCACTAGGGCTCTCACGAAAACATTTTTACTGCATACCACTTAAGTCCAGATCCAAAACGTTTTTATAAACAAATGTTGAGCATATTTTATTTATTATTTTTAGGCTCAGTCTGGGAGGCTGAGGCTCGGTCTGGGAGACTGAGGCTCGGTCTGGGAGGCCGAGGCTCGATCTAATGGATCGAGGTAGTTGTCTAGTGGGACTAGGGAGTCAGTCTGGGAGGCTGGGAGAATTTGCTAGTGGGACTAGGGAGTCAGTCTGGGAGGCTGGGAAAGTTTGCTAGTGGGACTAGGGAGTCAGTCTGGGAGGCTGGGAAAGTTGGCTAGTGGGACTAGGAAGGACAGTCTGGGAGGCTAGTGGGACTAGGAGGATTATGTGATTATTACTTGGTAACTTGTATGATTACCTGATTTACTGATTATTTGTGCATACTTGTGATTGTGTTACAGACACATGGATACATCAGGCACCGGAGACTCAGATACCACTGGACCTCTACCCATAGTGTCGGATGACATTGTGTCATCGGAGCATGAGGTGCATACCTCAGACTACACGAGCACGGATGATGATGACTTCCAGCCGTTCGCTCTACCCGACGACGTTGATGAGCATACTGATGACTCCCTGCCCTTCGCTTTACCCGAGGGTGCCTATGAGCCTATTGATGGCGATCCTGCTGAGTATCTTCCCCTTGTTGTGATTCCAGCTCCGATTCCTCTTGCTTCTTATCCAGCACACGAGCTATTACTAGACGCCGAGGCTGACGGCGACATTGATCTCTACGAGGACGAGCCTTTTGAGGACGAGGTTCCTGATGCAGCCCCTTTACCCGCTGGCAGTCTCTTGATGATCGCTGGTGCCCCAGCTGGAGACTCGCCCGTCCACTCACCAGTCCCAGACTCTTTTGAGTCTGTGGCATCTGCTCCGTCTCACGAGGTGAGCACTCAGCATTTTGTTCATGACTCGGACCCCGATCAGGCGTCTTCTGCCGCCCCCATTCCGAGCCTTGTATTTGAGCACGACGATATTGAGGATTCCGATCCCGTTTTTCCTCCAGGATTTGATCCTGACCGCGACATTGAGTATATTCCTATGGACCATCATATGGAGGACCCTGTTGATCCCGTCGATCCTATTGATCCCTTTGATCCAGAGTTTGATTTTGACATGGCTTTTGACGACCCGGAGCCTGCCGTAGCCCCAGAGCAGGCAGCTGCTTTCGATCCTGTACATGAGCATGACTTGGTACATGCTGACGTTCCTGTTGAGCCCGTTTTGGTTGACCCGCCAGTTGGCGATCTTCCTGTTGATGATGTCCCTTTGTTAGCTGCTGATCATGCTGTTGATCCTTTTGTTGACCCACCTTTGATTGCTGACGTCCCTGTTGACCATCATATTGATCATGTTGATCCTGCCATTGCTCCTTTTGATCCTGTACCCATTGAGCCTGAGCACGCTCTATTTGCAGAGCATATGGATCCACCCGATGAGGAGGCTCAGCACGGTTGGATACCGGCTGACGAGGATGTTCCACCACTTCCACCACATCACACTGAGGCACATCATACTGATTTTTCGTTTCAGATCCCACCATTTGTACCTCCAGCAGGGCCTGGAGAGGGCTCTTCAGCCCACCCCTTTGGGCACATACCGATGCCTATGCCTTTCATGCCTCAGATGACACCTGTTCCATCCTCTGTTCATGTAGCACCATTCGATCCCACCAGCATGCCACTGCTTTGGTCATCTTCCTCACCGATGCCACCTACTGATCCATATCATCCATTCCATATGGGACATACCATAGAGGACGTCTTGATGTCCTTTGTCCATCAGCATGATTCCCATACACAGCGACTCCAGGAGCTCGAGAGAGCTCAGCTATCTTTTGGTCCATATCTTGGTCAGACATCTTCATCTTTTCAGCCTTTTCGATCATTACCTCCTGACTATGCTGCCCGACTTACGACCTTGGAGCAGCAGATTGCATCTGTTATTCGCACTCAGCAGGCGATGGAGGAGGATTGGCTTCATTTACGCCGCTTACTTTACGCTCACTTTCCCCCTCCTCCACCCCCATCCGCATAGGGCTCATTGGTGCCATAGTGGTAGGCGATGGTGAGACGACCGCGATTGTGACTGCACAGCCTTTTGGAGACCATCTGACGATACTGATTTTTGTTGATATTTGTTGATGTACTGGATGTATGTGACACTGATGTGATATTGTTTTTGACAGGGGTGATGTAGCCCCTATTTGATTTGTGATTATATGATACAGTGACGTACTGATACCCTTACCACATTATGGTCTCGATATATATAACAATCGCCGTATTCTCACCATATCTGATTCACTTGATTGCTTATTTATGTTTTGGGACATGGGATGTTGTATGTATGATATTTTCAACATGGGATGTTGGGACATGGGATGTTGTATGTATGATATTTGCAACATGGGATGTTGGGACATGGGATGTTGTATGTATGATATTTGCAACATGGGATGTTGGGACATGGGATGTTGTATGTATGATATTTGCAACATGGGATGTTGGGACATGGGATGTTGTGTGTATGATATTTGTGACATGGGATGTTGGGACATGGGATGTTGTGGGGGATATATTGATAACATGAGATGTTATATGCTATTACTATTACTATATACGTATGTTTATTATGGCCTAATCGACGTACGCATCTTTAGAAGATGGCCCCTAGACGACAACCTCAGCCGATGCCTACTACTCAGGACGAATTACAGCAAGTCATTGCTGCCGCCATTGCTCAATATGCTGCCTCGCAAGGAGGACCAAGCGGAAGTAGCTCGAACATCAACGGCAACCAAAATCCTCCTCATGGTAACCCTAAGTCATTAAGACATACCATGGCCTAAATGGATTCCTTTAGCAGATGCTAATGCCGTTCCTATGATGTAATGTATGTGCAGGGTGCACCTACAAACAATTCTTGGACTGTAAGCCCATAAACTTCGACGGCACAGGTGGTGCTGTTGCTTTCGTCCGCTGGGCAGAGAAGACCGAGTCCGTACTTCGCATGAGCAAGTGCGCTGTGGATCAGCAAGTCACTTACATCTCAGGGCTATTTGTGGATGGAGCCCTATCCTGGTGGAATCTACAGGTCCAGACCTTGGCGAAGCTGCAGCTTACGCACTGAACTGGACAGAGTTGAAAGAGCTCATGCGCAAGAAGTACTGTTCTCGTGCTGAAATTCAGAGGTTAGAGACCGAATTCTGGCACCTAAAGATGGAAGGTTCCAAGATAGCTGCGTATGTCCAGAGGTTCCACGATTTGTCGCACGTGGTACCCTACATGGTTACACCGGAGTTCAAGAGGATTGAACGCTTCATCTGGGGATTGGCTCCTCAGATAATCAACATGGTGACTTCTTCCAAACCTGCAACCATCACAGAAGCCATTGATCTGAGTGTGGCTCTCACCGAAGAGGCGATTCGGTTGAACAAGTTTGATGGGGTTGAGCCCAAGAAGAAAGAGACTCATGTGGAGTCATCTGGTGGTAATAAGCGAAAGTTTTCGAGTTTCAAGCAAAGCACCGGGATGGTGGTTAAAAAGGGAGAATCGAATGCGCCAGCTCAAGATTCAGCTGGTGGTAGAAAGAAAGGGAAGGGATACATGGGTGCACACCCCAAGTGCAACTCATGCCAAAAACATCACTCTGGTCGTTGCAGCCTGAGAGTTTGTGAATCATGTGGGAAGACTGGTCATACCAAGGATTTCTGTTGGGCTAATGCTGGCCGGGGAGGCCAAGGAGGAAATGGGAATAGGAACAACCGTGGTGGTGCTGGGAACCGCCCACAAGGAAACCAGGGAGGTGATGGAAACCGTGCCAACAATGCTAACCAAGCGGGCGCCATGAATCGGAACCAGGGAAACCATCAAGCTGGAAACAATGGTGGGAACGGGCAGAGGCCCGGATGTTTTAATTGTGGAGATCAAGGGCATTTCAAGAGGAATTGCCCAGAATTAAACCAGGCGCGCGGAAGAGTATTTAACATGGAAGCCAGGGAAGCGCGCCAGGATCCCAATGTTGTCACTGGTACGTTCCCTGTAAACCAACGCTATGCATCCGTTTTTTTTTATACTGGTGCCGATTATAGCTTCGTATCGTTAGAATTTAAGAACATGCTTGGTTTAGCCGCTAGTAAGTTAGATATTCCATACTCGATCGAATTAGCGAATGGGAAGTTAGTAGAAGCTAACGAGGTGATTCGAGGTTGCGTAATCGAGCTGGGAGAGCGTGAGTTTGCTCTCGATCTATTACCAGTCCAGTTGGGAAGCTTCGACGTGGTAGTAGGGATGGATTGGTTATCGAGTAACAAGGCAGAGATAGTTTGTCACGAGAAGATTATTCGTATCCCGACCGATGATGGTGAGACCATTGTTGTTCATGGGGAGAAGCGTGAGACGCCGTTAAGGATGATTAGCTGCCTGAAAGCGAGAAAGTGTTTGCAGAAAGGATGTGTTGCTTTTCTGGCACACATTGTGGATAAAAAGGCTGCTGAGCCAAAGATCGAAGACATCCCTGTCGTGAGGGAATACCCAGAAGTCTTTCCAGAAGACTTGCCTGGCTTGCCACCTCAAAGGCAAGTGGAGTTTCGCATCGACTTAGTTCCAGGCGCTGCGCCTGTGGCTAAGGCACCTTATAGACTCGCTCTGTCTGAGATGCAAGAACTGTCAACACAACTTCAAGAGTTGTTAGACAAGGGTTTTATCCGCCCAAGCTTCTCGCCTTGGGGAGCTCCAGTTTTGTTTGTGAAGAAGAAGGACGGTAGTTTCCGTATGTGCATCGACTACAGAGAGTTGAACAAGCTGACAATCAAGAATAGGTATCCCCTGCCAAGAATCGATGATCTGTTCGACCAGCTTCAAGGTTCAAGCTTCTATTCAAAGATCGATCTTCGATCTGGATACCATCAGCTACGGATACAGGAGGAGAGTATCCCGAAGACAGCCTTCAGGACTCGATATGGACACTACGAGTTTCTGGTTATGCCGTTTGGTTTGACAAACGCACCTGCAGTGTTCATGGATTTGATGAACCGAGTTTGTAAGCCGTACTTGGATAAGTTCGTGATCGTATTCATCGATGACATCCTGATTTATTCGAAGACGAAGGCTGAGCACGAGCAGCATCTTAGAGCCATTCTAGCGCTGCTAAAGAAGGAACAATTGTACGCCAAGTTCTCTAAGTGTGAGTTTTGGCTACGTGAGGTGCAATTCCTTGGGCACGTGGTGAATGGAAATGGAATCCACGTGGATCCAACCAAGATCGAGGCGATCAAAGATTGGGAATCGCCAAAGACGCCAACTGAGATTCGGTAATTCTTGGGTTTGGCTGGCTATTATCGAAGGTTCATCGAGAACTTTTCTAAGATCGCTCAACCGTTAACGCTCCTCACGCAGAAAGATAAGAAGTTTGATTGGGGAATCAAACAGGATGAGGCGTTTCAGACATTGAAGGATAAGCTTTGTAACGCGCCAATATTAGCTCTACCAGAAGGCACTGATGATTTCGTGGTATATTGCGACGCATCGCGTCAAGGATTGGGTTGTGTGTTGATGCAACGCCAAAAGGTTATCGCCTACGCATCACGCCAACTGAAGGTGCATGAAAAGAACTATACCACTCATGATTTGGAGCTAGGCGCAGTGGTTTTTGCCTTGAAGATCTGGAGACACTACCTTTACGGTACAAAGTGCACAATCTTCACAGATCACAAGAGCCTCCAGCATATATTCAATCAGAAGGAGTTGAATATGAGGCAAAGGCGATGGGTCGAGTTGTTGAACGATTACGACTGCGAGATCAAGTATCATCCAGGGAAGGCGAATGTGGTCGCTGATGCCCTAAGTCGTAAAGAGAGAATCAAGCCCATAAGGGTTAGGGCTATGGAGATGATAATTCAGACCGACCTTTCCTCGCGTGTTCGTGCAGCACAGAAGGAAGCTCTCAAGGAGGGAAACCTTGAGGAAGAATATCTCCGTGGGATAGAGAAGATATTGGTGCCAAACAGGGAAGGAACATTGTGTTCTGGGAAAAGGATTTGGGTTCCTCTGTTTGGTGGTTTAAGAGAGATTATCTTTGATTAAGCTCACAAGTCACGGTACTCTATCCACCCTGGAGCGGATAAGATGTACCAGGATCTTATAGATTATTACTGGTGGCCTAGGATGAAGGGCGATGTTGCTATTTACGTGAGCAGATGTTTAACTTGCGCCAAAGTTAAGGCGGAATACCAGAAGCCTTCGGGACTTCTGCAGCAACCAAAAATTCCCCAGTGGAAGTGGGAAGAAATCTCTATGGATTTTATTACAAAGTTGCCAAGGACGCCAAAAGGCCATGACACTATCTGGGTGATAGTGGATCGCTTAACGAAGTCAGCACACTTCTTACCTATCCGCGAGAAGGATAATACAAGCAAACTGGCCGAAATCTACATGAGAGAGATTGTTACACGCCATGGAGTACCTCTCTCGATTATCTCTGATAGAGACGGGAGGTTCGTATCGAGGATATGGCAATCCTTCCAGGAAGCTTTTGGCTCAAAGCTGAATATGAGCACAGCTTTTCACCCGCAGACCGACGGCCAAAGCGAGCGGACGATTCAGACGTTGGAGGACATGCTGAGAGCATGTGTGATGGATTTAGGCGGTAGCTGGGATAAACATTTACCCCTAGTTGAGTTTTCATACAACAACAGCTACCACACCAGTATTGGTGCCGCGCCATTCGAAGCTTTATATGGGCGCAAGTGCAGGTCGCCGCTCTGTTGGTCTGACGCAGGCGATAGACAATTGGTAGGTCCCGATGTAGTTCAGGAAACTACAGATAAGATTGCGCAAATCCGAGATCGCATTAGTGCGGCTCGTGACCGTCAGAAGACCTACGCAGATCTGAAAAGGAAACCTCAGGAGTTTGAGGTTGGGGATATGGTGTTGTTGAAGGTATCACCCTGGAAGGGTGTGGCACGATTTGGGAAACGTGGGAAGTTGAATCCGCGCTACATTGGTCCTTTCAAGGTTTTGGAAAGAATTGGGACCGTAGCATACAAGTTGGATCTACCTGCCGAGCTGAATAATGTTCACGATACATTTCATGTATCCAATCTGAAGAGAAGTCCAACTCAAGTTAACGTTGCCATTCCTACCGACGAAATTCATATTGATGACACGCTCCACTTCGTTGAAGAACCTATCGAGGTCACGGATTGGAAAGTTAACAAAACCCGCCGGAGCAGTGTTAAGCTCGTCAAAGTTCGCTGGAATGCTAGACATGGTCCTGAGTTCACCTGGGAGCGTGAAGATCGGATGAAAGAGAAATACCCCTGACGTGATGTCGTGGGTCACGCAAATTTAATCCCTAAACAACTGTAGTTAGCGGTAGTAGGGTATCGAACTCAGGGAGTATGTGGAAAATGTGTTGATTGTGTAGCTTTGTATTTATACTAAAATTAAACTAACTTGCAGAAAATTAAAATTCAAGATTGTGGATTGTTGTTTTGGAAAACTAAATTAAGAACTAATTCAAATCAAAGTAGGTTGTAAACAATTAGGAGAGAACAGTGATCACCCTAAGATTCAGTTTCTTCGAACAGTTGTGTGCAATTTCACTAGAAAGAGTTACATAGACATAACTCGTGTATGTGTGATTGAAGTGATAAAAGGGAACAAAGTACTCGGATTAGATAATGCGAGGTTGTTTCCCGATGACCTATTAACCAATAACCAACCCTAACCCTTCCCGTGATATCTCGGTTGCCAACGGCACCAAGAACGTACGATCGAGACTAGAAATTGTAATATGGATTAACACGCTACAATCAATCAAACATACACCATGACATTCAAGCAACGCAAGATATCATTCTAGAAATGCAGAAATTTAACACACAAAAGTCTTAGAAACATTCACCTAGGATGATCACCGAAGAGTTTAGCCGGACATGGCTCGGTGAATCATCATCAACATCAATCTAATGTTCATAAAGATTAAAAACACAAACCGAATGTTTAGAAATGTTCACAAACCAAGCAAGTACTCCAAATTCGCTCCCAAAGTCTCCAAGAACCGTCAATGATGAGATAATACCAAAAGACACACAAAAAACGAGTATATTGTGGCAGTTACACATTTCACGTTCAGGCACCACCGTAAATTACGGCTTCACCGTAATTTACGGTGGCCATCAGATTGTTACGGTGAATCAAGCCTGTGTTACGGTGCAGGAATCAACAAGAATCAAGTCTACCGTAAATTACGGTGGAGCCGTAATTTACGGTACTCAGCATCCTTGACTCCTATGTTTTGTCCTGTGTTCTTCTCTCAACCCGTTTTCCACCAAAGCATCCATAAGCTGCCTTTTATCCATCTCTTATCTCCTAATTCGCACCTGAAACATAAGCATCGTAGTTATCTAATTCAAGATAATTACGCGGTTAAATGGAGGATTATTTCATATCTTAACATGCTTAAGGGTTGTCCCAAGGACCACCCGTCACATCCCCACACTTAACCGTTGCTTGTCCCAAGCAACTCATCAACATAGCTTCGAAACAAGTGATCAAATCAGCCAAACAAATCATGCAATTTCTTTACCAACCCCTTTTTTTTAATGCCCCAAGCAATACACCCCTCACAATTTCTCTCCTCTCGGCTACAAGTGGAAACTAGCAAAGATAAGCTAGACACACACTAGGCAAACGGGTGGTTGCGCAATCATAAGCTTGTACCTGAATCAACTATCCTCCTATAACGGGTCAAACATGAATGCAAATCAAAAGGGGCTTAAAGGTTGTAATGTGGCTAGGTGTATGGGTAGGAAATGGAATATATATGAGTAGCGAAAATTCGACCCGGTCTTTTTATTACAACTACCAAAAACAACTAACAATGCATACTACTATATACAAGACAATGAAACCTTCCTTTTTTTTTTCTTTTCATTTTTTTTTTCATTCAAGCACACAATACGATAATACACTAACCATGACTATTTCAAACTCATAAACTACTAATTATATCACTAATGCTATAAGACCGGGTCAAATTTGGGTACATTTTCAAGTAAGTAGCTAGGGGAAACAAATGATAGGCTTTAGGCACAAAATTGGGCAACTAAATGACCAAACCCCCGCCCCTCTCACTACCATGCTCATATATATAACTTATGAGGTCCAACCCCCCAAATCCCACACTCACTCACACAACCGACGAGGCTACCTAATGCCCTTATCCTTTCTACATTCATGTCTAACAAAGATTCAAATTGCATTCAAGCACAAGTTCTAACACACCCCCACCCATAGCCACTCTCATCAAAGATTATTTATATACACGTGTGGCTACAACTCTTACCAAGAATGAAAAGGGTAATAAGGGTTGCCGGTGTATTGACTTGGGGATAAATTGGGGCGAGGCGACAAGATTTCACATTGTTTTGCTCGGCTTAAAATTTTTTCAAAAATCTTCAAAAAATTCCCCCCATCCCCACACTTGGGATACATTGTCCCCAATGTATGGTCTGGGAGGTTTTGATCACTACTTCAATCAACATCCACAAGAAGCTTCTCATCTCAAACCCCAAATTTCTTTTTTTTTTTGTATTTTTTCATTTTATAATTTTTTTATGTTTTTCATTTTAAACACAACACCACCAACCAACCAAACCCAACAATCAATCATATGATCAATCACCACCCATCCTCCCACCATAATCAACATAAACCAACAAATATATACAAACTATACAAGAGAGAGAATACCACCTGATCAATAATAACGCGGTCCTGGGGGCCCAAAAATGGACGACATCATATCGCTCCATTCTCCAAACCCGAACGATCCGCTACTGCTTCCCTCTTGTTGTTGTGGTCCCTCTTGCCTTCTTGGATCAAGCCACTGAGAATGGTGGAGTTGTGGAGTCGGATATGAAACGCTGCCATCATACGGTGGCAATGAGGCATAATCCACATGTTGTGGATCCTCAACCACCGGCCTTCCGGCATGCCAATCCGCATGCATCCGCCTCATCTGATCATCGTGATATCGGTTATTCATTTCCACCTCCTGCGAATATGCGTGGGTCCGGTGCCATAATTCATTGCGGTCGAAGCTATGTTTAAGCGCCCGCTCAATACTAGCGCTATTCCGCGTACCTTGATCAAATAACGACCTCTCCGAACCCGACCAAGTATCAAAGATGGCCGCCGGCGGGCGTTGGCTCTCGATCACCTCCTGCATTGAACCACTATAAGCCCACCCCGGCTCATATGGTTGCTGCGCATAGTCGTAAAATGTGCCACCATGACCACCATGAAAAGCCCCAAAACCAACATTTGCACCACCCGTTGGCTCGTCTGCGTAATCATCATCCCCACTCGGAATTAACTCTTCATCGCTTTCAGGTTCATCCGGTTCTCCCGGTAACAACTCCCTTGCACCTAATTTCAACGCCCTCCACCGTTGACCCTCCGATTTCAGCTTGTGATAACGTTCAGACGAAGTGTACGTCCAAACGTTTCCCAACCTATCCAAAGTAAAAGGCAAGTGCCTTTTCGTTAAACCGCGGTCTTCAGATGTGAGTGCCTTCTGCTGTTTCATTAAGCCCGTTATGATGCGGCAGTACGGGACAATGTCTCTCCCGTATTTGTTCCGGCATATCCACAAATGGTGCATGATCAGGTAGCGGATTGGAAACCGTGGGGACCCGTGCATCAATGAGTACAGAACAGGTATCTCTGGAAACCTCACCTGTTCTTTATCCCCTCTCCTTGGGATGACATTAAGTAAACAGATCGTATGCAAGAGCTTGGCTTCTATTTTCAGATTTTTTCGGTATAACACGCCACCATACCTACCGGGCAAAAACAAATCAGCCAACATACTGTTCCATGTCACGTGCTTCTCAGGTTTGAGCAATAAATCATCAAGCGTGGGAATCATGTACTCCCTAGTTGGAAGGCTATCATATTTTCCCAACTTCTTCAACGTATCGAATGACATTTCAACTGGTACCCCATGTACCGTCCCAACCAACTTCATTTGTGATGGCCTGTGGAAGTTGTGACATTTAAGCGTTGCCATCCACTCCTGAATCTCAGTCAAAAACAAATTGCTCTTATCCTTATCCCAACACTTGAGTGCTCCTTCCCAACCCAAAGCACGGAACTTGTCATACACCCCGAACTGGCCCAACTGAGGCTCATCAACATCTCTTTCACAGATGAATGCGGCCGCTTTATTCTTTAACTTGTTCATGCAGTCGTTATACAGAGTTGGCTGCCAAATTTCGGGTTGGTCATCCAACGACCCCGAATTCCACACCGGTTTATCTCTTGGGTCTAACTGCATCTCTTCTTCTTCCTCGCTTTCGCTTTCACTAACCCTACCAAGATATTGCCTCTTCTTTGACGGCTGCTCCTTTTCCTTACCCTTACCCCTTGATGAGGATGAACTTGAACCCGGCTTTTCCTTTGTCTTTGCCATTCCTACACACATGAAAAAACAACAAAATAACACAAAAATTAACATTCTTTTCACAAATCATCCCCACACTTGCTTGTTGCCATGGTTGTAGATGTTAGTGAACCCAAAATGTATCAAGGATTTTTCAAAAATTGGGCATGGTGTCTCTACAATGTAGAACATCCCAAAAGTTCACTACTTTAACCATAATTCCTACATCTACAACCATCAACCATGTTCAATAACAATTCCATACTCATATCCTAGCAACAAGCAAGTGGGCAAGAACATATAACCTAAATCACCTTGTTTTTCACAATGCATCTCCATAATAGAGTAAAATAAGTGTTCATACCTTGTTTCAAGATGAGAGGATGCTTGTGAAACTAAAAATCCCAAAACCCCCAAATTATCTCAACCTAGGGTTTCAAACTTCGACCCCAAAACCGCGTTTTCTCTGGAATTCCTCCTCACAATCATGAAGCTTGTGAAAAATTAGTCGATTTAGACCAAAATCTCACTTGATTTGAGCAAGGATTGAAGGTTTTATGAAGAAAAGAAGGTGGAAGAAGAAGAAGGAGGATGTGGGTTCTTGGAGAAGAAGAAGTTGGTGGAAAGTGAAGAATGAATGAGTGGATGGGGTTAATGCACGTGAATATGATTGTTTATTTTCGGGTTTTTTATATTTTTTTTTTTTTTAAACACGGAACTGAACCGACGGAAACCATTTCATCGCGTACCGTAATTTACGGTCTCACCGTAAATTACGGTGAGACCTGGATGACAAAAATGCACCGTAATTCAGGCTGTTTCCACCGTAAACCTCACCCAATTTTTTTCACCACCGTAAATTACGGCATTACCGTAATTTACGGTAAACTCTGGGCTTCCCTTTTCACCGTAAAACAGGAGGTTTTCACCATAAAATTCAAAAAATTTTTAACAACCACCGTAAATTACGGCTCCACCGTAATTTACGGTGGACACTGGGCATGTCCATTTTGGTAAGACTTTGAAGTTTATGTGACTAATTTTTTAGATTTTTAAAATTTTTCGATTTTTTTATGTTTTTTAATTATTTCAAAAACTTGGAAAATCACCCTACCCCCTCAAAAATCCCGTGTTGTCCTCAACACGATGTAAGAGCAATTCGCGACCCGAACTTCCCCACACTTGTTTCGAACACGGACTTCGAGGAACTAAGGCAATTGTGCAACTATACAAACAAAATAAAACGAAACTTCTATGTACACTACCACCAAACCTGGACCTTTTATGGTTGTTCCTCCTCGACCGGGCGTAAGATGTAGCCCGCTTTGTCAAGCTCCAAGTTGTTGATGTCATTGCCATCCAAATACGGCTTTAACCGATGACCGTTCACCGTTTGTTGTTTCAATGTTCGCTCGTCTTGAATGTCAACATCTCCGAACCCTCCCACTCGTCGTACAACATAAGGGCCCATCCACTTGCTCTTGAGTTTCCCCGCGAACATTTTCAACCTTGAATTGTATAACCACACTTTTTGACCCACTTCAAAGTTCTTCTTCTTTATCTTCGCATCATGAACCTTTTTCAATTTGTCTTTGTATGCGGATGCACACTCATACGCTTGGTCCCTTATCTCTTCAATTTCATTCAGTTGAAGCTTCCTCGCCCGACCCGCTTCATCATAGTCCGCATTCACTGTTTTAATTGCCCAATATGCCCTATGTGCCAACTCCATAGGCAAATGACATCCTTTCCCGTAAACCATTCGATACGGAGTGGTATCAAGTGGGGTTTTGAAAGCCGTGCGATACGCCCACAATGCGTCATCAAGCTTGGTTGACCAATCTTTCCTATCCGTTCTAACCGTCTTCATTAGAATTTCTTTGATTTGGCGGTTAGATACCTCCACTTGACCACTCGTTTGTGGGTGGTACGGTGTAGCCACACGGTGATTCACACTATATCTCTTCAACAACTTTCCAAAATTGAAATTTTTGAAATGTGAACCACCATCACTTATTATCACCCGAGGTACACCGAAACGAGAAAAAATGTTGGATTGCACAAACTTACATACAACGGAATGATCGTTGGTCCTTGTGGCAATAGCTTCAATCCATTTCGACACATAATCAACTGCAACCAATATGTATAAAAACCCATTTGAGTTTGGGAAAGGACCCATGAAGTCTATTCCCCAAACATCAAATACCTCCACTACCAAAATTGGTTGCAACGGCATTTCATCACGTTTCGAAATGCTTCCCATTCTTTGACAATTGATGCAATTTCGGGCATACTCACGAGCATCCTTGAAAATCGTGGGCCAATAAAACCCACTCGATAACACCCGATAGCCTGTCTTATTCCCACTAAAATGGCCCCCACATGCGGATGAATGAGCATGGGTCAATATCTCTAAAACTTCAGTTTCGGGAACACATCTTCTTATCACTTGATCAGCCCCGATTTTGAACAAGTCGGGTTCATCCCATATATATTGCTTCACTTGACTAGAAAACTGTTGTCGTCTCTTCTTAGTCCAATGATTTGGAATCGCACCCTTGGCCAAATAGTTAACATAATGAGCATACCAAGGGGCAACATAAGTAGAAACGGCCAACAATTGTTCATCGGGGAACCGTTCATTGATTTCACTTGCATCATCTACACCTTCCAACGGGATTCGGGACAAATGATCCGCGACAACATTCTCACATCCCTTTTTGTCTCGGATCTCAAGATCAAACTCTTGTAACAATAAGACCCACCGAATCAACCGCGGCTTTGCATCCTTTTTCTCCATCAAGTATCGAACCGCACTATGATCCGAGTAAACCACTACCTTGCTTCCCCAAATATACGAGCGAAACTTATCCAAAGCATACACCACCGCTAGTAACTCCTTCTCGGTTGTGGTGTAATTAAGTTGCGCTTCGGATAAAGTTTTGCTTGCATAGTAAATAACCACCGGCTTCTTGTCAACCCGTTGACCCAAAACTGCACCAATAGTGGTATCGCTTGCATCACACATTATCTCGAACGGCTTTGACCAATCAGGTGGTTGCAAGATAGGTGCCTTGACCAAATGTTCCTTCAAAACAGTAAACGCTTGCATACATTCATTAGTAAAGTCAAACGGGACATCTTTTAATAACAAATTGCACAAGGGTTTGGTAATAACACTAAAACCCTTGATGAAACGTCGATAAAAACCCGCATGTCCCAAGAATGACCGTACACCCTTAACATTTTTAGGAGGTGGCAATGATGAAATTACCCGTATCTTTGCCTTATCCACCTCCATCCCCCTTTCCGAAATCACATGTCCCAACACAATGCCCTCTTGCACCATGAAGTGACTTTTCTCCCAACTTAGCACCAAATTTTTCTCAACGCACCTTTTTAAAACCTTTTGCAATTCGTTGAGACAAGCATCAAAAGTGGTGCCAAAAATGGAAAAATCATCCATGAACACTTCGAGCGACTCTCCAACCATGTCCGAGAAAATACTCATCATACATCGTTGAAAAGTTGCCGGAGCATTACACAACCCAAACGGCATTCGCCTAAAGGCAAAGGTGCCGTATGGGCATGTGAAGGTGGTCTTGTGTTGGTCATCCGGGTGTATGGCAATTTGATTATAACCCGAATACCCATCTAAGAAGCAATAATATTTTTGACCCGACAATTTTTCAATAATTTGGTCAATAAAAGGTAGCGGGAAATGGTCCTTAGAAGTGGCGGCATTCAGTTTTCGGTAGTCAATACACACCCGCCATCCGGTAACCGGTCGGGTGGCAATTTGTTCAACACTTTCGTCCTTGACTACTTGAATGCCGGCCTTCTTAGGCACAACTTGGGTGGGACTCACCCAAGCACTATCCGAAATCGGATAGATAATTCCCGCATCCAACCATTTAATTACCTCCTTTTTTACTACCTCCCTTAGGTTCGGGTTCAACCGCCTTTGAGCTTCTCGTGTCGGTTTGGCATCTTCGGTTGTGATAATTTTGTGCATGACGATAGATGGACTAATTCCTTTAAGATCGGCAATCGTCCATCCAATAGCACCCTTGTTTGCTTTTAACACCTCCATCAAGGCTTGCTCTTGTGCCACTTCCAAATTAGAGGCAATAATGACCGGCAAAGTGTCATTATCCCCTAAAAATACATACTTCAAGTGGCCCGGCAAATCCTTGAGCTCTAACTTTGGTGGTTCCTCCAACGATGGTTTTGTACCCGAATCGATTTCCACCGGTAGACCCTCGTATTGATGGGTCCATGGTGGTCTACCTTCTTTCATCGCCATCACATCTTGTGCCTCCTCTTCAACCCGTAATGCATAAGCATGTACCTGTTCAGAAAAATCACACAAGCAAATATCCAAACCATCCTCCTCATACTCATGCGGGTTGCATCCATCTACTATGTCTGCCATAAAACACTCATCAACACCATTAGCATTAGAATTGTTAGTGAAAACATTCAAACGCATTTTTCGATTTCCGAATGCCATATCAACCGTACCAAATCTACAATCGATAATAGCATGTGCGGTGCTTAAAAATGGCCGACCCAAAATTATGTTCTGTTGTTGTTTAGGGTCCCCCGATGAGTAGTCCAAAACCAAAAAGTCCACCGGGTAGTAAAACTCATCAATTTTAACAATAACATTTTGAACCATACCCCGGGGCAACTTATGAGACAAATCGGCCAAAACAACCGTCGTCTCCACCCTTGCTAATGGACCAAAGTCATATTGGTCGTATAATCCCCCCGGTAAAATGCTAACTCCGGCTCCAAGATCTAGCAACGCCTTAGCCATTTGAAAATTACCAACTTGTACATTAATCAATGGCGTGCCTGGATCTTGGAGCTTAGGAGGAAGCTCCCCATTCAACACCGCACTCACTTGCCCGGTCAAATCTACCCGCTTAGGCACTTTTTTCTTGTTTTGCCTCTTTTGTGTGCATAATTCTTTTAAAAATTTTGCATAAGCGGGAACTTGTTTTATTGCATCAAGAAGTGGGAGATTTATTTTAACTTGTTTGAACATATCCCACATTTCCTCTTTTTGAGGACCCCTTGACACAATAACATTTTTCTTTCCCGGGTCAAGTAAAGCCGATGGGAATGGAACTTGACTCGGTTCACCCTCTATTTTTTCATTCTTTTCATTTTTACTTTTTTCACTTTCACCCAACCCCGGTTTTTTAATAGTTGTTTCTTGTGGTTTAACCGGTGCAAGTTCATCATCACTTTCCATTCCCGTAATGTCCTCAACCACCCCCTCGACCAATTCGGGTGACAAATTGGCCTTAAACTCTTTCCCACTTCTTAACACACTAACATGGTTAATATTAACATTACCTCGTGACGAACCATGTGAAGGGTTTACCTTTGTATCGCTTGGAAGTTGACCCTTACCTTTCTTTAGTTCCGCCACATCGGTTGCTAATTGCCCCATTTGAGTCGTTAGTGACTGGATGCTTTTATCGCGAACCTCATCTTTTTGCATCCGCACTTCATCAAGTTGATTCCGCTTTTGCATTTCCAATTGCATGCTTTTAAGCATCTCCATCACCTCATTTCCACCCGAAGATCCCCTTTGATCTTGACCCGTTTGGTATTGTTTTTGATACCCTTGGTTATTTCCACCCCGGTACCCACCTTGGTTATTATAAGATGGCCGTGAACCAAAATTACCTTGGCTACCTTGAAAATTTGGGTTCGCTTGATTTGACGGGTTCCCATATCTAAAATTCGGATGATTCCTCAACCCGGGGTGGTAGGTATTAGAATTCATGTTGTTGTAGTTCCTACCACCTCCTCCTTGGCCTTGACCTTGGACCGCATGAACTTCCTCATATTGCCCTTCCAACATTCCTTGGCAATTTTCAGCCGCGTGACCTATTTCATTACACAAAGCACACACATCATAAATTTGATTAGTAGTTTGAATATTACCTTCATCTATGGCATGCACTTGTGGTCGGTTAGTTGTCGGTCGGGCTCTCCTCGAAGCTTGGGCTTTCCTTTTTGATGTAGTTGCCATATTCTCCAAAAACTCCCAATCTTCATTCTCATAATTCGTTCCAAATGTCCCTCCGGTGATAGACATTAAATCCCGTGCATCTTCGGCACTTAACCCCTCATGAAAAGCGTTCATTAACTCCCATAACTCAATCCCATGATGAGGGCAGTTTTTAATCATCATGTTAAAACGCTCAAACGCCTCATGGAACATCTCACCGTGTTGTTGTTGAAAGCTTCTCAACCCCTTCCGCGCATCATTAGTCTTTTGGGCGGTGTAGAATTCATCCAAAAAGGTTTGTTGCATCTCCCCCCATGTATAAATTGATGCTGAAGGTAATGTATAGAACCATTTCTTAGCTTTCTCTTCCAACGAAAACTGAAATAAGACTAACTTGACTTCATCGGCCGAAAAACCTTGACTCCCAAAAGTGTTGCAAATTGAGTCATAGGCCTCTAGATGGAAATACGGCTCCTCCGTTGCTAACCCTTTATACTTCGGTAAACTTTGCAACGAGTTTGTTCTTACTTCAAAAGTTCTCCCTTGGTTGTTGTGAGGGATAACCACCGGTGAGGGGTTTTGAGTAATGATTGGCCTGAAATGTGCCTCTATTCCCCTTGCTTGTTCTCTAAGATGTCTTCGTGGCACACCATACCTACCTCTCGGAATAATCGGCCCATTCGGTCTTGGTACTTGCCCTTGTGGTGCGATCGGTTGTTGAAACTGTTGTGGTCGCATCGGTGGGCGCTGAGGCGGTCTTTGAAATGGTTGTTGGTGTACATGTTGTGGCCGGACCTGTTGCAATGGAATCGGTTGTGGCATTGGTGGCCCTTGTGGTCTTGGCCGAATGTGTTGTGGTATAAGTTGTTGATGTTGCATTCCACCAACACTCGCCATCCCTTGAGATTGACTTTGAACATACCCAAAATCCCCTTGATCACCATAATCTCCATAACCGTACCCATCATCTTCATACCCCTCAAAGTCTTCAAATTCCTCATCATAATCACCCCCTTGCATTCCCGAGGTTTGCCCAAATGGAATGTTTGAATACTGAAAACCCGATTGTTGTGGTCTAAAGGATGGGGTAGTATGCACAATAGTTGAATTGGGTGCAATTGTGAAGGTAGATGATGATTGACCCGTAGTTGGGGGAAAGAAGTGAGATAATGGTGGGATTGTGGTGGATGGATCGTAAGTGATGGTAGGCTCATTTTGAGTGGTGATTGGTTGAGTGGAATTGGTTGGTGTAAATCCAGCGGTGGTATTAGGTAATGTAGTGTTTGGTGATGGTTGGGTGGAAGTAGGTATAAAGGATGAGGTTGTTTGACTGGTTGTAAGTGGAATCTGAGAATCAGCCATGATGTTTCTCGGTGTAATGGGTGAAGTAGGTGAACCAATGATTTTGTTTTCTCTTACTAAAACTCGGTTTTGTCGTAACGTTCTTTCAATTTCCGGATCAAACGATAGCGGTGATGACCTGTGAGAGCCTCTAGTATGCATACACCTCAAGTACCTGCACACTAAACACAACCAGCGTAAACCCGAAAATAACAAACAAAACTATGAAATTAACACACGTTGCGCACTACTCCCCGGCAACGGCGCCAAAATTTGACGTGATGTCGTGGGTCACGCAAATTTAATCCCTAAACAACTGTAGTTAGCGGTAGTAGGGTATCGAACTCAGGGAGTATGTGGAAAATGTGTTGATTGTGTAGCTTTGTATTTATACTAAAATTAAACTAACTTGCAGAAAATTAAAATTCAAGATTGTGGATTGTTGTTTTGGAAAACTAAATTAAGAACTAATTCAAATCAAAGTAGGTTGTAAACAATTAGGAGAAAACAGTGATCACCCTAAGATTCAGTTTCTTCGAACAGTTGTGTGCAATTTCACTAGAAAGAGTTACATAGACATAACTCGTGTATGTGTGATTGAAGTGATAAAAGGGAACAAAGTACTCGGATTAGATAATGCGAGGTTGTTTCCCGATGACCTATTAACCAATAACCAACCCTAACCCTTCCCGTGATATCTCGGTTGCCAACGGCACCAAGAACGTACGATCGAGACTAGAAATTGTAATATGGATTAACACGCTACAATCAATCAAACATACACCATGACATTCAAGCAACGCAAGATATCATTCTAGAAATGCAGAAATTTAACACACAAAAGTCTTAGAAACATTCACCTAGGATGATCACCGAAGAGTTTAGCCGGACATGGCTCGGTGAATCATCATCAACATCAATCTAATGTTCATAAAGATTAAAAACACAAACCGAATGTTTAGAAATGTTCACAAACCAAGCAAGTACTCCAAATTCGCTCCCAAAGTCTCCAAGAACCGTCAATGATGAGATAATACCAAAAGACACACAAAAAACGAGTATATTGTGGCAGTTACACATTTCACGTTCAGGCACCACCGTAAATTACGGCTCCACCGTAATTTACGGTGGCCATCAGATTGTTACGGTGAATCAAGCCTGTGTTACGGTGCAGGAATCAACAAGAATCAAGTCTACCGTAAATTACGGTGGAGCCGTAATTTACGGTACTCAGCATCCTTGACTCCTATGTTTTGTCCTGTGTTCTTCTCTCAACCCGTTTTCCACCAAAGCATCCATAAGCTGCCTTTTATCCATCTCTTATCTCCTAATTCGCACCTGAAACATAAGCATCGTAGTTATCTAATTCAAGATAATTACGCGGTTAAATGGAGGATTATTTCATATCTTAACATGCTTAAGGGTTGTCCCAAGGACCACCCGTCAACCCCCACTTATTTCCTGAGAACCCTGCTTCTACAAGCAGAATTTGAAATTTCAGGACGAAATTTATTTAACGGGGGGAGAATGTGACAACCTCACAAAACCAGGTATCCGTACGACTTAATTTACTATTAATTGTTGCCTAATTACTGTGCTTAACTGAGATTTCTGATAAACTGCTACTTGATTGTTGATACTTGTACATATCTGCATCATACTTTGATTTCCTGTCACTACATTATTTACTTACTGAACTCTAGTGACAAACATGATGCACAAAAGTACAGTAGCACTTGAACGGATAACCTATTTGACATGCTGATATAGCCAGCATCAGGCAGACACTGCCTCTAAAGGCCTGT
This sequence comes from Helianthus annuus, assembly GCF_002127325.2. Lineage (NCBI taxonomy): Eukaryota > Viridiplantae > Streptophyta > Magnoliopsida > Asterales > Asteraceae > Helianthus > Helianthus annuus. The sequence continues at coordinate 67,946,485 of NC_035448.2, forward strand.
ATGAGCCAGAAATATTTTACTACACCCATAGTGTGTGTAGGAATACAAGGGTTGTATAATTGCGTCTCTAGGAATAAGATACAGAGATTGGATGTGCCAAAAACGTATTTTAAGCACAAAACACAACACTTTTAGCAACACACTAGCTTCTAGCTAACTAATAAAGTGCCAAAATACGAGGAATTATTCCTGACACTTTGCAGAATAAATTGTGTCGCTAAAAATATTAATTACGACGCTTAAAGGATTACTTAAGCACTTTAACGGATTACTATCCAACCGAACAACCGGACTATACCCGGAACATAAAAATATTACCAGAAATATTATTGGTATTTTTCTGAGCCAGTTAGGGTCCCTGATTACCCTAACACCCGCCTTATAACGCATTAAACAACTAACGGGGTTAATCCCTAAAAGTAACCGACTTAACCAAACTAAACTCTAACTGAACGATCAAGATCCAACCGGGTGACCCCACCCCCCCCCCTTTAGGCCGGTTCCATTCTAATGGAACTAGAGGGTACACTTTTTATTATTTTATTAGATTTCGTGGATATCTAGAGGCCTTGTGAACCGATGGACGATAACGCTTAATTTTTCTATATAAACCCTCCACCACTCACAAGACTTCTCACACTTTCCAACACCCACTCTCACTCTCTCTTGCTCCTCTCTTCTCGGCCGAGAGCACCCCCAAGCCATCCATCCGTTTCGGTTTTCGTCTTGCAAGTTCCAAGCTCATACAAGTGTCGGGGATCACGTACGAGGAAGCTTGAAGCAAACGGAAGTTGAAGGACCACGTTCATTTGCTTTTATCCACGCCATTTTCGCCAAAGATCTTCCCTAGCCCCGAGCTAGAGGTATAACATTTAAAACTTGTTCTTGATCGTATCTAAAGTGGTTAAAAGGATTTTTAACGGTTAAAAGTCGGTAACCCATCTTTTGAATCTAAAAAGTCTACTAAAACTCGAATATCATTGGTTAAAAGCATATAACGCGTGTAAAAGTCGTAGTACTTGAATATGTTGGTTATTGAGGCCCGATCTACGATGTGGTGGCTCTTATCATCGTTTAACCCGACTTTGTTAAGATCCCGAATCTTGACATACACTTGTTTCTTTTGGTACAAGGGTTAAAAGGTGAAACTCCACCACACGAGAAGCATGAACTTGTGTAAAAGTGTTTTGACATGAAAAATAGTATTTAAAACGAGCCGATCTACGTATGTATAAGTGGTACATTCGTAGAACCAAGTGTCGAGAAAATCATGTTTTATATAAGTTGGATAACATGTTAACAAAGGTGATTTTTATAAACTACAAGTGTATAAACACTTGTGAAACGAAAAGATCCGACAAAATAACAATTTTTATAAAAGTTGTCGGGAAGTTGTAAAGGATGATTTGTTCTAAAAACGGGGTTTTTGCAAGACTAAACTATTTTATACATAGATCCACTAAATGTAACGAGATCTACACAATAGTTTTAGAAAAACTACAAGTTCATGTAATATTGTGATTTTACATACTAGTCTACAAGTTTGAAGTGTTGAAACTTGTGTAATGTGTTGGAAATTGATTGGTTGATTTAAAAGAATTGTTGAAGTGATTTGTAAAAGAAAATGATACGCTTGAAAGCGTGGCCACCTCCAGTTACAGGGGAAACTCTGGCGAAATTTTCTAAAATATAACACTTAGAATTATTTACAAGTGTTAGACTACTTTTGACATATTTTCAAATATATTTCGCCATGACTTTATTTACAAATATTCGGAGGTGGGGTTTTCACAAAAATAAACGTGATAAATATTTATTCGATAAATATATTTTTCACAACACTGTTTATGATTATTTTGTGAAAATGTATAAATATTATTTTTAATATTATTTTTAGAGTAAAAATAATATTTACTAACTTTGTCGAACCCAAAATAATACCAACGCCTTTACGACAAACATATAAGTTACAATGGTAATTACTATTACCACTTAATCGCCAAAACGTAACTTACGCTTTATACGGAAATATTCACAAATGCGTATCTTGTCAACGTATTATTTTGGAAAGTATTATGTAAAGAGAAAATATATTATTTTTGAGAAAAATAAATATATTTTGGAATGAGAAACAAAATATATTAAGTGAGACTTAATATTATAAACACGCACATGTATTAATTCCCCCATCCTTGGGAAGGAGATTTTCTACCAAGTATATACACGGAACGGTTGTCTAACCGTTTCCCGAAAATGTAAACTATAAAGCTAAGGCACGGCCATCCGTCTAATAGAATTAGCACATGTAGGTCGTTGCGCAGCAGTTGGATATTTGGATTACTTGGTATTGTGACGCACTCACTGTGAGTTCATGTCCCCCTTTTCTCTTAACTGTTTTCAGTTTTATAAACTGCGGGGGTGAAATACATGTTACAATGATTATGAATATGTTTATACATGGTATGGTTAGCGTAAGGAGGTTTACTACTTAGATCATGTGAGTGGGTAGGCACAACTTGAGGCCATTAATCCTCGTAGTAGGACCGAGGGACAGGAGCGGTAGATCTATCTGGGTGTAGCGAGCCCCCAGCCCCAGGTCCAGCATAACGGACCTCGGGGTGACTTAGTGCCCGACGCATAAATTCGCTAGGTTTGAGTCATCCCTACTTGCACTTCACACATATCAATGGCCTTGCAAACCATTGGTGATCTCTTTTTCCTTATTTGCTACATACCAGGTTTTTGATAAAGATAAAGGTTTGTTTACGCACTTTCGCATGAACTCGCTCAACATTATTGTTGATTTTTCAACTTACACGTATTTCAGGAAATTAACGATCTGGCGCGGTATGGCTTGTTTTCCGCTGCATTAGGCCCGAGGTCATCCAGGGTTCGAGACTTGTGACTCTTTCCTGGACAAGTCACAGTCCCTGAACCATGTTTACTTAAAGCTGCATTTGTAATGTTTAGACAAGTTATGGTTGTTAGGTGTTAACCCATTAAGACAATGTTTCATATTTTTATTTTTAATGGATGATCTTGCATATTTTTTTTATTTCATATAGCTTGTTATGATTAAGCTATGGTATTAAGAAGTCACACCAAATTAACCACGCTTCCGCAAAGCCAGGGTGTGACACGCTTCACAGCAGTTTCATGTGATTCTTTGGGATTTGTCTAAAAACGAGCACAGATACAGACAGCCCACATAATGTCAGGCCTGCTTGCAGTTAAGTACATCAGAAAGCCTATCATTGAGCGGTAAAAGGACCTGTTCACTAGTTTTCCTTGAAGATCTAGAGTAAGCTCCGTCTGAGAGGCGAACGGGGTGCTTGCAACTGTGCAGTTATTCATGTTGTACTTTGCGAGAATATCCCGAATGTACTTAGCCTGATGAATAAGAATGCCGTCCTCCTTTTGGTTCACTTCTAGCCCTAAGAAGAACGTGAGTTCTCCCATCATGCTCATTTCAAACTTTGCCTTCATCACGGTCTCGAATTCTTTACATAATTCCTCATTTGTTGACCCGAAGATGATATCGTCCACATAAATCTGAACTAGCATTACGTCTTCTCCGATTCATTTGGTGAAGAGAGTTATGTCAATCGTTCCTCTAGTGTAACCATACTTCAAAAGATAAGTTGACAATGTCTCGTACCAAGCACGTGGAGCTTGGTGAAGACCACAGAGGGCTTTGTCCAACTTGTAATAGCGACCTGGAAAATGAGGATCTTCGAAACCCGGAGGCTGACACACGTAGACTTCTTCCTTTACTTTCCCATATAGAAAAGCACTCTTTACGTCCATCTGAAAAACTTTGAAATTCTTGTATGATGCATATGCCAGGAATATTCTGATTGCCTCCAATCTTGCAACTAGAGCAAAAACTTCTTCGTAATCAATTCCTTCCTCCTGACGAAAACTGTTGGTGCAGTTGTCTGTCGACTACATCTTAGTTCGAGTCTTAGGTTAGGGCTGATTGTACAGTGAACGAAAATCAAGAAACACATGAGTTAGATAAGTCCGCTTATATGAAAAGGTAGTAGGTCCGCTTGTGTGTCATCCATATAGGTCCGCTCATATGGTCATAAGCTTGTAGGTCCGCTTATTTGAACACATGAGGTCCGCTTATATGGACAAGTCCATATAAGCGAACCACCTTGTCCTATATATAGGTGATAGATGAGCGAACCTAGGAGGAGCAGTTAGGTGGTGTAACGGCGAAGCCCTGCCGAATAGTCTCCAGAGCTTGTAAATTGTTATCAAGTGCAATAAACAGAGACAAATTAGTGAAATCAAGCTAAACAAAGACAGAATCAATGAATTCCGCCTCTGATTCTGTCTGAGCACTCTTCTGATCGACTCGTTAGGTCGTATAACGTTCCTACAAGTGGTATCGGAGCTCTGGAGGAAGAGTTCTTACCGTTTAGCTCGTTTTCGCTCAAAAATTCTAATTTCTACACCTTCTTTCATCAATTCAGAAAATTTTAACGGTCAAAATTGGATCAAAATTTCACAAACTGTGTGTCATTGGACATTAACAAACTCTGGAAAGTTTCGGACCAAAATACGGACAAAAATGGACCAAATTGATGTGCGAAGTGGTTCCGCTTATTCGGACATTTGATAGTTCCGCTTATTTGACAAGTTCCAGTCCGCTTATTCGGACATTTTTTTGAGAAGGTCCGCTCTAAATTGCATCACAGGTCTGCTCCAAAGACATTTTATTTGTAGGTCTGCTCAAGAGGTTTGCTTTTAGGAACATATTTGTTGTAGGTTCGCTCAAGAGGTCCGCTTGTAGTTACATTTAGTTGAGGTCCGCTCTTGTGATCCGCTCATTGTAACAGTAGTGGGTCCGCTCTTTGAAACAATTGAAGTCCGATTATAAGACACTTGAGGTTTGCTTATAAGACACACAAGGTTCCGCTCATTGTGACAATAAGTTGGTTCCGCTTTTGTGACACTTTAGTGGTTTTGCTTATTGTGATATTGTGACACTAGAGGTTATTTTGAGAGAAAAAGTGTCGGGATTGTTAGAAAAATGACAATGATTTTTAATGAACAAGAAAACAATGACCTTAAAAGGTTAAATGATTGGTATCGAGGATATCTCAGTAGTTCTTATCAGAAATTGCCCAAAGAGATTTGGAGTAAACGTTTTGAATGTTTTCTGAGTAAGAAAGATGAAAAATTGGATGATTTGGAGAAACGTTTTGATCGTTTGATTGACTATTTGAAAGAAAATCAAATAGTAATAACAGAAGCTGATATAGTATCAAAGTTTGCTAATGGATTATCAGCTGAATGGGATGATTGTTTGAAAAATTTGAGAAAAGATTGTAGTTTTTCAAAATTATCTCTAAATAAATTCATTAGAAAACTTAAAAATCACGATTATGAGAATTATCAAAAGAAGAGAGATGTGTTGGATAAGATAAAAATGAATTTGGATGATTTGAATTTAGATGTGATAATTGAAATAAATAAAAGAATCAATGTTTGTTGGGCAGCAAAAAGAAATTTGGTATATGATATGAAAAGAGGTTGTTATATTGATGATAATAGAAATCCTCTTGATCTTGTTACAATCTTTGATGCAGGTACATATAAGATAGAGAAAGAACAAGATCCAAAGATTGAAGAATCTGTGAAGTATGAAACTTCAAGTTCTGAAACAGTGTGCTTCAAATGTGATAGCTTCAAGACTGAGAATGACAAACTCTTGAAGAATGCGGAAAGTTTGACATCGGAAGTCAAGAAGTTGGAAGACGAGAAGCAAGCTGATATTACACAGATTCTTATGTTTCAGGAAATTTGTGAGAAACTAAAAGTTGAAAATGACAAACTGTTAAGTAATTTTAACAGTTTGACATTGGAAAACCAGAAGTTGAAAGATAAAATGAAAGTTTTTGAAATAGAGAACTAAAAGCAGAGAAAGAATTTCAAAGTCAAATAAAAATTCTTGAAGATGGGAGAAATGTTTTTAGTCAAAACAACATTGAAAAGCAAAAAATAATAAATTCCCATCTTCAGAAAATTATTAAACTTGAAAAAGAAGGTGAATGTGCTCAAAAGAAAATCAAAGAGTTAGAAAAAGACTTTGAAAGCAACAAGAAATCCTCAGAAAATGAAGACTTCTAGATAAAGCTTGAGAACAAAAACTTGAAATCAAATGAAACGAAATTTCAAGAACAGATAAAAGATTTGGAAAATGAAAAGTCTGTTCTTGAAAAAATGAAGAATGTGAATGAAAAATCAATCAAGTCTCATCTTGAAAGAATATCTCAGCTTGAAAATGAAGCCGAGAATTCAAGAAACAAGATTAATGAACTTGAAAAGAAATTGATAGGTTTTGTGACTGCATCAGACAGTTTGAATTTTCCCTGTCCGAAACCAATCAATTCAGTTCCAATAAGTGACGATGTCACAAACTTTGACAATGTCAAAGTTGAAGATTGCGATGAGAAATCTGATGATGAAAATGAAAAATTGAAAAACAAAAATTGTTTTTGAAATTAAAAGAAAAATTTCAGAAAACTGTTATGCAATCAACTGAAAAAGGTGAATGCTCTAAGCAAAAACCTTTGAAGAAGAAAGTGGAACAGAAACAAAAAATAAAAATGAGAAAAATGTTCAAAAAGATAATAAACGTTCATCAGATCGATCATCCAATCAAAATCAAAAATTACAAAAAGTAAAAAATGAAAACTCAAAAATTGTTGGTAATAAGTGGTGCATATCGGACCACAGTGCTCAAAAGTCAAATCCAGCAATCAACAGGAGAAAGGAATATCACTAAGCCAAACAATGCTTTGATCTGAGTATTTGGGCTGAAAATGGTGATTGGTAGGATAACAGAGTGTGTTACCAATGTGGTTATCAAGGACACATTGCTGTTAACTGCCAGAGTTGGAGTTTTGAGACGAGAAGATGATATAACTGTCAAATCAAAGGTCACATTGCCAGAGATTGCCCAAGGAGATCGAATGACAAATTGAGGGCTAAGTCTCAGAAATTGGCAAAGATTCCAGTCAAAGTCAAGCCCCATGAACAGAAGGTTCTAAAACCTAAAGTTCAAGAACAGACAATTCAAGAAAAGAAAGTTAAACTTTCACAGGGGCAGAAAGACAGACTGAGGAAAAAGAGGAAGAAGGCGAGAGAGTATCTCGAGAAGATTTTGTCCTCGGGTTCATCTGTTGGTAAAAATAAGAGTTCTGATAATTCGACTCCCTCGATTGCAAAGTCGAGCAAGACGAATTCATTGGATACAAATCTGAGGACGAAAGAAGAAAAGAAGAAGAAGAAAATGGTCGGCGATGAATCGGACATGTCAATGTCAGACAAGCCACCTTCAGGCAATGAATCTGACAGGCAAAAGTCAGACAAGCCATGTGCTGGCAATGATTCTGGTTCTTCAAAGCCAGAGGAGCTATTGGTTGAGGTAAAAAAGGAGAATTCAGGTGTAACAATGGATGATGTAAATTTTCCACCATTGTTGAACAAGAATTCAAAATCACCCAAGGACTGTCAGGCTTGGGTGAATCTGTTTAAATAGAAAAACCTGACTTGCCAGAGATCCCAAGTTGGTAATTGTGGATTAGGAATCGGCATCATTCTTTATCATGTTTGTATAATGTGTTTGAGAAGTTTTTGCAGGACTTGCCGGAACTCCCAGGTTTGTAAGCGAGGAGTAGGAATCGGCACCTTGAGAATTCAATCAACAGATGGTAATTGGTTGAAAAACAGGTTTGAAGATTTGTTTGTGCGTATCTGCATATGGTAAATCAAGAACATTAATTTGTACTTGAATTTTTCCTACAAGTGGTTGAATGACAATATGATAAACCACATCCCCGAACTTGTTATTGATAAACCTACAAGTGGTAAAATTTATTTTCCGGAAAAACCATTTTGATTAAAATAAACTTGAGTGTTTTGAAATCATTATGGGAAAATAGTTTGTTGTGAGGGGGAGTTCTGATTGTTTATGCCAGGTGGATGGAGAATTGAAGTGATTCTCATCAATTTGTCAAATTTGTACTGTTTTCCCGGAAAATCAAAATTGAAACATATTTTGATTTTCGGGGGAGAAAAATTTTTAAAAAAATTAGAAAATTTGAAAATGTCAAAAACATCGGAAAAATTAAAAAAGAGTTTTGGTGCGGAAAAAGGGGAAATGATAGTACATTAGCTAGATTGGCACAGTACGCTAAAGATTTGTAATGTATAAATGCAATTAAGCAGTCTCGCTAAAGATGTGCCGGTAGGTTTTCACAAAATTAGTAGATCAGTTTGGGATATAAACATAAATTTCACTTGCGTCTACGTGGGGAACACCTCCAGGATATATAGGTAACCCCTGAAATCCTATTTGAAGGGTCCCGTATTCTGAGATACTAGGTCTTTATGCTCAGTGATATCTGGGGTATTATCCCGGGACTTCTGCTGTATGGAAGTACTGACCTAGTCCTCGGATAATACTTTCTGCAAAACGCTTTGAAATATAAGCTCGCTCTCAGCATGCTGATGAAACAATAAAATTGATAGTCGCTGCTGTTGAAAACAAAAGATCCTCTAAAGGGGACACACCTTAAAGTCGAAGCCGTCATCTCTCTGTGTATACGGAAGTATCGACCTGAGCTCTCACGGCCCTCGCACTTACCCCTTAACAGATACCAGCTGTGGTATACTCACCTGTAAGACTGAATACTGGGGTCGGGATACGGGAGTATATACTGAGGTGGGACACATATAGAGGTTTAAGTTCTAAAACACTAATTCTGTATCCCGAACAGGTTGAACATTTTGTGAGAATTTAAGTGGATCAATATATCGACAATCAACGCGAACTGTTTAAAAGCTTAAAATGAAATAATAGCTTAACGGTGCTAGTGTTTAGTCGGCAGCTGATATGATCCTCTTGCACAAATTCACAAAAAAAATATGTTTGTATATATTTCATTTCTGCATTTAATTTTTGTTATTGCATTTACTTTCTTACAGAAAAAATCCAAAAAGATTTTCGACAACTGATATTGGAGAGCTGAAATTCAAAATCTTAAAGGATAAACATGATGAACAGATGGTTTGGTTAATTTGGTTTGAAATGTTTAATCAGATTTTGGAAAGTTGGATAAATTTTTACATGTGAAGATTCTCGAATGTTTAGTTGATTCATTAAGTTGAATCACAATTTTGTTTGTTTGTGACAGAGTGTTTGAGTTGTGCAGGTTTCTGATCCTGTTGCTACGGAAAGCCAGGAGATACATCAGAACCTGAGAAGAAGTTTAAACTGATAAAGCCAGGAGTTGATTTCAATGGTGATAACGAATTCTAGACGGCGATCCCAGCATGATGATAGGGGAGTCTGATGAAAGTTAGAGCCAGAGAAAGTTCCGGGTACATAATTCCAGGAAGAGTTCCTAAAGACTCTCACTGAAGAGCTGTCATGATTGAAGACTCTCACTGAAGATTCCGTCAACATTCAAGGGGGAGTCTGTTGGTGCAGTTGTCTGTCGACTATATCTTAGTTCGAGTCTTAGGTTAAGGCTGATTGTACAATGAACGAAAATCAAGAAACACATGAGTTAGATAGGTCCGCTTATATGACAAGGTAGTAGGTCCGCTTGTGTGTCATCCATATAGGTCCGCTCATATGGTCATAAGCTTGTAGGTCCGCTTATTTGAACATATGAGGTCCGCTTATATGGACATGTCCATATAAGCGAATGATGTGTGTAAATTGCAACATATAAATTACATCAAATAAGGCATAAAACTAACCCTTTTTAAGTACTAATGTTGGAAAAAGAGTGTTTTTGTCTTCCTTTTATATTTTCAGGATTAAATGAGCTCAAATTAACAAAAGAAGCAAAAAGGCAGCTAAATCTGACATAGATACAAGAAAAGGAACATAAGTGGATTGCCCGACCCCTCGACAGCATCCTCCCAAGCAAAACAGAGAAGGCAGAAGACTGAACACGCCCCGTGCTCAGCCAGCACGGGGTCGTGCCCAAGAAGCAGCAGATAAGACAAACCTATAGAAGCTTCTATTGCCCACCACGGGGCCGTGCCCAGTGAACATGGGGGCGTGGCGAAAGTACTGCAGGCGCATTAATTGTAATTGCGAATTACAATTAATGAGGAGAGAGATTGTTAGACGGGCACGGGGCCGTGTCCAGCGGACACGGGGCCGTGCCCAGGCTTCTGTTCAGCCTATAAATAGGAGTGCTTGGTTTCATTGCAACTCATCCCTTGGCACACCACCTCTCTCACACTTCATCCACCACCCACCACCATCACAACACCATCATCCACCACCATCATCCATTGTCCATCATAGAGTGTGTGAGTCGTCTCGGGATCCAAGATTGATCGTAAGAGTTCTTGACAATCAAGGCCATGTTTGCCTAAGTCTCTTACATCACTTGGTGAAGACAAGCGTTTAGTATAATACTTTTTATTTTTAATCTTTTGCACTTTTTATTTGGTTTTGTATTAATGACTTTAATAAGTAGTTGCTTATGTTGAAGGTGATTCTTCCTTATCGTTTGTCTGTGGTGTCTTGGCATTATTTTACTGTCTATATAAATAAAAGATTTTCACCATTCATATCTCCACGGTCTATATGGAGGTATGTTAGCTACCTGGCCGGGGGTTAAGGGAACGGTTTGGTAAGGGTCTTGCCCTTGTTCAGCGTTTAGAGGTCCTGCAAGGGACCTGGGTCAAATTTAGTAGGATCTCCTTCAATACCCAAAGGTATTGGATGGCGGGGATCCAAACTCTTTGACCCCCCATAAGTTAACTACTATTAATACTATAACCCGGCTATTTAGGACTGTATCCCTGCTGACTCAGACTACTTAGTCGAAGGTAACGTCACCTCCAAAAGAGGGGCCTACCATAATTTGCATTAATAACTTAATTCATTATCTTTCAATAATCCGACCCTTTAGGATTGTATCCTTGCTGACTCAAACTACTGGGTTGAGGGTAACGTCACCTTCAAAAGAGGGGCCTACTACAATAACTAAGAGAATCTCTTAAACAAGTGCAAAAGTGCGAAAATAATCGAAAGTTATACTAATACACGAGTCGGATCCAAGTGATTCATCTTGCCTATCTGTTTTTATTTTTATTTTTATTTTTCAGCATTTAGTTAGTTTTATTTTCGTAGTTTAAAAAATCTTTTCTAACATTTTGATTTGGTTAGACGTTGAGGATAAACCGGTACTAAAAGCTCTTGTGTCCTTGGACGACCTCGGTATCTTACCAACACTATACTACGTCCACGATGGGTGCACTTGCCCATATGTGTGTTTAGTGTTAGTAAATATCGTGTTTTATAAATTTAAAACTTGGCTAAAAGTGTAAAAAGGGCTTAAAATATACATCTAAAACATATACACACTTGCACACATCAAGTTTTTGGCGTCGTTGCCGGGGACACAAGGATTTTAAGAAAGTTAGGAATCAACGGCCTAATCATTTTTTTTTATTTTTCTTTTTAATTTTTAGGATTTTCTTAGTTTTTCAGCTTCTGCAGAGCTCAGCACGGGCCGTGCCTGCTGAACACGCCCCCGTGCTCAATCATTGGAACTGGCAATCTTGTTTTAAGTCAGACAGTAAGCTGAACACGGGGCCGTGCTCACTCAACACGCCCCCGTGCCCAAGATTCACTTACTGAAAATAGAACCGTTAGATCCCGGCGGTTGGTAATTTCTGACACAAACATGAGTGATGGTAATTATTTTTACTTTCGGCACTCTTATGGTACGTGGTGTCAATTATGTGGAGGCGAACATAAAGAATTAGAATGTTACTTTCTAAATTATAAGCCCCACTATATAGACCCACCGACCCCATATAACCATAAGATGGGCGAAAGTAAAAATAATCAATATCTCTCCCTCGAATGCGCCCAGCCAGATATTCTAGGAGAAATGCTCCTTGACGAGTTATTTCAACTAGAAAATCTAATTTTAAATTTGTTAAAATAGCTTAGGAAGGATTTCATTAATCCACCCCAAGACGATAACCATGAAGAAATGTTGGGATCGCACTCCAACAACCTCGTTGCTCCCAAAAATACCTTCATGCCTAGCGAAGACTTGGACGATAGTCATCCCTGTGCCGATTGTGCCGTGAAGGACTCTCCATCGACTTCGTTCGGCGCATACATAGACCTGAGCGATTCGGCATATACCTTCTTTAACGAGAGCCCGGGAAAGGGTTGGACTTGTCCACCTAGAATAAAAATAGGAATTACCCTCACCGACAACCTCTTGCGTTCTCGCCTTAGTCTAGGACAATTAAGGTATCTTAGGCACTTTGGGGTTGTTCCAACCAGTAAGGAACCACCCTATATCAATAAGTTCCTTAGAATTAAAGAAACTCCATAAGACAGCTTCCAGACACGGGGCCGTGTCCAGGTCAACACGCCCCCGTGCTCACCTAAAAGATTCTCTGCTGATTTTGTCAGAATACGGACAAAATGTCTCTGGATTTCATCTGCACACGGGGCCGTGTCCAACCAACACGGGGACGTGTCCAGTGCGCCGTCGTTTTCTTTAAATGCAGCCTGATTCCTACTCATTTTTTACCACTTCAAAAGACAGAGATTCCTGGGATCTTCACTTATACCATCCTAGGTAAGTTCTAAAAGAAGGTTCCCAAGAACCCTCTTGTCCCTTCCACTTTTATTCATTACCTCTTCTTTCAAAAAAATTTTTCAAACATTTCCTCCATGAAAGCTTGGGAACTCCATGATTCCAACCTTTAATGATAAGTTTGTAAGATTATTGGCTAAGGAATCTTGTTTGAAGTTAGTTGTATAACTCGGTTTTAAATTATATGTGCTTAAAACCCAGCCGAAAACCATAAAAAATAATTTAAAACTCCAGGACTCCTTAGCCTAAAATCCTGCAGACAAGTGGACAAGGGCCGTGCTCATCGAGCACGGGGCCGTGTCCGAGGTTCTGTTTCATAAAAATTTAGCTTTCTTCGGTTTATTTCCCAGAAATGGCAAGCAGAACAAACGGAACATCTTCAAGAAATAACCGACAAGGGAGGAGATAATCAACGGCAGAAGACTCTCTTGTAAACTATGTTTACGCCCTAAGAGAGGCTATTGATGAAATGACGGGAGTGGAAGAAGCATTGGTCGACCGTATCAACCATCTAACGGTGGGACTGGAGGGATGTATCCGAGAGGTAAACCTCTTGCACCAGAGGTTAAACCTTCTCGCCTCCCCGCCTTTGGTACCGATAATAACCCAAAGGGCGTGGAACGTGGTGCCCGAAGTCATCATACCGGCCGAATGGTACGCCATGCACCCTGAGCCTCCGCAAAGGGTAGTGCAAGGAGTCCCGGTGAGTGTTCCCCCTCCTCTACAAGTTGCTGAGGAAAATGAAGCTACCTTCTTCCTTCCAAGGGAGATAGAAGAATGGCTTTAACAACATCTAGGGAAGAAAACCGTCGGCCGAAAGTCCTACTACATCGGGAAACTATTCTCGAAATTTTCTTAAAAAGTAGAAATCTTTATGATAACCTCGTGTACCTCCTGACCTAATTAGTTAAGTTTTTTTTTTAGGAATGTTATGTACCTCTCTATGGTTTTAATGGAATGATGGTTTTAAGGTTTGAATGGGTCATAATAAATAAAACACACTCATGGTGGTAAAGGATGATAAGGGAAACGAGAAACATGGCCCCATGCACAAGAACAAGGCCACCCAACAACAATTTCTCCATTAAAGTAGGTTCAGCACGGGTCGTGCCCAGCCAACACGGCCCCGTGCTGAACACCCTGCAGAAAAATGCCCAGTTCAGGTAACTGGACACGGGCCGTGTTCACCGGACACGCCCCCGTGTCCAGGCTTCTGTTTCTTTTCTTTAATTATCGTTACTGGCACCTGAACACGGGGCCGTGCCCGGTCCCCACGGGGCCGTGTCCAGACTGCCAGTAACATAAATTTTTGCTTTTAACACCATGTTACACATTCAATCAACCTAAAAATTTATTTTTGGGACACATTGAGGACAATGTGTAATTTAAGTGTGGGGGGGATGCTAAAACCTTGACTTTTGCAAGTCCTAATAACAAGCCTTACACAAAACTCTATTTGAACCGCTAATCACCCCAAATTTTTTTCAAAAAAAATTTCATTTAAAATTTGATTATATATACTTGATCACATAGAAAAACCCATTCCCACAAAAGTGAGTTTTGAGCCTTTATTGAGCATACAAATATACATCTTTACGCTAAATGTTCATTTTTCGTTTCTTGTGTGAATAGCCGCTTGGTTCTTACGACTCTAGAACTTGCCACGACAATTCATTCCCGGTCCTTACCAACTTAAAACCAAGTAAGTAAATGATGGAGGCATTAGGACTAACCCTTTTTCTTTCAAAACCATTATTTTTATTTTCCTTTTCACCTACCCAAAAAACTCTCCCTAGTTAACCCCTTTGAGCCTAAACCTTTTCATTTCTTAACCCAAAACCCTTTTTACCCACAAAAAAAAAAAAAAAAACCCTTTTTATTTTTACCCTTTATTTTAGTAACAAGCTCGGTTTTCGTGTGACTAAAAAAAAAATTTACAATGAAGTTAGAAATAAACAAACAAAGCTCCTAAAAAACTTGTTTGAAGAAATACTTCATTAAGAATAAAAAGTCACTAAAACAAAATGTTTTACGAAAACCGACGCTTTTTACGATTTTCGACCCTTTCTACTAACCACTAACCCAACTACCCACCTTTAGCCCAAGCCTTTACCCAAAAAAGTCCTTTTGATATTTACAAAGGTAAAAAGTTAAAAAGGAGGAGGATTGATTGTTTGGCAAGCCTATGGTAGGAATAAGTTCCATGCCGCTCTCGAGTGATTCACTAAAAAAAAAGACACTTTCGGCCGAGTGTGAGTGATTTCTCCCGTGAGGTATGTGAACTCGTATATAAATGGAAATTTAAAAAGGCATGTTATGCCCAAATAAGTAATTTCTCTTATGAAACGTTCTAAATAAATCATAATGAATAGGATTGTAAATAAATAAAAATAAAACCCAATAAAAATCCTAGATTCTCGACACTCTATGACAAGCCAAAACCTTCTCTTCTACCCATTCCATTTGGGAGTGTAAGCCACATATTAAAGAGTTTTGCTTGAGGACAAGCAAAAATTCAAGTGTGGGGATATTTGATGTGTGTAAAATGCAACATATAAATTACATCAAATAAGGCATAAAACTAACCCTTTTTAAGTACTAATGTTGGAAAAAGAGTGTTTTTGTCTTCCATTTGTATTTTCAGGATTAAATGAGCTCAAATTAACAAAAGAAGCAAAAAGGCAGCTAAATCTGACATAGATACAAGAAAAGGAACATAAGTGGATTGCCCGACCCCTCGACAGCATCCTCCCAAGCAAAACAGAGAAGGCAGAAGACTGAACACGCCCCGTGCTCAGCCAGCACGGGGCCGTGCCCAAGAAGCAGCAGATAAGATAAACCTATAGAAGCTTCCATTGCCCACCACGGGGCCGTGCCCAGTGAACACGGGGCGTGGCGAAAGTACTGCAGGCGCATTAATTGTAATTGCGAATTACAATTAATGAGGAGAGAGATTGTTAGACGGGCACGGGGCCGTGTCCAGCGGACACGGGGCCGTGCCCAGGCTTCTGTTCAGCCTATAAATAGGAGTGCTTGGTTTCATTGCAACTCATCCCTTGGCACACCACCTCTCTCACACTTCATCCACCACCCACCACCATCACAACACCATCATCCACCACCATCATCCATTGTCCATCATAGAGTGTGTGAGTCGTCTCGGGATCCAAGATTGATCGTAAGAGTTCTTGACAATCAAGGCCATGTTTGCCTAAGTCTCTTACATCACTTGGTGAAGACAAGCGTTTAGTATAATACTTTTTATTTTTAATCTTTTGCACTTTTTATTTGGTTTTGTATTAATGACTTTAATAAGTAGTTGCTTATGTTGAAGGTGATTCTTCCTTATCGTTTGTCTGTGGTGTCTTGGCATTATTTTACTGTCTATATAAATAAAAGATTTTCACCATTCATATCTCCACGGTCTATATGGAGGTATGTTTGCTACCTGGTCGGGGGTTAAGGGAACGGTTTGGTAAGGGTCTTGCCCTTGTTCAGCGTTTAGAGGTCCTGCAAGGGACCTGGGTCAAATTTAGTAGGATCTCCTTCAATACCCAAAGGTATTGGATAGCGGGGATCCAAACTCTTTGACCCCCTCATAAGTTAACTACCATTTATACTATAACCCGGCTATTTAGGACTGTATCCTTGCTGACTCAGACTACTTAGTCGAGGGTAACGTCACCTCCAAAAGAGGGGCCTACCATAATTTGCATTAATAACTTAATTCATTATCTTTCAATAATCCGACCCTTTAGGATTGTATCATTGCTGACTCAAACTACTGGGTTGAGGGTAACGTCACCTTCAAAAGAGGGGCCTACTACAATAACTAAGATAATCTCTTAAACAAGTGCAACCCGGCTATTAAGGACTGTATCCCTGCTGACTCAGACTACTTAGTCGAGGGTAACGTCACCTCCAAAAGAGGGGCCTACCATAATTTGCATTAATAACTTAATTCATTATCTTTCAATAATCCGACCCTTTAGGATTGTATCCTTGCTAACTCAAACTACTGGGTTGAGGGTAACGTCACCTTCAAAAGAGGGGCCTACTACAATAACTAAGATAATCTCTTAAACAAATGCAACCCGGCTATTTAGGACTATATCCCTGCTGACTCAGACTACTTAGTCGAGGGTAACGTCACCTCCAAAAGAGGGGCCTACCATAATTTGCATTAATAACTTAATTCATTATCTTTCAATAATCCGACCCTTTAGGATTGTATCCTTGCTGACTCAAACTACTGTGTTGAGGGTAACGTCACCTTCAAAAGAGGGGCCTACTACAATAACTAAGATAATCTCTTAAACAAGTGCAACCCGGCTATTTAGGACTGTATCCCTGCTGACTCAGACTACTTAGTCGAGGGTAACGTCACCTCCAAAAGAGGGGCTACCATAATTTGCATTAATAACTTAATTCATTATCTTTCAGTAATCCGACCCTTTAGGATTGTATCCTTGCTGACTCAAACTACTGGGTTGAGGGTAACGTTACCTTCAAAAGAGGGGCCTACTACAATAACTAAGATAATCTCTTAAACAAGTGCAAAAGTGCGAAAATAATCAAAGGTTATACTAATACACGAGTCGGATCCAAGTGATTCATCTTGTCTATCTGTTTTTATTTTTATTTTTATTTTTCAGCATTTAGTTAGTTTTATTTTCTTAGTTTAAAAAATCTTTTCTAACATTTTGATTTGGTTAGACGTTGAGGATAAACCGGTACTAAAAGCTCTTGTGTCCTTGGATGACCTCGGTATCTTACCAACACTATACTACGTCCACGATGGGTGCACTTGCCCATGTGTGTGTTTAGTGTTAGTAAATATCGTGTTTTATAAATTTATAACTTGGCTAAAAGTGTAAAAAGGGCTTAAAATATACATCTAAAACAAATACACACTTGCACGCATCAGCGAACTACCTTGTCCTATATATAGGTGATAGATGAGCGAACCTAGGAGGAGCTGTTAGGTGGTGTAACGGCGAAGCCCTGCCGAATCGTCTCCAGAGCTTGTAAATTGTTATCAAGTGCAATAAACAAAGACAAATTAGTGAAATCAAGCTAAACAAAGACAGAATCAGTGAATTCCGCCTCTGATTCTGTCTGAGCACTCTTCTGATCGACTCGTTAGGTCGTATAACGTTCCTACAAAAACCTTGCACCACCAATCTAGCCTTGTTCTTGATCAATACTCCACGATCATCCATCTTGTTACGAAAGACCCATTTTGTTCCAATCGGAAACTTTCCTTCAGGTAGATCTACTAACTCCCAAACTTTGAGTTTGTGAAATTGAGATAGTTCTTCCTGCATGGCCTGAACCCAACTGGAGTCTTGAATGGCTTCTTCAATGTCACGAGACACGGATTGCGAGAGAAAAGCTGCATAGAGTCCTTTGTTGATGCTTGATGACTGACCACGTGTACGTACTCCTTCTTCTACGGCACCAATGACATTCTCAAGAGGATGATTGTGATTTGTCTTGTATCCTGCATTTGTGTGAGTCTCAATTTGCTGTGGAAGGTTGGTGAAGTGCTCGTCAACGTAGATTACTGGAGGATCATCCTCCTGAGTTGGTTCATCCACATTCGCCTGTGAAGAAGAAGCACCATTTTCAGGGGTGTTCTCAGGCGAAGTGTCACCATTTACTTCATCCACAGAGAGAAATGGGTCAGCAGAGAATGGAGAGAAGCGGGTAGTGAAAGGAGTTAAACCAATATCTAAAGAATCAAACAGAGGTTCAACAAGAGTAGCTTCTGCAGGTCCTGCTTCTGGAACATCTTCTGGAATTTCGAAGGTGTTGAAAATTACACCCACATTATAAAACCAATCGGGAGTACTTCCAGTGTTAGTGTAGTTTCCTTCTTGGAAGTCAACGTAATAAGATTCAATCACCATCTTTGTCTTTTTGTTGTAGACTCTGTAGGCTTTCTGAGTTGATGAATATCCCATGAAGTAACATATATCACCCACTGCTTCGAACTTGATAAGATTCTCTTGAGTGTTTAGAAGAGTGCAAGAACATCCAAACGGTCTGAAGAAATCGATGAGCGGCTTCCTTTTGAAGAGAAGTTCATATGCAGTTTTTCCATGAGGTTTTACAATGAGAACTCTGTTCAGAACGTAGCATGCTGTATTCACGGCTTCTGCCCAGAAGATGATTGGAAGCTTTAAATCCACCAGCATAGTTCTCGCGGCTTCGATTAAAGTTCTGTTCTTTCGTTCAGCGACTCCATTCTGTTGAGGAGTTCTAGCCGCGCTGTATTGGAGATGAATTCCCTTTTCTGCACAGAATGATATGAAGGTTTGATTCTTGAATTCGGAACCATTATTACTTCTGATCGACTTCACTTTCAATTTGGTCACGTTTTCAATCAAGGGAATGAATGACTTAAGGATGTCAGCCGTCTCACTCTTGGTTTCAAGAAAATAAACCCATGAAAAACGAGAGAAGTCATCTGTAATCACCAAACAGTAGGAACTTTTAGCAAGACTCTTAACACTTATTGGACCAAAAAGATCCATATGCATCAATTGAAGAGGCGCAGTAATCGTGTTCATTGCTTTGGACTTGTGCGATCTTGTGTTGCTTTCCTTGGGCGCGTGCTATACATTTTTCAGAAAAAGGAAATTCTTTTATCGGAAGACCTCTTACTAAGTTTAACTTAGAGAGTTTGTTCATACTTTTGAAATTTACATGCCCTAATCGCCTGTGCCAAAGCAGTGACTCCGATTCTGAAGCCTTTAAGATTAAACAAGTCAAGTTATCATTTGTCTTGGCGTTTTTCATGTTGAGCACGTATGTGTTGTTTTGTCTTGGAGCTGTGAGCAAGATCATCTCTGCAGGAATGACATATTCAGGCTTGAGAAACAAACATTCCGTGTCGTTGAAAAGCACCGATATTCCTTTATCACAGACTTGTGATACGCTCATAAGATTGTAGCAAAATTCTGGAACATAGTTGACATTCTCCAAAGTGAGTGCTTCAGACACGACATCTCCTATTCCAACGATCTTCCCTCCCTTCTCCTCTCCAGCAAATGACACGAAATCGCCATCAATAAAACGAAAATTCTTCAGAAGTTCCTTTAAGCCTGTCATGTGTCTTGAACATCCGCTGTTGACATGCCAGATATATTCCATGAGCATTCGAAGCCATTTCTGAAGTTTATTCTGAAATACAAGAATATACACAAATTAGTTTGATTTGGGAACCTAGATTTGCTTCACTTTGGATCTATCGTGGTTTTGACCCACGATGTCCTCTTTTTGCTTCCAAAAATAAGCTGTTGAATTAACCAGATTTTTAAAAGATTTCTTAAGATAATCAAGCTGATCTGTGAAATTTTTAACAAAATCATATTCTGGTTTAGAAAAATTCATTTTTTTACAATGTTTCGCTGTATGTCCTAAATGACCACAACGAAAACATCGTTTACGTCTGGGCTTTTTGGTGTTAGAAGATGATGTATGTGATGAGTGTCTTGAGCTTTTTGAAGAATCTTTTGATGCAGTGTATCTTGAGCTCTCGACTTTCTTCATTTTCTTGTCAACTCGGCTTTCATCTTCTGAACAGTCTTCATCATTGTCAGAATCTGAAGAACTTTCTGTTGTTTGATGTTAGGATCTGAGTTTGGATTGATTGTGATTTGTGTTTGAATTTAAATGAACAAATGAAAGAGTAGTGCAGCGGAATTTAATGGAAGCAAACTTTTCACAATCAAACAGAAGATATGCTTTCAATCATACATTTTCAAACACTGAATCAAATGATTAAATTTATTTTTAAACTCTGATTACAATGTGTGTATGATATGCCAACTCCCCCTCAGCCTGAGCTCAGTGTTTGTTCGTGCAGAAAGAAGATGGTGAATGAGCTAAACAGAACAGTACAGAGTACTGTTCTATTTATAGGCACTTGCAAACCACTGAGCATCAAAGCTGACGTCACCATGAAAGTGACATCTAACCTCCTAACAAACTCTAACCTCTGATCTATACAAACACTGCTATGCTAACTACTGATATTACATTTCAATACATAAAACAGACTCAAACTGCTGTTGCTTCCTTCCACTGCTGCGAACCCAGCAGTACTTGTTATGATCAGCAGTGCTTGAACCAAGGCAGTAGATTGAGCAGCAGAGCTTTAGTTCTTCTATCAGACTTTGTCTTGATCAGCAGTTGTAGGTCAGCAGTTTGCATGATCAGCAGATAGGAGGTCAGCAGATGTTGAAACCACTTTCAAGGGGAGAGACTTGCAACCAAACATCTGCTTATTCTGAATCTACTGTTGTGATCCAGTTTTGGCTTTTATTATCTGTTCCTTTGGTAGGGTTCAATCCCAACAATCTCCCCCTGGAACAGATAATGCCAAAACTCTCCATTATTGTAGATTTTTATTGCTTCAACAATAGTTCCCTTATTTGCCCTTTGAATTGTAGTTCAAAGGTTAAGGCATCTGTATCATCTTCATCCCTGCTAAGTGGAAGATCAAGGAGATCCTGCAAATCTTCAAGTCTAAGGCCAAGAGCTTGTTCCCTTGTAAATTTCTTCACTTCGCCATCTGCCCTGACCATAGTCAATACGTGGTTCTGTTTATCAGTTTTCCACTCTTGTATTTTTAGGCGAGATGGGTTTCTTGGGAGATTTTTATTTGCAAAGGAGTTTGGTGAGGCTGGCCTATTCATAACTGGCTGAGCAGTGTTTGCAGATTTTTCCAGTTCAGATTCTTCTTTCAACATTAACAAAAAGCCCTTTTTCGCAATGGCATTTCCAGTAAGAATCTCTTGAACTGTTTCAGAACCTAACTGGCTTTGTCTCCTTCTTTTGTAGATAGCAGTACCAGCAGGAGCAGTGGTTCTTTTGGGATGTGGCTTTGATGATCTTTTCGAAACCTCTGCTTTGGAGTAATCAGGCTTTTGTGGAGCTGTTGGATCTTTCTTCCTTAGCTCTTCCAACCTTTTGTAGGTGGCCCTGACCCTCACTTCTCCCCACTTAGACACGGAGTTCTTTGACCCATAATCAGCAATTATCAGTTCCTCTTTCATTCTCTTCAGCTCTAAAGCCTTATCAGCTTCAGCCTTTTTGAATTTTTCTGGGGGAGTCTGCTCGACCTTATTCTTGATCATTTCATGAATCCTGGCTACTTCCTTTTCAAGCTCAAGAATGGTCCAGTTTCTGAACATGTGTTTCTCCCCCTTGTATGCCTTGTAGGTCATGATGTTTTCAATGTAGTCTTTTCTCAAGGACTCATCTGTCTTCTCTAAGATTTGCTGACATGCATTTTTTGCAAACTGTTCCAAAGCTCTGACCTGTGTAAGTAGAAACTGATAGTTTTGTTGATACTCTCTATCAGATTTCCCTTGTTTGTTTTTTATTGAGATATCCTCTGCTTGCTTGGCCTTGATTTTCAAGTATTCTTCAATATTAGTTGGCCTGGAATATCCTTCAATCGATGGCAAGCTCCTTTTGGCAGGGTCATCCTCATAGTAGAAAGACTTAATTTCATCTCTGACTGTCACAAGTTCAAGAGGAAATTGAACACCTGCAGGAGGTAAGGGTTTGTACATTTGAGCTGAAGAGAGAGGAATGGGTTTTGAAACTGTGACAAGTGCTTGGGATTTTGAAGCTTTTGGTGGTGGTGATGGAAAATCATCATCTGATATGACAACCCTTCTTCTTTTTATTTTAGGGAGGGCAGATGATGTTTTGGGTGGATCAGTGGGAGTGATTTGGATGGCAGTGGTTTGTGACTGACTAACAGCTGTTGAAACAACTGGTGTTTCAACCACTGTTGTCATTACAACAGATGTTTTGACATCTGTTGTCTTCTGCTTTAAGGCAGGAACTAATGGTGGTGGTAAAGCAGTGGTAGTGGTGTGTGTTGAAGTGGTGTGTGTTTAAGTGGGAGCAGATGTTTCAGCAACTGCTTGGATGGTGGTTTGATGTTGGTGGCTTTTGGATAGTGGTTTTGGAGTGTGCTTTGGAAGGCTGGATGGTGTGGATTTGGGTTTCCTTACTTTTCTAGTAAGATTTCTTTTTGGAATCGGATTTTGATCATCCTTTTCACCAGAACAACCCTGCGCATTCAGCTCAATAAAAGCTCTTTTCTCCTCATTCCACCTTGCTAGATCCTTTGCCGCTCTATCCTTCTTTACACTTATGACAGCATCATCAAGTGCATTTTTGGTAACATCAACCTTTTTACTACCATCTGGAAAAAGAATATCTCTGAGCATTGCACCTGTTACTGTATCAAGATATAGCCCATCATCAATCCCCTTCTTTACCCACTCCTTAATTTTCTCCCCCTTTTTCGCATTATCTGCAGGGAGGTCATCAATATAAAGCACAGTCGGAGGAGCAGTGCCAGTGGTTGTCAACAAATGGGCCTTAAGAGCCTTGATGTCATCGTTTGTATCCCTGAACCTAGACTCCATTGCCTTTTTGAGATTTTGAACATGTTTTGCATGTTGTTGCTCGGCCAACTGAAATTGTTGATGGAGAAAAGGTTGAAAGAGGTTCCAGAGCTCATTTGTAATATTTGCTGGTGGTGGAGCAGGTGTTTGAGATGGAACAGCAGTGGATGGTACCTTTTGAATTGTTAACAACTGTTGCAGCAGGTCTTTAATTTCTGCAACATATGTATCCAATTTTTCAACACGTTCTGTCAATTCTTGGTACTTTAAACCATCACCCAAGTTAATGGGATCATCTGATTTCCCACTAGCAGTGGTTTTATCAGAAGTGGAAGTAGGGAGTGTACTCCAAACATCTACAACTGATGCCCCTTTTTCTTGGTACTGGGGTCTTCTTCCTTCAACACTTGATAACCTTTTGATGTTACCAGTGGTTAGTACAAACTCACTAGCAGATAACAGAGGTGTTATAGAAGGAATTGCCTCCAAGGAAGTCTTATTGATGTAACCACTGTCCAAGTGTAAACCTGTAGGTTCAACACTTGTAGTGGCTGCTTCACTTGGAATACCACCAAGAGTTACGTGTAACTCAAGGGGTGTAACCTCCTCAGGTTGTGTTGGTGGGTTAGCAAAGATTGATACATCAAGCCCAGTCTCTTGTTGAGGTATTTTCTCATGGATAGGTGATTGAGAAGGACTGGTTTGTGCTAGGTTCAAATCAATTGCATCCAACAGTAGTTTGGTGTTTGGTGGAATTGGGGATGTGAAGGTAGGTTTAGAAAGCGGAATTGCCCCGGGTATTGGGCTGTGGAGGATGGAAACGAGTGCTTCCAGAGCCTCATGATGTGGTGACCCTATTTGTACAACCTGTTCTTTTTGTGAAGAGACAGGAGGAGTTTCAGGTATGGGTTGAGATATTTCTACCAACTGCTGTGAGAAAGTAGCAGCAGTGGTTTGTTGTGATTTTTGTGCAATCACAGGCAGTTGCTCTGGTATCTCATCCTCCAGAGTTGCCTTTTTGATGGGTTTGGGGGGTTTTTGATTTTTCTTTTTCGGTGGTTTTTTGGTTATTTTAGGTGTGGATTTCAAGACAGTTGTTTGGCTGCCTTGATCACCTTGAGCAGTGGGCTCAGCAGCAGATACATGAGGAGCAGTGTTTGCTGCTAAAGTCTGCTCAGGCACCTCTGCTTGTGTTTTACAAGGTGCTAACATTCTTGAAAATGTTTCAGCAGTTAAGCTGTTTATTTGAAAAGATTCACCTTGGTTTATTGCCGCAATATCATCCTTACTGAACTTTTTCTCAAAATAATAACTTAAGAATCTTGGAAACAGTAAGAATGATTTTCTTTCAACATTTTTAACAAAATCATTGAAAATTGTCTTGGAATAGTTAAGATTTTCTCCTTGTAAAATAGCATACCCCAAGTTTTGAATTTTCATTGGTATTTCATTAAAGGAGGTGGTTTTGTATGAAACACACATGAGAAGGGTATGAAATAAAAATCTGGTTGCAAAAGGGAAGAAACCTTTTTGTAAGGTGTCCCTCTTCATTGTGTCTGCATACCCTCTCTCAATGAAGTCAGTTTTTAACTCGTTTTTAGGGAAAGAATCGTTACCTTGCAGATCATCGAGTTGAAAGACTTCAGATATGGATTGCGGTGTTATTCGGACTGCTTTCTTCTGCAGAGTAGAGTTAATGGCTATGACATCTTTTCCTTGTTTTTCAAGGATGCAATTTTTCCAAAACTCTCTCTGAGTTTGCAGGTAAATTGGTGCATCAGCGGTTAACAAAGTTTTGTACTTTGAGGCATTGAGCATATCGAGGATGGAATCAAATGTATCGATGTTGCCAGGTTTTGTGAGAAGACCCGGTAGATTGTGAGATGGTTTGTGTGGGATGTCGGTGGAGGTAGCCTTTTGAGAGGCCCCTTTTGAAGCTTTTGCGGATGATTTCGATTTTGTCATTTTGAAGATGAGGATCGAAGATGAGATTGTGGAGAGATTTGACGAAATGTGATGGAAACTGCTTTGAGAAGAGAATTTTTGAGAATTCAATTCGACAGTGAAACCCTGTTTGGGTGTTGAAAAGGGGGTTTTATACAGGAAGAGTGAATGCTGACGTGACAGCAGTTACAAAAGGTCTGACCCCTAAGTACTGCCCGCATGCCATCCCCTGGTGAAGTGAAGGACAGTACTTTTAAACAGTACAAGTTGTGAAAACAACTGGTGAAGACAGCAGTTGTAATGAAAATGGAGGACAGTGGATGCTTTTTACCAACAGTAGATAGCTCAGCAGTGGATGCATCACTGATTTTGACCATCAGTGGTTAACCAAAGAAAATGAGAGCAGGGGATGACTTTCAGCAGTGGACAGACTTTTGTAGCAGCACAGACTTTTGAAACCATCAGTGGTTATGGCAAACTTTTAGGATTTTAATGAAAAAATCATTTTTAGCTATTTTTAAGGATAGATTTTTGATTTTCTGAAAACATTTTAATGCTTTTATTTATGGAAAAACAGGATTTTGCCTGTTATTTGACGTGATGTCGTGGGTCACGCAAATTTAATCCCTAAACAACTGTAGTTAGTGGTAGTAGGGTATCGAACTCAGGGAGTATGTGGAAAATGTGTCGATTGTATAGCTTTGTATTTAAACTAATATTAAACTAACTTGCAGAAAATTAAAATTCAAGATTGTGGATTGTTGTTTTAGAAAACTAAATTAAGAACTAATTCAAATCAAAGTTGGTTGTAAACAGTTAGGAGAGAACAATGATCACCCTAGGTTTCAGTTTCTTTAAACAGTTGTGTGCAATTTCACTAGAAAGAGTTACATAGACATAACTCGTGTATATGTGATTGAAGTGATGAAAGGGAACAAAGTACTCGGATTAGATAACGCGAGGTTGTTTCCCGATGACCTATTAACCAATAACCAACCCTAACCCTTCCCGTGATATCTCGGTTGCCAACGGCACCAAGAACGTACGATTAAGACTAGGAATTGCAATATAGATTAACACACTACAAACAATCAAACATACACCATGACATTCAAGCAACGCAAGATATCATTCTAGAAATGCAGAAATTAAACACACAAAAGTTTCAGAAACATTCACCTAGGATGATCACCGAAGAGTTTAGCCGGACATGGCTCGGTGAATCATCATCAACATCAAACTATTGTTCATATGAATCAAAAGCACAAACCGAATGATTGAAATTGTTCACAAAACAAGCCACAAGCCAAAATTCGTCCCCAAGTTGTCCAAGAACCGTCCAATGATGAGATAATATGAAAAGGCACCCAAAAACCGAATATAAGATGGCAGTTACGTTTTTGGGATCTCAGCTCCACCGTAAATTACGGCTCCACCGTAATTTACGGTGGTCAACATTTTGTTACGGTGGCAATTGTCTGTGTTACGGTGAGAAATAAAGTGGAAAATTGTCTACCGTAAATTACGGTAGAACCGTAATTTACGGTGATCAGCAACTTTGTCTCCTTTGTCGTTTCTTTTGTTCTTCTCTCGACCCGTTCTCCACCAAAGCCTCCAACACTGCCTTTTATCCATCTGTTAGCTCCTAAATCGTACCTGAAACATAAGTATCGTAGTTATCTAATTCAAGATAATTACACGGTTAATTGGAGGATTATTTCATATTTTAACATGCTTAAGGGTTGTCCAAAGGACCACCCGTCACATCCCCACACTTAACCGTTGCTTGTCCCAAGCAACTCATCAACATGATTTTCAAAACAAGTGATCAAACCAAACCAAGCAAAACATGCAATTCTTTACCAGCCCCTTTTTAACACCCAAGCAATGCACCCCTCTCAAATTCTCTCCTCTCGGCTACAAGTGACAACTAGCAAAGATAAGCTAGACACACACTAAGCAAACGGGTGGATGCACAATCATAAGCTTGTACCTGAATCGATCATTCTCCCAAAATGGGTCAAACATGAACGCAAATCAAAGGGACTTCAAGGTTGTAACGTGGCTAGGTGTATAGGGTAGGAAATGGAATATATATGAGTAACGAAAATTCGACCCGGTCTTTCTATTACAAACACAAAAACCAACTAACAACTATGCACTACTATATACAAGACCATGAAACTCTTTCTCTTTTTTTTTTCTCATTGCTTTTCCTTTTTTTTTTTCTTTCTTTTTCTTCTTTTTTTTCTTTTTTTTTTCTTTTTTTTTTCAATCATACGATAACACATTAACCAAAACTACTTCAAACTCACAAAACTACTAATTCTATCACTAATACTACAAGACCGGGTCAAATTTGGGTAAATTTTCAAGTAAGTAGCTAGGGGGAACAAACGATAAGCTTTAAAGGCACAAAATGGGCAACTAAATGACCAAACCCCCGCCCCTCTCACTACCATGCTCATATATATAACTTATGAGGTCCAACCCCCCAAATCCCACACTCGCTCACACCAACGACGAGGCTACCTAATGCCCTTATCCTTTCTACATTCATGTCTAACTAAGGATTCAAATCGCATTCAAGCACAAGTTCTAACGCACCCCCACCCATAGCCACTCTCATCAAAGATTATTTATGTACACGTGTGGCTACAACTCTCACCAAGAATGAAAAGGGTAATAAGGGTTGCCGGTGCATTAACTTGGGATAAATTAGGGCCTCAAGATTTCACATTGTTTTGCTCGGCTTAAAATTTTTCAAAAATCTTCAAAAAATTCCCCCCATCCCCACACTTGGGATACATTGACCCCAATGTATGGCTTTGGGAGGCTTTGATCACTAACCCACTCAACATCCACAAAAGCTTCTTTTCTCAAACCCCAAATTTCTTTTTGTATTTTTTTCATTTTATACTTTTTTTTTCTTTTTTTTTTTTAACACGACACCACCAACAATCGCCAACCCAATAATCAACCACATGATCAATCACCACCCATCCTCCCAACCATAATCAACATAAACCAACAAAGATATACAAACTATACAAAAGAGAGAATACCACCTGATCAATAGTAGCGCGGTCCTGGAGGCCCAAAGATGGATGACATCATATCATTCCACTCTCCAAACCCGAATGCGCCGCTACTGCTTCCCTCTTGTTGTTGTGGTCCCTCTTGCCGCCTTGGATCAAGCCACTGAGAATGGTGGAGCGGTGGAGTCGGATAAGAAATGCTACCATCATAAGGCGGCAATGAAGCATAGTCCACATGTTGTGGATCTTCAACCACCGGCCTTCCGGCATGCCAATCCGCATGCATCCGCCTCATTTGATCATCATGATATCTGTTATTAGCATCCACCTCTCGAGAGTATGCGTGGGTACGGTTCCATGACTCATTGCGATCGAAGCTATGTTTTAACGACCGCTCTATGCTTGCACTATTTCTTGTGTTTTGGTCATACAACGTCCTCTCCGGCCCCGACCAAGTATCAAAAATGGACGCCGGAGGGCGTTGGCTCTCGATCACCTCTTGCATTGAACCACTATAAGCCCACCCCGGCTCATACGGTTGCTGCGCGTAGTCGTAAAACGTACCACCATGACCACCACCAAAAACCGCAAAACCAACATTTGCACCCCCCTGCGGCTCGTCTGCATAGTCCTCGTCCCCACTAGGAACCAACTCTTCATCGCTTTCCGGTTCATCCGGCTCTCCCGGTAACAACTCCCTTGCACCCAATTTCAACGCCCTCCACCGTTGACCCTCCGATTTCAGCTTGTGATAACGTTCAGACTGAGTATACGTCCAAACGTTTCCCAACCTATCCAAAGTAAAAGGCTGGTGCCTTTTCGTTAAACCTCGGTCCTCAGATGTGAGTGCCTTCTGCTGTTTCATTAAACCCGTTATGATGCGACAGTAGGGGACAATGTCTCTCCCGTATTTGTTCCGGCATATCCACAAATGGTGCATAATCAGGTAACGTATTGGAAAGCGTGGAGATCCATGCATCAATGAATACAAAACAGGTATCTCTGGAAACCTCACCTGTTCTTTATCGCCTCTTCTTGGAATAACATTAAGCAAGCAGATTGTATGCAACAGTTTTGCTTCTATTTTCAAATTCTTCCGGTATAACACACCACTGTACCTACCGGGCAAAAACAAATCCGCTAACATGTCGTTCCATCTCACGTCCTTCTCTGGTTTGAGCAATAAATCATCAAGCGTGGGAATCATGTACTCCTTAGCCGGGAGACTGTCATACTTTCCCAGCTTCTTCAACGTATCGAATGACATCTCAACTGGCACCCCATGTACCATCCCAATCAACTTCATTTGTGATGGCTTGTGGAAGTTGTGACATTTAAGTGTTGCCATCCACTCCTGAATCTCAGTCATAAACAGATTGCTCTTATCTTTGTCAAAACACTTGAGCGCTCCTTCCCAGCCTAAAGCACGAAACTTAGCAAACACCCCGAACTGGCCAAACTGGGGTTCATCAACCTCTTTTTCACAGATAAATGCGGCTGCTTTATTTTTCAACTTGTTCATGCAGTCGTTATAAAGAGTTGGTTGCCAAATCTCGGTTTGGTCATCCAACGACCCCGAATTCCACACCGGCTTATCACTTGGGTCTAACTCCATCTGTTCTTCTTCACCTTCACTTTCGCTTTCACTAACCCTACCCATATATTGCCTCTTCTTTGATGGTTGCTCCTTTTCCTTGCCCTTGCCTTTGCCTTTGGATGAAGATGAACTTGAACCCGCTTTCTCCTTTGTCTTTGCCATTTCCTACACACAAGACGCAAGCAACAAAAACAAACACCAAATTAAACACTCTCTTCAAAATCCTCCCCACACTTGCTTGTTGTCATGGTTGTAGATGTTAGTGAACCTAAAGTGTTCAAGAATTTTTCAAAAATTGGGCATGGTGTCTCTAGAATGTAGAGCATCCCAAAAGTTCACTACTTTAACAACAATTCCTACATCTACAACCATCAACCATGTTCAATAAACAATTCCATTATCATATCTTAACAACAAGCAAGCGGGCAAAAACACATAACCTAAATCACCTTGTTCTTCACAATGTATCACCACAATATAGCAAAGTAAGTGTTCATACCTTGTTTCAAGATGAAAGACTGCTTGTGAAACCAAAAATCCCAAAACCCCCAAATTATCTCAACCTAGGGTTTCAAACTTCGACCCCAAAATTGCGTTTTCTCTGAAATCTCTCCTCACAATCACAAAGCTTGTGAAAAATTAGTCAATTTAGACCAAGATTCCACTTGATTTGGACAGGAATTGAAGGTTTTATGAGAGATGGAAGGTGGAAGAACAATGGAGGTTGTGGATTCTTAGAGAAGAAGATGATGGTGGAAAAGTGAAAGGTGAATGGGTGGATAGGGTATAATTCACGTGACCAGGCTTGTTTTTATTCGATTTTATTATTAAATAATTTTTTTTTATCTACATGCGGCATCCCTACCGACGGAGACTCCTTTTTTCGCGTACCGTAATTTACGGTCTCACCGTAAATTACGGTGAGACCTGAATGTCAAAGTTGCACCGTAATACAGTAGAGAACTACCGTAAAGCCCCAAACATTTTCAAGCATCACCGTAAATTACGGTAATACCGTAATTTACGGTAATCACTGAATCAAAATTCTTTCACCGTAACTCAGTAGAGTTACACCGTAAAATCCACACTTTTTGAACATCCACCGTAAATTACGGTAATACCGTAATTTACGGTGCTCGCTGGGCATCTCTACTTTGGCAAAAATTGAAATTTTATGTGACAAAATTTTTTTTTAGATTTTTAAGTTTTTCGATTTTTTTTTATGTTTTTTAATTTTTAATTTTCTTTTTTTCTTTTTCAAAAACTTGTAAAAATTACCCTACCCCCTCAAAAATCCCGTGTTGTCCTCAACACAATGTAAGAGCAATTCGCAACCCGAATATCCCCACACTTGTTTCGAACACGGACTTCGAGAAACTAAGGCAATTGTGCAAATATACAAACAAAACAAAACGAAACTACTATGTACACTACCACCAAACCTGGGCCTCTCATGGTTGTTCCTCCTCGACCGGGTGTAAGATGTAGCCCGCTTTGTCAAGCTCCAAGTTGTTGATGTCATTGCCATCCAAATACGGCGTTAACCGGTGACCGTTCACCGTTTGTTGTTTCAATGTTCGCTCGTCTTGAATGTCAACATCTCCGAACCTTCCCACTCGTCGGACAACGTAAGGGCCCATCCACTTGCTCTTGAGTTTCCCCGCGAACATTTTCAACCTTGAATTGTATAACCACACTTTTTGACCCACTTCAAAGTTCTTCTTCTTTATCTTCGCATCATGAACTTTTTTCAGTTTGTCTTTGTATGCAGATGCACACTCATACGCTTGGTCCCTTATCTCCTCAATTTCATTCAGTTGAAGCTTCCTCGCCCGACCCGCTTCATCATAGTCCGCATTCACTGTTTTAATTGCCCAATATGCCCTATGTTCCAACTCCATAGGCAAATGACATCCTTTCCCGTAAACCATTCGATACGGAGTGGTATCAAGTGGGGTTTTGAAAGCCGTGCGATACGCCCACAATGCGTCATCAAGCTTGCTTGACCAATCTTTCCTATCCGTTCTAACCGTCTTCATTAGAATTTCTTTGATTTGCCGGTTAGATACCTCCACTTGACCACTCGTTTGTGGGTGGTACGGTGTAGCCACACGGTGATTCACACTATATCTCTTTAGCAACTTTCCAAAATTGAAATTTTTGAAATGTGAACCACCATCACTTATTATCAACCGAGGTACACCGAAGCGAGAAAAAATATTGGATTGCACAAACTTACATACAATGGAATGATCGTTGGTCCTTGTGGCAATAGCTTCAATCCATTTCGACACGTAATCAACCGCAACCAATATGTATAAAAACCCATTTGAGTTTGGGAAAGGACCCATGAAATCTATTCCCCAAACATCAAATACCTCCACTACCAAAATTGGTTGCAACGGCATTTCATCACGTTTCGAAATGCTTCCCATTCTTTGACAATTGATGCAATTTCGGGCATACTCACGAGCATCCTTGAAAATCGTGGGCCAATAAAACCCACTCGATAACACCCGATAGCCTGTCTTATTCCCACTAAAATGGCCCCCACATGCGGATGAATGAGCATGGGTCAATATCTCTAAAACTTCAGTTTCGGGAACACATCTTCTTATCACTTGGTCGGCCCCGATTTTGAACAAGTCGGGTTCGTCCCATATATATTGCTTCACTTGACTAGAAAACTGTTGTCGTCTCTTCTTAGTCCAATGATTTGGAATCGCACCCTTGGCCAAATAGTTAACGTAATGAGCATACCAAGGGGCAACATAAGTAGAAACGGCCAACAATTGTTCATCAGGGAACCGTTCATTGATTTCACTTGCATCATCTACACCTTCCAACGGGATTCGGGACAAATGATCCGCAACAACATTCTCACATCCCTTTTTGTCTCGGATTTCAAGATCAAACTCTTGTAACAATAAGACCCATCGAATCAACCGCGGCTTTGCATCCTTTTTCTCCATCAAGTACCGAACCGCACTATGATCCGAGTAAACCACTACCTTGCTTCCCCAAATATACGAACGAAACTTATCCAAAGCATACACCACCGCTAATAATTCCTTCTCGGTTGTGGTGTAGTTAAGTTGTGCTTCGGATAAAGTTTTGCTCGCATAGTAAATAACCACCGGTTTCTTGTCAACCCGTTGACCCAAAACTGCACCAATAGTAGTATCACTTGCATCACACATTATCTCGAACGGCTTTGACCAGTCGGGTGGTTGCAAGATAGGTGCCTTAACCAAGTGTTCCTTCAAAACAGTGAAAGCTTGCATACACTCGTTAGTAAAATCAAACGGGACATCTTTTAATAACAAATTGCATAAGGGTTTGGTGATAACACTAAATCCCTTAATGAAACGTCGATAAAAACCCGTGTGTCCCAAGAATGACCTTACACCCTTAACATTTTTAGGAGGTGGCAAAGATGATATTACCCGTATCTTTGCCTTATCCACCTCCATCCCTCTTTCCGAAATCACATGTCCCAACACAATGCCCTCTTGCACCATGAAATGACTTTTCTCCCAACTTAGCACTAAATTTTTCTCAACGCACCTTTTCAAAACCTTTTGCAATTCGTTGAGACAAGCATCAAAAGTAGTGCCAAAAATGGAGAAGTCATCCATGAATACTTCGAGCGACTCTCCAACCATGTCCGAGAAAATACTCATCATACATCGTTGAAAAGTTGCCGGAGCATTACACAAACCAAATGGCATTCGCCTAAAGGCAAAGGTGCCATATGGACATGTGAAGGTGGTCTTGTGTTGGTCATCCGGGTGTATGGCAATTTGATTATAACCCGAGTACCCATCTAAGAAGCAATAATATTTTTGACCCGACAATTTTTCAACAATTTGGTCAATAAAAGGTAACGGGAAATGGTCCTTAGAAGTGGCGGCATTCAATTTCCGGTAGTCAATACACACCCGCCACCCGGTAACCGGTCGGGTGGCAATTTGTTCACCACTTTCATCCTTGACTACTTGAATGCCGGCCTTCTTAGGCACAACTTGGGTGGGACTCACCCAAGCACTATCCGAAATCGGATAGATAATTCCCGCATCCAACCACTTAATTACCTCCTTTTTTACTACCTCCCTTAGGTTCGGGTTCAACCGCCTTTGAGCTTCTCGTGTCGGTTTGGCATCTTCGGTTGTGATAATTTTATGCATGACGATGGATGGACTAATTCCTTTGAGATCGGCAATCGTCCATCCAATAGCACCGTTGTTCGCTTTTAACACCTCCATCAACGCTTGCTCTTGTGCCAACTCCAAATTAGAGGCAATAATGACCGGTAAAGTGTCATTATCCCCTAAAAATACATACTTCAAGTGGCTAGGCAAGTCCTTGAGCTCTAACTTTGGTGGTTCCTCCAATGATGGTTTAGTACCCGAATCGATTTCCACCGGTAGACCCTCGAATTGGTGAGTCCATGGTGGTCTACCTTCTTTCATTGCCATAGCATCTTGTGCTTCCTCTTCAACCCGTAGTGCATAAGCATGTACCTGTTCAGAAAAGTCACACAGGCAAATATCCAAACCATCCTCCTCATACTCATGCGGGTTGCATCCATCTACTATGTCTGCCATGAAACACTCATCAACACCGT
Organism: Helianthus annuus; assembly: GCF_002127325.2. Lineage (NCBI taxonomy): Eukaryota > Viridiplantae > Streptophyta > Magnoliopsida > Asterales > Asteraceae > Helianthus > Helianthus annuus. The sequence goes on from NC_035448.2 coordinate 67,980,795, forward strand.
TAGCATTAGAATTGTTAGTAAAAACATTCAAACGCATTTTTCTGTTTCCAAATGCCATATCAACTGTACCAAATCTACAATCGATAATAGCATGTGCGGTGCTTAAAAATGGCCGACCCAAAATTATGTTTTGTTGTTGTTTAGGGTCCGCTGATGAGTAATCCAAAACTAAGAAGTCCACCGGGTAATAAAACTCATCAATTTTTACAATAACATTTTGAACCATACCCCGAGGCAACTTATGAGACAAATCGGCCAAAACAACCGTCGTCTCCACCCTTGCTAATGGACCAAAGTCATATTGGTCGTATAAGCCCCCCGGTAAAATGCTAACTCCGGCTCCGAGATCTAGCAACGCCTTATCCATTTGAAAATTACCCACTTGTACATTAATCAATGGCGTGCCCGGATCTTGGAGCTTAGGAGGAAGCTCCCCATTCAACACCGCACTCACTTGCCCGGTTAAATCCACCCGCTTAGGCACTTTTTTCTTGTTTTGCCTTTTTTGTGTACATAATTCTTTTAAGAATTTTGCATAAGCGGGGACTTGTTTTATTGCATCAAGGAGTGGGAGATTTATTTTAACTTGTTTGAACATATCCCACATCTCCTCCTTTTGAGGACCTCTTGACACAATAAAATTTTTCTTTCCCGGGTCAAGTAGGGCCGATGGAAATGGAACTTGACTCGGTTCACCCTCAACTTTTTCATTCTTTTCACTTTCACCCAAACCCGGTTTTTTAATAATTGGTTCTTTTGGTTTAACCGGTGAAAGTTCATCATCACTTTCCATTCCCGTGATATCCTCAACCACCCCCTCGACCAATTCGGGTGACAAATTGGCCTTAAACTCTTTCCCACTTCTTAGAACACTAACATGGTTAATATTAACATTACCTCGTGATGAACCATGTGAAGGGTTTACCTTAGTGTCGCTTGGAAGTTGACCCTTACCTTTCTTTAATTCCGCCACATCGGTTGCTAATTGACCCATTTGGGTTGTTAGTGATTGGATGCTTTTATCACGAACCTCGTCTTTTTGCATTCGCACTTCGTCTAATTGGTTCCGTTTTTGCATCTCCATTTGCATGCTCTTTAGCATCTCCATCACCTCGTTTCCACCCGAAAGCCCCCCTTGTTCTTGACCCGTTTGGTATTGTTTTTGATACCCTTGGTTATTTCCGCCTCGATATCCACCTTGATTATTGTAAGATGGCCGTGAACCAAAATTACCTTGGCTACCTTGAAAATTTGGGTTCGCTTGATTTGACGGGTTCCCATATCTAAAGTTCGGATGGTTCCTCAATCCGGGGTGGTAGGTGTTTGAATTCATGTTGTTGTAGTTCCTACCACCTCCTCCTTGACCTTGACCTTGAACCGCATTGACTTCCTCGTATTGCCCTTCCAACATCCCTTGGCAGTTTTCAGCCGCATGACCTATTTCATTACACAAAGCACAAACATTATATATTTGGTTAGTGGTTTGAACATTACCATCATCTATGGCGTGCACTTGTGGTCGGTTAGTGGTTGGTCGGGCTCTTCTTGAAGCTTGGGCCTTCCTTTTTGATGTAGTTGCCATGCTTTCCAAAAACTCCCAATCTTCATTCTCATAATTCGTTCCAAACGTCCCTCCGGTGATAGACATTAGATCACGTGCGTCTTCGGCACTCAACCCCTCATGAAAGGCGTTCATCAACTCCCATAACTCAATTCCATGATGAGGGCAGTTTTTAATCATCATGTTAAAACGCTCAAACGCCTCATGGAACATCTCACCGTGTTGTTGTTGAAAGCTTCTCAATCCCTTCCGCGCATCATTGGTCTTTTGGGCGGTGTAGAATTCATCCAAAAATGTTTGTTGCATCTCCCCCCATGTATATATTGATGCCGAAGGCAAAGTGTAGAACCACTTCTTTGCCTTATCCTCCAAAGAGAACTGAAATAAGACCAACTTGACTTCATCGGCCGAAAAACCTTGACTCCCAAAAGTGTTGCAAATTGAGTCATAGGCCTCTAGATGGAAATACGGCTCCTCCGTTGCTAACCCTTTGTACTTTGGTAAACTTTGCAACGAGTTTGTTCTTACTTCAAAAGTTCTCCCTTGGTTGTTGTGAGGGATAACCACCGGTGAAGGGTTTTGAGTAATGATTGGCCTGAAATGTGCCTCTATTCCCCTTGCTTGTTCCCTAAGATGCCTTCTTGGAACACCCAATCGACCCCTTGGACGAATAGGACCCATTGGTCTTGGTATAGGCCCTTGTGGTGCAATTGGTTGTTGGGGCATCGGTGGGTATTGATTTGGCCTTTGAAATTGTGGGTGTACATGTTGTGGCCTAACTTGTTGCAATGGAATGGGTTGTTGGATTGTTGGCCCTTGTGGTCTTGGCCGAATGTGTTGTGGTATCATTTGTTGTTGTGGCATTCCACCAACACTTGCCATTCCTTGAGATTGACTTTGCAAATACCCAAACTCACCTTGATCACCATAACCTCCATAACCATACCCATCATCTTCATAACCCTCATAGTCTTCAAATCCCTCATCATAACCATCTCCTTGAATTCCCGAGGTCTGCCCAAATGGGATGGTCGAATACTGAAAGCCCGACTGTTGTTGTTGTGGTCTAAAAGATGAAGTAGTATGCACGATAGTTGAATTGGGTGCAATTGTGAAGGTGGATGATGATTGACCTGTAGTTGGGGGGAAAGAAGTGAGATAATGGTGGGATTGTGGTGGATGGATCGTAGGTGATGGTGGGCTCAGTTTGAGTGGTGATTGGTTGGGTGACATTGGATGATGTAAATTCAGCGGTGGTATTAGGTAATGTAGTGTTTGGTGATGGTTGAGTGGAAGTAGGTATAAAGGATGAAGTTGTTTGACTGGTTGTAGGTGGAATCTGAGAATCAGCCATGATGTTTCTCGGTGTAATGGGTGAAGTGGGTGAACCAATGATTTTGTTTTCTCGCACTAAAACTCGGTTTTGTCGTAGCGTTCTTTCAATTTCCGGATCAAACGATAGCGGTGATGACCTGTGAGAGCCTCTAGTATGCATACACCTGAAGTACCTGCACACTAAACACAACCAGCGTAAACCCGAAAATAACAAACAAAACTATTAAATTAACACACGTTGCGCACTACTCCCCGGCAACGGCGCCAAAATTTGACGTGATGTCGTGGGTCACGCAAATTTAATCCCTAAACAACTGTAGTTAGTGGTAGTAGGGTATCGAACTCAGGGAGTATGTGGAAAATGTGTCGATTGTATAGCTTTGTATTTAAACTAATATTAAACTAACTTGCAGAAAATTAAAATTCAAGATTGTGGATTGTTGTTTTAGAAAACTAAATTAAGAACTAATTCAAATCAAAGTTGGTTGTAAACAGTTAGGAGAGAACAATGATCACCCTAGGTTTCAGTTTCTTTAAACAGTTGTGTGCAATTTCACTAGAAAGAGTTACATAGACATAACTCGTGTATATGTGATTGAAGTGATAAAAGGGAACAAAGTACTCGGATTAGATAACGCGAGGTTGTTTCCCGATGACCTATTAACCAATAACCAACCCTAACCCTTCCCGTGATATCTCGGTTGCCAACGGCACCAAGAACGTACGATTAAGACTAGGAATTGCAATATAGATTAACACACTACAAACAATCAAACATACACCATGACATTCAAGCAACGCAAGATATCATTCTAGAAATGCAGAAATTAAACACACAAAAGTTTCAGAAACATTCACCTAGGATGATCACCAAAGAGTTTAGCCGGACATGGCTCGGTGAATCATCATCAACATCAAACTATTGTTCATATGAATCAAAAGCACAAACCGAATGATTGAAATTGTTCACAAAACAAGCCACAAGCCAAAATTCGTCCCCAAGGTGTCCAAGAACCGTCCAATGATGAGATAATATGAAATGGCACCCAAAAACCGAATATAAGATGGCAGTTACGTTTTTGGGATTTCAGCTCCACCGTAAATTACGGCTCCACCGTAATTTACGGTGGTCAACATTTTGTTACGGTGGCAATTGTCTGTGTTACGGTGAGAAATAAAGTGGAAAATTGTCTACCGTAAATTACGGTAGAACCGTAATTTACGGTGATCAGCAACTTTGTCTCCTTTGTCGTTTCTTTTGTTCTTCTCTCGACCCGTTCTCCACCAAAGCCTCCAACACTGCCTTTTATCCATCTTTTAGCTCCTAAATCGTACCTGAAACATAAGCATCGTAGTTATCTAATTCAAGATAATTACACGGTTAATTGGAGGATTATTTCATATTTTAACATGCTTAAGGGTTGTCCAAAGGACCACCCGTCATTATTCCATGTTGAGCATACCAATCCTAGAGATCAAGCTTTCAAAGGTAGATGTGTCTAATGCTTTGGTTAGCACATCTGCCAGTTGATCCATAGTTGGAACATGATGCAGAGAAATCAAACCTTTTTCATAGCAATCCCTCACAAAGTGATGTCTGATGTAGATATGTTTGGTGGTTGAATGGGAAACTGGATTTTTGATGATATTTTCTGCTGCCTGACTGTCCAACATGAGTGGTGTCTTCAAGGCAGTGATACCAAAATCCAGTAACTGATTTTGAAGCCAGAACAGTTGGGCTGTACAGCTTGCAACAGCTATATATTCTGCCTCCGCAGTGGATGTGGAAACAGGTGCTTGCTTTTTGCTTTGCCAAGATACTAAGCAGTTGCCTAGGAATTGGCACCCTCCTAAAGTGGAATTCCTTGTTTTATCACATCCAGCAAAGTCACTATCTGAGAAACCTGAAAGCTCAATTTTACCATCAGCTGGATACCAGATACCTAGTGTGGGAGCACCTTTGAGGTATTTGAATATCCTTTTTACAGCAATAAGGTTTGACTTTCTAGGGGATGATTGGGATCTTGCACAGACACATGTTGCAAACATGATATCTGGTCTACATGCAGTTAGGTACAATAAAGACCCAATCATGCTTCTATATAAGGTCTGATCAACCAAATCATCTTTTTCTTCAGACATGACCAATTTATTGGTTGCAATGGGTGTACTACATGGCTTACAATCATCCATATCAAATTTCTTTAAAAGTTCTTTTGCATATTTTCCTTGATGGATGAAAGTGCCATTTTGCAACTGCCTTACTTGGAGACCAAGAAAGCACTGGAGTTCACCCATTGCACTCATTTCAAACTCAGCTTTCATGAGTTGCCTGAACTCTTCACACATTTTATTACATGTGCTTCCAAAAATGATGTCATCCACATAAATCTGGACAATCATCAAATCCTTTCCTCTCCATTTTAAAAACAGTGTTTTATCAATCCTGCCTCTGGTGAAACCAACGGAAAGTAAAAAGGTGGAAAGAGTTTCATACCAGGCTCTGGGTGCTTGTTTCAAGCCATACAAAGCTTTGTTTAGCTTGTAGACATGATCTGGATAAAATGGATCCTCAAAACCTGGAGGTTGACATACATATACCTCTTCTTGAATCTTACCATAGAGGAATGCACATTTTATATCCGTTTGGTACACCTTGATATTGTGGTTGACAGCAAAGGCAAGAAAGAGTCTGATTGCTTCAAGTCTTGCAACAGGAGCAAATGTTTCATCATAATCAATTCCCTCTTCTTGTCTGTAGCCTTGAACCACAAGCCTGGCTTTATTCTTGACAACAATGCCCCTTTCATCAGTTTTGTTTTTGAAGACCCACTTTGTGCCAATAGGACTTACATTCTCTGGCAGTGGTACAGGCTCCCATACTTGTTGTCTTCTGAACTGTTGGAGCTCTTCTTGCATGGCCTCTACCCAGTTGTTGTCTTTCAGTGCCTCTTGGTACTTGACTGGCTGATGAAGTGATAGAAAGCCAGCAAAAAGACAAATGTTTTGGGACTGCTTTCTTGTGAGCACCCCTTCATTGATGTTGCCAATGATTTGATCTGGTGGATGAGATTTCAAGAAGATTAGCTCTCCTTGGTAGGGAATGATGGCATTTTGTGGTGAAGGCTGCAGATGTGTATCATCTGAGCTAACCACTGCTGGTGACTTTGATGACCCAGCAGTGGCTTCAAAAGGTGGAGGCATTGGAGGTAAAGGTGTGAACATCTGCTGACTTTGATCCACTGTTTGAGGACTTTTGTCAGCAGTGTTTGATGAGGTGGAAGCAGGGGATAAGGGGCTACTTGGGTCAACAACTGTTGAGGTAGCAGTGGTTGAGCTTTGACAACTGTTTTGAACAACTGATGCTCTCCCTTTTTGTCACACCCCCAAAATCCCACACGCGGAGTACCACCGCTTGGAGGCGTGACGTGACCAGGATCAAGCCATCAATCATATCAAACATAGCATTTAATAATAAAAGTAGATAAAGTAATTCATCACGACATGATTGATGTTTCAAAAACCAAACTTTGTTTAAGTAGCGGAAGCATAATAATGAAAACCCAAATAAGTTATAAGTTCCAATATCGTTCACGATCCGTATCCCACAACGACCTGCTTCTCCCTGTGCAAGCTCCATAATGTACCTAAGGTCCTGCAAGGCATGCAGCAGATAATCAACAACTAGTTGAGCGAGTTCACAGTTAACAGTTCAGTAATAGTATAGTGTGAGTAGCGTTTTGTTCGTTCGTTAAGTCGTATATCGTTTAGTTCGTATCGCGGCGTCCCAGGCAGGTGTGCGAAGATATTAGGGGATGTTCCTCCCGAGTATTCTAGACTAGGTTTTGATTGTATCGCGGCCTACCAGGCAGGTGTGCGAAGATTAGTAGATTACAGTTCGCGGCCTTCCAAAGGCAGGTGTGCGAAGTCAGTCATAATATCGCGGCCAACCCTTGGCAGGTGTGCGAAGATCGTTCAATAAGTGTTACTAGTCTAGCAGTAGGTTCTACCATCTATGTATGTACAGTAAATCATCAAATCCCCATTCCCACCCTGGGAACCCCATGCCTTGGCTTGTGTGAACTCACCTTGGGTTGCTCGGCAGATACACAGAAAGTACAGGTAAGCTAGTAAGTGGTCAACCACGTCCTATCATGGTTATTATACAAGTCAGGTTTGGTTCAAGTAATGCGCTCATGAATCATAGCAAACACGTATAGCATGCAAACAATCAAAGTATAGCAATTCACCACGTGTGCGATTCGGATGTCTAAGCCCAAACTATACCCGGCCCAGCTAACATAGACAGTCCAATTTGCAGTCAAGTACGTAAGTCCAATTACTTGGCCCAATCGATTGGGCCCGTGATAGTGTAGGGTCCAAAACAGTGTGTGCAAAATAACGGGTCTCGAGTCGCAACCAGCGATCTCGAGTCGCAACAGGAGTGTCTTGAGTCGCAAGAGGGCTGGTCTCGACTCGTCATGGTCCGTTTTCGAGTCGCAACGGGACTCGCAACCGTGGTCTCGGCTTGTCATGGTCCGGTTTCGAGTCGCAACGGGACTCGCAACCTCGGTCTCGAGTTGTGCTGTTGTGTGCCGGTGTGAGGTCTCGAGTCGCAACAATTACAGGGTCTCGACTCACAACCGTGTGGCTATCAAATTGTAACAGATTTCCATGTTTCATGCAATCAGTTTCGTGGTTTCCAAACTTGCACAAAATCAATCAACAACTAACAGTTTCACAATATGAAATTCTCGATCAAACGAGGGTTTCCAAACCTTAATTCGTATGAACCCTAGACTAAACATAGCATGAACAACTTATCATCATCCAACCGGATTAAACCCTACCATCTAAACATATTAACCAAGTTCAAATATGACACAGCCGATTAAACATATCCATTCGGTTCAAAGCATGCAATCCGATTTACAACAAGAACAATAACAAGGATAATAAACTTCAATCCGTTTATCATGCATACACATACATACAACATATCAACCGAGTTACTAGCATAACCCTAATCGATCATGCAATCCGATAACTAACAAAACATATAACCATACAATTAGTGGCATCATACTAACCGAGATGAAAGTAGGGGATCGATTTGGGTTCACGAGCTTCGAAGAATGCTTGCCGTCGGGTTCCAAATGTCACGAGAGAGGGAGAGAGCTTCTAGGGTTTTGGTGTAACTTGTGTGTGTTAATGCGTTTTTGCAAAACAATGAAAATCAAACCCCTACATTTGGTTTTGTGTTTGCGAGTGGGGAATGGGCCGAGCCCAACTCGGCTGCCTAATGGTGTCCGATTACAAGGAGTGGCCCGAATGGGCTTGTGTGACCGGTTGAGCCTTGTGCGATCGGTTATGGTGTGCGGTTTGGGCTCGTGTAACGTTCACATAACATACATACACACATAATGCACATAATAACATAACATTCATTAGATCGAAGTATCACATAGGCACGTAACGTTACACAAGATAAGTCTAAAGTACGAGTTGTCACATTATCCCCAACTAAAAAGAAATTTCGTCCCGAAATTTGGTACGCACTCACTGAGGAAGCTAGGTAGATTATAACGTTCACTGGTTTTCCTGGGGTGTCACATCCTCCCCCCGTTGATCTGGAATTTCGTCCCGAAATTCCGAAGTAGTAGCTTCAGCCTCAGTAGTGGTTGTATTGGTTTCGAATAACTGGGGGTACTTTTCTGTCATCCTGTCTTCGCGTTCCCAGGTGTACTCTGGGCCACGTTTGGAGTTCCAACGTACTCGAACAAGAGGGATTCTCTTGCTTTTGAGGACCTTCACATCCCGGTCCGTGATTTCTACTGGTTCCTCGACGAACTGCAACCGCTCGTCGATAGTGAGTTCTTTGAAAGGAATAATAAGGGTCTCATCTGATAGGCACTTCTTCAGATTCGACCCGTGAAATACATTGTGAACTGCCCCGAGTTCAGCTGGTAGGTTCAACTTGTAGGCTACTTTGCCGATTTTCTCAACGATTTCGAACGGTCCGACGTACCGCGGATTTAGTTTGCCCCGTTTGCCAAAACGAACCACACCCTTCCAGGGTGAGACTTTTAATAAAACCCGGTCCCCGACCTGAAATTCCAATGGCTTTCTACGCTTGTCCGCGTAGGCTTTCTGACGGTCGCGTGCTGCCGCCATGCGTTGTCTTATCTGTGCAATCTTTTCTGTGGCGTCCACTACAATCTCTGGACCCGTAATCTGACTATCCCCCACCTCTGCCCAACAGAGAGGTGACCGGCATTTTCGTCCGTACAATGCCTCGAATGGAGCGGCTTGAATGCTGGTGTGATAACTATTATTGTATGAGAACTCCACCAAAGGGAGATGTTTTTCCCAGCCGTTGCCGAAATCAATAACACATGCTCGAAGCATGTCTTCTAGAGTTTGGATCGTTCGCTCAGACTGGCCATCCGTCTGAGGGTGATATGCTGTGCTCATGTCTAACCGTGAGCCGAAAGATTTGTGCATTGCTTGCCATAGTTCTGACGTGAATCGTGCATCGCGATCCGAAATGATGGAGGTGGGCACCCCGTGCCTCGAAACAACTTCCTTAAGGTAGATGTCTGCGAGAGTGGAGAACTTATCCATTTCCTTGATAGCTAGGAAGTGTGCAGACTTGGTGAGTCGATCCACGATCACCCATATGGTATCATTCCCACGCTGGGATCTAGGTAGGCCTGTAACGAAATCCATGGAAATTTCTTCCCATTTCCATTGCGGTATCTTGGGTTGCTGAAGTAGGCCCGCTGGTTTCTGGTATTCAACCTTGACTCTCGCACAGGTCAAGCACTTGCTGACATAAGTAGCGATGTGGGCCTTCATGCTAGGCCACCAATAAGTAGTTCTGATGTCGTGGTACATTTTATCCGACCCTGGATGTACCGAATAGCGAAACTTGTGAGCTTCGTCCATTACCAGTTCGCGTAGACCGCCATAAAGTGGGACCCAATTACATAGTAGGCGTCGTCTGCCTTCTGTTCCATTCGTTGTCGTGAGCCGCGTAAGGCTTCAGCTTTGACATTTTCGGGTTTCAATGCTTCTACCTGAGCATCTCGTATCTGTGCAGGAAGGCTAGACTGAATCGTAAGCTGTAGCGCTCGCACGCGCCGTGGTAGAGTGTCTTTCCGACTGAGGGCGTCAGCCACAACGTTGGCTTTGCCTGGATGGTACTTGATAGCGCATTCATAATCATTCAGTAGTTCAACCCATCGTCGTTGACGCATGTTCAAATCCTTTTGCTTAAGGATATGCTCGAGACTCCTGTGATCGGTGTAAATCGTGCACCTGGTACCGTACAGGTAGTGTCACCATATCTTAAGCGCGAAAACTACAGCTCCCAGCTCTAAATCGTGCGTCGTGTAGTTCCGTTCGTGAATCTTAAGTTGGCGCGAGGCGTAAGCAATGACCTTATCGCGCTGCATCAACACACATCCAAGACCCTGAATGGATGCATCACAGTATACTACAAAATCGTCCGTGCCCTCTGGCAAAGAGAGGATAGGTGCACTGCAAAGTCTATCCTTTAAGTGCTGAAAAGCAGTCTCCTGAGGGTCTCTCCAGCGATAGGTGACACCCTTCTGTGTCAGTAGCGTAAGCGGCTGAGCAATCCTTGAAAAGTCTTTAATAAACCGTCTGTAGTAACCCGCCAAACCCAAGAATTGGCGTATTTCCGTTGGCGTACGTGGTGCAGGCCAGTTTCTGATCGAGTCTACCTTGGATGGATCGACATGGATCCCATCCTTGTTCACTACATGGCCTAGAAAGTGGACTTCACGAAGCCAAAAGTCGCATTTCGAAAACTTAGCGTGCAGCTGTTCCTTCCGCAGGAGTTCCAGAATAAGGCGTAGGTGTTGCTCGTGCTCCTCCTGACTCTTGGAGTAGATCAGGATGTCGTCGATGAATAATATGACGAACTTGTCAAGATAGGGTTTGCACACCCTGTTCATAAGGTCCATAAATACGGCAGGCGCGTTCGTTAACCCGAACGGCATGACAAGAAACTCGTAGTGGCCGTAACGAGTTCTGAATGCGGTTTTGGAGACGTCCTCATCCCGGACTCTCAGCTGATGATAGCCAGACCTCAAGTCTATCTTCGAATAGTAGCACGACCCTTGCAACTGGTCGAATAAGTCATCTATACGTGGAAGAGGATAACGGTTCTTCACCGTCACCTTGTTGAGTTCCCTGTAGTCTATACACATCCTGAAGGTACCGTCCTTCTTTTTCACAAATAACACTGGAGCTCCCCAAGGCGAAGAGCTTGGACGAATGAAGCCCTTTTCCAAGAGTTCTTGTAGCTGCTTTGACAATTCCTCCAATTCTGATGGAGCTAGACGATATGGTGCGCGAGCTATGGGTGCTGCTCCTGGAGCGAGCTCGATTTGAAATTCGACCTGACGATGAGGCGGTAAGCCAGGTAAGTCTTCAGGAAACACCTGAGGGTAGTCGCGTACAATTGGAATATCTTCCAATTTCTTTTCCTTCACTGATGCATCTGAAACGAGCGCCAAGATTGCGGTGTGACCCTTTCGCAGACATTTCTGAGCCTTCAAGAAAGAGATGATGCCAACCACAGCACCGCTCTTGTCGCCTTGAACTTCAAGAGGTTCTTGACCAGAACGGGGAATGCGAATAATCTTCTCGCTGCATAAGATCTCTGCCTGATGTCGGGATAACCAATCCATCCCAATAACGATATCAAAACTTCCCAAGACTATGGGAATAAGGTCGATGGGGAAAGCCTGACCGGCTAAGACAATACTACAACCCTTGACTATCTGCGTGGCTTCTAAACTCTTACTGTTAGCTAGTTCTACGACATGTTTGGTGCTTAGGGGTGTTGATGTACGTTTTAGCAATTTACTGGCTTTCACAGAAATATAACTTGTATCCGCACCCGAATCGAATAAAGCAGTAACATAAATATCATCAAGGAGAAACTTACCCATAACCACGTTGGGATCGTTCACTGCGTCACCTCGACCTAGCACAAAAGCGCGTCCCCTAGCTTCGTTGCCATTATTGTTGTTGTTTCCCCCGTTGTTGTTGTTGTGGTTCCCGTTGCCCTGATTGTTGTTGTTGTTGCGATTTTGGTTCTGGTTCAATTGAGGGCAATCGCGTTTGTAGTGACCTTCAGCCCCACACTGGAAACATCCTCGGTTTCCACGCTGTGGCTGCTGCTGCTGATTCTGTGGAGCTGGTGGTGGGAGTTACTGGTTCTGGTTTGCTGGCCGTGAGCTTCTACAATCCTTTGCCTCATGACCCGGCTTGAGGCATCTTTGGCATCTTTCCCTGCGACACCTTCCACTGTGGTGTTTGTTGCATCTACCACACCATGGGTGAGTTCCCCTATAACCACTCTGCCCCTAACTGCCCGATGATTGCTGATTCGGACTCTGATAATCGTTGGTGCGACGCTGCTGTGTTTGGGACTGAACAGAAACTGATCCCTTGCTCGAATCCCCATCCCATTTCCGTTTGTTGTCACTGGGGGTAGCAGAAGTAGTGACAGCAGTAGTGGTAGCACTGATGCGTTTTGGCAGCTTGTTATGTTCCACCGCCTGATCCGTGAGGCGATGAGCAAGACGCTGGATGTCTTGGATGTTATCGAGGTTTGCCGATGTAACATGGCTTTGGATCTCTGAGGCGAGACCCTTGAGATACAATTCGATACGCTTGATGGGAGGGTCCACCATGGTAGGACACAAAATAGCCAGTTCGTTCGATCGCTTCGTATAAGCTTCTATCTCTGACCCCGTCATCTTCAAGTGATAAAACTCATTCTCCAACTTGTGGATATCATCCCTTGTGCAGTACTCGCGCTTGATAAGTTCCTTGAATTCGTTCCAGGGTGTGGCGTTAGCAGCTGCCAACCCTAAGATCTGAACTTGGGCGTTCCACCAAGTTAGTGCTATTCCTTCTAGCGTGCCAGTGGCGTATTTCACCCTGCGAGCCTCAGGGAATTCACACATTTCGAAAACTGACTCGAGCTTCTCAAACCAGTGGAGGAGTCCCACTGCTCCTTCTGTGCCACTGAATGTACTTGGACGACAGTCCATGAAGTTCTTAAAAGTGCATACAGGCTGCTGCGCGTGTTGACCTATTGTGTACGAATAGGGCAAAGTTTAAATACGAGGGCTAGTTTAGGAGTGTAGGATCTAAAGATCCTAGTGTAAGTTATGATGACAGGATATACTACCTGCTTGAGCAGCTGCAAGTGCCGCAGTAACTTGAGCTTGAACGAGAGCCTCTAGCTGGGCTTGTGTCATGTTAATTCGTCCAGACATGATCTTCATAGTAAAAGTAACGCAAGTGAGAGTGGTTCGCGAATAGGGCGATGACAGAAAAGCGTAAGCACGTAGGTGTTCTCATGTAATAAGTCATGTGTATCTAAGCGTAATGCGAGCAAAGTTCTATGCAGTTCTAGCAAACAGGCAATAAACATAAACCTTATTACCTAGGATGTCGAGTCTTGCACGTGGAGCGAAGCGTCGTTGTGGATCGTTGAGAGCACTGTTCTGGTTATAGTCTGGTTTTAATAAAAACGTTTTCCCATATTAAAACCAAGTTCTCTATAACCAATGGCTCTGATACCAATCTTTCACACCCCCAAAATCCCACACGCGGAGTACCACCGCTTGGAGGCGTGACGTGACCAGGATCAAGCCATCAATCATATCAAACATAGCATTTAATAATAAAAGTAGATAAAGTAATTCATCACGACATGATTGATGTTTCAAAAACCAAACTTTGTTTAAGTAGCGGAAGCATAATAATGAAAACCCAAATAAGTTATAAGTTCCAATATCGTTCACGATCCGTATCCCACAACGACCTGCTTCTCCCTGTACAAGCTCCATAATGTACCTAAGGTCCTGCAAGGCATGCAGCAGATAATCAACAACTAGTTGAGCGAGTTCACAGTTAACAGTTCAGTAATAGTATAGTGTGAGTAGCGTTTTGTTCGTTCGTTAAGTCGTATATCGTTTAGTTCGTATCGCGGCCTCCCAGGCAGGTGTGCGAAGATATTAGGGGATGTTCCTCCCGAGTATTCTAGACTAGGTTTTGATTGTATCGCGGCCTACCAGGCAGGTGTGCGAAGATTAGTAGATTACAGTTCGCGGCCTTCCAAAGGCAGGTGTGCGAAGTCAGTCATAATATCGCGGCCAACCCTTGGCAGGTGTGCGAAGATCATTCAATAAGTGTTACTAGTCTAGCAGTAGGTTCTACCATCTATGTATGTACAGTAAATCATCAAATCCCCATTCCCACCCTGGGAACCCCATGCCTTGGCTTGTGTGAACTCACCTTGGGTTGCTCGGCAGATACACAGAAAGTACAGGTAAGCTAGTAAGTGGTCAACCACGTCCTATCATGGTTATTATACAAGTCAGGTTTGGTTCAAGTAATGCGCTCATGAATCATAGCAAACACGTATAGCATGCAAATAATCAAAGTATAGCAATTCACCACGTGTGCGATTCGGATGTCTAAGCCCAAACTATACCCGGCCCAGCTAACATAGACAGTCCAATTTGCAGTCAAGTACGTAAGTCCAATTACTTGGCCCAATCGAATGGGCCCGTGATAGTGTAGGGTCCAAAACAGTGTGTGCGAAATAACGGGTCTCGAGTCGCAACCAGTGATCTCGAGTCGCAACAGGAGTGTCTCGAGTCGCAAGAGGGCTGGTCTCGACTCGTCATGGTCCGGTTTCGAGTCGCAACGGGACTCGCAACCGTGGTCGCGGCTTGTCATGGTCCGGTTTCGAGTCGCAACGGGACTCGCAACCTCGGTCTCGAGTTGTGCTGTTGTGTGCCGGTGTGAGGTCTCGAGTCGCAACAATTACAGGGTCTCGACTCGCAACCGTGTGGCTATCAAATTGTAACAGATTTCCATGTTTCATGCAATCAGTTTCGTGGTTTCCAAACTTGCACAAAATCAATCAACAACTAACAGTTTCACAATATGAAATTCTCGATCAAACGAGGGTTTCCAAACCTTAATTCGTATGAACCCTAGACTAAACATAGCATGAACAACTTATCATCATCCAACCGGATTAAACCCTACCATCTAAACATATCAACCAAGTTCAAATATGACACAGCCGATTAAACATATCCATTCGGTTCAAAGCATGCAATCCGATTTACAACAAGAACAATAACAAGGATAACAAACTTCAATCCGTTTATCATGCATACACATACATACAACATATCAACCGAGTTACTAGCATAACCCTAACCGATCATGCAATCCGATAACTAACAAAACATATAAGCATACAATTAGTGGCATCATACTAACCGAGATGAAAGTAGGGGATCGATTTGGGTTCACGAGCTTTGAAGAATGCTTGCCGTCGGGTTCCAAAAGTCACGAGAGAGGGAGAGAGCTTCTAGGGTTTTGGTTAACTTGTGTGTGTTAATGCGTTTTTGCAAAACAATGAAAATCAAAACCCTACATTTGGTTTTGTGTTTGCGAGTGGGGAGTGGGCCGAGCCCAACTCGGCTGCCTAATGGTGTCCGATTACAAGGAGTGGCCCGAATGGGCTTGTATGACCGGTTGAGCCTTGTGCGATCGGTTATGGTGTGCGGTTTGGGCTCGTGTAACGTTCACATAACATACATACACACATAATGCACATAATAACATAACATTCATTAGATCGAAGTATCACATAGGCACGTAACGTTACACAAGATAAGTCTAAAGTACGAGTTGTCACACTTTTGATGCAGACTTTTGAGGAATGATGATTTCATATCCATAGTCTGGTGATGAATCCTCTGATGGACCTGCAGTGTTAGTCTTGACAGCAGTATTTTCAAAAGTGAATTTTTCAAGATCAAACAATTCTGCAGGATTTGCAGGGATCTTCAGTGATGAAAGTTCATTGAACTTTACATTCAAGGTCTCTTCCACTACTTTGGTCCGTGTATTAAACACTTTGCAGGCCTTAGCAGTGGATGAGTATCCCAAGTGATATCCCATATCGATTTTGGCTACAAACTTTGAGATAGAATCTTTTAAGTTCAAAATGAAACATGGACAACCAAAAACTTTGAAATATGAGATTAATGGCTTTATTTTATACAGAATTTCATAAGCAGTCTTTTTGTGCCTGGGGTTGATCAAAACTCTGTTTTGGACATAGCAAGCAGTGTTTACTGCCTCTGCCCAAAAAGTTAATGGCAAACCTGAATCTGCAAGCGTGGTTCTGGCAGCCTCAATTAATGTTCTGTTCTTTCCTTCAACAACCCCATTTTGCTCTGGTGTTCTAGGAATGTTGTACTGCCTTACAATCCCTTTCTTCACACAGAAGGCATCCAACTCCTTATTTTTGAATTCTGTGCCATTGTCACTCCTGAAGACTTTTACTGGAAGGTCAAATTGCTTTTCAACCTGTATCACAAAGTCTTGCAAAATACCTACAGTCTCATCTTTGGAGTGTAAAAAGAAGGTCCATGTAAACCTAGAGAAGTCATCAACAATCACCAAACAGTATCTTTTCTTTTTGTGACTCATGACTTGCACTGGGCCAAACAAATTCATGTGCAGCATTTGCAAACACTGGGTTGTTTTGGACTCTTCAATGGACTTAAAAGAGCTCTTGTGCTGTTTTCCTTTTAAACAAGAAACATAGTGTTCAGGACATGAAAACATTTTTTGTGGTAAGCCTCTTACTAAGCAATTTTTTGAAATTTCATTGATTGTTTTGAGATTTGTGTGTCCTAGTCTTTTGTACCATAGTTCTGTCTCTTTGTTAGAGGCAGCTGAGAACAGACAGGCATCAGCTCTGGGACATTCTCTTGACATGTCAACAACATAAACATTGCCACTTCTTTGAGCAACAAGTTTTGTTGAGCCTTTCTTGATTATTGCTTCAGTCTTACTAACCATTTCTGGTCCAATAATCCGACAACAATCCTTTGTGAAGAATGATCCAAACCCTTTATCACTCATTTGAGATACACTCAGGAGGTTGAATTTCAGATTATCAATAAGATTGACATTTTCAAATTTTACATTTCCAGACTTTACTGTACCAGACCCCAGAACTTTTCCCTTACTATTATTACCAAAGGATATATCACCCCCTCCATGAATTTTGAAATCTTGAAGAAGGGCTTTACATCCTGTCATGTGCCTGGAGCCTCCACTATCTACATACCAAAGACTATCTAAGCATGCAGAAGCTCCCTGCACATGAAGTAAATGGATTAGTTCAAAAAAGTTTCCAAAGCCAACAGGGCTTTGGATGGGGTCTCAACAGTGTCTGGGATGGAGGCAGATGCATGGACAGTGGTTAGCTCAGGGGTTTGGACATTTTTGGGAATGTTTCTCTCTAACCACTGTTGGGGGTCTTGACCCATCATCTGTTGGTACCCAAAAGGATGTCTGTTCACTTTTGGTTTAGAGGGCTTTTTGTAAGCCTTATAAACATGTGGAATCCTTTGATATGATGCTTTTTCCTTGCCTTTTCTGAATTGATTGGCAGGGGGTGCATCTGTCACCTGTACATCCCTTTGAACAGATGTTTGGTTCAACTGTTTTGTGACAGCAGTTTGGACAGGGACGAACAGTGGTTGTTTCTTAGTGAACTTAACAGATGATGCTGATGAACTTAAGGATGTTTTTGTAGTGTACTCTTTCTTCTTTTCATCAAAGTTTTTGAGATACACACACTCCTTAGTTTTGTGGTTATCTTTACCACAGATGGTGTAGCTTGCAGCAGGTAAAACGATGCTTGTTTTGTTTATATCATATGCTTTTAGATGAAAACAATCTTTTGTTAGATGATTCTTCTTTTCACAGAATTCACAGAACAAGTTTTTGATCTTTTCTCTTTTCTTCCTTTTCTCAGATTCCTTTGCAACAGAGTTTTGAACCTCTGTTGGGATATCTTTGATAGGAATGACTCTTGCTTTTGGAGCTTTTACACCATCAGCGGTTGTGAAATCCATTGGTTTGAAATTTTCAAGGATATCACACTCATCAGACCATGTGGGTTTAAATTGGTATTTCTCAACTTCCTAAAAAGTTGAGGATCCCACAGATCTTTCCAGAGTAATTTTGTTAGCAAGTTTGTCGGTTATTTTAACCTCTTGGCCATTTTTGTTGGTTGGTATGATTTCAGAAGAAACAGCTTGCATTGCAGCAGTGCTTGCAATATCATCATATTTTCTATGACCTATACCAAACTTGACATTGCTTTTAAGTTGTTTCTCAAGCATAACCTCATACCCTTTGCAAGACTCCACCCATCTTTCACATGTGATTTGGGTGGACTCTAACTCCTTTTTGCAAACTTGGTATTTTTCTACCATAGTTTGGAGTTGAGTTTTGGTTATGCTTTGTTCTTCTTTCAAACTGCTGATCTCTTTATCTTTTTCAGCCAATTTGTTTCTAAGTTCTTTCAATGACTTTTCAAATTTGACCTCATCAGACAATTCTTCCAGCAGTAGTTCACCAGCAACTGCAGTAACCACTGCTTCAGCAACTTCATCCACTGTTTCAGCACTTAGCTGTTCACCTTCAGTTTCATCCCCTTCCGGTATTGACTCTAATGCCATCAAACAGTATTCATCATTAAAAGCATCATTAGAAGCATATAGAGCAAAATTTTCATCACTAAATCCATCAGGCATGCTGCTCCAATCAACAAAGCCTTGTGTGAAAAAGCTTTGCTGATCTGGTTGTGTCACAGTTGGAGCAGTTGTTTGAGGTGCAGCAAGTTGCACTTGTGCCTGAGGAACAGGGGCTTGTACATACTGAATTTGTGGAACAGTGGTTTGAACATAATGCACCGGCACAGGGGTTGCAGCATAATGAGCAGTGTTAACATGTGCTGCAGGGGCATATTGGGTATAGTGCACAGTGTTTTGTTGTTGTGGTCTAGGATTTGTGCTAGGGTGAGTTATTATGGGACCAGTAGTTTGACTCCTACATTCTCTAGCAAAGTGACCTAGCCTACTACACTTGTAACACTTGATTTTCGATTTATCCAACCCCACCCTTAAATTTCCATGAAGCCCTGGAAATTTTCTCCCTGTTCTTTTGTAGAACTTGCTTGTTCTTACACTAAGCAAGGCCAACTGATGCAAGATGTCCATCTCCTCTAAGTCAGTGGGATCAAAATGTTGCAAATCATTCAGCTCAAAACACAAATTATCTGACATCTGGTTTTCAGTATTTGCTGTGAAAGCATAATTTGTAGAGTGAGAATCAGAGACGACAAAGTTACCCCCAGCTATTTTGTCAATAAAATGATCATAACTCTGATCCTTACTACTACTGCCAGATTCTTCCTGACCAAACAGAGCTGTGCTGCCGAATGAATAGTCATCAGCAACTTTACCAGACTCTTGCAACCTCCTTTTTTGGTTCAACTCCCTTTCATAGGTCAGGAGTCTACCATGGAGTTGGGTCAGGGTCAGATCTTTGAATTCAGCTGAATTCCTGGTGACAAAAGCAATTGTGTCCCATTTTTCTGGCAATGATCTAAGGAACCTGCTATTTTGGGTTGCATTCGGAAATGTAACCTTAACAAGCCTTATTTCACTGATGAGACAACTGAAACGTTCAAATTGTTGGGTTAGTGACTCCCCTTTGATGTGACAAAACGTTTCATACTGCTGATTCAGAATTTCCCTATTGTTTTCGATAACCTCCTCCATTCCTCTGAACTGTTCCTTCAATGCATCCCACAATTCTTTTGCACAGTTATAGTGTAACAGTCCAGCATAGATTTCGTTGGGGAGTGCAGAGGCTATGATGCTAAACGCTTTGGCATCCAGTTCAAACTTCTGAAAATCCAATTCAGTGTTATTTTCAGTTGGTTTAGGAACGGATTTTTGGCGTCCTCTGCGCTTGGCACCATAGGAACATGAGGACCGAAAACGATAGACCTCCAACATCCAGTGTTTTGTTGAGCGAGGATGTGACTCATCCTTCACTCCCAGATGTTGTACTCATTTCTTTTCAGCATAGGTGGTTTAAACAAAGAGCCAATGTTATTTTTATCATCTTGTGATTGCGACATCTTTCCGGTTGTTTTACAGGCACTGATTAATCAACTTTATCGGTGATTAAACCTTACTCTGTTTTTCAACACAAGGAACAAACAATCAGTATCAACAATTTCGAGCTGAACTATTTACGTCAAAATGATTGTTAGATCAAGTTTGACTGTCCTAGCTCTGATACCAATTGTTAGGATCTGAGTTTGGATTGATTGTGATTTGTGTTTGAATTTAAATGAATAAATGAAAGAGTAGTGCAGCGGAATTTAATGGAAGCAAACTTTTCACAATCAAACAGAAGATATGCTTTCAATCATACATTTTCAAACACTGAATCAAATGATTAAATTTATTTTTAAACTCTGATTACAATGTGTGTATGATATGCAAACTCCCCCTCAGCCTGAGCTCAGTGTTTGTTCGTGCAGAAAGAAGATGGTGAATGAGCTAAACAGAACAGTACAGAGTACTGTTCTATTTATAGGCACTTGCAAACCACTGAGCATCAAAGCTGACGTCACCATGAAAGTGACATCTAACCTCCTAACAAACTCTAACCTCTGATCTATACAAACACTGCTATGCTAACTACTGATATTACATTTCAATACATAAAACAGACTCAAACTGTTGCTGCTTCCTTCCACTGCTGTGAACCCAGCAGTACTTGTTATGATCAGCAGTGCTTGAACCAAGGCAGTAGATTGAGCAGCAGAGCTTTAGTTCTTCTATCAGACTTTGTCTTGATCAGCAGTTGTAGGTCAGCAGTTTGCATGATCAGCAGATAGGAGGTCAGCAGATCTTGAAACCACTTTCAAGGGGAGAGACTTGCAACCAAATATTTGCTTATTCTGAATCTACTGCTGTGATCCAGTTTTGGCTTTTATTAACCGTTCCTTTGGTAGGGTTCAATCCCAACATTTGATATTCACTTGCTTCGTCACATGAATCATCGGAGCTCTGATTTTCACTTAAACTTTCTGAATTTTGATATTCAATTGTTTCGTCACTTGAATCTTCGAAGCTTTCACCTTCTGTTGTTTGATCTTCACTTGAATTTTCTGATTCTTGTTCTTCATCAGAACTTGAAGTCTCTTCTTCCTTTTCTGAGGCAGAAAAGCTTGAATCTTCTTTGCTGCTATCTTTAGCGACTTTTTTTCTGAATCTGTCATACCTGTTCGAGATGGAATAAATTTTGGAATTTCCTCGGTGAGGAATTTTCCAAAGCTATTCTTTTTCAATTTTGGCACAAATACAGGAGATTCACAAACATTTTTATCATCACAAAATGCAGAATTTAAATCATGACATTCAACCATAGCATGTTCACGATCACGGGTCTCAAATGTAGGCACATGGCCATTACAGTCATCCAAAGAATTAAATTTAGGCACATAGCCATTACAGTCATCCGTCCTAATTAAATTATTACATTTATCCTGAATATTGTTTTTCTTAGAACAGTTCCAGGCGAACCAGTTAACAGTGGAATAATTGTCGCCTGAATAACCTATTCCTATTTTTGAACCACTGCAGTCTCCATCCCCATCGCACACATCTTCTTTACACACAATTGGATCTGCAATACTTTTAGAAATGTTAGCGGTTGTTTCGTTTTTGAAAGAATCGTTTTGTTCTACAGAGGCCTTTTCATCAATGAAATCATTGTCGGGATGAGGAGTTGGCATAGGCACATAGTTTTTGCAATGTGGTGGAAAGAAAAGTTTTCTTTCATTTCCTTGCCTATCCTTATACCCGATCCGTCCTTTACATACGTTGGTCGTTTGCAGTTTTTGATGTCAGTAAAGGCCTTTTGACTGACATTCCTTTTGTCTATGATAATTTGTAATTTATTATTTTCGTTCAAAGCTTTTTCCAATCTATCTGTGAGATTGTTAATGAGAAAATCTTTTCTAAAAACAAATTCTTTTAGAGTTTGCATTTCAGCTAAAGTTGAATTCAACTTTCTCTGATATGCGGCCTCGTTCTGTTTAAGTTCTTTGTTAAATTTTAAAGCTTTGTCTTTTTGCCTCTCAAATTCTAGATTAAGAGATTTGTAATGTGCCACGACATCAACGCATGCTGGTGTGCATAACTTTACTTTAAAGTTATGTGGAATACTATTTACCAAGTCTTTGTCAGCTTTTTCTTTGGAGGATTCAGTTTTCATTGTTGTTGCTGAGACTTTTCCCTTTTCTTTCTTCTCATCGGATGACTCCTTAAGAACATGCTCCTTGGGTTTTTCAGCTTCTTCAGAATTCTTTTCTTTCTCAGGCTCCGGGGAGATGAGAATGCTTTTCAGACCCTTGTCAGCAATGTTGTCCCCCTTTGGGATTCCAGCAGCCTGTTTCTCAAACTGTTTAGATGACCACCCGCTTAAGACCTTTGCCATGAGAGCTTTGTTGACTTGTTCCTTGGCTTCAGCAATTTCTTCACCCCAATCTTAATCTTCAACAACTAGAGCTTTTGGTGTGTTGGGAGTAGCATTGTTCTTGTTTTCTTCGATAGCAATTGGTTTTATGGCAGGGGCAGCTTCAGTGTTTCCCTCCTTCAATAAAGGATACTCTAACTTGAAGTGACCCAAATTTTTGCAATTGTAACATCTCAGCTTGGATTTGTCAAAACCAGCTTTTCCAAGACCTAGACGCTTCCCAGTCTTATCCTGAAACTTCTTCAACCTTAAAGTGATCATAGCCATCTGCCACTTCAAATCCATCTCCTCCATGTCATCTGGATCAACCTGATACATGTCTTCAGAAGTGAGCATCTCCTTCTTGAGTTCTCCCGACATTAGAGCTTCATAGCTACTCAAAAACATGTTAAAAAGTGCCACATGTTTAGTTGACACTTTCAAAGCTTGAGTATCACGAACCATAGCAGCCTTATCACTAGATTGTGGAGCCTTTGACGCGCTTGCGGAAACGTTAAAGTAGGACATCTCAGAGGCTTGTTTACTTGTGCGTCCTGAAGCTAGAAATGCCACATTCTTTAGTCGAGTAGAAGTCTGAGCTGCCTTTGGCGAGTAACCAGCTGTATTCACTTCGCGTTTGTTGACGTCCATTTCAAAAGTCTTCAGAGTGTTGTGTGTTGAGCAGCAGGGGTGGTTCTCTCTCTAAGAGTGGCGATTTTGGGCGATTTTGGTATTGCTCGTGCAACCCTAACAGACTTTTGATTCTTCTTCGATTCTTCTAGTCTTGATTGATCTTGGTAATCATCCTAGGGTTCTCTAATCGACCCTTAGAAGATTATCAATTGAAATCAGATTCGAGTTCTGCTTTAGGGTTTCGTTTATTTACTGTTATCTAATTGTGGAGGTGCGGCTACTCTTGATTGATCTTTGATAATCATATTAGGGTTCTTTAATCGATCCTTAGTAGAATATCAATTGAAATCAGATTGTGCTTTAGGGGTCCGTATTTTACTTGTTTCTGATTGTGGGGTACGACTGATTAGGGTTTTGGCACTGAATGCTCTTGTTCAGATCTTGGCCGCCGTTTTGGTATTCTGTTATTGCTTATTCAGATTAGGGTTTCGAATCAGTGCCGGCTGGAGGGTTACGAATGGGTGAAAATAAATCAGATGGGGTATTTCCCCCGGTTGATCGCGGAAAAACTTCAGTGTCTTTTGATGATTTTGCCAACCGAGTGATTGATGTTGAGGGTACTACTTGGAAGCCTCGCAGGGGTACAGTTCAGTTGCCTCAAACTAAACCAAGGAAACCGAGCATTCTTGAAGAACTGTTCAGTTCGTCTGTTCAAGCCCCTGTGAAGATTGTGAGGCCAGAGACTACAGTTTCGGAAAATCTGGAAGATAGTGCAAACATCCAGGGGAATCGTAGTGATGGTGGTAACAACTCAAAACCGATGTCATATGTAGACTCGGTTTTAGCAGCCAAACCTATCAAGGTAAATTTCAGATCTCTTGCTAGCCCTGTTACGCATGAGGGTTGTGATGTGGTTCTTCCTCGTGAGTCGGTTAGAGCAGTTCAAGAAAAATTAGCGAACACTCTGTATGGTTACTTCCTAGGGGACAGAGTTGCATATCCGGTTGTGGACTATTTTGTGAAGAACCAGTGGAAGAGGTTTGGATTACAGAAATTAATGATGAATGCTAATGGGTTCTTTTTCTTTAAGTTTGCTGATGAAGCTGGTATGTTGAATGTTCTTAAAGAGGGACCTTGGATTATCCGATCTCAGCCTATGTTTTTGCATATTTGGTCTCCTACTTCTAAGTTAGAAAAGAAGGAAGTAAAGAAGTTGCAAGTGTGGGTTAAAATCCATGATGTTCCGATTGCTGCGTATACGGAGGATGGATTGAGTATGATTGCTACGGCTATTGGAGAGCCTAGGATGTTGGACTCGTACACTTCATCCATGTGCACGGAAAATTGGGGAAGGAGTAGTTACGCGAGAGCGTTAGTAGAAATTTCAGCTGAAAATGGGTTTAAGGAAGAGATAGTTATTGCAGTTCCAGAGTTGGAGGGGGAAGGCTTTTGTAAAGTGATTTTGTCGGTAGAATATGAATGGAGTCCTCTTAGGTGCGCACATTGTAAGGTGTTTGGTCATTCTGATGATTCTTGCCCGAGACAGCCTAGGAGGGCTCCTAAGGGGCCGGTCACTGGTCAGAACAAACAAGAGGGAAGCAATACCCGGAAACAAATGAAGCAGCCGGTTGTAGACAAAGAGGGTTTTACGGATGTGGATCGCAAAAAAGCGGCTAGGAAATCAGGTTTTCCTGTTAATAAGCAGAAGCAAAAATTTGAATATCGGCCGATTGGATCCAAGCCGCATGGTGGGGCTTCTACCTCAGGTCCGCCATCTAGTGTCAAGACGCACAACCCGTTTGATGTTCTTTCGGATAGGGGTAAGAATGTGGGTAAAAATGGTGAAGTTCAACATGACCAGCAGGAATCGGATGATGAGGAGGTTATTGGTAGTTATAACGAAACTAATGAATTTATGACATCCGGGTTGTCGAAGGCAGGGCAAGCACCTCGTCCACGAAGTTCTTCAATGGATAGAGTGTTGTTGGTTCGTGTCAAGGGGCTGCTAGTCTGTGGCAGTTTTATTTTTGATGATGGAGGATAATCTCTTGCTCTGTTTTGTTTGTCGTGTCTACTAGATATTTTTCCATAATGTGTAGTAGACTAGGTTGTGTGGTGTCATAGGTATTGTGGTTTTGTTTTTTGCTTGGTTTACATATATGGGGCATGTCCTGTATATGAACTAGTGTGGAACTCATCCTCACTACTTGTACTTATTTGGGATTGTTTTAATAGAATCACCGGGGTAACCCTTTACCCAAAAAAAAAAAGTCTTCAGAGTGTTGATTAAATCGGACAAAGTGACAGGATTTGGGTTGTTGAGGAAATCCCTTTTTATCATCATGCATTGAAGGCTCCATTCCTTTGGAAGCGAATCCAGAAGCTTCTTTATGGCAGCACGATTTATGACAGGATTTCCTGCCTTCTTCATCTTGGTCATCATATTCAGAAAGCGACTGATATGATCGGAAAGCCTTTCACCACGAATTCCACCAAACATGTCGTATTGCTTCTGCACCATGTCTCTTTTGCTCTCAATTAGCTCTTCATTTCCCTCGTAGTGTTCGATCAAAGCGTGCCAGAGTTCATTAGCAGTTCTGTATTCTTCAAACATGTTACAGTCGTCAGTTGACAAAGCCATGGTTAAGGCAGCATGTGCATGACGGTCGCGTTGGATTAGAGCTTTGTCTTCATCGGTGAAGGTTGTGGGGTCGTTGTTAATGACTATCACATCTCCTTGAACCACCGTTGGAACACGGGGTCCAGCAATGACAGAAAGCCATAGATTGTAGTTAGTGAATTTGAAGAATGACTTGATTCGATTCTTCCAAGTACCGAAATCTTCGGCTCCTTTCAATTTTGGTGGTCTTGTGGTGGTTCCGGTCTCAAGTTCAGCTTGAGCAATTGGACTTAGTTGATTCAATGACATCTTGACTTGTTTTTGACTTAAGAAAGCTGATCAGAAGTTAAATTCGCTGTCTGACTTGTGTAGAGCAATTTCGCCGGCGAAACAGATAACTTCGCCGGAGAGCTGACTGAACCTTAGTGGAACAGAATAAATTCGCCAGATGATTTCGCAGATCTAATGTCTTCGCCGGTACACGGAGAAGTCATGCACGAACGAAGATGGCTAATTCCGCTGATACAATAAACACACACGTTAGTTTGGCTTATTTCGCCGGACACCGTGATAAAAACGTTGTGGTTCTTTATCACAGTTCTCGAAGTCGCCTTTGATAAAATTCGCTAGAGGGACACTTGGTACTATTTCGCCGGAAATCAGCAACTTCGCTCGAGTTTTAGTCGGCGAAATTGACAATTGTGCGATGTTCAAGTATGATTTCGCTGTATTAAAAAACACGTTCGCTGTATTCAAAAAATGAGTTCGCTGTATTCAAAATAATTTCGCTATATTCAAATTTATCTTCGCTAACCAGAGGGTTTAACACGAACTAAAACCCTCTAATCACCCAAAAACGACTCAAAAACCATGTTTCTATGCATCAAAATGTCCAAAATAACTCCCTAATCACAGATTAACAACAACCTATCGATTAAACACACCAAATCAATCCATTTTAAGTCCAAAAATTTGAAAAACCTTGAAACTTTGAAAAACCTTCAAAACTTTGAAAAATCTTAACAAAAACACAACAACCAAGAGGACTAAGGCTCTGATACCAAATTGTAGATCCCAATATCAATCCGGATCACAGTGGTTGATTGTTTTAGTCCAAAACACGGTGCTTGTACTATGAAAAAGTTAAGAAGAATCAAGAATGAAGATGAAGCTAATGGTATGATGAATACAACAAGTGTTGTATTGAATCCAAACAATAAGATAAATCAATAATGCACCTTGGAAATCTGATTAAGCACAAGAATAGAGATTGAAATGTAAACAACACAAATATTCACCAAAATGAGCCAAAAGCTTGGCTAGGGAAACATTACAATGGTTTATATAGATCCTGACTTACCAGCATAATTATAATTATGCTGGCATCTTATCTACACTAGGTCAGGTTTGCTACTTTCATCTAATTACAAAATATGCCTCTAGACTTTAAAACAAGCTACACACTATAATAAAACTAATCCAGCACAAGTATCAACGATCTCATAAGTTCCAACACATTGTCCTCAATGTGTCCCAAAAATAAGTTTTTAGGTTGATTTTATGTGTAAAAAGTGTGTTAAAAACAATTCTTTATGTTACTGGGCATATGGACACGGGCCCGTGGTGTCCAGGCACGGCCCCGTGTTCAGGTTGCCAGTAACAAAAATCTTTAGAAAGTAACAAAAGCCTGGGCACGGGGGCAAGTTGTCACACCCTAATTGATGGCGGGATCATCGGGGCGCGGCACTGAGCGAAACAGATTGTCCAGAAGTTTCCATAACAATTATCATTACCAATCAATTTTAAGTAACATGTCCCATACCATGTCTCAAAAGGTAAACAAATTATTACAGTCAAAATCTAGGCAAATAGTTCTATTCCGACAACTCGGATTTTCAAATAGCCCAATTGTTTATCTGCTTCTAGAGGCTCCTGGTTACATTAGTACAGACAACTATTTGTTGGCCTCTAGAAACTTATTATAGCCTCGCTTTCCTAGCAGATAAGCATCCTAATTACCTGTCACATACGTTAAAATAAAAGTCAATACACATAGTGTAAAGGCGAGCATACAAGTTTGATAATAGCATATAGAGTTCGAAATAGTTGACACATAACCAGCACGTACACAGAGGAAAATGAAGCATGTTAATTATCGATATGGATCTATCGATACCAATGATTGCGGGTTAACTGCCCAAGGCAGTTCGTAATACATAATCACCACCGTAATCCATGCAAATAATTGTCCTTAACAACCCCCGTGTGAACGGGTGCTGAGTCCAAACTATAGTACTATTGTTGTTATGGCAGGTAGACAGCATTCCATGTGTAAACAAAACAAACAAGCATTCATTAAGTCATGTAATACATGCAGCAACGATTAGCGCTAAAAGTATTGCGTAGTGTGTTTGATGTGATTTCGTATAACTAACGTATGTAACACCCAAAAGTGCTTAAAGCAAAAAGGGATCGAGTATACTCACAGCGGTTGATGGATTGAAGGGAGCGCTTGAGAGTAAGGTTAGCCTGATTAGAACGATAGCATAATGATAAGTGACGCGTAAATGAAAGCAAGTGTTGAGGGGTCGAATGGCAGTTCGGTCGGATGGTAATCCAATCGGACGGCCAGTCGGGCGGAAGATAATCCGTTCGGAGGACGGTAGTCCGGTCGGATGACTATTCGAGTGAATTGTTTCTTTCTATGAGAAGGATGTGTTTGTGTATGATGGTTTGACTTTTGAAGTTTTTGTTGTAGCATTTGAAAACATTGAAGTATCTCTACCTTTCAGGTCGGTCGATCGGACGGTAGTCCGGTAGGTTGACACTTCAGTGAGAACAAGTTCACAGCAGGTTGTCACTCGATCGGACAGCAGTCCGGTCGGGTGGCATCACTAGTGCATTGAACATGTTGAAAAATCGATTAAGTGTTGAAGTTAAGTATCTCATGATCCGAAGAGTAATCCGGTCGGATGGTAGTCCGATCGGATAGCAATACGTTCAATACTCAACTTTAAATGAGGTTGATTAAGTGTGGGACCCAAAGTGTCGGTCGTTCGGACGGCCGGTCGCTCGGATGGCTGTCCGGTCGGACAGTAGTCCGGTCGGATAGCACTCCGTGCTGGGCGTTCCGTTCATCTTTCACTTGGTCGTTTTGATCGTTTGTAGTTTTTATCGAAATGCTTTGACAACGTGTCAACCAACAGAACCCCGTCTCGAACCTGGTAACCTGACCGAACAGGAATCACCCAACGTTCAACCAGTTAACCAGTTCAAGTCGGTCGTTCTTGATTAACCCGAAATCGGTGGTCTCGCGGATAGGATTCTGGTCTTGAGCCAACACATTACTAAGAACGAGTAGAGGTTAGAACGAGATCCGATCCTATCGGTTTGCATGCGTTGAGGTGTAAAAGTGTTGAAAGAAAATTGGAAAAACCTTCCTTCAATACCTTTTACCGTGAATATGTTTAGATCTATGGAAGATCTTTGTTTATTTATGTGAAAATCGGTTAGATTCAAGTTGTTCTTGAAGGATTGAGGCCAAAACATGAAGTTCTTCAAGAACACATGATGACATCATCCTAGAACCCTTGAATCTTGGTGATTTCACGGTTAAAAGTGAAGATTTAAAAGGTAGAAAGGTGTAGGAGTGCGTGTAGATCAGGAAAGTACAAGATTTAGGACGAGATCTTACCGGATTTGAGAGAAATCGGAGAAAAGGTGGAGAACACGAGCTGCTCGGACAGAGGATTTCCAAAAGTAGAAAGTATGAAAATGACATGGGTATTTATAGGATTCCAAAAGTGGAAAGGGTGGGTCGGTCGGATGACACCACACCGGATGACAGGTCGGTCGGATGGCACACCGACCGGATGGCAGCCCGGTCGGATGGGAATTCGGTCGGCTGGCATCTGGTTCAAGTGCGCGACGCGACGATTTTTGACATTTCGATTTCGATTGCGATTGCACATCGCTCGCAATAGAGTTCTCTATTCAAATTACTTTTAATCCCAACTATTCATATCGCGCGCTGTCTCTTCTCCACTAATTATCATACCATATCAACATATAATCATCCTTAGTTCGTATTTGGTTTGGGATTGCGATTCGATTTGATTACCACACATAACGTAAATAAACATGCACAAGTAACACATAAGGCACATACACATGTATAATAATCACCAAAATGCGTAATTCGAGTTGCGAGTGCGGTGTTGATTAGATTTGATTGATTAGTGTTTAGTTGACTTTATCGCATTGTTACTTCCTATTATTCACAGTCGTAAAGCGATTCGTAGCGATAAATATTTGTCGATTACTGCGATTTTTAATTAATTACACCACATAATATAACTAACATAAACACAAAATAGACTATCTACAGTCATAGAAGTCAAAACAGGAATTGAGCAAGGAGAGACAGATTGCAATTAGCAATCTTTTCTTCCTTGACTTCAATCTTGACTTTGACTTTGACTTTCGAAACACTAGGGTGTTACACGTGTTCAGCGAACACGCCCCGTGTCCAGTTACCTGAACTGGGCGATTTCTTGCAGACCTTTCAGCACGGGGCAGTGTTGGCTGTACACGGCCCGTGCCGAACTTGCTGTGATGAAGAAAAATTTGTGGGAGGCTCTATTTTTGTGCATGGGGTGCTGGTTCAAGTTTCCCTTGGTATCCTTCACCATCCCGAGTGTGTTTTATTCCTGAAAATTAAAACTAAACTAGAAAACATAAAAATTAATCTAAATTAAACTAAGGATAGTTCCGCGGAATGCCTCCGTGGTGCGCCACGTTTATAAGGGTTCTTGGCTAGACCCAAAGCCAGTCATATGTTACCCAAGTGGGATGTTGTGCATCCATGTTGCACCGTTGGAGAGCATCATCCAGAATTGAGTCTATGACCTTCATGTAATTGACCGAGTCATCGTCTTCTACTCTCTTACCAACTCCGAACTTCATTTCCTTGTCCCCAACCCTCAATGTTAGTGTTCCACCATTCATGTCTACCACTGCGTGGGCCGTGGCTAGGAATGGCCTCCCTAAGATGAGTGGTACTTCGGTATCTTCCTCCATATCTAGTGTGACAGAGTCGGCTGGGAAGACAAATTCGCCGACTTTAACCAATAGATTTTTAGCGACACCTTGTGGATATTTGACGGACCTATCGACGAGTTGTATGCTCATTTTTCTAGGGCTTGCTTTCCCTAGGCCGAGTCGGTCGAACATTGATGCGGGCATGAGGTTGATGCTAGCCCCGAGGTCGGCTAGTGCATTGCGAATGGGAGATTCCCCAATCGAATAAGGGATTGTGAAGCTTCCAGGATCGATCTTCTTTTGCGGGAGTTTGTTGAGTAGCAAGGCGGAGCATTCCTCGCTTAAATTAACTAATTGCAATGATTCAATTTTCCTTTTGTGAGTGAGGAAGTCCCTCATAAATTTTGAATAATTAGGCATTTGGGTTAGAACTTCAATAAATGGAATATTAACATGCAATTGTTTTAGTAAATTTACGAACTTTGTGAATTGCTCATCGGTCTTTTGGCGAATTAACCGACCGGGATACGGAACTGGAGGGTTCTTGGTGGGCTCTTGATTTGGTGGAGGAGCCGTCTCTTGTTGGGGCATCGGTGGAGTTGTGGTTTGGCTAGATCGGCTTTTTTCAACTGGAGGTAACGGAGCCTCCTCGGGACCCACGGTACGGTTTCTCAATGTGATGAGATGCACTTGCGCCTTTGGGTTGGCTTCGGTATTGCTTGGTAACACGCCTTGAGGTCTCTCGGAGAAATTTTGAGTTAGTTGATTTATTTGTTTTTCAATGTTTTGAATACTAGCTTGTTGATTTCTAAAATTCGATTCCAGTTGTTGAAGTCGATCCGAGTTTTTCTTTTCGGTGTCGGAGATGAGGCGAGATACGGTATCTTCAAGCCTTTCTCATCCCCCTTGTTATTGAGAGAAATTTTGTGACTCGTTTCTTGGTTGTTGAAAGTTTGTTCGTTGGTTTAGATTTTGTTGGTTACTACTATTGTCGGGTTCTCTCCAACCAAGGTTAGGGTGGTTACGCCATCCTTGGTTGTAGGTACCCGTTGGAGGACCCGACGGCCTAGGTCTATTATCAATGTAGTTTATCGATTCTGTCTGATTATCCATTTCTTTCATACAACTCCAATTTTCATGTGGCCCACCACAACCCTCGCAAGCCATAACCGAAGCCATTTTTGCCATTTCTAACTTTTTGATTTTCGAAGAAAGGGCTTCGATTTGGGCTTGCAAGGAGGTGCTCTCATCAACCTTATGGGCGCCCAGAGCAATAAATTTCGTGCCTCGGGGAGTGTGCCACTGAAAATTGGTTTGAGCAATTTCCTCAATTTGATTATAAATTTCATTTGGGCGGCGATTACCTAAAAGTCCCCTAGAGCTAGAGTCAAGTGTTTGTCTTGTGTGTGGCAACAACCCATTATAGAAAGTGGATACTTGTTGCGATACCGCAAGACCATGATGAGGACACTTTCTTAGTAGCTCCTTGAACCTTTCCCAAGTTTCATATAAGGATTCCTCGTCCTCTTGTGAATATGTGTTAATTTCAGTCATTAATTTAGCCGTTTTAGCTGGAGGGAAATACTTATATAAAAAATTTTGGGCTAGTTCATCCCAGGTGTTTACCGAGCCAACTGAGAGGGTTTTTAGCCAAGCCTTAGCTCGGTCTTTTAATGAAAATGGAAACATTCGAAGGCGGATGGCGTCATTTGATGCTCCATTGATCTGAAAAGTATCACATATCTCCAAGAAGTTAGTGATATGTAGATGGGGATCCTCGTCCGCAAGCCCATGGAAGGTTGCGGAGTTTTGGAGCATTTGTATCAAATGCGGCCGAAATTCGAAGTTGTTGGCCTCGACATTCGGTGCATTGATAGCGGCGCTGAGATTACCTACGGTGGGTCGTAGGTAATCCATGTGGGTACGTTGATCCGCCATTGGAAGTGGGTCCCCCGAAACTTTCTCTTGGTTTTAGCTTTAAGTCTTTTTCTTAGAAAGCGTTCGGGTTCGTCTAGAGGTTCTTTTATGTCTCTACTAGAACTGGAGCTCATACACATCGTAGAAAGTTCAGATGTGGCGCCTGGGTTCCAAGTCCTTCAATAAAAACAAAGAAGAACGTTGGTCAGAAATTTCACCACGGCCCCGTGCTCAGATGAACACGGCCCGTGGTCGGAGATAAAGTAATTGTTTTCCGGATCCCTTTTACTGGGGAGCTCGACACGGCCCTTTGTTGCACCGACACGGCCCCGTGCTCATCTCTCTGTAACTTGGAAAATAAAAATTGCCAGTAACAATGTTGGGCACGGCCCGTGTCCGACCAGGCACGCACGGCCCGTGCTGAGCTCTGCAGAAACTGAAAATTTATAAAAAAAATCAAAAAAATAACAAAAAAATAAGATAAAATGATTAGGCCGTTGATTCCTAACTTTCTTAAAATCTTTATGTCCCCGGCAACGGCGCCAAAAACTTGATGTGCGTGCGGTGTGATATATTTTTATGTATATTTTTAGCCCTCTTTAACACTTTACTCAAGTTTTAAATTTATAAAACACGATATTTTACTAACACCGAACACACATATGGGCAAGTGCACCCATTGTGAGCGTAGTATAGCGTTGGTAAGATACCGAGGTCGTCCAAGTACACAAGAGCTTTTAATACCGGTTTATCCTTGTAACACCCCGACCCGAATAGGGCTGACGTGTCACTATTACAGATATCAAAAACCAAACACAATCCGTTTAAAGAGGAAACGTAGGATCCAAAAGACAACCAAAGGTTTCGAAAACAAACCAAGAATCCTAAGTATTAATTAATTCAAAATACTTAAATAAATAAAAGTATTTATTCTTGAACCGCATTTTACTCTCCTCATCACTAGTTCCCAACATTCCCCGGATTACCTGTCAACAATTAAGAAAAACACAACAAAGAAAACTACAGTTGAGCCAAAGGTTGCCCAGTAACGGAAAAATCAAATAGTACATGTAAAGAAAGGACATAAAGAAAGAAATATGAAATTTCTGAACGCAAAACCAAAATTGATACTTGAACAAATACTGAACATAACCTGAGGCAGAACATAATCAGACATACAAAGCATACCAGACAATATTATAAACGGATCAGATTAGAAACAGATATCAGACTACGTGACTACAAATAACAACAAACCAAGTCACGTGAAACGGAAGCGCCCACGAGCCTAAACAGACGGGTACACAGCTAGCTAGTCCATGCACCTATGAGATGGTGAGTGTGGCGTTCACCCATAATTCCAATCTCCAGACAACAAACTCAGACTCAGAGCTAAGATCGATCTATACGCCTCTAGGGGCCAGGTGCTACACAAGCACAAACTAGAGACGCCGTGAACTTTTATTACGCACTGTCACGATAAGTGCCATGCCGTTGACGCCCAAACGGCAAGCCAGACATGCTCGGGTGACAGAGTACAGAAACTTAGGCCATGTGTTAATATATAGGCAACTTAAACTGATTCTCATGGGAACATGCAATAATGATTACAATTGCTAAAGTCTATTGCATGCCACTACGAACTTATCAAATAATAAATGTGAACTGAAACAACTAACTAAAACAAACAAAATCCGTACTGCAAAGTGACGGATATGATAAAAAAATACTCTGATGAGAAGACCAAAGAATCCGTACCTTAGTTTTGCAAGGAAAGCAAAAATCCACTACCCAGTTTGTCCTTAAAAGTACCGTGAACCTAAATGTCGTATCTTATAAATCAGCTATATGATAATTCGCTCACGCTCAATGATTGGTTTAACATACGAGACTCCCCGACGAACAAACCCAAACTTAAATATCAAACCTTTATTTTAATTAGCTAACTGTGAACAATGTTTATATATAAATATATATATATATATATATCACAGGGAGCATATAAAGTCCAAAATTTTAGTTACAAAATATGTTTATAATTTGGTAAAATAAAAGATGAAAATGATATTCTTTATTTATTATTGTTTTTTTTTTTTCAATGTACTGTTTAGCTCAATTTTTTTCTTTTTACTTAAATCACCATACCCTACACACACCTAGAATGCTAAAACATAGATACAGTATAAGTACTTCACACCATGGTGTAAGTACTTCACACCATGCATCACAAAACACTCTCAGTATACTTTCACAAAAGGAAAAAAATTAATTAATTATTATTAAACAAGTACTAAACAAACACCCCTTCACATATGACACACACACTCGATGGACACACACACTGCACACACACACAGTATACACACACATAATATACATAGCACATGCATCATGCATACATAATATTCACATACAATTTAGTTAACAGTCATCACATGCCTAATATCATCATACCCATGCACTCACCTTCAAATATAAATCAAAACACACACTCATACACACAAGATAACACACATAAACACAACCGAAATACACACAGACACACACATCAAAAGAGCACCCATACAACTCACACAACGTTCATTCAAAGTGACGTGTCGCCGGAAATTCACGAAACCAATCCACACCCCACGCCAAAGTTACCGGAACCGAAAACGAAATAACAATAGAGTTGGTCACCTACCTCTCCTGATCGGAAGAACGAAACAACGGTGGTGGCGGTTCGTGATGACAGAAGGTGGCGAACGATGGTTGCGAGGACGACTAAAACGGCGTGATTGCGGGTGTATCCGGTAGAAAGGTGATGATGACTGGTTCGCGATCCCGGTG
Source organism: Helianthus annuus (assembly GCF_002127325.2). Lineage (NCBI taxonomy): Eukaryota > Viridiplantae > Streptophyta > Magnoliopsida > Asterales > Asteraceae > Helianthus > Helianthus annuus. Next base: position 68,016,206 of record NC_035448.2, read on the forward strand.
GTTCAAATAGCAGCGACGGTTGGATTCTCACAGTAATGGTGGTTCAAAGGGTGCAGCGGCGAGTGGCGGCTGCCAAAAATTGTCGGAGTCGGTCAATAAAATTACGAACACAGTTTATAAAGGAGAAGAAAGGTGATCTCGGTTCCTATTCGTGAAACGACGGACACAAGAGGGAGACGGTGGCAGCAGACGGAGGTGTACCGATGGGTTGTGCGGCCTGAATCACCACGGCGAGTAACTACGGAAAGGTGGTTGTTCCGAGAAGGTTTTTTTTTTGTGTGGCTTGAATCGTCTTTTGAAAGGTTGCGCAAGGAGTGAAACAATGTGAATGAGGTCGATTAATAAGGATAGTCTACTGTTTCGGAGGGAAACGAAATCCCGCATTATGCGTTGATGAAATTTTAGAAACAAATAGGACGCGTCAATTTGAACGGAAATTGGGAAGGGTTGAATGATAATTACTAAAAAATTTGATTTCTTTATTCATCCCTTATTTAGTTCTTAATTTAGTATAATATAATATTTCTCTTTTCTTTTTTTTTCTTTTGTTCTTGTCGATTCTCTAAAATCACCCAACAAGTGAGTTCTACCAACTGGTAGTATGTTTTACTTTCATCATTTTTAAGGCATTCACATTCACATTATTTTTATTAAGATTATTATTATTATACCATCCTTAATTCGGGGCTAAAGGTTAACTAACGTTCTAGACATTTGAATATCCGACATAATAATATGTCGCACTACTTATGACATTTATTTTATTAGGGTTTTGAAAATTTCGTATATTACAATTCTACCACCCTAAAAAAAATTTGTGCTCGAAATTGCTAAGTACGGATAACACACGGAATGCGAACATAGAAGCTCTAAACATCTTATAATCATATAAAACACACTAACAAACAAGTTTCTGATATGGCATATAACTGGATACTGAATCAGATCAAACTTCGAATGCGAACAAAACAAAGTTGACTAATACAAAATAGAACGAGATAAATCCAACTAACCGGAACTACGAAGAGCTAAGACGCGAATAGATTCGGATACTGGGAGCGGACGGTGTCTTCCATTTCCCAAGTAGCTTCACGTTCAGAATGGTTCCTCCACAAAACTTTAACAAAAGGAATAGTCTTCTTGCGCATAACCCGCTCTTGTCTGTCAAGAATAGCTTCGGGTTCTTCTTCGAATGACAAGTCTTCTCGAATCTGATGAAGTGGATAATTCACGACATGTAACGGATGATAGTTGTATCCCCTAAGAAGAGATACGTGAAAAACGTTATGCACGTGCGATAACTGGGGCGGTAGTGCCAAACGATAAGAAACTTCTTCGACTTTTTCAAGAATTTCAAACGGACCGATGAATCTAGGACTAAGCTTCCCTTTCATTCCAAAACGGCGAACTCCCCTGCAAGGCGAAACTCGCAAGAATACCCGATCACCAACATTAAACTCCAATACTCGACGATGTCGATCTGCGTAGCTCTTTTGTCGACTCTGAGCTTCCTTTAACCTTTCCCGAGCGATAGCAACTTTCTCGCTCGTAATCTGCACTAATTCGGGTCCCTCAATAATCTTCTCGCCAACTTCCTCCCAACAAATAGGAGCTCTACACTTTCGACCGTAAAGAAGCTCAAATGGTGCCATACCAATGCTAGCTTGCCAACTATTATTGTAGGCAAACTCAACTAGGCGGAGATACTCATCCCAGTTTCCAGTCCACTCTAAGGAACATGCCCGAAGCATATCCTCGAGAGTCTGAATTGTACGCTCCGACTGGCCATCGGTCTGAGGATGAAATGCGGTGCTGAATCTCAACCTGGAGCCCCATGCGGCCTGCAAACCTTTCCAGAAACGAGAAGTGTAACGCGGGTCACGGTCAGAAACAATAGAGACTGGAGTACCATGAAGTCTGATAATCTCCTGAGTAAAGATCTCAGATAATCTACTGACTGAGAAACCCTGCTGAATAGGAAGAAAATGAGCAGACTTTGACAAACGGTCAACTACAACCCAGATAGCATCATTCTTTCTAAACGTCTTCGGCAAACCAGTTACAAAATCCATTGAAATGTCATCCCACTTCCACACGGGAATGTCTAGTGGTTGAAGCAAACCACCAGCTCTTTGATGTTCGGTCTTAACTTGCTGGCAAGTGAGACATCTGCTAACATACCTAGCAACATCCTCTTTCATAGCGCTCCACCAAAAGTGTTGACGAAGGTCCCGTTACATCTTTGTAGATCCAGGGTGAATAGAGAATGGTGAACTATGTGCCTCGGCTAACAATGACTCTCGCAGAGTGGAATCATTAGGCACACATAACCGTTTTCCACACCAGACTACTCCATTCTCATCAATTCTGAATTCTGACTGCTTTCCAACTTCCAAATTCTGAATAATAGCCCAAAGTTCCCCATCGTCTTGTTGAGCACTCTTGATTTGCGAGATCAAGTCAGGCTCTATCTGAAATCTGGCTAGATAACCATTGGTGTCACCAAGATGAATACCAATACCTAACTTGTCAAGATCTGCGAGAATTTGCGGCTGCAATTGAAGAGAAGAAATAGACCCAGAACTCTTTCGGCTAAGAGCATCAGCCACAACGTTGGCTTTACCCGGGTGATACTGAATGTTGGCATCATAATCCTTTAGCAACTCTAGCCAACGCCTATGCCTCATGTTCAACTCCTTCTGCGTAAATATGTACTTCAAGCTCTTGTGGTCAGTAAAAATATCACACGTCTCTCCGTACAAATAATGTCGCCAAATCTTTAGAGCAAAGATAACGGCGGCAAGCTCAAGATCATGAGTCGGATAATTGACCTCATACGGTTTTAACTGACGTGAGGCATAAGCAATGACCTTGTTATGCTGCATCAAAACACATCCAAGACCCTTCTTCGAGGCATCACTGTAAATTTGATATCCACCTGTACCTGATGGGAGTGTGAGAATCGGGGCAGACACCAACCTTTTCTTCAATTCTTGAAAACTTTTCTCACGGTCCTCGTTCCAAGAGTACTTAACCCCTTTTCTCATAAGTTGTGTGAGAGGCAAAGCGATAGTCGAAAATCCTTCAACGAATCTGCGATAATAACCGGCGAGGCCAAGAAAACTGCGAACCTCGGTGACAGAGGTAGGTGTAGGCCATTTAGTGATTGCCTCCACCTTAGCAGGATCCATAGAGATACCACTAGCAGAAACTACATGACCAAGAAAAGCTACTTGGTCTAACCAGAATTCGCACTTCGAGAATTTTGCATAAAGGTTCTTCTATCGCAAAATCTCAAGCACAATACGAAGATGGTCTTCATGCTCTTCCTTGCTCTTAGAATAAATCAGAATATCGTCAATGAAGACTATGACGAATTTATCAAGAAACTCATGAAAGACTCGATTCATTAGGTCCATGAAGACAGCGGGAGCATTGGTTAAACCGAACGGCATAACCAAAAACTCATAATGACCATACCGAGTACGAAAAGCTGACTTAGGCACATCAGAATCCTTAATCTTCAGTTGGTGATAACCCGACCTTAGATCAATCTTAGAAAAACATTTGGCACCCTGAAGCTGGTCAAACAAATCATCGATGCGAGGGAGCGGATAACGATTTCGAATGGTGATTTTATTTAACTCTTGATAGTCAATACAGAGTCTCATATAACCATCCTTCTTTTTCACGAACAGGACTGGTGCGCCCCAAGGAGAGACACTAGGCCTGATAAAACCAAGTTCCAATAATTCTTGTAGCTGCTCTTTGAGCTCCTTGAGCTCAAGAGGTGCCATGCGATAAGGTGCCTTAGAAATCGGCTCAGCACCAGGAATAAGATCAATAGTAAACTCCACTTCACGATCTGGTGGGAGTCCAGGCAGCTCCTTAGGAAAAACATCAGGAAACTCATAGACAATCGGATAATCAGAGATATTAGGCTCTTCGGAAGATGTAACTTTTACAGAAGCAAGAAATCCGGCACAGCCATGCGATAAAAACTTTTGAGCTTTAAGTGCAGAGATAATCTTAATGGACTTACGAGGGTGAGTCCCCTGATAAACAAGTTCAGGACACCGAGGATTTCCAAATAGAACACGACGACTCTGACATTCAATCGAAACGCTATGCTGCGATAGCCAGTCCATACCTAGGATAACATCAAAATCACTCATGTGAATTGGATACAAGTCTGCTGCACGAATGGTGGACTCAATTCGGATTGGGCAATTTCTATAAACATAGGAGATAACAGAAGCATCTCTCAAAGGTGTAGATATAACTAGAGGATACTCTAAGGCAGTAGGAGTAGACTTCAAATATTTAGCAAATAAAAGAGAAACCACAGAATGTGTAGCGGCAGTATCAAAAAGAGCATACAATTCACGTTCACCAATATGCACATAACCGGAAACAGTACCTGGGGCATTAGCTGCATCATTAGCTGTAAGTGCAAAAACTCGTCCTCCAGCAGGCCTGGCATTTCCCCCAGCATTAGCTTTAAGCTGAGGGCACTCTTTAATCTGGTGTCCTGCACCTCCGCATCTGAAACAGAGGCCTTCGGCTCGACGACATGGACCCTTGTGTGGTTTCCCGCAAGTGGCACAGGGAGGGTCACGATTCAGAGGTGGGTTCTGTTGGGGATTCTGCTGATTCATAGGCTGGGCTCTAATGGGGGCCTGATTATTCTTTGCGGGCCTATGATTCTAATTTCGATTTCCCCCATTTCTTGACTGATTGCTGTAAAACCTATCAGAACGGTGTCTACGGTCTCGTGGTGCTAAAGACTGATCGTTTCCAGCATGTGTAGAAGACTGCCCCTGAATATTTTCTCGTGGTCGCTTGCGATTTTCATCAAACACTTTTTGACGATGCTTCTTATCGTTATCCAAGTTCTTAACCGCATCAACTATCTCAGTAATGTCGTTAAAACGAAGATTTAGGATGAACTTCCTATCCCGGTCACATATAGCCCACTTGAAAGTGTTGATTTGCTGCTCTGGTGTTCCTGCAGTCGGGCCCAGAAAATTAACCAAACGACAGAAACGGTTCTTAAATTCCATGATGGGCTCATCGTTGCCCTGCATGATAGAGGCATACTCCCTTAGATATTCACTGCGATCAGCATCAGTGAAATACTGCTGATAGAACAGTGCACGAAAGTCATCCCAAGCGAGTGTGGCTGCATAATTATCTCCTCCACGAGCATTCTTCAAAGCTTTCCACCACCTATGAGCATCGTCCTCCAATTTGTAACTAGCAAGCCTGACCTTGAATTCGTCATTCACCCCCAACACTTCAAAATTCTTCTCCATATGAGCAATCCAGTTTTCCGCCTCAACTGGAGTAGCAGCAGTACTAAACGATTTTGGCTTCAACTTTTGGAAGCGATCAAGCCATTCATGAATGGCAACAGGAGGGTTAGCATTTCCGCCCTGAGGGCCGTTGTTGTTGTTGTTACCCCCTTGTGGTCCGTTGTTGTTATTGCCCCCTTGTGGCCCGTTGTTGTTATTTTGCTGAAGCTGTTGCAACAAGTTAGGAACCAAACCCGCGATAGCCGTATTGACAGCATTAGCAATGAGGGTCTCAATAGGGATGTCGTTATTCTCGTTACGACGGTTGTTCACACTTCTTCTAGGAGGCATATGAAAAGAAGGTTCACATGTGAGAAGCAAAAATTTCAAATCACGTGGATAATAAAAGAGAGAAATCCTAACCCGACGTCTACCCATTAACTCACATGTTTAATTATTAATGTTAAAGTTTTCTACAGGAAGGAGCCTGGGCTCTGATACCATAACTGTAACACCCCGACCCGAATAGGGCTGACGTGTCACTATTACAGATATCAAAAACCAAACACAATCCGTTTAAAGAGGAAACGTAGGATCCAAAAGACAACCAAAGGTTTCGAAAACAAACCAAGAATCCTAAGTATTAATTAATTCAAAATACTTAAATAAATAAAAGTCTTTATTCTTGAACCGCATTTTACTCTCCTCATCACTAGTTCCCAACATTCCCCGGATTACCTGTCAACAATTAAGAAAAACACAACAAAGAAAACTACGGTTGAGCCAAAGGTTGCCCAGTAACGGAAAAATCAAATAGTACATGTAAAGAAAGGACATAAAGAAAGAAATATGAAATTTCTGAACGCAAAACCAAAATTGATACTTGAACAAATACTGAACATAACCTGAGGCAGAACATAATCAGACATACAAAGCATACCCGACAATATTATAAACGGATCAGATCAGAAACAGATATCAGACTACGTGACTACAAATAACAACAAACCAAGTCACGTGAAACGGAAGCACCCACGAGCCTAAACAGACGGGTACACAGCTAGCTAGTCCATGCACCTATGAGATGGTGAGTGTGGCGTTCACCCATAATTCCAATCTCCAGACAACAAACTCAGACTCAGAGCTAAGATCGATCTATACGCCTCTAGGGGCCAGGTGCTACACAAGCACAAACTAGAGACGCCGTGAACTTTTATTACGCACTGTCACGATAAGTGCCATGCCGTTGACGCCCAAACGGCAAGCCAGACATGCTCGGGTGACAGAGTACAGAAACTTAGGCCATGTGTTAATATATAGGCAACTTAAACTGATTCTCATGGGAACATGCAACAATGATTACAATTGCGAAAGTCTATTGCATGCCACTACGAACTTATCAAATAATAAATGTGAACTGAAACAACTAACTGAAACAAACAAAATCCGTACTGTAAAGTGACGGATATGATAAAAAAAATACTCTGATGAGAAGACCAAAGAATCCGTACCTTAGTTTTGCAAGGAAAGCAAAAATCCACTACCCAGTTTGTCCTTAAAAATATCGTGAACCTAAATGTCGTATCTTATAAATCAGTTATATGATAATTCGCTCACGCTCAATGATTGGTTTAACATACGAGACTCCCCGGCGAACAAACCCAAACTTAAATATCAAACCTGTATTTTAATTAGCTAACTGTGAACAATGTTTATATATAAATATATATATATATATCACCATGAGCATATAAAGTCCAAAATTTTAGTTACAAAATATGTGTATAATTTGGTAAAATAAAAGATGAAAATGATATTCTTTATTTATTATTGTTTGTTTTTTTTTTCAATGCACTGTTTAGCTCAATTTTTTTTTTTACTTAAATCACCATACCCTACACACACCTAGAATGCTAAAACAAAGATACAGTATAAGTACTTCACACCATGGTGTAAGTACTTCACACCATGCATCACAAAACACTCTCAGTATACTTTCACAAAAGGAAAAAAAATTAATTAATTATTATTAAACAAGTACTAAACAAACACCCCTTCACATATGACACACACACTCGATGGACACACACACTGCACACGCACATGCACACAGTATACACACACATAATATACATAGCACATGCATCATGCATACATAATATTCACATACAATTTAGTTAACAGTCATCACATGCCTAATATCATCATACCCATGCACTCACCTTCAAATATAAATCAAAACACACACTCATACACACAAGATAACACACATAAACACAACCGAAATACACACAGACACACACATCAAAAGAGCACCCATACAACTCACACAACGTTCATTCAAAGTGACGTGTCGCCGGAAATTCACGAACCCAATCCACACCCCACGCCAAAGTTACCGGAACCGAAAACGAAATAACATTAGAGTTGGTCACCTACCTCTCCTGATCGGAAGAACGAAACAACGGTGGTGGCGGTTCGTGATGACAGAAGGTGGCGAACGATGGTTGCGAGGACGACTAAAACGGCGTGATTGCGGGTGTATCCGGTAGAAAGGTGATGATGACTGGTTCGCGATCCCGGTGGTTCAAATAGCAGCGATGGTTGGTTTCTCACAGTAATGGTGGTTCAAAGGGGTGCAGCGGCGAGTGGCGGCTGCCAAAAATTGTCGGAGTCGGTCAATCTAATTACGAACACAGTTTATAAAGGAGAAGAAAGGTGATCTCGGTACCTATTCGTGAAACGACGGACACAAGAGGGAGACGGTGGCAGCAGACGGAGGTGTACCGATGGGTTGTGCGGCCTGAATCACCACGGCGAGTAACTACGGAAAGGTGGTTGTTCCGAGAAGGTTTTTTTTGTGTGGCTTGAATCGTCTTTTGAAAGGTTGCGCAAGGAGTGAAACAATGTGAATGAGGTCGATTAATAAGGATAGTCTACTGTTTCGGAGGGAAACGAAATCCCGCATTATGCGTTGATGAAATTTTAGAAACAAATAGGACGCGTCAATTTGAACGAAAATTGGGAAGGGTTGAATGATAATTACTGAAAAATTTGATTTCTTTATTCATCCCTTATTTAGTTCTTAATTTAGTATAATATAATATTTCTCTTTTCTTTTTTTTTCTTTTGTTCTTGTCGATTCTCTAAAATCACCCAACAAGTGAGTTCTACCAACTGGTAGTATGTTTTACTTTCATCATTTTTAAGGCATTCACATTCACATTATTTTTATTAAGATTATTATTATTATACCATCCTTAATTCGGGGCTAAAGGTTAACTAACGTTCTAGACATTTGAATATCCGACATAATAATATGTCGCACTACTTATGACATTTATTTTATTAGGGTTTTGAAAATTTCGTATATTACAATCCTCAACGTCTAATCAAATCAAAAATTTAGAAAAAGGTTTTAAACTAGAAAATAAAAACTAAAAATGCTGAAAATAAAAAAAATAAAAGTAAAAACAGATAGACAAGATGAATCACTTGGATCCGACTCGCTTTTAGTGTAACCTTTGATTATTTCCGCACTTTTGCACTTTTTAAGAGATTATCTTAGTTATAGTAGTAGGCCCCTCTTTTGAAGGTGACGTTACCCTCAACCCAGTAGTTTGAGTCAGCAAGTATACAATCCTAAAGGGTTGAATTATTGAAAGATAATTAATTAAGTTATTAATGCGTAATGTGGTAGGTCCCTTTTTGAAGGTGACATTACCCTCGGCTAAGTAGTTTGAGTCAGCAGGGCTACAATCCTAAGTAGCCGAGTTATTATCTTAATAGTAGTTTACATATGAGGGGATCAAGAAATTCGAACCCCCGCCATCCAATACCAGTGGGTATTGAAGGAGGTCCTACTAAGCTTGACCCAGGTCCTTACGGGATCTATACACTGAACAAGGCAAGATTCTTACCAAACCATTCCCTTAACCCCCGACCAGGTAGCCAACATATCTCCATATAAACCGTGGAGATATGAATGGTGTAAATCTTTTATTTTATATAGACAATAAAATAACGCCAAGACACCACGGACAAATGATAAGGAAGTTTCACCTTCAACATAAGAAACTAGTTATTAAAGTCATTAATACATAACCAAATAAAAAGTGCGAAAAGTTTAAAAATAAAAAGTATTACACTAAATGCTTATCTTCACCAAGTGACGTAAGAGACTTAGGCAAACATGGCCTTTGATTGTCAAGAACTCTTACGATTAATCTTGGATCCCGAGACTACTACACACACTCTATGATGGATGGTGGATGATGGTGGTGGATGTGGGTTGTGATGGTGGTGGTGGGTGGGTGAAGTGTGAGAGAGGTGGTTTGCCAAGGGATGAGTTGCAAGTGAGCCAAACACCCCTATTTATAGCCTGCACAGAAGCCCGGACACGGCCCCATGTTTATTGGGCACGGCCACGTGTCCACCCATCTTCTCTTTCTTCATTAATTGCAGTTTGTCTGTATTAGTTGACCACGCTCCCGTGTCTGCTGGGCACGGCCCCGTGTGCAGAAGCGTATCTGTACTATCAAGATTTGCTTGGATTCTACGAATCTTAGTGTTGACCACGGCACCGTGTCCGCTGGGCACGCCCCCGTGGTGGGTGATAGAAGTTTCTACAACTTTGTCTTTTCTACAGACACTTGGGCACGCCACCGTGCTCAATGAACACGGGGCTTGTTCAGCCTTTTGTTCTCTTGTTTTTGCTTGGGGAGATGCTGCCGAGGGGTCGGGCATGCCACGTTTATTCCTTTTCTTGTATTATTGTTAGTTTTGGCTGCATTTTTGCTTCTTTTGTTCATTTAAGATCATTTAACCCTGAAAGTACAAAAGGAAGACAAAAGTACACTTTTTCCAACATTAGTACTAAAAAGGGTTAGTTTTATGACACATTTGATGTAATTTATATGTTGCATTTTGCACACATCAAAGATAGTGGGAGGGTCATGAATAACAATAAAGTAAATCTAATCTAACAAGTTATAAGAGTGTTTAAATGAAGGAGTGGAACTTGGTTCGGAAAGCCAAAGCTTCCATTTGTTCACACTTCACAAGTCACAAGTTCATCATATGGAGGATGATGACTTGTGTTTGTTTTCATTATTCAAAAATCAAGTTTGAACAGAAATAAAGTGAGTATTTGAGCTCATAACTTTGATGGTAATCACCCTAATACAAACCCACAATCATAGACTTGATTGTGAGCTTGATGGGAACAAGATTCCATCAAGTTATCAACTTAAAAATGAACATACAAAGAAATAAAAATGAGCAGAAAGTTTACTACACTTTAGGCCTCAAAAATGGTGAGGTTTCACCTTAGTTTGCCCAAGCAAACTTGTGAATACCTTCCTAGAGGTTATACAAGTGTTTTAGAAGAAAGAACAAGAAGGAAATAGAAGGAGAAGTGAGTTAAACTCACTAAGAAAGGGCTGAAACTTTCTGATGTGGTTGCTGAAAATTCAGTTGAGTATATGAGGGATTTGAGAGTGATTAGGAGCTTGTAAAAGTGAGAAAAAGGATGGGGAAGTGTTCTTTATATAGGGAAGGGATTAGGGTTTCAATGGGTTGGGCTTTGAATGTGACTAGTAGGTAGTAAACTAACAAAACAAAGGACTTAATGCAGCACATATGTCCTACCGCAAATTCTGGCAGCCTTTATTCTTTTTTTTTTTTGAATTTAATTTTTGTATATTAGCTGAATATGTTATGTATTAATGATGTGACAAGGTTTATGTAACTTTCACAAGGCCTAAAATGCAAAGAAACATGTTTTAGTTAAACCAAAAGTGTGATGAAATAGGTGTGTGTAACAAATCAATGTAACAAGTATGTATGATTTGTATTTTGGTATTAATCAAGTGAAAATCATATAACTATCTTATAATCGAATAACCAAGTGTTTGATTGTATGGAAGATTTAAGAATGATGAATACACGATCATTGTTTATGAGTTAAACTTACGTTTATGCGAATTACGAATCATATATCAAACGAATGCATGTATCAATGTATAAGCATGTATAAACAAAGAATATTTTACACAAAAGATTAATGTTATTACGATCAAAGTCTCGGATTTACAATGGTTTGAAACGAAATACGGTTACAAAGGAAACGAGTTTCCGAAAATAGAAATACTATACAATCTTTCTAAAAACGGAAGCTGCGAAAAGCGAGGCGTTACAAAGTAGGATCTAAACCTAAATAGTATCATTCAAAAATTAAAAAAAAAAAAACATTAAATTGCCCAACAAGTCATAATCCTTGACATAGTGTAACCATGATAACATAAAAACCAAAGTTATTCTTCTTTATATACAACCACTGTAATATAGAAAAAGTCATAATCCATAATGTCATCTAGTCTTTTTTTTTTCATTTTGATCTTTCGCCAACTCCAATGCTTTCTTCATTACATCTTGTCGGACAATATTCACTTTCGAAAGTACAATCTTCACAACATTTTCTGGTTTTCTACAATTGACCTCCCGAAGTTCTCCTTATCCTTTTCCAACCAACAGTAGAATGTACCCATTTTAAGAAAATGTTTATGGTCAAAGTGACAAAAGTACAAAACCTGCTGATTTACACATGCGTAAACTGCTCACTTACACATGTGTAAACTGCTCACTTACACATGTTTAAACTTCTAACATACACATATTATTTGTAACTCTGATATGAGAAATACCTCCAAGCTTGGCAAGTCCCATATCTATCACCATCTTTCTTTGTGTTTTATTTAAGAAAACATTTGTCATACCCAATTTCTTTCCGATTTCAGCGTCCACTTCTGATAATGTCTTCGCTCAATCTATGTCAGTGTTACTTCAGAATTTGTTACCAAATGTTGACACAATTTATTGTTTGTTTTCAATTCCTTATTCAAGTTATTATATGATTTAAATAAATAAAAATTTATGTTGTTACTTGCCTGTCGGTTCAGTGGATTCAAACTCGTCGGTGTCCAATTCATTCAGATTTTATTTATCATTTGAAAAACTTCTCACTATTATCCTTAATATTCTCTGACTTTTACGACTACAAATATAGTGTTTTAACACGGGATATATTAAGCTTACAAGCTATATAAGGATAAATTCTAATATACAACTAAAGTTTCATCAAACACCTCATTTATAACTACTCAAATAAAAATAATCCAAAAAAATCAACAATCGACACTCATACCTTAAACTTCAAACACCTCATATGCAGCTACTCAAACATAAGTAATTCAACAAAATCAACGAAACAGACACTTAGACCATTAATCAAACACCTTATCTGCAACAATTCAAACAGAATAACCTAATAAAATCAACCCAACACATACTTAGACATTTCATCAAACAAGTTATGTGCAATTACTCAAACCCAACTATCCCTCTTATGTCCTCACATATCACTTAAATTCCAACAAGATCCAAACCAACATTCATCAAACAAAACAAAACAAAACAGCACCAAATACCCTCAATCAACAACAAAAGATCCAACAAGACATCAATCAATTAAATTGCAGAGTAAAAGATGAATGAATGGAAAATCAATTACAGGTATCTTGCGATTTTTGAAGACGTGATTTGAATCGTGAGGAAGAAGGTCTGATGAGATTTGAATCATGATTTTCATCGACTTCAGAGTTTTAGAGAGATTTGATTTTGATGATGACACTCGTTGTTGCTGGAGAATTGAAGACGTCAATTAAAGGTAGGTTTTGGGAACAGAGGTTTACAGATTTGTTTTAACAACTTTGCCTTTTAAGTTTTTTGAGCGTGTTTTTCTTTTTAAACCCATCTTTTGATCTTGACCTTTGACCAAAATAGATCAATGGTTGAAATTAGTTCTCATGGTTCTCATAAAAACTCATGTTCTTAAGATAACCCTCCCCTATATATATATAGGTTAGGGTAGGGTTCATTTGAGAACCACTCTTATTGCGAGAACCACGAGGACCAATGTGAACACAACAAAATAAACCCACCCAAAACCTAAACACCCACCCACATCCCACCACAACCCAAAAACCTAAACACCCCCCACCCCCTAAAAAAGAAAGAAAACAATACCTCACCAGAAAACCCCAAAAAAACCTAACCCTTCCCCCCACCCCCTCCTCCACCCCCCAAAAACCTAAAAAAAACTTAACCCACCCCCACCCCCACCCCCACCAAAAACCTAAAAAAACCTAACACCCCCCACCCACCCACCAAAAACCTAAAAAAACGTAACCCCCCACCCTCGGCTCCCCAAACACCTAAACCCCTCCCCCCAAGCTAAATGCTAAAAACTAAACAATAAATCTAAACCCCACAATGAAATGTTAAAAAAATTGAACAGTACTGATGCACATGTGCATATGCATACGCGTGCACATGTGCAATGGTACTTTTTGTACAATTTTTTTTTGTGATTTTTAGATTTTTTAGGTATTTTTAGTTGTGTTCATATTGGTTCTCGTGGTTCTCCAATAAAGGGTGATTCCTAACGGTTCTTTATTCTATACATATACATATACATATACATATACATATACATATACATATACATATACATATACATATACATATACATATACATATACATATACATATACATATACATATACATATACATATACATATACATATACATATACATATACATATACATATAAAACCCTTTATTGCGAGAACCAATGTGAAGACAACCAAAAATATCTAAAAAACACACAAACTTTTTTTAATATTTTTTTAAGAAATTGCTATATTTCGTCACTAAAAAAATCCGAGTAATAATTATCGATGCAAATGTGCATATGTATCATTTCTTTGACAAATTTCGTAATACATTGCCAGTATTAGACAATTGCACTTTCATTTACACTACACACTACCATCTGTAATACATTACCTTTTACATTACCAATATTATAAATGCACATGTGCATCTATATGTATGAACATGATATAACGTGTTTTGGTGCACTACTTTGAATACACTTTCCTTTTCATCTATCATACCATCCATTCCTACTATTTATAATACACTACCATTACCAATAAGTATAATATTTTGACTTTATGCACATGTATATCAACACCATTCATACCATACCAAACAACATATTACATCATAAAGTGATAAATATAACCAAAGCATCAACCACTAGATATAACTAACCAAAAACATGTATATGGGCCTACTTAATCATTCAAAATCACAAACTTTTTGTACCAAAACACGTTATATCATGGTCATACGTAATGATGTACATGTGCATTTTTAATATTGTTAAAGTAAAAAATAGTGTATTACAGATGGTAGTGTAAATGAAAGTGCAATTGTATAATACGGGTAATTTATTATGGAATTTGTCAAAGAAATAATACATATGTACATGTGCATCGATAATTGTTACTTGACACTTTTTTTAGTGACAAAATATAGCTATTTTTTAAAAAAAAAAATATTAAAAAATGTGTGTTTTTTTAGGTATTTTTTTGTATTCACATTTGTTCTCATGGTTCTCGCAATAAGAGTGGTTCTCAAATGAACCCTACCCTATATATATATATATATATATATGTATGTATGTATATTGTAAAGATCAAATACAAATGGATCTTAACATGAGAAGTAAAGGTAGATATATATATTTTTTTTTTGAATTTTTATTCCGGATACTTAAGAAGATGTTTAGTTGCAAAATGTAAAAAAAAAAAAATCGTACATTTACTCTAATGGAGTAATTATGTGTAATTACTCTAGAGTGTATTTTTTAGATTATTGGACAAAAATACGTGTTTGACAAGACAGGAAAAAAATTTCAAAAAAAAAAATCCCTCCTACACTTCTCACGTTTAGTATGTGGAGGGTTTAAATGAGAGAGAAAAAAGAATAAATTTCAACCAATAAGAATACTTAATTTTTCTTTATCTAATATTTGTATATAATGTTATTGTAATGGTATATTGGTAAACTTATATAGATTATTTTTTATTTTATTTTTTTTGGACCGCTAGATCACCCGGTTAGGCCTTTGGCCTTTGATAACCCAGGTCATGAGTAGGAATCCCGCGGTTGGCATATTATTGACAGTTTGAATCGGTGCCACAGTTTGTCCCCCGCAAGATTCGACTCTGAGACCTCTCGGGCAGACCTTCCAACCTCTCCCAAACCAATTGGTTTGCGGATCATTGGTTTTCCCTTTAATAGCTAACTACATTCTACATTAAATTTATAACTTTTTATTTTCAAATATATATTTTTAGGAAAAAAATAATTTAGAGTATGATAAATTACGAGATGTGTTGGATAAACTACGAGTTATGTAAGATAAAGTGTAGGATAAATCTTGACATTTGTCGTATAAAATTCGATAATGTGTAGGATATATTTAGGACAAAATTTTATTTGTGTTGGATAAAATGAAATTGAGTAATTAATTAGAAAAAAAATAATTAATGTTAAAAGTTATAACTGTTTAGCGTTTATCACTTTATCGTTTTCTTCTTTTTCTTCTCAAATTGATTTTTGAGTAAACTGCTAAAATCGTCCCTATGATTTGACTCAAATTGCTAGATCAGTCCAAAATCAACTTTTTTTGCTAAAACAGTCCTTGAGCCTAGTTTCTGTTGCTATTTCAGTCCAATAAATTAACACCGTTAGAACCTCCGTTAATGAATGGGTAAAACTGCTAAATTCGTCCCTGAGGTTTGATTCAAGTTGCTAGATCAGTCCAAAGTCGAGTTTTTTGAAATTGTTAATTATAAACTTATTTAGGTATATAATTTTTCTAGACTTGCATTAATTTTTTGAATTTATTAATTATAAACTTATTTAGATTATAAACTTATTTAGGTATATAATTTTTCTAGACTTGCATTAATTTTTTGAATTTGTTAATTATAAACTTATTTAGATTATAAACTTATTTACGTATATAAATCATTAATATCACAAGAGAAAAAAATCCTTTTGTTAGTTATTTTGAAAAATTAATTGTTAGTTATTTTGATTATTATTATTATTATTATTATTATTATTATTATTATTATTATTATTATTATTATCATTAAATGTTTACTAATTATATACTTAAATATTTAAATAAGATAATACTTAATTTAATTTAAATAAAATTAGTTTTAAAAATATAAATGTAGCTTTTTTGAAGAGCGTAATTTAACCGGCCTAGCCTTAAATACTGATTTTATTTTGATGTTGTTGTTGTTATTGTTACCATGTAAATATTTAGTATTTATTTAAGGATTTATATAAGACAACAGTTAATTTAAACAATATTTAGTTATGAAAAATACAAACATTATATGTAAATTTAAATATTAAGAAATTAACATAATTTTTATTTGTTTTTATTTAAATCGTAATATTTAATGTTTATTATTTATCAGTTATTTTAATTTAATATTTGTATTATAAAGTTCTTTTATTCATTTTTTCTACTTAATTAAGTGGTTTCTTATTTAATAATACTTATCATTCAGGTGAGGTTGGACAACATGTCGTGCCAGAACAAGTCTCCTAAAAAGGATTATTTTGGTTTGAGTCAAAACGGGTTCGGGTCAAACCAGTGTTTAAGACAGGTCAAATAAAATTGCGCTCTCCAAAAGAGCTACATTCTGTTTATATTTTTATAACTAAACACAAATTTAAGTTATATATTTAGGGTAGACTTGTAATTTATCTTAAATTTTAAGACATTTAAGAAAATATATAATGCATTTGGTACAAGTATTGATGCATTAAGAACCTGTCATTTACCATTTTTTTTCTCTTGTGATATTAATGATTTATTCAACAAACATAAATATAACTGGACCCGCCTTAAATAAGTTTATAATCTTGTGATATTAATGATTTATATACCTAAATAAGTTTATAATCTACATAAGTTTATAATTAAAAAATTCAAAAAATTAATACAAGTCTAGAAAAATTATATACCTAAATAAGTTTATAATCTACATAAGTTTATAATTAATAAATTTAAAAAATTAATGCAAGTCTAGAAAAATTATATACCTAAATAAGTTTATAATTAACAAATTCAAAAAACTTGATTTTGGACTGATTTAGTAACTTGAATCAAACCTCAGGGACGAATTTAGCAGTTTTACCCATTCATTAACGGAGGTTCTAACGGTGTTAATTTATTGGACTAAAATAGCAACAGAAACTAGGCTCATGAATTGTTTTAGCAAAAAAAAATTGATTTTGGACTGATATAGCAATTTGAGTCAAACCTCAAGGATGATTTTAGGAGTTTACTCTTGATTTTTTTCCTCGTTTGATCAACCCTTTATGTGTAAGTACATTTATATATAACCCTTTCAAACATACACCTAATATTCCTTTAGTTTTGAAAACATGCTAATACGAACAAAAACCATACGAAGGGAATAACTTTATTAAAAGCATAAGTTATGGTTCACGGGATTGTACTTGCAAAATAAATAATCACTCACATTAAAATTTAAATATATATTAGACTTTTTCCCAGTTTTATGGTAGTTCAGAAGTTGAAAAAAAAAGTCACAGGCATCTACGATGTTATTATTTTAAACTAAACCCATGCCAAAATGCCTACCATACAAAAATTTAAAAGAATGCAAAGTTTTTAAAATGATGAACTCTATTGGCTTTATTCTTATTTATTTATTTAATAGGTTAGAATACCAGTTACTAGGTTATAACCCCGTGTATTACACGGGTCGAATAAATGTAATTTTATATACCAAATAATAAAAAATATATCTTTAAAAGTTTCATTTATTACACGAGTTGAATAAATGTAATTTTATATACCAAATAATAAAACAATATATATTTAGAAATCTCGTTTATTACATGGGTTGAATAAATGTTATTTTATATATGAAATAATAAAAAAAGTTATATCTTGAAGAACCCCGTGTATTGTACGGGTTGAGTAAATTTAATTTTATATATTAAATAATGAAAAAAGTTACATTTTAAGAATCTCATGTGTTATACGGGTTAAGCACATGCAATTTTATATATCGAAATAAAAAGTTATATCTTTATAAACCTTATATATTATATGGATTAAATAAATCTAATTTTATATATTACGTAATAAAAAAGTTATATTTTTAAAAACCCCGTGTATTACACTAGTTACATAAATGTAATTTTGTATAGTAAAAAATAAAAATGTTATATCTTTAAAAAAAACCTTTTTTTATTACACGGGTTGAATGAATCTAATAAAAATTTGTATCTTTAAAAAAAACTAACAGATATACCCGATATACAATGGATGGGGTGATTGCGATGATGGTTCTTATAAATGTCACGTAAACATAGTGATTACCGTATTTTAGTTGAGAGTTGAACACAAAAATAAAAGTATAAAACCAATAAACATTGATTAATATTTTTGTTTACCTCTTATAAACATTTTTTAAATATGTTCTACTCTTAACTACTTTAATTTAATAAAATAAATAAATCATTTACATTATATTAACTTATATTTAGCATACATCTTTTGTTAATTTTAGGATAAATAATTTTGAAATCTAATAAATATTTTAAAATATTATATTATCTTTTATACGAATTGTTTAAATTTATATTAAATTTAATTTTATAATTTTCTTTTAAATGATATTAACGTGATGGCTCATAGATCCGTGTGATCCTTTTGTGTCAGCTAAAAACCACTATTAAGATGGGTTCCATAAAAGATTAAGATAGGTTCCCTAAAAGCTAATTGAGTTTATTAATCATAAAAATAAAATATATTTTATTTAATATAAATAGTCTATATTATTTATATAAAATTATTTATAAAAAAGGTAGATAGTTTTAATGAATGACATGTGTTCTCTCATTAGTTTCTTTTATTATATAAAATAGAAGATTACATTAGTTGAGTAAAATAATATTATATACTTAATAAATAATAAAAAAAAAGTTATGTAATTAAAAAACTCATGTATTGCTCGGTTAATAAACACCTATGTTACACTAATATGGTTGTCAAATTATATTATAAATATAATTTGATACACTAACATGGCTGTAAAATAATATTATAAAAACCTTAAAGGAAACAGATTTTATGGCCTATTGTTGATTCTATTTCCACTACTTAGTATCCTTTTAATATCATAAACAACGATATATTGTTCTTGGCTGATGACACAAATTTCTTATATACATGTCCTCAGAGACGGCTTAACCATTTTGGTGGTCCTAAGCATAGTAAAAAATCCGAGGCCGCTCAACCATTTTGGTGGTTCAAAATGTAGTAAAAATCTGAGGCCCTTGTGACCCATTGTTTCTTCGATTTAAAACTAAAAAATTTTACAAACCGTCTTCATTTACCCAGTCTTGGGACCGGATTCGTACTTAAAATTTCTATTTGACATTATAAACTAGCAAACTAATTTCAATCAGAAACTAGCAAAACAACTTTAATACAGAAAAAAAAAAAAAAAAACTAGCAGAGTAATTTCAATCGCAAACTAGCAAAGTAATTTCAATTAGCAAATGCACCTTACTACTTGAATATCGAATCGGTCAATCAGAGCCTTCTTAAAAACAGAAATTAAAAAATTCAAGTAGTTTGTTGATTTGAATAGAGAAAGTGTACGTTAATTCGAATTCGGATGCCTTCTTCTTTAAAATAGAGAATTCTGATTATTTGATTCAAACAGAGTTACAGATAATTTTGTAAATTATCCATATGAATAATCCATTTTAAAAACTTTTTTGAAAGAACCCATCCGTTTGCTGCAATGATGCTCATGATTTTGGAATTGATGCAGAAAATTATTTAAAATGCCAAAAGTTGAATAGGGTGGTCGGGTAGCATAGGAGCTGCCCGAATTTAATGCCCAACTTAATTTCAATGTTTTGGAATTCTCTCAGTCTATTGAGCATACCCTCTTTTCTGGAACAATTATTCTTCCAGCCGCAAGCACCCAAGAACCCTGGATATTTTTAAAAAATGGAGGCCCTAATAAAACGGAGGCCCAAAGCTCAAGCCTCAAAATACTTGGGCTTGGGCTTAGGCCGGCCTTGCATGTCCCCTAGCCCTGTATGTCTTCTAAAGAAGTCCCTCTACAGGGTAAAACAAGCCCTGAGGGCATGGTACCAAAGGTTCGGGGATTATGTATTGACCATAGGTTTTTGGCGCATCAAATGTGACCATTAATCCATTTACAAATGTGGCAACGCTATGGATTTCATCCTTCAATATGTAGATGATATAATCCACATCACCTCGTCCGACTCTCTCTCGACACACTTCATGTCTTAACCCGATACCCCCATCAAAGATAAGGCAAATTAGACTATTTTAAGGGCACTTCGGTCAAACATACGGACAATGGCCTTTTTCTACTCACAACAAAAATATGCCACTGAGATTTTGTAGCGGCCAGGTATGTTATCTTGTAAACCTGCTAGTACTTTGCTCAAAACCACCGACAAACTGAGTGCCAATACTGGTACCTTAATAGACAATTCAACTTCCTACCGAAGTCCAGCGGGTGCTCCAATACATTACCTTTACGAGACCTGACTTTACATATGCCAAATAACAATTTTTCTTGTATATGCATGCACCTCGGACATTGTATTTACATGCCTATATGTATATCCTACGTTATGTTAAGGGCACAGTTTCGTTTGGCCTGCACATGTCTAAGCCCTTGGCTCGTTCATTTTTTGCATATATCAATGTCGACTGGGTTGGATGCCCGGACGGTCAACGATCCACATGGGTATAATGTATATGTTTTGGCGATAATTTGGTGTCTTAGTCATTGAAACGTTAAACAATGATTCACATGTCAAGTACAGATGCATAATACACGGGTGCAGCAAATTTTGTTGAATTATTTTGGATTCCAAACCTCTTGCAAGAGCTTAACCCTGGATCGTGCAAAGCTTCCTTAGTGTACTGTTACAATGTAAGTGTGATTTATTTGTCCGGTAGCCAGGTGCACCACCAACGAACTTGTAACCTTTTGCACTTTTGTACTTTCCCAATTTAGCAAGTATCATTGTAAATTCTATTCTTCGAAACTTGTTCTCATGTTGTATTCCATTTCATTTCACTTTGTAATCCGAGACTATTAATTATAATGAAAAATCAAGTATTTTATTTATATTCATGTTAGGCTTGTGTGCAAGTTTATACTCAAAATCAACATTTTAAACACCATTATACATGTTTCACATTCACACAATATACATTTATGCTCGTTACACGTAAAACCAACTAAAACACATCGAGTAATCGAACTTGAACTTTCGAGAGGAAGAGAAGACTCCCTTTCGCACGAGAGGACCCCTCTCGTGCGACAGGGCCTTGACGTGAGGTCGAAGTCTCAATCAAATTTAATCCAATTACAACTAATAGCTAGTGATAAGTGGGTATCGAACACAGGGAGTTTGTGGAATTAGTGTTATCTAGATGGTTTGCTAATTAACTAAATTAAACTAATTTGCAGAAATATAAATTCATAGATTTAGGTTGTTTGATTTTGAAAACTAATGTTAACTAATTAAATTGCAAAAGAAGAATTTGGTTCGTAAACAAGATAAGAAGATAGTGATCATCCCGAGGTTCAGGTTTTAAGTGACAATCAATGTTTATGTTCAACTGGAAAGAACTTGATGCGTGTCGAGTGTGATATAATTTTTATGTATATTTTTAGCTTTTTAACACTTTAGTCAAGTTTTAAATTTATAAAACACGATATTCTACTAACACTAAACACACATATGGGCAAGTGCACCCCTCGTGAGCGTAGTTTAGCGTTGGTAAGATACCGAGGTCGTCTAAGGAAACAAGAGCTTTTAATACCGGTTTATCCTCAACGCCTAATCAAATTAAAAATTTAGAAAAAGGTTTAAACATAAAAATAAAAAACTAAAAATGCTGAAAATAAAATAAAAATAAAAACAGACAGACAATATGAATCACTTGGATCCGACTCGCCTATAGTGTAGCCTTTGATGTTTCCCGCACTTTTGCACTTTTTAAGAGATTATCTTAGTTATAGTAGTAGGCTCCTCTTTTGAATGTGACGTTACCCTCAACCCAGAAGTTTGAGTCAGCAAAGATACAATCCTAAAGGGTTGGATTATTGAAAGATAATTAATTAAGTTATTAATGCGTAATGTGGTAGGCCCCTCTTTTGAAGGTGACGTTACCTTCGGCTAAGTGGTTTGAGTCAGCAGGGATACAATCCCAAGTAGCCGGGTTAATGTATTAATAGTAGTTTACATATGAGGGGATCAAGCCATTCGCACCCCCGCCATCCAATACCAGTGGGTATTGAAGGAGGTTCTAGTAAGCTTGACCCAGGTCCTTGCAGGATCTATACACTAAACAAGGCAAGAACCTTACCAAACCATTCCCTTAACCCCCGACCAGGTAGCCAACATATCTCTATATAGACCGTAGAGATATGAATGGTGTAAATCTTTTATTTTATATAGACAGTAAAATAACGGCAAGACACCATGGACAAATGATAAGGAAGTTTCACCTTCAACATAAGAAACTAGTTATTAAAGTCATTAAAACAAAACCAAATAAAAAGTGCGAAAAGATTAAAAAAACAAAAGTATTACACTAAATGCTTGTCTTCACCAAGTGATGTAAGAGACTTAGGAAAACATGACCTTTGATTGTCAAGAACTCTTACTATCAATCTTGGATCCCGAGACTACTACACACACTCTATAATGGATGATGGATGATGGTGGTGGATGAGGGTGTTGTGATGGTGGTGGAGTGTGGGTGAAGTGGGAGAGAGGTGGTTTGCCAAGGGATGCCTTTGAAGTGAACCAAGCACCTCTATTTATAGCCTACACAGACGCTCGGACACGGCCCCGTGTCCATTGCGCACGGCCCCGTGTCCATCCACTTTCTCTTTTTTCATTAATTGCAGTTTATTTGCATTAGTTGACCACGCCCCCGTGTCCGCTGAGCACGGCCCCGTGTGCAGAAGCGTATCTGTACTATCAAGATTTGCTTGAATTCTGCGAATCTTAGCGTTGACCACGGCCGTGTGGAGCTGGGCATGCCCCCGTGTTGGGGAATAGAAGCTTCTATGCTTTTGTCTTTTCTGCAGACACTTGGGCACGCCCCCGTGTCCGCTGGACACGGGGCGTGTTCAGCCTTCTGATGTCTTGTTTTTGCTTGGGAAGATGCTGTCGAGGGTCGGGCACGCCACGTTTATTTCTTTTCTTGTATTTGTGTTAGATTTAGCTGCATTTTTGGTTCTTTTGTTTATTTCCGCTCATTTAATCGTGAAAATACAAAAGGAAGACAAATACACACTTTTTCCATCATTAGTACTAAAAAAGGGTTAGTTTTATGTCTCATTTGATGTAATTTATATGTTGCATTTTACACAAATCAAATACCCCCACACTTGAATCTTTGCTTGTCCTCAAGCAAAACTCTTTTTAATGTGGCTTACACACCCAAATGGAATGGGTAGAAGAGAAGGTTTTGGGCTTGTCTTGAGTGTCGGATTCCAAGATCTTTATTAGGTTTTATTTTTATGCTATCTACAGTCCTATTCATTATGATTTATTTAGAATGTTACATAAGAGAAATTACTTATTTGGGCATAACATGCCTCTTTAAAATTCCATTTATATACAAGTTCACATACCTCACGGGATTTCACTCAACACTCGGCCGAAGATGTATTTTTGTGAAACACTCGAGACCGGCATGGAACTTACTTCTACCATATGCTTGCCAAGCAATCAATCCTCCTCCTTTTAAACTATAAACCTTTGTAAATATCAAGAGAACTTGGGGAAGGGTTAGGCTTGGGTTAAAGGTAGGTCGTTTTGGGGTTAGTGGTTAGTAGAAAAGGGTGAAAGGCGTAAAAGCGTCGGTTTTCGTAAAACTTTTTGTTTTTGTGGCTTTTTATTCAAACGAAACATTTTTCAAACAAAGTTTCTTTTGAGGAACTTGTTTGTTTATTGCTAGACTTTATCATCATTTTTTTATAAGGAATGTCACATGAAGACCAAGCTTTTTACTAAAATAAAGGGTTTAAAATGAAAAAGGGTTTTCAGTGGGTAAAGGGTGTTTGTTTTGTGGGTTTAGAGATAAAAAGGTTTAGACTCAAAGGGGTTAACTAGGGGGATTTTGGGTAGGTGGTAAAAAAATGAAAAATAATGGTGTTGAAAGAAAAAGGGTTAGTCCTAATGCCTCCATCATTTACTTACTTGGCTTTAAGTTGGTAAGGACCGGGAATGTATCGTCATGGCAAGTTCTAGAGTCGTAAGAAACCAAGCGGCTATTCACACAAGAAACGAAAGATGAGCATTTAGTTTAAAGATGTGTATTTGTATGCTCAATTAAAGGCTCAAAACTCACTTATTGTCGGAATGGGTTTTTAATGTGATCGTATATATAATCAAATTTTAACTAGATTTTTCGTGCTGTTTCATAATTTTCTTATGTTGGTTCTTTTTATCACGACGCTATCGGTTGTAAATTTGTAAAAAATATAAACTCTTTAGAACTTATTATTGCCAATTTAAACCAAGACAAGTAAAAAAAATGAAAAGTTTTTAAAAAAATTTGGGGTGTTTAGAGTTTCCAATAGAGTTTTGTGTAAGGCTTGTAATTAGGACTTGCAAAATTCAAGGTTTTAGCATCCCCCCACACTTAAATTACACATTGTCCTCAATGTGTCTCAAAAATAAGTTTTTAGGTTGATTGAATGTTTAAAAAGGTGTGTTAAAACAAAATTTTATGTTACTGGGCATCTGGACACGGGCCGTGGTGTCCGGGCACGGCCCTGTGTTTAGATTGCCAGTAACAGAAAGTAACAGAAGGCTGGGCACGGGGGCGTGTTTGGTGAACACGCCCCGTGTCCACTTACCTGAACTGGGCGTTTTTCTGCAAACCCGTGAGCACGGGGCGTGTTGGCTAAGCACGGCCCGTGCTGAACTTGTTGTAATGAAGAAAAATTGTCGGGATGCTCTGTTTTTGTGCATGGGGTGTTGGTTCAAGTTTCCCTTAGTATCCTTCACCATACCGAGTGTGTTTTATTCCTGAAAATTAAAACTAAACTAAAAAGCATAAAAGTTAATCTAAACTAAAACTAAGGATAGTTTCGCGGAATGCCTCCGTGGTGCGCCACGTTTATAAGGGTCCTTGGCTAGACCCAAAGTCAGTTATATGTTACCCATGTGGGATGTTTTGCATCTCATGTTGCACCGTCGGAGAGAATCATCCAAACTTGAGTCTATGACTTTCATGTAATTGACCGGGTCGTCGTCTTCTACTCTCTTACCAACCCCAAACTTCATCTCCTTGTCCCCAACCCTCAATGTTAGTGTCCCACCATTCATATCTACCACTACGTGATCCGTAGCTAGGAATGACCTCCCTAGGATGAGTGGTACTTCGGTATCTTCCTCCATATCTAGTATGACAAAGTTGGTCGGCATGACAAAGTCTCCGACTTTAACCAATAGATTTTCAGCGACACCTTGTGGATTTTTACGGACCTATCGGCGAGTTGTATGCTCATTTTTGTAGGCTTTTTTTCCCTAGTCCGAGTCGGTCGAACATTGATGTGGGCATGAGGTTGATACTAGCCCCGAGGTCAGCTAGTGAATTACGAATGGGTGATTCCCCAATTGAACAAGGGATGGTGAAGCTTACGGGATCGATCTTCTTTTGCGGGAGTTCGTTGAGTAGCAAGGCGGAGCATTCTTCACTTAAATTAACTAATTGCAATGATTCGATTTTCCTTTTGTGAGTGAGGAAGTCACTCATAAATTTTGAATATTTAGGCATTTGAGTTAGGACTTCGACAAATGGAATATTAACATGCAATTGTTTTAGTAAATTTATGATTTTGTGAATTGCTCATCGGTTTTTTGGCGAAGTAACCGACCAGGGTACGGTACAGGAGGATTCTTGGTAGGCACTTGATTTGGTGGAGTAGCCGTCTCTTGTTGGGGTGTCGACAAAGTTGCAGTTTGACTAGGTCGGCTCTTTTCAGTTGGAGGTAGCGGAGCCTCCTCGGGTCCTACGGTGCGGTTTCTCAATGTGATGAGATGTACTTGCGCCTTTGGGTTGGTTTCGGTATTGCTGGGTAACGCGCCTTGTGTTCTCTCGGAGAAATTTTGAGCTAGTTGGTTTAGTTGGTTTTCAATGTTTTGAATACTAGCTTGTTGATTTCTAAAGTTCGATTCCAGTTGTTGAAATCGATCCGAGTTTTTCTTTTCGGTGTCGGAGATGAGGCGAGAGACGGTATCCTCAAGCCTTTCTCGTCCCCCTTGTTGTTGTTGAGAGAAATTTTGTGACTCGTTTCTTAGTTGTTGAAAGTTCGTTCGTTGGTTTAGATTTTGTTGGTTACTACTATTGTCGGGTTCTCTCCAGCCAAGGTTAAGTTGGTTTCGCCATCCTTGGTTGTAGGTACCCGTTGGAGGACTTGGCGACCTAGGTCTGTTATCAATGTAGTTTACCATTTCTGTTTGATTATCCATTTCTTTCATACAACTTCAATTTTCATGTGGCCCACCACACCCTTCACAAGCCATAACCGAGGCCGTCTTTGCCATTTCTAACTTTTAAATTTTTTGAAAAAAGGGCCTCGATTTGGGCTTGTGAAGAGGTGCTTTCGTCAACCTTATGGGTGCTCGTAGCAATAGATTTTGTGCCTCGGGTAGTGTGCCATTGAAAATTGGTTTGAGCAATTTCCTCAATTTGATTATAAATTTCATTTGGATGACGATTACCTAAAAGCCACCCGGAGCTATAGTCGAGTGTTTGTCATGTGTATGGCAGCAACCCATTTTAGAAAGTGGATACTTGTTGCCATACCGCAAGACCATGATGAGGACACTTTCTTAGTAGCTACTTGAACCTTTCCCAATTTCATATAACGATTCCCCGTCCTCTTGTGAATATGTATTAATTTCAGTCATTAATTTAGCTGTTTTAGCAGGAGGGAAATACTTATATAGAAACTTTTGGGATAGTTCATCCCAGGTGTTTACCGAACCAACTGGGAGGGTATTAAGCCAAGCCTTAGCTCGGTCTTTTAGTGAAAATGGAAAAATTCGTAGGCGGATGGCGTCATTTGATGCTCCGTTGATCCGAAAAGTATCACATATTTCAAAAAAGTTGGTAATATGTAAATGGAGATCTTCGTCCGCAAGCTCGTGGAAAATTGCGGAGTTTTAGAGCATTTGTATCAAATGCGGCCGAAGTTCGAAGTTGTTGGCCTCGACATTCGGTGCATTGGTAGCGGCGCCAAGATTACCTATGGTGGGCCGTAGGTAATCTATGAGGGTACGTTGATCACCATTGGAAGTGGGTACCGCGAAACTTTCTTTTGGTTTTTAGCTTTAAGTCTTTTTCTTAGAAAGCGTTCGGGTTCATCTAGAGGTTCTTTTATTTCTCTACTGGAACTGGAGCTCATATACTTCGTAGAAGGCTCAGGTGTGGCGCCTGTGTTCCAAGTCTTACAATAAAAACAAAAAGAACGTTGGTCAGAAGTTTCATGATCGCCCCGTGCTCAGATGAACACGGCCCGTGGTCGGAGTTACAGTGATTGTTTTCCGGATCCCTGTTACTGTAGAGCTCGACACGGCCCC
Source organism: Helianthus annuus (assembly GCF_002127325.2). NCBI lineage: Eukaryota > Viridiplantae > Streptophyta > Magnoliopsida > Asterales > Asteraceae > Helianthus > Helianthus annuus. The sequence continues at coordinate 68,044,151 of NC_035448.2, forward strand.
GTGTTGCACCAACACGGCCCCGTGTTCAGCTCTTTGTAACTCGGAAAATAAAAACTGACAGTAACAATGCTGGGCACGGCCCGTGTCCGACCAGGCACGACCCGTGCTGAGCTCTGTAGAAGCTGAAAATTTAAGAAAAATTCTAAAAAAAATAGAAAAATAAGAAAAACGATTAGGCCGTTGATTCCTAAATTTCTTAAAATTCTTGTGTACCTGGCAACGGCGCCAAAAACTTGTTGCATGTCGAGTGTGATATAATTTTTATGTATCTTTTTAGCCCTTTTTAACACTTTAGTCAAGTTTTAAATTTATAAAACACGATATTCTACTAACACTAAACACACATATGGGCAAATGCACCCATCATGAGCGTAGTATAGCGTTGGTAAGATACCGAGGTCGTCCAAGGACACAAAAGCTTTTAATACCGGTTTATCCTCAACGTCTAATCAAATCAAAAATTTAGAAAAATGTTTCAACATAAAAATAAAAAACTAAAAATGCTGAAAATAAAATAAAAATAAAAACAGATAGACAAGATGAATCAATAGGATCCGACTCGCCTTTAGTGTAACCTTTAATGTTTTCCGCACTTTTGCACTTTTTAAGAGACTATCTTAGTTATAGTAGTAGGCCCCTCTTTTGAAGGTGACGTTACCCTCAACCCAGTAGTTTGAGTCAGGAAGGATACAATCCTAAAGGGTTGGATTATTTAAAGATAATTAATTAAGTTATTAATGCGTAATGTGGTAGGCCCCTCTTTTGAAGGTGACGTTACCCTCGGCTAAGTGGTTTGAGTCAGCAGGGATATAATCCCAAGTAGCCGGATTAATGTATTAAGCTTGACCCAGGTCCTTGCAGAATCTATACACTGAACAAGGCAAGAACCTTACCAAGCCATTCCCTTAACCCCCGACCAGGTAGCCAACATATCTCTATATAGACCGTAGAGATATGAATGGCATAAATCTTTTATTTTATATATACAGTAAAATAACGCCAAAACACCACGGACAAATGATAAGGAAGTTTCACCTTCAACATAAGAAACTAGTTATTAAATTCATTAAAACAAAACCAAATAAAAAGTGTGAAAAGATTAAAAAGAACAAAAGTATTACACTAAATGCTTGTCTTCACCAAGTGATGTAAGAGACTTAGGCAAACATGGCCTTTGATTGTCAATAACTCTTACTATCAATCTTGGATCCCGAGACTACTACACACACTCTATAATGGATGATGGTTGATGGTGGTGGATGAGGGTGTTGTGATGGTGGTGGAGTATGGGTGAAGTGGGTGAGAGGTGGTTTGCCAAGAGATGCCTTTGAAGTGAACCAAACACCTCTATTTATAGCCTGCACAGAAGCCCGGACATGGCTCCGTGTCCATTGGACACGGCCCCGTGTCCATCCACTTTCTCTTTTTTCATTAATTGCAGTTTGTCTGCATTAGTTGACCACGCCTCCGTGTCCGCTGGGCACGGCCCCGTGTGCGAAACGTATCTGTATTATTAAGATTTGCTTGAATTCTGTGAATCTTAACGTTGACCACGGCCGTGTGGAGCTGGGCATGCCCCCGTGTTGGGGAATAGAAGCTTCTATGCTTTTGTCTTTTCTACAGACACTTGGGCACGCCCCGTGTCCGCTGTACATTGGGCATGTTCAGCCTTCTGATGTCTTCTTTTTTGCTTGGGAAGATGCTGTCGAGGGGTCGGGCACGCCACGTTTATTTCTTTTCTTGTATTTGTGTTACATTTAGCTGTATTTTTTCTTCTTTTATTCATTTGCGCTCATTTAATCCTGAAAATACAAAAGGAAGACAAAAACACACTTTTTCCAACATTAGTATTAAAAAAGGGTTAGTTTTATGTCTTATTTGATGTAATTTATATGTTGCATTTTACACACATCATAACTACATAGGCATAGCTCATGTAAGATCAATTGTTTGTGATGAAAGGGAACTAAGTACTCGGATTCGTACAATGCGAGGTCGTTACCCGATAATCAATTAACATATATCTAACCCCTAATCCCTCATATGATATCTTGATTGCCAACGGCACCAAGAACGCATGGTTTAGAATTATAAGCAAACACACATTAACAATTTACAAACTATCAATCAAGCACCATAATAAACTAAACAACACATGCAAAGTCTATCATTCCAGAAATCCAAGAACAAAAACATAATTGTCACAAGCAAACCTTTCATTCGAGATGATCACTAACGAAATTAGCCACTCATGTCTTGAGAAATCATCATCATACACGTATACATGTTCATATGAATCAAAATACCAAAAACAATTGTTTAGAAATGTTCAAAACCAAGCTAGAACACCCAAAATCGCCTCTAGACTGCTATGTAACCAAATACAATGATTGGATAATTAAAAGTCTCATCAAATGGTCATTAAAAGTGAGGAGTTACACTTTTCCACTAAGCCTACCGTAAGCTACGGTGGCTAACCTAGCTTACCGTAGCTTTCAAGTAGCTACGGTGGGTCTCTACTACCTTACGGTGGAAGAAAAATGTTGGGGGCTACCGTAATTTACGGTAGCTACTGTAAGCCACGGTAGCCTTCAGCATGCAATTTTGTTTTCTTCATAACTTTTTCGTTTCAACTATGTTTTTTTCACCGTTTTCGCCTACGTTCTCATAATTCCGTCCTCTATCATGCTAACTTCTTAATTCTTCAATTCCAATAAGCTATTTTTTTCATTTATGCTCCATCTTTCAATCTCTAATCCAGTCGCGCCTATTCGAAGCTTTATTTCCACACTTTTAAGCTACAAATGTACCTGAAACACAAGCAAACGTAGTCATCTAATTCTAGACAATTACCCGATTAAATGTAGGATTAAAATACCATTTATAGCACTTAAGGGTCGTCCTACGGACTACCCGTCACATCCCCACACTTAACCGTTGCTTGTCCCAAGCAAATCGTTCAACAAAACACAATTTATTCAAGCGATCAAGTACAAACCAAGCAACAATTGTCCTCATTTACTAACTTTTTCTTAAACCCACACTTAACACACCCTTCACAATAACTCTCTTCTCGGTGGCAAGTAATAACTAGCAACGATACGCTAGATCACACTCAAGGCAAACGGGTAGTTGAACTATAATATGCTTGTACTCAAATCGGTCCTTCGCCTAAATAATTTGCTAAATATGCACGTGAATCAAAGTGACTTAGAGGTTGTAACGTGGCTAGGTAAATGGGTAGGAAATGGAAATATATATATGCAAAGTAGCTAACAATTCAACCCGGTCTTTTATTTCTAACTAAGCAAAACATAAACAACTATGTACAACATAGCTCATTCATTTTTTTTTTCATTTTTCATTGCTTTTACTCTTTTTTTTTCTATTTCCTGTCATATCTCTTATTTCTATTTTTTTTCAAACATAACAAGATAAACATACTAATACGAGATGCAACACTAATAGACCGGGTCAAATACGGGTTAAATTTAGAGGAACTAGGCACGGGTTACAAATGATCGGCTTCAAGCTCAAATGGGCTACTAAAGTCCAAACCCCCACCCCTCTCGCTACCAAGCTCATATATATAAGTTATGAGGTCCAACCCCCCAAATCCCACACTCGCCCTCACCAAGACGAGGCTACTTAATTGCCCTTATCCTTTTCACATGCATATCAAGCTAAGGCCTCAAACCACATTCAAGCACAAGTTCTAATGCACCACCACCCATTGCCACTCTCATCAAGAAAAAATGTATTCTAATAAATTCAAGTAGTGGCTCAACTCTCACCAAGAAAGAAAAAGAGGATATGGGTTGTCGGTGTGTCATGCAATTTAATACTCAACTGTTCAATTTGGACCATTTTTCGCTTGATTTTTAAAAGATTCATAATTTTTTTAAAATTTCCCCTCATCCCCAAACTTGGGATACATTGTCCCCAATGTATGGTTTTTGAAGGGAAGGTCGTTAAACCACTACAACATCCATTGAAGCTTTTCCACTCAAACCCAAATTTCTTTTTGTCTTTTTTTATATTCTTATTACTAAAATTACCACCAACTTTCACAACCCATCACTAAACATATCAAAACACCACTCATCCACCCAACCATGAACATAAACATGAATACATACAAAGGTGCACACAATGAGAAAAAGACACGACCTGATCAGTAAATCAGCAGTGTTGGTAGTGATGCAGTTGCGGTAATTGGACAGGAACATAAACATCTCTTGGATTCGCCGGTATCTCAACGGGGATGTTGCCAAACATCCCCACACTTGAATCATTACATCCGTGAGAATTGAAACGTAATAACCTGCCAAAACACAAACACAACACCAAAACAAAACAAAAAAACAAAACACGAATACAATACTCTACATCCTCGTGCGGCCTTCTGAGAGCGCTAAGTTTAAAGATCTTCAGTCAGACCATACCTTATATGTGTTACGGTGGGCTCAATGCACACTTATCCAAAACATTTCCAACGAATGCCCGGAAATTTACATGCCATCTCCACAAGTTTGTCAGTATAATTGGTATGTTCAGACTGCACCTGCGGGTTTTGCTAATCCACTTCATGTAATATACCCTGATGTCTTGTAATTTCACCCTTCTTATCTTCTTTCTCGAACCCTCATCCCCACACTTGTTAATTTGAATGATTAATATGGGAGGAGGTTCGGTACACATATTCATCTCATCAGACTGTTCTGCCTTATCATCTACACACACCATCTGATCCACCAATGACTCTTCATCAGATAAAGGACTCATTAGTGTGGTATTATTCTCCACAACCTCCTCCTTCATGTGAGAATAATCTCTAATATCATCAGGTAATGGTAAGAGGCGTTGTTGTATCTCTATCTTCATTTTTAAATTCTGACACTTAGAAACTAAACAGCTGATTCGATCTTCATCGGAAAGGTTGGGTGCTGATAAATACTGCTCGAGTTTGGACAAAGTCACTTCCAACATAGCAAGCTCTTTCTCCTCCTCGGTCTGATAAGTATAAACACCCTTGGGCTCAGAATATTCATCGGGATGGTACTTTCGATATCCCTGATACGGTCTTAAGATGTGTGCGTCCGTCATTTTTTTATTCCAATACTTTGGGTTTTCCGAATACACCGTGCACACATCATAATCATAAGTATAATCATGACCGCAAAAAAACATAGACCATCCGTCCTTGTCTCATAATAAACATCCTTGTCCCGATCATATCCATCCGATTAATAATCATCCTCCATTTCTGATTCATAATCATCAACGTATGATGGAGGTGGAAGCTGTGAAACATAAGACACCGGTTTTACATCTGCCCTCCTGTAGTGGGCCTCGTGGCAACCGATACACGGATGACGTGGACCCCCACACAATATACACGTAGAGAAGCTGAAATCTGTGTAATGCACTGTCATCCTGCACAGCACAACTCAACTACCAAGTGTAAATCACGAACATCAAAGAAAATCTTTTTGGGATTTTTAATTATTATTTTTTTTTATTTTTTTAACTAATACACAAGATAACACACGTTGCGCACTACTCCCCGGTAACGGCGCCAAAATTTGACGTGAGATCGAAGTCTCAATCAAATTTAATCTAATTACAACTAATAGCTAGCGGTAAGTGGGTATCGAACACAGGGAGTTTAGATGGTTTGCTAATTAAATAAATTAAACTAATTTGCAGAAATATAAATTCAGAGATTTGGGTTATTTGATTTTGAAAACTAATGTTAACTAATTAAATTGCAAAAGAAGAATTTGGTTTGTAAACAGGATAAGAAGATAGTGATCATCCCGAGGTTCAAGTTTTAAGTGACAATCAATGTTTATGTTCAACTAGAAAGAACCACATAGGCATAGCTAATGCAAGATCAATTGTTTGTGATGAAAGGGAACTAAGTACTCGGATTCTTAGAACGCGAGGTTGTTACTCGATAATCAACTAACATATATCTAACCCCTAATCCCTCCTATGATATCTCGATTGCCAACGGCACCAAGAACGTATGGTTTAGAATTATAAGCAAATACACATTAACAATTTACAAACTATCAATCAAGCACCATAATAAACTAAACAACACATGCAAAGGGTTAGTTTTATGCCAAAATTGATGTAAAACTCTTTATAATGTGGCTTTACACTCCCAAATGGAATGGGTAAAAGAGAAGGTTTTGGGCTTGTCATAGAGTCTCGGGATTTCCAAGATTCTTTATTAAGTTTTATTTTTATTTATTTACAATCCTATTCGTCATGATTTATTAAAAACGTTTCATAAGATAAATTACTTATTAGGGCGTAACATGCCTTTTTTAAAATTTCATTTATATACAAGTTCACATACCTCACGGGGAATCACTCAACACTCGGCCAAAAAATGTATTTTTAGTGAATCACTCGAGAGCGGCATGGAACTTACTTCTACAATAAGCTTGCCAAGCAATCAATCCTCCTCCTTTTTAACTATACACCTTTGTAAATATCAAGAGGGCTTTTGGGTGAAGGGTTAGGCTTGGGCTAAAGGTGGGTGGTTGGGTTAGTGGTTAGTAAAAAGGCGAAAAGCGTAAAAAGCGTCGGTTTTCATAAGACTCGTTATTTTTCAAAACTTTTAAGTTTGATGAAGCATTTCTTTCAAACAAAGTTATTTTTGATAAACTTGTTTGTTTATTTCTTTGGCTTCATACTCCTCAAAATATTTTTTTTTTCAAGAGTCATAAGAAGAGCCGAGCTTGTTACTAAAACAAAAGGTTTAAAATGAAAAAGGGTTTAGGTGGGTAAAAAGGGTTTTTGGTTTGGGTTAAGAAATAAAAAGGTTTAGGCTCAAAGGGGTTAACTAGGGGGATTTTGGGTAGGTGGTAAAAAAACAAAGTAATGGTATAGAAATAAAAAGGTTAGTCCTAATGCATCCATCATTTACTTACTTGGGTTTAAGTTGGTAAGGACCGGGAATGTATCGTCGTGGCAAGTTCTAGAGTCGTACGAACCAAGCGGCTATTCACACAAGAAACGAAAAATGAGCATTTAGTTTAAAGATATGTATTTGTATGCTCAATAAAGGCTCAAAACTCACTTTTGTGGGAATGGGTTTTTATGTGATCAAGTATTATATAATCAAATTTTAACTAAACTTGTCATGCCGTTTCATAATTTTCTTATGTTGGTTCTTTTTATCACGACGTCATCGGTTGTAAATTTGTAAAAATATAACTTTTTTAGAACTTGAATTTCCCAACTTAAACTTAGACAAGTAAAAAAATGAAAAAATTTTTGAAAAAAAATTGGGGTGATTAGCAGTTCCAATAGAGTTTTGTGTAAGGCTTGTTAATTAGGACTTGCAAGATTCAAGATTTTAACATCCCCCCACACTTAAATTACACATCGTCCTCAATGTGTCCCAAAAATAAGTTTTTAGTTTGATTGAATGTGTAAAAAGGTGTGAAAAAACAAAATTTTATGTTACTGGACGTCTGGACACGGCCCCGTGGTGTCCGGGCACGGCCCCGTGTTCAGATCACCAGTAACAAAAAGTTGTAAAAAGAAACAGAAGTTTGGGCACGGGGGCGTGTTCGGTGAGCACGCCCCGTGTCCAGTTACCTGAACTCAGGGGCGGACCTAGCCTTAACCGGGGGGTAACCTCCGCTACGGCTTGGCTCGGAAAAATTTGACGTTTTTAGTGTAAATTTTAGAAAAATTTGATGTTTTTTCGATTTCGTTACGGCTTATTTATAAAACGTTACGGCTTGGCGTGAATCCTAGATCCGCCACTGCCTGAACTGGGCATTTTCTGCAGACTATGCAGCACGGGGCCGTGTTGGGAGGGCACGGCCCGTGCTAAACTTGCTGTAAAAGAAAAATTTGTCGGATGGCCTGTTTTCGTGCATGGGGTGCTAGCGCAAGTTTCCCTTGTTATCCTTCACCATCCCGAGTGTGTTTTATCCATTACAACATAATCCAAACACCAAATTAACTAAAACCATCATTCCACTTAAGTCATAGAGAGAATTACATAACATTCCTAGAAAATTTAAAAATAAAGAAGAAAAAGAAAAAATAAGAGTTAAACTAGATAGGTCAAGTGATGCATAAAATCATTCTAAAGAGCTCTACTTTTACATTAAGAACCAAAATTCCAGAAATAATTTTCCGGTATCTAAAAGCTTGGTAGAACTCCGGGCCGAAGGGTGTTCCCTAGATGTTGTTAAAGCCATTCTTCTATTTCTCTTGGGAGGAAGAAGGCGCTTCATTTTCCTCAACATCTTGGGGAGGGGGGATGACACCGACCGGAACCCCTTGTAGTATATCACGAGGAGGTCCCGGGTGTACGGTGTACCATTCAGCTGGTATGATGACTTCAGGCACCACGTTCCATGCCCTTTGGGTAATGACCAGTACCAAAGGAGGAGAGGCGAGAATGTTCAACCTTTGGTACAAAAGGTTGACCTCTCGGAGACACCCTTCTAGTCCCACCGTTAAGTGATTAATACGGTCGACCAACACTTCTTCCACTCCCGTTATTTCATCAATAGCCTCTCTTAAAGCGTAAACATAGTTTACAAGAGAGTCTTCTACCATTGATAACCTCCTCCCCTGTCGGTTGTTCCTTGATTTTGATGAAGATGTTCCGCTAGTTCTGCTCGCCATTCTGAGAAAACAGATCGAAAAGAGTTCAATTTTTACGGAACAATACCTCGGACACGGCCCCGTGTTCAATGAACACGGCCCCGTGTTCAGTTGTCTGCAGGTTTTTAGAGCAAGGAATCTTGGAGTTTTAAATTATTTTTCCAATTTATAAGGTACTTTTAAGCATAAATAATTTAAAACAAAGTTGTATTCCTCATTTTAAACAAGATTCCTTAAATAATAACCTTACAAACATCACAATAAAGCTTGAAATCATGGAGATTTCAAGCTTTAATGGAGGTATTGAGTGAAAATTGAAGAAGAAGGCAATGAACAAAAGTGGAAAAGACAAGATGGTTGTTGAGAACCTTCTTTAGAATATACGTAGGATGGTGTGAGTGAAGATTTCAGCAGATCTTTGTCTTTGAAGTGGTCCAAATGGGCAGGAATCTTGCTGCATTTATAGAAAACGACAGCACGCTGCACACGGCCCCGTGTCGGCTGGACACGGCCCCGTGTGCAGACAGAATCCTGACACATTTTGTCCGTATTCTGATAAAAATCAGAAAGGAATCTTTTGGTGGACACGGGGGCGTGTTGACCTGGACACGGCCCCGTGTCTAGAAGTTGTCTTATGGAGTTTTACTATTTCTAAGGAACTTATTCTTATCGGGTGGTTACTTACTGGATGGAACAACCCCAAAGTGCCTAAGATACCTTAATTGCACTAAATTAAGACAAGAACGCAAGAGGTTGTCGGTGAGGGTGATTACTATGCTAAATGAAGGTGGACAAGTCCAACCCTTTCCTGGGCTCTCGTTAAAGAAGGTGTACGCCGAATCGCTCAGGTCTATGTATGCATTGAACGAAGTCGATGGAGAGTCCTTCACGGCACAATCAGCACAGGGACGACTATCGCCCAAGTCTTCGCTAGAGTCGAAGGTATTATCGGGAACAACGAAGTTGTTTTTATTCGAATGTGGTCCCAACAATTCTTCTTCGGTATTGTCTTGAGATGAATCAATGAAATCTATCTTAAGTTCTTTTAACCAATTCAGAATTAGATCTTTTAATTGAAATAGTTCATCAACAAGCATTTCTTCTAGAAGATCCAGTTGAGAGCATTCGAGGGAGAGATAGTGATTATTTTTAATTTCGCCCCTCTTAAGGATACATGAAAACGATGGGTCTATTTAATGGGGCTTATAATTTAGAAAATAACATTTTGATTCTTTGTGAGAGCCACCACATATTTGACACCATGTACCATAAGAGTGCCGAAAGTAAAAAGTATCAGTATCACTCATTTTTGTGTCAGAGATTACCAACCGTCGGGATCTTACGGTTCTGTTTTCAGTAACTGAATCTTTGGGCACGGGGCGTGTTGAGTGGGCACGGCCCCTCTTAAGGATACAAGAAGCGTATCTGTACTATTAAGATTTCCCTATATCCTGCAAATCTTAGAGTTGACCACGGCCTTGTGTCCGCTGAGCACGGCCCCGTGGTGGGCGATAGAAGCTTCTACAACTTTGTCTTTTATGTTCAGCCTTCTGTTCTCTTGTTTTGTTTGGGAAGATGCTGTCGGGGAGGCCGGGCATGCCACGTTTGTTCCTTTTCTTGTATTTATGTTAGATTTAGCTGCATTTTTGCATTTAATCCTGAAAATACAAAAGGAAGAAAAAAGCACATTTTTCCAACATTATTACTAAAAAAGGGTTAGTTTTATGCCACAATTGATGTAATTTATATGTTGTATTTTGTGCACATCAAGCTACCGTAAGCTACGGTAGCCTTCAGCATGCAATTTTATTTTCTTCATAACTTTTTCGTTTCAACTCTGTTTTCTTCACCGTTTTCGCCTACGTTCTCGTAATTTCGTCCTCTATCATGCTACCTTCTTAATTCTTCAATTCCAATAAACTATTTTCTTCATTTATGCTCCATCTTTCAAGCTCCGAGTGTACATGAAACACAAGGAAACGTAGTCATCTAATTCTAGACAATTACTCGATTAAATGTAGGATTAAAATACCATTTATAGCACTTAAGGGTCGTCTTACGGACTACCCGTCAGGCCTGTCACCCCAATTTCCTCTCTCGCCCCTAATCTCCTCTCGTCCCAGCTTTCCCTAAAGCCTATAAATAGGCGCACTACTTCACTCATTTTCTCACCCTAGTCGTCCAGACTTCTCAAACTTGCTTTCGCGATCAGAGGCTTTCGGTACTGATTTTCTTGCATTTTCCATTCACTTCACTACATCTCATGCATTTTAATTCGATTTATCAAACATTTCTTGCATTTTGATCTTAATTCTAAAACTTTTCTTGCAAACTTTCTTGATTGAACACAACTCATGGATAGTTTCCACGAGGTTGCTTGGGTAAACTGATGTTGGCGCATCACCATATGAGAATCAAATCAAGATATACAAACTTTAACATTTTTACAACTTGTTCATATCTTTCGTTCTAATTTCTGTACAATCTTAATGGAATCTGGAACCCATCAGACCCTCAACTCATTTCATAGTTAAGGGTTTGCATTAGAGTTGATTTCCACCAAGTATTGATCTGTTTCAGACAGATCTAACAAACGTTTTTCGACAGAACAGTCACCAGTCGCCCGAAAGGAGATCCCTTTCTCGCGACAGGGTGTCCCCTTTCGCACAAAAGGGACTGTTGTCACACCTTTCGTTTTTTATTTCATTTCTGTTTTATATCAGTTCATCAGTAATGAACCCCAAACAGTTTATTAGTTACAAAGTGAGTTAACCTCTTACAGCCTCCGACACTTAGTTCACTCTTTCCATGTCGTGTTGGCACACCTGGGTTGTCCTCACTTGGCTGTTTGGCCATTTTACTTTCTGCTCTCGATTTGTCTGACAACTATTGTCATGTTTATGTTTAAATCAGTTACAAATAAATTTTACGCATGAATCCATGTTTAAACAGACCAGTCGCACGAAAGGGGAAACCCCTTTCGCACGAAAGGTTCTATTACTTGTTTTCCCGATGTACTTTCTCGTATTTTACAATCTGATCCGAACCCTTTTTACATCAGAATACTTACACCTCTATTTACCCATTTCAGGGTGACTTAGGTGTTCCAACTTTCAACAATCCGCTCTCGGTTTTCGTGAAACTCTACGCGAAATTGTGAGTATACTCAATCCGATTTTCATTTTATACACTTTGGGTGCAACATGTACTATTATACAAAAACACGCAACACTATCAAACGTGTTTATCAATCACACTCTATCCACCATTAAACATGAAACTTGTTATACCCGTTAATCTCATATGCTATGTTTACATTGTGTCTATATGCTCATTATAGCGCTATAGTATTAACGCCCCGCCCGTATTCTTGTGCTATTGTTAAGTAAAACACTATTACACCCTCCCCGTTTCGACGATGTTGGGTAATCACGATTGCGCTCTGGTTTGACACATAGTTTACACTAGTACAACATGTTAGTAACTTGTATACATTTATCATGTTGGATATGAGCACAGTTAAAACATTTTCATATTATGCTATGTATTCAAACTTGTATACTCGCCAACATATTTGCTGATCATATTATTTTAATACATGTTGTAGGTTGATAAGTGATAAACGAAGAAAACAAGTTTAGGGTAGACTTAGATACACGCCTAAATGATAAACAATTATTTATGTTACATGTTTCTTGTTTGCTACAATTTGATCACGTTTTGTTTTGTTGAACGATGTATGACCTTTAGTATTTATGAACTTTTGATTTAATAATCATTGTCACAATTTAGTGTTATGATGCTATGAACAATCATGTTTTCGTCTCACTCCGATGTTTCCGCCATCGGTTGGGGTGTGACAGATTGGTATCAGAGCCATAACTATAGGGAATTAAGAAATGTAGGAATGCTTTTTACCTAGTCTATAGTTTAGGAAAATTATTCTTGTTTGTGTTTTAAAACTACTTGCATACTATCTTATTTGCTTCTATCTATTCTCCTTGGTCTTTAATATACATGTCTTCCTAAGGCTAACACAATACACACTTGAAGACTTGATGAAGACGCTCTTATTTCACAATCAAAACGACTCACCAAAATAGGGGTGATTCCCACATTTAGTGATGACTTTCAATCCGCTATACTTGTTATTTTGCACAAAATTTACTCTCAAGTTAGGAGTAATATCCATATCTTGTTGGAAATTTCTATTTCATATTCTAGTGGACCCTTATCGTTCGATAAGTAACAACCACACTAGGGTACGATGTTACCAAGCTAGGGGTGAAACCCGCATCTTGATAACTACTCCCGCTCTTCGATTTTCAATCTCGCCAACCGACTAGGGATGTGTAGTAACTGGAAGGACATATATCGTTAATCGCTTCTCGACGAGAGTATTTGTCTATTAGGCCAAAGCACGTTTCTCTAACTCGAAAGTACTTCGATTCACTTTGGAATAGTCTCGATTACATTCCGTGGCAATCCATTTTTTACGTTAAACCCTCTTTTATACTATCTCAGTTTTAATTTTAATGTGTTTTATTTTAGACACGTAATTCATTTCAACGTTCGAAACAAGAACCGCACTTTATTCGCAATAAAAAACAATAATAATCTCTCGTGAACAAATTAAATTTACTAAGTTTTCATCATTATTTTGTGACACTATGTGAATTCTTGTTATGCTATGTGAAACTACTTGAAACATTTATGTGCTATGTGACACATTTCATGAAACAAAACTAATTTTAACAAAACATTATAATCAAGTCTCATCCTTTCCTTTGTTTTTGAATCTCTAGATGTCTTCCAGTCGTCTTTCAAACTCAACCAGGAAGTCCAAGACTGGTTCAAAGAAGAAGATGCTCGCGTTTATGGCGACTCAATGGCTCGTGTGATCCCTGAGATTGTTAGCAAGGTTACAGCCAACACCACACCCAACTCCTAAGTCGACTCTAAGATTGAGCAACCTAAGCCTGTTTCCTTCAACTTCAAGCACTTCTCAGCTTGTAACTCAAAACCTTTCACTGGAAACGATGGTGTGACAACAATGCTCGAGTGGTTCGATAGCATAGAAACCAATACTTTTCAAAATGAGTAGAAAATAAACCAAACTTTGTCAAATTTAAAAAAAAAAAAAAAAATTGAACGGTGAGAATTTTTAACATGTTGAGAGAGAGATCTCACAACCTCTCACAACCTCCCAAACAGAGGGCCCTTGCCCCACTATGGCCAGACTATGTTGTCTTAACTGTGCCCACGCTGGCGTCAAAGTTTAGCTAACGACGTTCCCCAGGAAACCATACCACCCGCTACCAGTGGCAGGGACTTGCACCGCCACAAGAGAGAATCTTTCTAGCATAACACACGGTGGACTAAAACTTGGGGTGGCTCGGGCTCGAACTCGACCTAAGGTCTGGGAGAACTAGCCTTCATTGCTGACACTAGTGGGGATTGAACCTGAGTCTCCAAGAAAAACCCAAGTCTTTTCAACCACTAGACCACGGATGTCAAATTTTAAATGATAAGTGACATGTTGAGTAACATATTAAGTATCAAAAATTTATCTAATGACAAGTTTGGTTTGGAGTTTTCAAGCAAATAAATGAATCAACATGAATGATCAGCAAACGTAGCACATTTGCTAAATAAAAACAGTGGTAGCAGTCGATACATGATCAAAAACACCATTTTAGGGCTGAAAAGTTCAAATGATCTCATCCTCATTTTCAGACTTTTGCAACCAATCTCTCTTTGGTATCATCTTTGATAAACTAGGGTGGGATGTATGTTAGGAGCCACCATTGAGATAGATTTATGGATTTATATATCCTTGTGGTAAAAGAAAGAACATCTTCAGTTATGATATAAACTGACTAATAAAGCACTAGTCTTAATCCTGGTGTTATAAATAATACCTCAAGTCATATGGAAAATGCCCAATGAATAGAAATGTCGAGAAGGCGTACAGTCGCTTATGAGCATCACGCTTGAACTTTTCTGTACTGCTTTATTTCATTAATGATTCCTTCAGTAAGAGCGTCAATGTCATTATTCTTCCCAAAAAACTTGATAAATTCCATGTTCGGGTCCATTAAGTACCTAAATAACACATTGTCAATTACCCATTTAAAAAAACCTCAACTTCAGATTTGCAAAATCATTTCAATTTTCAAGGATGATGAGACATCCTAACAGTTTAAAGTAAACAACTAACGTAATAACAATTGACAAGACTATTTTTTATCTTGAGATAATTATATACCCCCTTCAAAAGTACCCAATAAAAGGAAACATAGAAAGATATAATGGAATGGGTATATATGTAATTTAATGTATTTTGTACGGGTAATATGTATTATTAAATTCTTATGTAAATATGATATCATCCAACTTTTTTAATGTGTATATGAAAGCGCCCTTTTATCGTAAATGAATAAAACTAGAAGACTGGTCCGCACGCGTTGCGCCGCGGCCAACGAAATTGATATGTTATTGATCAAATTCACATTTACAATGTGTTAAAGATGTTTTTATCGGTTAAATCTGTATTACTATCTTATACAAATAAGTAATTCACCAAATAATCTCAATACAATTAATGGTATCATAATTACAAAGTTACATGACTTGTATCCATATAAATAACCTATCGTATTAAGCTCCCCGCGTTGCGGCGGGGGTGTAAAACCGTGACAAATGGCACCAATGCCACACTATAGCCAACGACCACCAACATTGAAGTTGCGCCGTCTTAACGTGGAAAAATTAGACCGACATATAAAAATAGAAAATAATAACTAACTCGATTTAGGACTCGCACGTTGTGACGAACTTATTAAACGGGAAAAAATCGACGACATAAACACACTGAACCACACACGTACGTTGCCCCATGTTAACTCGCAAAATTTAAAACGAAACGTATAGCAAAACGTAAAATCGTTGAACCACACACACATTGTGTCGTGTTAAGTCGCAAAATTTATATCTAAACGTAAAACGAAAAATTTTGCAAAATGTGAAAAACATAGGGGATCAAAGTTGAAAGTAAAAAGATCGTGAGGTTAAATTGGAAAAACTAAAACTTTAGGGTTAAAACTACAAAATCAAGTAGTTTTGGGTTTAAAGTGAAACATCAAATTTTTTTTTAAAAAAAAAAACCCAAACATGGGGTACAACACCACTAAGCATCATGTACAACATAACCATGAACAAAAAACTCATGTACAAACCCACTATTCAAGAACATCTTTCAAATTAATAGTATATAAATAAATAACAAACGTTTGATCCCATCAAAATAGGCTAACCGGGTATAAAATTCGCCACTAAGGTATTTACAATGGATACATCATTGCTAAGTATTGAAATAATATATTATTTTGGTAATCAGATTTATTTGTAAAAAGTTTATAGCTCTGTACAAAATGTGTTTTTGGTCAACCTGAACCGTTTTCAAAGTACCAAAAAGTAACTCATTTTAACCCATTACCCAACCAGCCTATTTTGTCACTTCTAAAATAAATAATACTTACATGATTATCGAGTGATCTACGAGATAATCTGAGCCTTCCTCCTCTGTTTTCATATAGTAGACTCGATAGGCACGCGCAGCCTTTTTTATCTCTTCTGGAGGACCAGTAAGTCCAATCAACTTTGGGTGGAACTCTGGAACATAAAAAAAAATATCAATATTAATATGTATGCAACTTTTCAAGTATGGACTTAACTCACACATGTAGCTTCAGTGTTCAGGAACTAATCTTCATACCTTTTACATACTCACCAACTTGCTCTACTGTGTCCCTCTCAGGATCAACTGAGATGAAAACCGGGACTATCTCGTAACCTGCCTTCGCCTCTGCAGATATTCAAATACGTATGTTTTATCATTCACGATACTCATACCATGTTTTAGCAAAACTGCATAATTTTGATGACAGATCCTAAAATACAAGTAAAATGGCTAAATTTGGCATTCAAAGTGTTGTTCATGTGTAGTGTAACTAACTACATAGATGACCATTTTGAACCCTTATGCTTACAAATGGGGGGTAAGGACCTGCCGACCTGGTACAAAATGTCCTTGACTTAAAAAACGTAGGAAACCGGGTCAAACGAACTCCGATTGAGCTCATTCCAGCAGCGTTGGAACCGACTCGTCGAAAACCTAACCTCTTAACCTTAAACCCTAAAGCTAAACCCTAATTCTAACCATAAAGCTAAACCCTAAGGCTAAACTGTTACATATGAAATGTAATTGAGTGGTATAGTTTTAAATAGTAGAGGGGGGTATATTGTAATTGTTGTAATTGAGGGGGTGAATATGGGAATTAGTTAGTTAAGCTGTTGAGATTAGGTTAAATAACTGTTGTAACTATTGTAATGATCATTCCGGTAATGAAAAGATTCTTCGTTCCCTCTCTTACGATTCTCATCAATTCTTACAGTAACATTGGTATCAGAACTAACGATCCTTATCGGAAGCTCAGATTCCGTTAAAAATAACAATTCCGATCAAGATTTTCGTTCGAAATCATCCTTGTTTCATCCAATTTCGCTCAAAATTGTTCGATTCATCATCAAATTACGTTCAATTCGATTCAGTAATTGATCATTGTTTGATCAATACCTTCAATTTGATTACGTCATTTCAATTCTTGAAACTGTTCTTTCCGGTTTCATTTTGACCTAATTGTGATATATGCCAACCAGACAACAAGGGATGGAGAAATTAGAGAAACTTTCACAGGCTAATTCGAGTTTGATTGAGAATCAACAAGCAATTTTGGATCAAAATTCGGAAGCTATAAGATTGTTGCAGATTAGTGTGACTTCGTTGGTGACTCGGATGGCTGAAATCAACAGTAAGTTGAGCAATGAAAGGGGAAATCATGGGGGTTCTGATCATCGATTGGTTCGCACGGGTAGATTAGATTTTCCCAAGTTCAACGGTGAGGAAGTGCAGGGGTGGATTATCCGTTGTAATCACTTCTTTGCAATAGATAAAACGCCGGAGAATGCAAAGGTTCACTATGCAGTCATTAATTTGGAAGGCGGCGTTGGAATGGCATCAGCGGTTTATTGACAGTCAAAATAGGGATATCGAAGAAATTACGTGGGATGAATATTCCAGATCTGCTATCACAAGGTTTTCTGAAAGGTTAAGTGAAGATGCTATGGAGGAACTAAAAAATCTAAATCAAACAGGTTTACTCTCTGATTACACTAAAGAATTTGATTCTTTACTCAATAAAGTTAAACTGAATGATGAATAAGTTGCTAGTCTTTATGTGGGAGGGTTGAAACCAGAGATTAGATGCTTAGTGAAAATTTTTAAACCAAGAACTATGAGGGATGCCATTGCTATGGCCAAACAGCAAAATGTAGTGTACAATACCTTGTTTGGTGATAAAGAGGTTAAAAGGAATAATGCAGTACAAGTGGCAGTAAATTCTAGTAGCAAAGGTGGGCCTATTGGTAGTAATAAAGCTTCAACAAGTTCCAGTAACAATTTGGCTTTACTACCTAGTCCTTCACCCAATAAGATGCTTAAGAATGTTAAAAAAGTCCCTGCTAGGGTAGCCGAAGAAAAAAGAGCTAAGGGGGAGTGTTTTTGGTGTAGTGAGAAGTATTCACCAACTCATAACTGCAAATTTAAACATTTGTATGTGTTAGAAATTCATGATGATGAGGATTGGGTAGAAAATGTAGAGGAAGAGTCTGTAGAAGATCAAGTAGCTGATGCCCAACTTTATGTTTATGCAATGACTGGGGTCACTTCTTTTTCTACATGAGGGTGATGGGTACTATTGGCACTAGACAGATTCATATCTTAATTGATTCTGGTTCTACCCATAACTTTGTCAACTCAAAATTAGCCATAAGAATGAATTGTCACACTAAGGAAGTTCCTTTGATGAAAGTGGTGGTTGCAAATGGGAAAGAGTTGGAATGCAATCAATTGTGTCATGATTTTCAGTGGCTGATGCAGGGAGTCTGGTTTAAGACAGATGTTTTATTGTTACCATTGGACAATTATGATATGGTGTTGGGTATCCAATGGTTACAATCATTGAACGATATTGTGTGGAACTTTAAGGAGCTTGCTATGCAGTTTAAAGTTGACTCTAAGGTGATTGAATTGAAAGGAATACATAGAATAGCATTTCTTTATGCTCTATGGAAAGATTTTCTTCTATGGTTCATAGGGATAATTCAGTGGCACAAATGCAGTTTTTCAGTATGCAAGAAAAGGTAAATGGGTCATTTCAACATCAGGCTACTGTAACCACTGTTCAAGAATCTGCAGAGATCACAGATCTTTTAAAACAGTATGATGATGTGTTTAAGGAGCCTACTTGTCTGCCACCAAACAGAAGCTGTAATCACAGAATTAAGTTGGTGGATGAATCAGTAACCATTAATCAAAGAGCTAACAGGTATCCTATGGGCCAAAAGGATATTATAGAAAAAATGGTTCAAGAAATGCTGGACATGGGTATTATCAGACATAGTGTCAGTTCTTTCGCTTCACCAGTTGTTTTGGTGAAGAAAAAAGATGGTTCTTGGAGGTTATGTGTGGACTATAGGAAACTGAATGATCAAACAGTTAAAAACAGATTTCCTATCCCACTCATAGAAGAGCTGTTGGAAGAATTAGGGGGCGCAGAAGTGTTTTCTAAACTGGACCTGAGATCCGGTTATCATCAAGTGAGGATGCATGAAGACGATATTCATAAGACTGCATTCCGAACACATCAGGGCCTATTTGAATTTCTGGTACTTCCATTTGGGTTAAGTAATCCTCCTGCAACGTTTCAAGGTGTGATGAATGTTGTATTTCAGAAGTTGTTGAGGAAAACAGTTCTTATATTTTTTGATGATGTTTTAGTTTTATAGCAAAAACATCAAACAGCGTGTGCATGATCTAAAGGAGGCCTTACAATTGTTTCGAGATAATCAGCTGTATGCCAAACGATCTAAATGCAGTTTTGTTGGTTCTAGTATTGAATATTTAGGCCATGTGATTTCCAGAGATGGTGTTTCAACTGACCCTACAAAAGTGGAAGTAGTGAAGAATTGGCCAACTCCTATTAGTGTTAAACAGTTGCGAGGTTTTTTGGGACTAACTGGTTATTATAGGAGATTTATATCTTCTTATGGCACAATTGCTAAGCCATTAACCAATTTACTTCAGAAAGATGCTTTCAAATGGAATGATGAAGCTCAAAAGGCATTTGAAGCGTTGAAATCAGCTATGTTACAAGCTCCAGTACTGGCATTACCTGATTGGACACAAGAATTTATTGTTGAGACTATGCAAGTTCTAAGGGATTAGGAGCTGTTTTAATGCAAGGCAAACACCCCATTGCATTTGTTAGTAAAGCATTATCACCCAAGCAGTGTGCTTTGTCTGTGTATGAAAAGGAGCTGTTAGCAATTTTATTGGCAGTGAAACATTGGCACCAGTATTTGATCCTTAAACACTTCATAATTAGCACGGATCAAAAGAGCTTAAAGCATTTGTTGGAGCAGAAAATCACAACACCACTGTAGCACACGTGGTTAAGCAAATTGATGGGGTATGACTATTATATTGTATACAAGAAGGGGGTGGAAAATACTGCAGCTGATGCTCTGTCGAGGGTGCATAGTTCCACTGTTTTTGTGATGGCAGTCTCTTCTTATGATCCATTGTTAGTAGACAAGATTAAAAATCATTGGCAGCAGGATGATCAAGCAAAAGAATTGATTGGAAGGTTGTCTAATGGAGAAGCTATTAAGCATATGTCGTGGAATGGTATTCTGTTGACCAGAAAGTCTAAGTTGTGGATTGGGAAAGATGACAATCTAAGGAACGAGATTTTGGATTTGTGTCATAACTCTTCTTTAGGGGGTCATTCTGGGGTTAAACCAACGTTACAGAGATTCAAATCTCTTTTCTATTGGAGAAGGGCTGATAAAGATATCAAAAAGTGGGTAAAAGGGTGTGAAGTTTGCTTAAAAGCTAAGTCCTTTACCTGTTCCACAATCTGTTTTCACAGACATTTCTATGGACTTCATCAGTGGATTGCCTAAGTCCGAAGGGAAAGATTGTATTTTGGTGGTGGTTGACAGGTTAACTAAATACGGGCACTTCATTCCATTAAAACATCCTTTTTCTGCTGTTCGAGTTGCACAAGTGGTGCTTGATAATGTTTTTAAACTGCATGGATGTCCTCTGAATATTGTTTCTGATAGAGACCCTATATTCATGAGTTCGTTTTGGAAAGAGTTATTAAAATTACAAGGCATTGAGCAAGCCCTATCCACTGCTTATCATCCGCAGTCGGATGGCAAGGCGGAAGTCTTGAACCGCTGTTTAGAAATTTATCTTAGATGCATGGTTATGCATGATCCGAAGACATGGGCTCAGTGGTTATCATTGGCTGAGTGGTGGTACAATACCACTTGGCATTCAGCCATCAAAATGACTCCGTTTAAGGCATTATATGGTGTAGATCCTCCTATCCACT
Organism: Helianthus annuus; assembly: GCF_002127325.2. Taxonomy (NCBI): domain Eukaryota; kingdom Viridiplantae; phylum Streptophyta; class Magnoliopsida; order Asterales; family Asteraceae; genus Helianthus; species Helianthus annuus. The sequence continues at coordinate 68,065,321 of NC_035448.2, forward strand.
TACCATATATCCATGGTTCTACTACTGTTGCAGCTTTGGATGAGTGGTTAAGTCAAAGGGATAACATGATTGCAAATATCAAACAGTCCTTGGAACGGGCCAGGAATAGGATGAAGCAGTTTGCTGACAATAGGAGAAGTGAACGAAGTTATGATATCGGAGATTGGGTATTTCTTAAAATTCAACCATATGTTCAAACTTCTCTAAGAGTGCATCGATATTCCAAATTATCTCAGAAGTATTTTGGTCCTTTAAAATTTTGAAAAAGGTGGGGGACTTTGCTTATACCTTGGAATTACCTGCAGATTCTCAGTTGCATCCCACCTTCCATGTGTCGTTATTAAAGAAAGCTCCTGGTCCTCCACTGCATCAAGTTGATATTCCAGCTAATAGCTTTGAAGAATTGCAGCCGTTGGCTATTCTTGAGAGGAAGATGGTAAAGAGTGGGAATAAGGCAGTGGTTAAATTCTTAGTTCAATGGGCTGATCTACCATTACATGATGCATCTTGGGAGCTGGCTACTGAGTTTGTCAAGAAGTATCCTAATTTTGATATTGATTCTTGAGGACAAGAACCTTTAAAGGGGGGAGATTTGTTACATATGAAATGTAATTGAGTGGTATAGTTTTAAATAGTAGAGGGGGGTATATTGTAATTGTTGTAATTGAGGGGGTGAATATGGGAATTAGTTAGTTAAGCTGTTGAGATTAGGTTAAGTAACTGTTGTAATGATCATTCTGGTAATGAAAAGATTCTTCGTTCCCTCTCTTACGATTCTCATCAATTCTTACCGTAACATAAACCCTGAAATTTAAAACTATCAACCCTAAACCCTAATGATAAACCTTAAAACTAAACCCTAAAAGTTTAAGTCTAAACCCTAAAAACTAAACCTATATATCTTTGAATAGGATTCGACAAGCCAGTTTCAATGCCGCTGGAATGAGGTCAATCGAAGTTCATTTGACCCAGTTTCCCTACGTTTCCTAGGTTAAGATCGTTTTGTATTTGGTCTTACCTCTACAAATGGGTCAATATGTATTCCCTAACAGATCAGAAAGTTAAACTCAAAAATTTAGTTCAAAACAAAACCGGTCAAAGCTGACCCAAAGGGTATTTTAATACACTAAACATCCTAAATCATATCATCCAAAAGTTCAATTATGACAGACTAATGATATACAAAGCACAAAGCTCAAAACTTTTAAACTACAGGTGCTCCGGACAAACACGACCTCTTCGGACTGTTTTTGAAAAATTACCCGTTTTGACAACCTACCCAACCCATCGATTTTTCTACCATGACATGCGATATTATCCCACAATACTTAACTTTGATCAGCATATATGACAGACTTACTTATTTTATCAATTGCAGCAGCAAGCTTTTGTAGCTCATCTGGGCAGATATCTGGGCAGTGAGTAAAACCAAAATATATCAAGGTCCATTTCCCCTTGAAGTCATTTTCAGTGACGGATCTCCCATTATGGTCAATAAGGTTAAATGGGCCCCCAATGGCTGCTTTACCAGCAGAAGGTCCTTGCTTCACTGCAGTTGAAGACGTATTTATATCTGCAGCATCATCCACACTACTCATTACAAACACATCTACATTTGACAGAAGCTCAAGAATAGGCTCAACAATCTATCAATGGTATTGAAAAGAAAACTACCAATGATAATAATGATAACGACAACAACAACAACAATAATCATAACATATTCACAATAATAAAGAGAAGCATGCTTATCTTTTTATCCATTGGTGTGTATTTCGCATCAAATATATGATAATAATGTACAGCTCAAACTGAACAGTTATATGTAACGCTGTAAGCTACAGTAAGAAAGAATAAAGAAAAAGGAAAAATCCCTGTTTATTAGAGCAATAAATATGTTGCCTGGACTACATATTCATGTTTGTATATAATGATTCTAAACAGGGCACCATCCCACATGGTATTCAATGTGATTAAAGTTACGACTTATGAATATCAACTGATATACTTTGAAAAATAAAGATAAAGCAAGCAAGTTGTTTCATTCGACATAAAAGCGGCAGAACCAAACTTCAGAATGTGTGGCATCACCTTTTATAAAAATTCCTAAAATTGCAGTTTTTTTATATTTTCGAACATAAAGTTAACTATAACCATTATTACGATGAGTATGCATATTAGTATTTCAAATAAGTAAAAAATAACATACTAATTAACTAAAATATGTCTCGACTCTTGAGCAAGTCTGTGACTTCTCTGTGGTATGTGAAGAGTACATGGTTGCCCAATAGCATCATAAGTTGAAAAAATCATTCCCACAAATAAAGAATGCCATAAATCTGAACATCATCTAACTGCATAAATTTTTTATTTCAAAATTATGGGGAAAGACGATTATTCTCAACTTTCGGCAGAAAGAATCAAACTGATCATTAAAAGTACTTATAATACATGAGGTTAAAATTGTTGTTTACAAAGCATTGGAGCGATAGCCAACAACTTTTTACGTCTGTAAAATGTTTGTAAAAACTATTAACAATGAATAAACGTTTTTGTGGATGGGAAGATTGAAAAAAATGTCACAGCTGTTAAGTTAGGGTTTGCGATAAAGTCTGGACCAATAAAAGTGTTTATAAAATTCGGTTTCAGATTAGAATAGTTTAAGGTTTCTAATACATAAGAAACCGAACTTAATGTCCAATTAAGAAACTTCAATCAATAAGAAGCGTAAAAACTGCAACGTTAGTATTTGTAGAAAACTTTTATGCAATACAAAAGAATAGATATTCAAAAATAACCAAGTGCAAACCTAACTAATTATTTTTTTATCAATACAACAATAAATGAAAAAATTTCTATAGTGTTGAGCTTACATAGTTACATTAGGGGGTTGTTTGTTTAGCTCTTAATGAGGCTCTTAATGATGCAGACACCTTACTGGTTCAGCACTTAATGGTTCAGCAGTCAATAGCGGTGCTATAGCGGTGTTATAGCGGTGCTATAGCGGTTAGCGGACCTCAGGGTGTGTAGCGGTCCAAATAGCGGTGGCCTATAGCGGTTCCGCTATTAGTGGCGCTAAAAAAAATACCGCTACAGCGGTGCTATAGCGGTGGCCTATAGCGGTTATAGCAGTAACGGTGTTTGATTGTGTTAATTCTTAAATTAAATACTTCAGAGTTACTATTAGTATTTGATTTGCAACAGGTTTTTGATAATGGAATGATATTACTATTAATTTTGCTATTACTATTAATATTTTTCAAAGATATATTTATATATATATAAAAATACATAAATCATGCATGGTATAAAAATTACCGCTATATCACCGCTATAACCTATATATCATGTAGCGGACCTTGACCGCTATTCGATTTTAGACCGCTTTAACTGCATAGGTTCAGACTGTTCGTTTCACAAGCAGATGTCTAAATGATTCAGACATTTGCCTCTGAATGGTTAAGTATTATACTAAGTCTGAATGGTTAAGACCTCTTATCTAAATTAGTCAGACATTTGCCTCTGAACGGTTAAGCATTATACTATCTCTTAATGGTTCAGACATCTTACTAGTTCAGCACTTAATGGTTCAGACCTTTTACTAGTTCAGCACTTACCCATTCAGAAGTTGTCAAACAACCCCTAAGTTGAGATACTACCAAGTACCAACAAAAAGTTGTCAGTTCAACGTTTCAAAGGTCTGTAATTACTAATTAATACATAAGGGATGTCTTATTAAGCATGACTATGTTAAATTTCCTTTGTAGTAATCGGTGTGGGTTCACTTTCTTGTGAATTTATGTTAATTTTATATTTCCAAATATAATAACAAAAGTTTGTTGAATCATAGACAACTATAGATTGATACTTGCAATACAAGAATAGTAATTTAAGTTTAGTAAAATATAACAAGAGTCTAATGCTCTATCTAATTAACCCTAAAACTATACAAATATCCTACTCACCGTAGTTATCTACCTTCTATATGGCGTTTCTTTTCCTGATCATAGTAGAAGATAACCCCTGCTCCAGTGGCAACCAGCAAAAGAAAGCTCAACCAAGATATCGGCTGTAGATGATTACAGTGTCAGTTATAAACTGTACTCATGTTAAACCATTCATTCAAATGCATAAGAACATTGATAAACAAGGTTAAACAAACCCTATAAAAAATCATCTTGTATTTATATAATGTTTATGATCATCCAATTTGTTTCCAGCACAAAACTGAAGACATGTAAGCTATTAAAAACAATAATCCCCTAACATCACAAAAGCAGTTTCTAAACTACTACCAAAATAAACAAAAAAAATCAGGGAAAAAAAGTACCCCGCCGCGAACAGATTTTCCTTGATCTGAAGTATTACGCGAATCATCCGAGTGATGAGACCTAGAATCAGATGCGGTTTCTTTCAACGATGAATCAGGTTGAGCGTTAGCAGTACTAGCAGACGCATTAGCGTTTGTAGATAGAAACCTAGGGAGCTTTGGAAATGATCCTAAATCCTGCAAAATTCAACGATTATTTTAACATGATTTTATGACATGATTAGACAGATTAAGGACGAACCAATTGATGGAGAGGTCGGTGGACAGGAATTGGATTGGAGTAGTGAGGTGTTGTTATACGAGATGAAGTGTAAGAGGAGAAGAGGCGGTGCGCGCGACGGAGATGGGCGGTTTTTGAAAGCACGGCGGCCATGGCGGTGGTTACTGAGTAGGCGAGAAGTGGTGATGGTGTGTGCCCCTGGTTTTGTGTTTTTATCGAGATTTTTAGAACGGGCTCGTCTCCTAATTCCGTTGTCGACGTATTATATTGCAAAATTTTGTTTCAACAGCTTAAATGCAAATATGAAAATTGGTCATGACAATTTACTTGGGGTGGAACGTTGAAGTATGTAACCAATTGAAGGGGTTTTCTATTGGCATATCTCCTGTCTATTCGTATATTTTTTCAATTCAACACGAATCGTATAGGCCTATGCGATGTGTATTGAAATAAAGTAAAAGACATGACAGACTGACAGGTGCAAGTTATGTCTGGCGACGGGGTTGATACGCATCGTATAGGCCTTTACGATGCGTATCAAGACACTGATTTTTTGAAATTTATTTTTTGTTGTGTTGTGTTGTGTCGAATGCAAACCCGAGAAACGAAAGGGATTTTGAGCAGTTGGTCGATGACATGATAGATAAAGATCTTGACACGATCATATCCATTTTCAAGTATTAAACTAGATAGTCCAAGATGAAATATATTAAAACCATTGAAGCACACCAGTCTACAATGTGTTATGGTGAGATTTTTCAAGCTTGCACAGTGGGAGAAAAGACTAGCACCCCTGTCAATATTGTCATAATGCAATGAGACATAACTGAGAGGATTGGAGGATAACGCAAACAAGTTCTCCACAGTTTGTTATTCATATCTCTATTCAGTCATCTTTCAAAACAACAACACACGATAAGTTTAAACTTTATAATGTGTGATTTGACCAGGAAAGGATTGGAGGTGATTTATACTTTTAATAAGTTGTCACAGTTGTCAAATTCGTTGCGTGCATTCATATTGTTTAGACAACAACAGATAATAAACGGATTGTTGGACTTCTTGTTCCAAATGCAGTTGTAGGATCCGTACTTAAAGGTCTCTCTAAAATATGCAACCGAGACCGTCTTGTTAATTTTAATGAAGCAATGAAGATTGAATGTGCAAACCACAACCGTTTTTTACTATGGAAACGGTGGCTATGCGAAATACAGACCGCAATCGTTTGTGACTATGGGAAACACTAGCAAAAGAAACAAATATTTTTAGAGAAGCATTGGGATTCAAGGGTTTAGTTAGAAACATCTTAACACGATATAATTACAAAACTGTTTGTCGGGCTTCCAATGCTCACACAGGGTGATAAACAACGCTGATATGAACACATACCAACTGATTCAGATTTAAACAATGCACGCCTCTATTCATCTTTTTTACTCTTTTCTTCGATTTCAACAAATCTTTTCAATAATCAGTACGCAACAAATTTTTGTGTAGTTATTCGGAATGTTTCGGATCATCATAGAAGACGAAACTTCAGCAACCATTTTTCCTTTTCCTTCAATTTCGAGAACATTCTCCGTAACATGAAGACGTGTCAGGTTCTTCTGCTAGTGGTTTATGTATTGAACCGAGAATATGATGTTCACGGTGCAAAGAGACTGCCTTGTTAATATTAATGAAGCAATGAAGATTGAATCTGCAAACCACAACCGTATTTTACTACCGAAACGGTGGTTATGCGAAATATAAACCGTAATCGTTTGTGACTATGGGAAACACAAGTTTTCTTTTTGAGCTTGATGGATGTCAGTTATCTCAACGCTTCTCCTTACATAACTGATCTGGAATTGGAGAACCGTTGTGTATTTGCTTACTGATCTAGAATTGGAGAACCGTTGTGTATCTGAATCAGGTTTTCAAACAAACGCTACTAAAGATGAGTTGGTATTGAACCAAGAATATGAAGATCACGGTGCAGACACGTGGGAAGAAAGTCATTAGACTGCCGCATATGAAGTCAAATGTGATCAAACTTGGACATCATACGTAAATCTTGAAGTAAATATGTGGTTCCCAATTTGCGGAACATAATCCCAGATTGTCTAGAGAAGCGTGTTTATCATGTGTCATATGGACATATGGTAACAAGAGTATGTTGTTCCAAGATCAATTCCAATTGCAGTTTTTTCAACTCTCCTGTTCCAAATGCAGCTGATGAAACCGGAGCTGTTATCTCGGTTGTTTAGTACTTTCGTGATAAATACAATGTTCATCTTCGTTATCCTTTGCTTTCTGTAATTCAAGCATGCACGGATGCTAAACGTACTGTTATTACATCCGAGACGATTCAAGTGAGCCCTATGAAGCAAGTGTCGGTATATTCAATTGAGAGGAATCATTGCATTACATCCCTGTTGAAAAACAGAATCGATAAATTTAGGGAAAATGGGGTTGAAAGATGATAGCCCAACAGTGGAGGATCTCATTCTACAGCTTCGATAAATTCATGGGTATTCTCAAATAATGTTTCCTAGATGTTCGAAGACCGACAAATGTCCAAAGTGCTGCTTCTTCGTTCGCGTGACGGAAAGCTACCACGTGACAGGAAGCTACCTTGCAAAATTAAAAAATTAAATCGACACCTTCAATACGCATCATATAGGCCTATACGACGCGTATTACTTTTTGGTAAGGGGACATTGTCAGCCTTTGACAGACATAGAAGTTTGAACCCACCTCAATACGCATCGTATAGGCGTATATGATGCGTATTGAGGGTGTCGATTTAATCCCCCAAGGTGTGCCAATAATACGACCCTTGAAGAATCTAATGGGCTGCAATAAAGTTTATTGGGCTGTAAGACCCGTTTCAATAAATCAAGATTTTAATATTAAACAACGCATTTTATATGAAAATGCGTCTTTACAAAAACTTTATTCAGTTAACGATCATACATGATTAAAGTATTCATGTTAACTTTCCCACTAGTTTAAAACATTCAAAATGTAGTATTAAGTGTTTGCAAGATTCAGATTAACTAAAACAAAATAGATCATTGCGGAAGCTTCAAAAGATGAGTGTTCGGTTCTTGATACTTGCTTGATCTTCATCCGAGCGTTTACTACTATCACCTGAATTCAAAACCAACATGAAAGTTAGTTTTGATAACTTAAAAATGTATTAAAACAAGTCCCATGAGTTAAATAAACATAATTCAAACAAATTGCAGCAATTAGGGCCCTCGCGGGCCGCGACCAATGTCGCGTGACGCGACGATGTCCCCGGGTTGGTCTCGCGCGACACGACCCTCTGTTTTCGACAGAAAGGTTGGGTTTTTGATGTTGCAAATGCCCAGCTCGTAATTCTTAGCCATTATCAACTTGAAACATTCATAACTTTTGATTTACTAACCCGTTTCGCGTGATTCTTTTTCCTACATGTCCGTAATTTAAATACGGAACCGTTTACCATCATTATTTGCATAAAAATCCGACTTATAAGTTGATAGCATATAAATCCCCTTTTCTATTATTCGACCCGTCTAGTTACTATGTCATACCATGCATTATTCATCACTATTGATTTCTAAACATAAATTCCCATTCCCCGGGCTTGTCAACATTGGCGTTTCACTTTCATCCATGGTTTACGCCTTCATAATTCACATTTCGACGAGTGACTTTCAAGTCACTTCAACATTACCAATTTAAACATTGTTTTGACCCGTTTGGTTGTCTAATGGAAACCACCATTTCAATGACATACCAAACTTACTCTAATCAATATTTTGACCCGTTTTGTTTGTCTAGTGAACTTCATCACTTCAACAACATACCAAATTCACTTATAAAGCTAATTCAAAGTCAACTAATTACAATCAATATTCAAGCATAATGTAACGAAACCATAGTTACGTACCTTTAAAGCTTTCCTTTCAAGCGCGTATCCAATCCGGCTTGTCCGCTTAAAGACTCGGTTTCCTTGCCTATAGAGTTCACCCAACAACTTGTTTAGAACTCTAATTATATCATATAACGCATAATTCGTCATAACATTTAAATATGCGTTTTTATTCAAAATTTCAACACTTCGTTTTCATTTAGGCATTTTAACAAACACCTAATGGGCATAATCTTACATAATCATTATCAAGTTCATCACTAGTTCTTTTTGCCAATTTTAAACATCATTTTCAATTTCAAATGTCTAGTTTACACATCGATATCTAGACTTACTTCCCGGAGCTCCAATAACACTAGTTTGATAGTCATAATTCTAATGTTCATCACGTTTCTACAAAACCATTTAACACATAAATGGAAGATTATGAATTTCATAATTTGATTACCAATTCAACAAGCTATTGACTAGGGTTTACTCCTAGATATGATTTCATTCTAATTTCATCCAAACATCAAACATTCAAGCTCAAATTTCGATTTCTTATGTTCATCAAAATTTCAAGATGTAACTAGAAGATAAAATTCAACATACCTTGTGATCCCTTCACTAAGGTGATCACTAATCTGAGCTTGGATTTCGATTTGGATTTGATTTGGCTACTTAATTGATCAATTTTTGCAAGTTAGGGTCAGGTTGGAGGAACCCTTGTTTGCCCCTGTGCTTTCTACGACCAGAACACACACTTAGTGTGTGTGTTTTGGGTTTTATGTTTTATTTATTAAAAATCATTTTCAGTTTTTGTCTCTTTTGGCCCCTCAACTTTCCTCAAGTTTTATATAGTGTGTTTTAACCAAGTTTCCCTATTACTACAAGACTTGTGATTAACTAGGTTATTTATTCTTAGTTACTTTATCTTGTTTATAACCAACATTTAATTTATAATATAAAATTTTATATTTTCGGGGTGTTACATGGGCTTTGTGGGTCTAAGCATTATTATTTGATGTGTTAAAGTGAGATGTGACGGGAGCGATAAATCATATTACGATACTCGTTTTTTATACTTTTCTTATTCATATAATATTGAGTGAATTGCAAATTTTGTCCTTTATCAATATATCTAATTTCAGACGTTGTCATTTGTCTTTAAATTTGACGAGTTTTGTACTTATTGTCACACCCCCAAAATACCACATGCGGAAACTCCGCGGGACGTGTGACGTACCAAGATCCAAGCCACCAATCACATTGAACCAATAATAAATATTTAAATAAAACATTCAAATCATGGCATAAGATAAATCCAAGTCATAAGTTAAAACCAAGGAAAACGTTCAACGGAAGCATATAGTAAATTGTTAAACAACTGTTTCAAAATAAGTGTTCAAAACCAATGTATCAAATATCCAAGAGTCTCGATCCATGACCACTCCAGCACTCCCAGATAGCAAGTCCATAATCAGAAACCTAACGACCTGCAAGCATGCAGACAAGTGTGTCAGACGACGCTGGTGAGTTCAAAGTTTTGTTAACGAGTTTAGTTACCAGATATGTGTATAGAACAGTTCAACGATTTGATTTGATGTTGTTATTAACTTGATTACCCCAATGGCCACAAGATGTATTTGCCCAACCCCAATGTCTCTATCAAAACATTGGTCATGCTTTAAGGTAATTAGTTCACGCTCGTCCTCCCCAGTACGGTGTGAGGGTGCCAAACCTAATAGCGCTATAACTAATAACCTCGTTGCCTCCCCGACAACTATCGGTAGATGTAAGGGGTCTTATATGATAGAAATGAGTATAATAACAAACATCCCAATAACTTGACATTCCTCCCCGGAACGTTACCCGATATCCCTCCCTGGGATGCATGCTTGGAAAAAGAGTAGTGAACTCACCTTGATTTGCTCGGTTTGGTTAATTACTTGTTCACACTTAAACAGTCACAGCCTACGGTATTCGTGTATGCAATGTCAGTTTACATTCACAACACTCACATATAATTGACAGTATACATTTCACACTGTGATTTTCGAATAGTACTTATCAGTTACGTTCACCCACATAATCCACTTCACATGTATGTTTCAGATCAACATATAACCGTCAAACGTATTACTCCTGACAACCCATTCTTTCTCAGTCAGTATCAATCATAATTGACATACAGTTAATAGATTTTCACCAACAATTATCATTCGTAGTCACCTACTGTTCATGCACTACCTCTCCGACGAAACCCCCTTTATGACGAAACATCATGGGTTTCATCAAGTTGAGATGTGATGAAAGTATACAAGTTTCGTCGGGTATCTAGTGACGAAAGCGGCCATGTTTCGTCGAGTAGATATGCGACGAAAGTTATCATGTTTCGTTGCTAACTCTAACAGACGGTTACTAACTCATGTGATGCCAACAGTTTGACGGTTTCCTACATTCAGATCCTCTAATACTTTTAGCCATGAACATGTACCATGAAGATGAACAATCATTAACCTAATCATACACAACCCTAAACAATCATTGTGCCTAATGTCACAGATCCCGATTATTCGGTGATTTTGTGCACAGATAAGATCGTACTCATAAGGCAACAGATTCATCAATCACACAGTAATCTTGACTAAATACAAAACATCAAATCTTTATCATTCACGTTCCAATCTATCGGTTTAACACTAAGATATCAGGGCCCTAATTAACACAACATACTATTACAATTTCTAACACAAATCCCTACATTCAAAATAGATCAAAGACACATATAACAATCGTTAAACATCAATCACAGACAACATGTGACAATTATCAAACAATACGTAGTGGGATACTAACCGATCGTTGGGGCGATTACGAGAGTGCACGGAGACATTTAGATAAAGATGAGTGTTGCCGCGAGTTCAAGGAGAGAGCTAGGGTTTGGTAACAATAGACTTACATAACTGTGTGAACACAAAAGATATACTAAGTCACTACTGGGCCTCAACTGGGCTGAAGGCCCCTACGGCGAAACCCCCTGGTTTCGTCGATCAGGATCATAGTGAAACTCTCTTGATTCGTCGAGGTGTGTTATGACGAAACCTAGGGGTTTCGTCGGGTGGGTGTTGTGGCGGAACTCTTAAGTTTTGTCATATATGGTTTTAATTTAAAACAACAGTTTAATTCGTTCATTCACCGAACATAACAATTCAATAATAAACACAACTCTTATTCTTTCAAATAGTAACACATCACATAACACAAGACACTTTATCAAAATAGAACTGTCACACAGTGGATACATAAATGAAGGGACTTGAAATCTCGGGTTGTCACATCATCCCCAACTTGAAAGAAATTTCATCCCGAAATTTGATAAGCAATCCCCAAAACAGCAAGACGTTAACTCATGATGACTAGGATGATTATGGATTTTCCGTGGGTACCACATCATCCCCAACTTGAATGGGAATTTCGTCCCGAAATTCACTAGTTGCATTAGATTTAGATTTGCCAGGCTTAGACTTGTCCTCGAGGAATAAGTGTGGGTACTTAAGCTTCATCTGATCCTCGCGTTCCCACATGAACTCCGGTCCACGTCTTGAGTTCCAACGAACTCTCACAATTTGAATATGGCTGTTCTTACGGACCTTGACCTCCCGGTCCATAATTTCTATTGGTTCTTCGATAAACTGCAACTTGTCATCAATTTTCAGCTCTTGAAATGGTACAACCAGTGTTTCATCAAACAAACACTTCTTTAGTTGCAAAACATGAAACACATCATGCACGTTACCCAACTCAGCAGGCAACTCGAGTTTGTAGGCCACTTTACCAATCTTTTCTAAAATCTTGAATGTCCCAACATAACGGGGATTAAGCTTGCTGCGCTTCCCAAAGCATACTACACCCTTCCAGGGTGAGACTTTCAACATGACACAATCATTAACTTCAAACTCCAAAGGTTTCCTACGCTTATCAGCGTAGCTTTTTTGACGGTCGCGCGCTGCTGCCATCCTGTTCCTGATCTGAACAATCTTTTCTGAAGTTTCCAACACAAGTTCAGGGCCTGTGACCTGGTTGTCACCCACCTCAGCCCAATAGAGAGGTGAACGACACTTTTGTCCGTACAATGTTTCGAATGGAGCCACCTGAATGTTGGTACGGTAGCTGTTGTTGTAAGAAAACTCTACCAGCGGCAAGTATTTCTCCCAACCCTTGCCAAAATCAATCACGCATGCTTGTAACATATCCTCAAGTGTTTGGATGGTTCACTCACTTTGACCATCCGTCTGCGGGTGATAAGCAGTGCTCATATCGAGACGCGAGCCGAACAATTTGTGCATCGACTGCCACAAATCTGAAATAAAACGCGGGTCATGGTCAGAAATAATGGATGTTGGCACCCCATGCCTAGAAACCACCTCTTTAAGGTAGACAGCAGCTAGTTGCGAGAACTTATCCGTTTCCTTGATTGCTAGAAAGTGTGCTGACTTCGTGAGACGATCAACGATCACCCAAATGGTATCGTTTCCGTTTTGAGTTCTAGGTAACCCAGTGACAAAATCCATTGCGATTTGCTCCCTTTCCACATGGGTATTTCTGGTTGTTGCAGCAATCCAGACGGTTTCTAATATTCCACTTTAACTTTCGAGCAGGTCAAACACTTACTCACATAAGTCGTGATGTGAGCTTTCATCTTTGGCCACCAATACATGACTTTGAGGTCCTGATACATCTTATCCGAACCTGGATGAACAGAGTACCGAGACTTGTGCGCTTCGTCCATCACAAGATCTCTAAGGTTGCCGAACAACGGAATCCATATCCGTTCCATAAAATAGTAAATTCCATCTGATCTCTTCTCGAGTCACTTTTCCATACCCCGTAAATACTCAGCTTCATTGTTTTCTTCCTTCAACGCCTCGGCCAGAGCCGAACAGATCTGATCAGGCAGGTTAGAATGAATGGTGAGCTGCAAAGCGCGAACACGTTTGGGTTTTGATTCCTTTCGACTGAGAGCGTCGGCTACAACGTTGGCCTTACCCGGGTGATACTTGATTGCACAGTCGTAGTCATTTAAGAGTTCTACCTAGCAACGCTGTCGCATGTTCAAATCCTTCTGGTCGAAAATATGCTGAAGGCTCTTGTGGTCGGTATAAATAGTGCATTTAGTACCGTACAAATAATGCCTCCAGATTTTGAGCGCAAATACTACGGCTCCCAAATCCAAATCATGTGTCGTATAATTCCTCTCGTGAACCTTCAGTTGTCGAGAAGCATAAGCAATCACATTGTTGCGTTGCATCAGCACGCAACCAAGACCCTGTATGGAAGCATCACAGTATACTTCAAAGTCTTTTGTACCTTCAGGTAGAGACAAGATCGGTGCACTGCAGAGTTTCAGTTTAAGTAGCTGAAAAGCTTCCTCTTGTTTCGTTCCCCACAAGTATACAACGCCTTTCTATGTCAATGAAGTAAGAGGTTGAGCGATCTTCGAAAAGTCCTTATTAATTCTCCGATAATACCCAGCGAGACAAAGAAATTGTCACACCTCAGAAGGAGTCTTTGGTGCTGCCCAATTCTTGACAGCATCAACCTTTGCGGGATCCACATGTCTCCCCAATTCATTAACAATGTGCCCAAGGAAGTGTACCTCTCGAATCCAGAAGTCACACTTAGAAAACTTTGCATAGAGTTGCTCCTTCCTCAGGAGTTCCAAAATAAGAGCAGGTGTCGCTTGTGATCTTCCTTGCTCTTCGAGTAGATCAGAATGTCATCGATGAACACTATAACGAAATCGTCGAGATACGGTTTGCATACACGGTTCATGAGATCCATGAAGACCGCTGGCGCGTTAGTCAACCCAAATGGCATAACTAAAAACTCATAGTGCCCATACCGCGTTCGAAAAGCCGTTTTTGGAACATCCTCCTCTCGGACTCTCACCTGATGATAGCCCGATCTTAAGTTGACCTTCGAATAAAAAGTTGACCCTTGCAACTGGTCAAACAAGTCGTCGATGCGTAGCAATGGGTAACGATTCTTGATAGTCACATTGTTGAGTTCCCGATAATCAATGCACATGCGAAAGGACCCGTCTTTCTTCTTTACGAACAAAACTGGGGCTCCCCAAGGCGAAGAACTGGGTCGAATAAAGCCCCTATCCAGTAACTCTTGCAGTTGATTAGACAACTCCTGTAACTCTCCAGGTGCTAAACGATAAGGAGCATGAGCAATTAGGGCCGCTCCTAGCTCAAGGTCAATCTGAAATTCCACTTGACGGTGAGGAGGTAAACCAGGCAGCTCCTCAGGAAATACATCGACAAATTCACGTACAACTGGCAGATCCTCGATCTTTCTCTCTTCAGGATGAGGACCAGTAACAAGTGCTAGAATAGTAGGATACCCCTTTTGTAGACACTTCTGTGCTTGCATAGCTGAGATGATACCAACCATCGCCCCACTGCGATGCCCTTGAACTGGTAAAGAATCCCCACTGGGAAGGGGAATACGCACAATCTTCTCTTTGCATAGAATCTCAGCTTGATGTTTAGACAACCAATCCATATCAACCACTATGTCAAAACTACCGAGGGTAACAGGAAGGAGATCAATGTCAAACACTTGACCCACGAGATCTAGTTTACATCCAAAAAGAACATGCAAAGCTTCTATTGTTTTACCATCGGCTAGTTCTACTACATGCTTAACCTCTAAAGGTGTTGGGGCTAACCCTAATCGTTGACCAAACTCTAAGGACACATAACTCCAATCGGCACCGGAATCAAATAACACAGAAGCAATAAGATTGTTCACAGAAAACGTACCAGTCACGACATTGCCATCGTTCCTAGCATCACCAGCATCGATTGTGAATACCTTTCCATGAGCACCATTGCCCCCATTGTTGCCGTTGTTGTTGTTGTTTCCAGCATTGTTGTTGTTGTTCTGGCGGTTGTTGTTGTCGTTAACATTCTGATTCAACTGAGGGAAATCCCGCTTAAAGTGGCCCTCATCCCCACACTGAAAACACCCTTTCTTAAAGCCCTGGTTCTGATGGGGTTGTTGCCTTTGCTGTCGCTGATACTACTGATTATGCTGCTGCTGCTGCTTTGGCTGCGGGGATCTACAGTCTTTGGCCTCATGGCCCGCCTTCTCGCACCTACGGCAAGTCCGGACACACTGTCCATAATGATGATAGCCACACTTGTTGCACTGTGGCTTCTTCCCCATATAGGAGCCCTGATTCTGTTGCTGCCCTGGCCTTGATTAACTGAGGACGACTGACTGAAGCTACGGTTATTGCTGTTGTCAGGCCTTTTCTGAGATTGACTCGCACTGGTTGCTTTGTCGGTATCGTTCCATTTCCGCTTGTTATCACTAGAAGGCGTAGTAGCGGTGGTTGTAGCAGTAGTAGTGGCAGAAACGCGCGGTGGTAGAGAGCCACTCTCCACCTCCTGATCTGTAATCTTGTGAGCCAAACGGACAATCTGAGGTAAGTTGTTGAGGTTCGGTGCAGTAACCAAACCCTTCACCCGTGGAGCTAATCCCTTGATGAACAGTTCTATTCTCCGATGCGGAGGTCGGGACAAGTTCGGGCATATGATAGCTAACTCATGGGACCGTTTCATGTATGCCTCAATCTCGGATCCCACCATCTTCAGATCATAATACTCATTCTCCAGTTTCTGAATCTCATCACGAGGACAATACTCCTCCCTTATCAATTCCTTAAAATCGTCCCAAGTAGTGGCATTTGCCACCTCGATGCCCAACATCTGAACCTGGGCATTCCACCATGTTAGGGCACCATCCTTGAGTGTGCCTATAGCATACTTCATCTGTCCCCAGCAGGACAGTTGCACATTGCAAACACTGATTCTGCCTTCTCAAACCATCGCAGGAGTCCTACAGCCCCTTCAGTCCCACTGAAGGTCTGTGGCTTACAATCCATGAACATCTTGAACGTACAAGCAGGTGGATTGTTTTGGTTTTGCGCTTGCTGACCTAATGGACGAAAGAAAACACATTACAGGGGTAAGAGTTGTGTACGCGACACAAGAACAAAAGGTAATTGGCACATATCGTACCAGCTTGGTAGGCTGCCAAGGCCTCAGCCACACGTGTGTTGATTAAGTTTGTCAGCTCAGCTTGGGTCATCGCGATGTGACCACGTCCATGACCTCGTCCACTCATGATTCTATACAAGGAGAGGGAACAAATTTAAGAGCCGAGATGAGGTAAGAGTCAAGTATCACGTTGAAATCTACAGTCTGCCAAGTTTTCACACAATAGGGCAGAACCCTTCTCACACTCGTTAAGCCTCACTGGGACTTACATGCACCTCACGTTATTATTATGTGTGCACCCATAATAATAAGGCAATTTTCATGCTCATCTCAGTGCTTCTTAACTTGCGCTAAAAGTTTCCCCCGCATTCAAGTAGCAAAACAGAAGGTATTAACGGATTACGAAGCACAAGAGTCGAATAGTAGTGTCACACTATCAAACCACCATAGTATCTAATATATCGTTTGATGCAAGCTGTGAGTGTGTGACTACTAAACAAGTAATGCATAAAGTAAACAGAAGACGAACCTTACAATCTAAAGCTGAGTGTCATGGTCGATTTTTGAAGTTGTTCGGTTATAGTCTAGTTTTATAAAAACGTTTTAAAACCTAGTTCACTATAACCAGTGGCTCTGATACCAAACTGTCACACCCCCAAAATACCACATGCGAAAACTCCACGGGACATGTGACGTACCAGGATCCAAGCCACCAATCACATTGAACCAATAATAAATATTTAAATAAAACATTCAAATCATGGCATAAGATAAATCCAAGTTATAAGTTAAAACCAAGGAAAACGTTCAGCAGAAGCATATAGTAAATTGTTAAACAACTGTTTCAAAATAAGTATTCAAAACCAATGTATCAAATATCCAAGAGTCTCGATCCATGACCACTCCAGCACTCTCAGATAGCAAGTCCATAATCAGAAACCTAACGACCTGCACGCATGCAGAAAAGTGTGTCAGACGACGCTGGTGAGTTCAAAGTTTTGTTAACGAGTTTAGTAACCAGATATATGTATAGAACAGTTCAAGGATTTGATTTCATGTTGTTATTAACTCGATTACCGCAATGGCCACAAGATGTATTTGCCCAACCCCAATGTCTCTATCAAAACATTGGTCATGCTTTAAGGTAATTAGTTCACGCCCATCCTCCCCGGTACGGTGTGAGGGTGCCAAACCTAATAGCGCTATCAACTAATAACCTCGTTGCCTCCCCGGCAACTATCGGTAGATGTAAGGGTCTTATATGATAGAAATGGGTATAATAACAAATATCCCAATAACCTGACATTCCTCCCCGGAACGTTACCCGATATCCCTCCCCGGGATGCATGCTTGGAAAAAGAGCAGTGAACTCACCTTGATTTGCTCGGTTTGGTTAATTACTTGTTCACACTTAAACAGTCACAGCCTATGGTATTCGTGTATGCAATGTCAGTTTACATTCACAACACTCACGTATAATTGACAGTATACATTTCACACTGTGATTTTCGAATAGTACTTATCAGTTACGTTCACCCACACAATCCAGTACACATGTATGTTTCAGATCAACATATAACCGTCAAACGTATTACTCCTGACAACCCATTCATGTTTTCTCAGTCAGTATCAATCATAATTGACATACAGTTAATAGATTTTCACCAACAATTATCATTCGTAGTCACCTACTGTTCATGCACTACCTCTCCGACGAAACCCCCTTTATGACGAAACATCATGGGTTTCGTCAAGTTGACATGCGACGAAAGTGTACAAGTTTCGTCGGGTATCTAGTGACGAATGCGGACATGTTTCGTCGAGAAGACATGCGACGAAAGTTATCATGTTTCGTCGCTAACTCTAACAGACGGTTACTAACTCATGTGATGCCAACAGTTTGACGGTTTCCTACATTCAGATCCTCTAATACTTTTAACCATGAACATGTACCATGAAGATGAACAATCATTAACCTAATCATACACGACCTTACACAATCGTTGTGCCTAATGTCACAGATCCTGATTATTTGGTGATTTTGTGCACAGATAAGATCATACTCATAAGGCAACAGATTCATCAATCACACAGTAATCTTGACTAAATACAAGACATCAAATCTTCATCATTCACGTTCCAATCTATCGGTTTAACACTAAGATATCAGGGCCCTAATTAACACAACATACGATTACAATTTCTAACACAAATCCCTACATTCATAATAGATCAAAGACACACATAAAAATCGTTAAACATCGATCACAGATAACACGTGACAATTATCAAACAATACGTAGTGGGATGCTAACCGATCGTTGGGGCGATTACGAGAGTGCACGGAGACTTCGAGATAAAGATGAGTGCTGCCGCGAGTTCAAGGAGAGAGCTAGGGTTTGGTAACAATAGACTTACGTAACTGTGCGAACACAAAACATATACTAAGTCACTACTGGGCCTCAACTGGGCCGAAGGCCCCTACGGCGAAACCGCCTGGTTTCGTCGATCAGGATCATGGTGAAACTCTCTTGATTTGTCGAGGTCTGTTGTGACGAAACCCCTAGGTTTCGTTGGGTGGGTGTTGTGGCGGAACTCCTAAGTTTCATCATATATGGTCTTAATTGAAAACAACAGTTTAATTCGTCCATTCACCGAACATAACAATTCAATAATAAACACTACTCTTATTCTTTCAAATAGTAACACATCACATAACACAAGACACTTTATCAAAACAGAACTGTCACACAGTAGATACATAAATGAAGGGACTTGAAATCTCGGGTTGTCACACTTATCGTTTCATATTGTTGCACGGTTTGTCATTTGACCATAACCCAGTTAGTTATAACAGTTAAGTGAAGGGCAAATTGGTATGTTTACTTATTTATTTAAATAACAATTTTAATGATTTAATAATTAAAACCAAAAATAAATTATATATTGTATATCAAAACACTCTCACTCTCTCTAAAACACACACACACACACTCTATTCTCTCACTCTCTCTCTCTTTTTAATGTATCTAGGGCCAACTCCCCACCCTCAGCATCACCTGCTGCCACCGGTGTAACGCCCTACGTCCCTGAACTTTTAGCTTTCATCAATTTTTAGTCGTTATACTATGAGAAACTTGACACTTATGATGCTTTTGTGAAATCTTGATACTCTGAAACTCGAATCTTGTTAATACTTGATGCTTAATTCTATGAAACTTGATTCTTGATACTTGATGCTTAATACTAGATACTTGATTTTTGAAGCTAGAGACTTAATGCTTGATGCATGATTCTTGATACTTGACTCTTGATACTTGATTCTTGACTCTTGAGACTCGTGAAACTTGAGACTTGGTTAAATGAGAAACTGGAGGCTTGACACTTATGTAAACTTGGAAACTTTGTGTAATTAAATAATCTTGTTATGTAATAATGCTACACAATAATACACAACGCAACACTTAAATCTAGATCGTCAAACGAACCAAAGACGGAAAGTTGCTAAACGCATTGGACTGTCCGAATGGACATCCGATAGAAGGGCCATTCGACCGAACAGCCATCCGATCCAGCTCCTTGAACTGCCTTACACCACTCTGACACTATAAATTGGAGCTGTCACATCATCCTTACTGATGTTGTCACACCCCAAAGTCCACATGCGGAGTACCACCGCCTGGGGGCGTGACTGACCAGGATCCAGCCACCAATTATACTGAGCAATTTAATTTATAACATAAGTAATATTCACCAACCACAGGGTTAGCAAATATCATAATCAAGGTTCAAAAGTTTTGAGTTCAAATAGTAGTTTAGGTAAGTAGCGGAAACATAGACAAAATAGTTTAAAACAAAGTTCATAGTTCAAGTTTATTTAGAACCCAACACATGGGCTAGACGACCACTACACATCCCCAAGCTGCAAGCTCCTGAGTCATTGGGTACCTGCAAAGCATGCAGTAGGGTATCAACATAATGTTGGCGAGTTCATGAGGTGTCAAGTTTTAGTTTTCGAAAAACGTAAGTTGTTTAGATAAAGCATTTTTTAATCACGTTATGGGGAGCTACCCCATCTGTAAGCTCACTAAACTGTCGATACCGAAACTGTTGATGAAAAGTTGTTGTGCCCCAAGTCAATGTCTATCATCATTGACCAAGATGCAAGGTCTACTAGTTCACGCCCGACCCCCCCGGTCATAGTGTGAGGTTGTCAAACCTAATAGCGCTATCAACTAATAACCCGTTCGCCCCCGGCGATTAATCGGTACTCTAAGCAGGGACTTAATATGATAGAGCTTCGTTTAGTTTTGCTAGTTGTGATTTATAAAATAATATCCAAACGTATCTCCCCCGGAGATAGTGATATAAAAGTACCCATTCGTATTTTCCCTCGGAAATATTAGTTTGGAAGTATTCTTCCCGAAGATGTCGGTTTGTCCGTGTCCCTCCCTGGGACGCATGCTTTTAGTGTGTGAACTCACCTTGGGTTGCTCGGCAGACAGTTAACTTGGTCAAGTACGTTGGTCACCACGTCCTAACATGGTTACCAGTATAGGTCAGGTTTGGGTACAATAAGATCACGTATATTTTTGCACATAGCTAACACATAGCATACATACAGTTACATGTTGAGTTATTGGGCCTGCTCTACTATTGAAACAGTCAAACAATAACAACTAACACATAGTCCAGTCAACAGTCAGCCCAAAACAAAAACACGTTATGGCCCAAAAACCAAGACAAGCAGCCCGGTCTAAACAATGGGTCTCGACTCGAGATCATGCGGTCTCGAGTCGCAACCAAGGGGTCTCGAGTTGTGGAGGGCTGGTCTCGAGTCGCAACCTCCGTTCTCGAGTGGTGTTTAAAATGAGTGGCAGCCTTGGAGATCTCGAGTTCAGTCTCGAGTCGAGATCAGGAGATCTCGAGTCGCAATCTCATAGGTCTCGAGTACATAAGATGTGCTGGTTGGTCTCGAGTTGCCATTTTTGATGGTCTCGAGTCGAGACCAAGGGTCTCGACTCCAACATCTGCTGATCATAAAACGGTTGTACAGTGTACTTCTCCAATAGAATTTTGTTTTCATGATAATATGTACTATCCAACCAAAATGCATAAACATGTTTTCTTGTCTAAACTTCATTCAAAACGGATCAAAACACACAATTCAAATCTTCATATCATATTCAACACATATTCATCTAGTTCATCATTAGGGTTTTCATCCTAAACAAACATGTTCATTTAAACCGATTTATACTAGCATAATACACCTAGTTTAATGTATTATCAATCATCATCATCCACACACATCCGAGAACATGATAGCACCATATTCATACATTTTTCTACTTATTCATATGTCAAGCTAGCATGATAATCAATAAATCACTCTATTCTTCCTAACTAGAACATTATCTAGAAATCAAGCATCTACATCATTTAACCATTTTTAACTCACTACAACATACAAAATCATGCAAAGAGACCTCTAAACTAAGCATGTATCTCATTCATCAAGCACATATAATACCTAGTGCACAATAAAACACCTAATACACATTAGAACACTAACCGGGTAGATACTCGAAGTGTGAGGGTATGAAGGGTCGATGAGTGAGCTTCCGAATGATGATCCCGAGCTTGAACCGAGATTCCTTGTTGTCACCGGTTTGGTCCGAGAGAAAGGAGAGGAGGTTTGTGGTTCTAGGGTTTTAGTGAGGGAGAGAGTGTGTGTAGGATGATGTGTGAGAGTGTAAGGGAAAGGTGGATGATGAGTTTTTATACTTGGTTTGGGTGGTGCACCCTACAAGAGTTTCGAGTGAGGCTCAAAGGGGTTTGCGGCCCAACCGGCCCAACTATTTACTGTTCACTCGAGACCGAGTGGTCTCGAGTCGGGTCCTTGTGTTGTTGGGCTGGGTAGGTAGGTTGGCAGCCCATAGTGTGCAAGGGAGGGGTCTCGGCTCACTAATACATATTTACACATATATATACTACATATACATAACTTAGTGCAAGGATCACATAGAACATCAAGATAAAACAAAACTTTCATTTAATAATATATACACACACATTGCCACTACAAGATGTATGCTCGGGAAAACCCAGAGTGTCACATTATCCCCAAGTTTTAAGAACTTTCGTCCTGAAAGTTAAGGCAGCCACTATCAAGCTAGTATGAGTGAGAGTGTTTCAACGGGGTGTCACGTCATCCCCCCGTTAGTTTGGAATTTCGTCACGAAATTCAGTTGTAGCTTCAGTGCTGGGGGTTTCGTTAGGGAACAACTGGGGATATTTGTGCTTCATCTGGTCCTCCCGCTCCCAGGTAAACTCTGGGCCACGACGCGAGTTCCAACGAACTCGTACAATAGGTATCTGGCTACGTTTGAGGGTTTTGATCTTTCGATCCGTGACATACAAAACATGGCGGAAACGTCGGGGAGTGTTGTAACAGAATCAATTGTTTCAAATCCATGGTAAATGAAGTTTCGTTTTATTAAACAAACTTGAAAGTTTACATTGCGTTAAACTAGAACCAAAGAATACATAACATAAATTAACTAGTTCTTGTCTCGTTTTAAGGCACTAAGGCACAGGTCCGCCTAAGTATGTCTTGATAAGTCCTATGCATCATCTCCTGAAAACACATGTGAAAATAGGTAGCATAAAAATGCCTGTGAGATACATTGGTTTTGTGAAAACGGAATTCATGACTTATGTTTGAGAAAATGTTTAGCCATAAGCCTTGTAATTTGCTTTGTCTTGTAAATCATTTGAAAAACGATAAAATCATATGATATGTATAAATAAGAAGACATTGTATGGTTAAACGGAGAACCATGTAAAATGTGTTTGTATAAGATAAGTCGTTTGTAAAACAATGTCTTGTGAAGAATAGTGTGTTGTTTGTATAAAATGTCATATGTCTCAATTTGAAATGATTCAAATAACGTTACGATATGTAATACCATAAAAGCATTTATATATAGGAAGTACCACCGGCGTATCCACCATGTTTGTATCATATTACATACGCCACGTTACTCCAACCATTTACCCAAACCAACCACCATGTAAATTGTTCATGTATAAACCAATTGTCAAGTGTTATTGTGTAAACCATATCGAAATGTCTATGTTCAATGTAAACCGCCAAGTATGTATATCAATGTCAAAATGTTTGTGTTTAATGTAGATAATGTAATGTGTACCCGAAATATATCTTGTATGGTAAGCGAGATGTATCAACTCAACCATATGTAAAATGCACAAAACAAGGTGTTGAAGTGAAACATGGTTTAAATCAACGTTATGTTTTGTGGAACAATGCATGCTCTACTGATATTAACATTTGTGCGGTATTGTAAAATATGCATACATTCAAGCCTTGAGACTGTGGCGATAAACCCTTAAATAAATTAAAGGTTTATCTATGTTATGTATATCGAATTCGGTCATTCCTTCCAATCCAAACAAACCCAGGATTTCATGAACGGGAGTTGTCAATTCCTATGGTACCACTACCTACTAACGAACGGCGTAGCTAATGTTAATGAATGTATTGTTCCATGTTAAACAAACCAAATGTCATACCAAAATGAAGGCATGTGATGTAAGCAATTGTACTAAGTATGCACACAATGGGCATAAATAGCATGAAATGAAATGTGAACCAATGTACTAAGTACGCACACAATGGGCATACATAGCATGAAATGTAATGAAATCATGTACTATAATGTACTAGCGAACATAGCAAGCATATGATGTGAAAACATGGAAAGCATGAAAGTAACAGATAGGCACATGTGTTTCACCCCAAAACAGTTTGGAAAACAGTAAAAGAGGGGTTCAATGTACTCACCTGAGATTGCTTTGAATTCCTTGTGTAATAATCACACAATGCTAGAGATCACGGGATATCAAATGGCACCTATTAGGTAGCTATATTAATATACCGGACCAAAATCGGAAGGATCGGATAGTATGCGGGTTCGTAAACCAAACGAATGTGGAGACTCGTGTAATATGGTTTAACAAGGCCTACATACTAAAATGAAACCTAACCTAAGTGCTTGCGACCCATTACGACCCGTTTAGGTAGCTTATGCTACCTTAACGTGTCGTTCACGTATAACGCGTTTGGAACGCCTAACATCGTGACCACAAGGTATAACCTTGGAAGGTTATAGCTATGGTCACCTAATGTGTTTGGTCGGATCCTAATGATCGACCAAATGGGTCGGGTTCGAAAGTATAAGCGATAGTTTAGATCGCTTACCTTACGACCCTATATAAGCACTATACTAAAAGTGACGAGCTAAGCATGTTAGAACATGCTTAACTAAGTTTAGAAAACATGTTTGGCATCAAAACAAACGGCTTTGATGCTCACGAGTAGTTTGGTTACAAAATACGCAAGAATGCGCATTTTGGCCGAAACCACGACTC
The DNA here is from genome assembly GCF_002127325.2 of Helianthus annuus. Taxonomy (NCBI): domain Eukaryota; kingdom Viridiplantae; phylum Streptophyta; class Magnoliopsida; order Asterales; family Asteraceae; genus Helianthus; species Helianthus annuus. The sequence goes on from NC_035448.2 coordinate 68,090,286, forward strand.
GTCACTGAGCCTAGATAACGTGGTAATCAGTAGGTATAGTCACTACGGACTATAACCATCGTGATCACGCTCACGTTATGAAGTTCTAATGAACTTCGTGTTGACAATAGGCTGGTCAATGGATCGGACTCGAAAAGCGAATAAAAGAACGAAAGAATACTTACGGAGGGTCCCCGAATGCTAATCTAGATCAAAGAGCTCAGGTATGAAGCAATGGCATCAACTTAGAGCATTTTGATCAGATTTTTGTGGGTTTTACATCAAAGGGGGGGTATTTATAGGAAAGGTAGAGCTGTTAGGATCGTTTCTTGAATATCGTGCCACGATCTTAAGCGTACACTTGTCAAAATGTTGTGGTGCCTTATCTTGACCCTTAGCTCCTGAGATGGTGAAAGGGCATTGCCCTTTGGTGGGTTTGAAAGGCCAATCTTTGCAAGAAAACAAAATTTTTGTTACTGAAAGTGCCATGCGGCGCGCATCAGGATATGCACAAACTCAGGCGGGCCGCCTGGGCCTGTCTGATCTGCATATACTTTCAAAAATGGCAGTTTTGGTCCCTGTTACGTATTTAAGCCATTTCCGACACTTCTAAGGCCCGTAAAGCCAACTTTAAGGCCCTAAAATGATGCCTAAACATTGGGGACATGAAACATGCTCAGAAATATGTCGGATGTTGGTTCATTTGGCCGTACGAATGCGATGTTCGGTTAATTACGACGGAATGCGCATAAGCGCGAAAAACGATCCAAAATGCGTGACGAATGGATTTTTCTCATGCCAAACACTAAGGCATAATATAAGGATGCTTACATAAATTTTTGGACGTCCGGATGTATTCAGAACGTAAGTTATGCGCGAAAGTGCAAACTTATGCACTTTTTGACACTTTTAGTCCCTGAATGATCCAAAAGTTTGTTTTAGCATACCAAACCCCTCAAAGCCTATTTCTAAGCTATGTAAAGGATATTTATGGTATGTTTAACTTATGGACATGTTCCGGAATGTTTGTTACAGTTCAAATTGGCATACTTTCACAGTTTGTCAAGTTTAGTCCCTGTAAGCGAATTAACTTGTTTTTGCCATACCAAAGCCTTCAAAACTTATTTCTAAGTTATGTAAAGGTTATTTAAGGTATGTTGAGTATATGTTGATGTTCCGGAGTATTTGTCGCATTAAACTGAGTACGTTTACGCACCAGTTTGCGTATAATTCCCCAGAAAGCGATGTAGAGCTTGAAATCGAACAAGAGTTGATATGTGCAAACGATACACATATTTATACATGTCCAAAGTATGAAATACAATATTTCATTGGTTTGGCGTTTGTTTGATGGTTGAAGTGACACAGGTGTCACAGTCTCCCCTACTTTAGGAAATTTCGTCCCGAAATTTAGTTTTAGAGGAAACTTGTGAAGACAGCTGTGACGGTTTCGCTTTCAGACAAATCCATTGAACCCTTAGGTAAAACTCTGGGCCATGTTAGGATCCTTAGCAAAAATTTCAACCCACAAAGTGAAGTCCTTGTAGTAACAAAACATGGAGTTTCGAACTACGGGTAGGAGAACGTTTCCCGTGAAGAGTTATCATAGGAAACTTGTGTGTGCTTGAAATCAGAATTGGGGAGTGTAAGGATAAATGACATTGGTCAAAATCCAAGACTTCTCCCGTATCATTACTCTTGTCACTGTAGGTCTTAACACATGACAAAACTTCCTGTGGTTTCTGTGCACTGAATTCCATAATTATGTAGGCCTCCATAATTACGTACTTCCTTGCACAGTCCGCACAGTTCATTTCATAATGCGTATGGGAAAAAAAATCAAACGAATAATCTCTTCAGCTAAACTACCCAAGAGAAATATTTAACTACAACAACGTAGGACGTCTTTAACTAGATTGCCGAGCCAATCTATTTAACTTAGATCGACGTAGGATCTCTTTAACTAGACCACCCGAGGGCCTTTTTAACTATATCAACGCATGATATATTCAACTAGATTGTCGAGCCAATCCCTTTAACTTAGATCATCGAATGATCTGTTTAACTAAACTACCCATGGGGAATATTTAACTACATCGATGTAGGATGTCTTTAACTAGATTGTCGAACCAATCTCTTCAACTATATCAACACATATTGTCCTTAAACTTTGGAATAGTACTTTATAATCCAAGGGACTTAACTACAACGTAGAAGTCCATTAAGGATTTAAGATAGTACCTTTTTGAATATCCTACTACGAATCCCTCATATGAAGGTATGAAAGATTCTACGAGGATTTGGATAGCGAATATCCAGAGTATACAAAAACACAAAATGCATAAATGGAAAGACAAGATGCATAAACACATAGTCACATAACCACAAAATTGTTTATCTAGATCTTTAATTTGTTAATTTGTTTTGTTGATTACGTACATGCATTTAAAGCACACTAGGAATCCATTTCATGGATTTCATTCGGTACTTTAAACATTAGCAAGAATCTAACTATGAAGATAGAAAGATCTCCTATAAATTCGATTTCGTTTTCAAGAAAACGCAATTTTCGAATTAAGGTACAATAATTTTTGAATATACGGAAATACCCTTAGGTACCCTATTAAGAATTTATAGTGGTACTTTGGGTATTCGTGGAAAACACAGGAGATAATAAAATGGAAGAAATTACGGGGTAGTATGTTCTTCAAGGAATACGGTTCCTTGATTGTCGGTATTGTAGAGGATACGTTGTTTATACATGACATCACATTTGTACACTGCAATGTAAAATAAAAAGATTTATTTATAAACAACAACAACTGTTTCATGGGCCTTGACTACAAAAGAAATTAATACATAAGGCTTGATTATCTCTAAACAACATTGTCTTCTAGTTGGTCCGATGCTTATCCTTGCGCTGGATTCGCATTAGCAATCTTTGGGCAATTTCTCCGAAAATGGCCCATTTCGTCACAGTTGAAGCAAGGACCTAGTGGAAGACGAGCTTGAGCAGGATTTACTTGAGGTTGGTTTGGACCACCTTGGTTTGGGGTAAATCGACAAGCATTTGCCAGGTGACCGAGTCGCCCACATGATGCACATAAACGACACTGTAGGTGAGCTAAGTGGTGTGCATTACATTTGTCGCATATCAGTGCAGTACCGGCATAAGGTTTCTTTGTAGGAGGTTGAGTTGGTTGGTTGCGGGTGTTTTGGTTGGGTTGAGCAGCAATCGCACAATTCTGCGAAGCCTTATGCTTCTTAGACTTCTCAGGGGATCCAGTCTGTTCATCCATGGTCTTTGATTCCTCGATTGGCTTCTTGTCACCCTTTCGAAAAAGTTTATACTTTCTGATCTGCGATTCAGTCAAGGTTGCAGATAGCTCAATGGCCTGACGGAGTGTGGTAGGGTTGCTACCAGTGATAATGTCTTGTACCGAGTCAGGCAGGCCGTCGATGTACCTTTCGATAGCCTTGTCGAGTGGGGCGACCATAGTCGGGCAAAGTAGACTCAACTCCTCAAACCTATCAGTATATGCCCTGTGTTCGCCACTATCTTGTTTCAAATCATCAAACTCCTTCTCCAACGCTCGTTGTTCATGACGAGGACAAAACTCCCTCATCATAAGAGCTCTCAGTTCAGCCCATGTCTGTGCTAGAGCAACATCTGCACCACGGTCTCTCATTACCCCGTTCCACCATGTAAGAGCCCTCTTCTGAAACACACTCGAAGAAAACTCGACCTTGCGATTATCCGGACACTGCACGTGGTGAAAAGTATTCTCGATGCTCTCGAACCATTGAAGAAGCCCAGTTGCTCCCTCAGAACCACTAAACTTGAGTGGTTTAGCCGAGTTAAAGTTCTTGAAATTGCATGTACCATTGTTGTTGTTGTTGGCTTGGTTCCATTGAGCGAAGAGATTTGGGAATTGAGCAGCCATTTGCTGCGCAATAATTTCTGCCAGCTCGGCAGTTGCTATCTGGTTTTCGCGTCGAGGAGGCATTCTAAAAGAGAAACAAGAAAGAAAACAAATAAAATGGTATTGGGTAATAATAGGATGTTACAATCACCGACCATAATCATGGTTGATGGTCATTTGTTTGAACCACGAAGCAAACAAACAACACCAAGGCTGAATCAAAGCAAATAGATCCTCATAGTGTATCGCGAAGACATGCTCGCCTATAAGTGGACACTCACCCCAAGAGTTCCCAGGTAAGAGTGACTGGTCCGATTATGTGGATTTGTACGAACACTCTAACCTTAGACAGAAAACCCAGGGTACAGGCATTCACTCTTCCAGTTTGCACGTGTTCACATTATTTAGGACCCAAAACTTTGACGAGAGTTTTGAAAATTCAACGGGGTTCAAAACCTTATAACAGAGGGTTCAAAACCTAGTAATCAATCATCCTAGAACAGATGATTAGTTTTCAAAGCGGTTTTGAAATTTATGTTCTTGTTGTGGTCATCGCCTAAGGATAGGTGACGGTATTGTTTTATGACTAAACGCAAGTAAACTCGCGTTAGGGTCCTAGGAAGGTTATAGACTAGGTCAAAGCATTACTAATAACCTAATTCCCTATAACCATTGGCTCTGATACCAACTTTTCTGTCATACCCCGACCACGTAGAACATACAAAACATGGCGGAAACGTCGGGGAGTGTTGTAACAGAATCAATTGTTTCAAATCCATGGTAAATGAAGTTTCGTTTTATTAATCAAACATGAAAGTTTACATTGCGTTAAACTAGAACCAAAGAATACATAACATAAATTAACTAGTTCTTGTCTCGTTTTAAGGCACTAAGGCACAGGTCCGCCTAAGTATGTCTTGATAAGTCTTATGCATCATCTCCTGAAAACACATGTGAAAATAGGTACGTCAGCGTAAAAATGCCTGTGAGACACATTGGTTTTGTGAAAACGGAATTCATGACTTATGTTTGAGAAAATGTTTAGTCATGAACCTTGTAATTTTCTTTGTCTTGTAAATCATTTGAAAAACGATAAAATCAGATGATATGTATAAATAAGAAGACACTGTATGGTTAAACGGATAACCATGTAAAATGTGTTTGTATAAGATAAGTCGTTTGTAAAACAATGTCTTGTGAAGAATAGTGTGTTATTTGTATAAAATGTCATATGTCTCAATTTGAAATGATTCAAATAACGTTACCATATGTAATACCATACAAGCATTTATATATAGGAAGTACCAGCGACGTATCTACCATGTTTGTATCATATTACATACGCCACGTTACTCCAACCATTTACCCAAACCAACCACCATGTAAATTGTTCATGTATAAACCAATTGTCAAGTGTTATTGTGTAAACCATATCGAAATGTCTATGTTCAATGTAAACCGCCAAGTATGTATATCAATGTCAAAATGTTTGTGTTTAATGTGGATAATGTAATGTGTACCCGAAATATATCTTGTATGGTAAGCGAGATGTATCAACTCAACCATATGTAAAATGCACAAAACAAGGTATTGAAGTGAAACATGGTTAAAATCAACGTTATGTTTTGTGGAACAATGCATGCTCTACTGATATTAACATTTGTGCGGTATTGTAAAATATGCATACATTCAAGCCTTGAGACTGTGGCGATAAACCCTTAAATAAATTAAAGGTTTATCTATGTTATGTATATCGAATTCGGTCATTCCTTCCAATCCAAACAAACCCAGGATTTCAGGAACGGGAGTTGTCAATTCCTATGGTACCACTACCTACTAACGAACGGCGTAGCTAATGTTAATGAATGTATTGTTCCATGTTAAACAAACCAAATGTCATACCAAAATGAAGGCATGTGATGTAAGCAATTGTACTAAGTATGCACACAATGGGCATAAATAGCATGAAATGAAATGTGAACCAATGTACTAAGTACGCACACAATGGGCATACATAGCATGAAATGTAATGAAATCATGTACTATAATGTACTAGCGAACACAGCAAGCATATGATGTGAAAACATGGAAAGCATGAAAGTAACAGATAGGCACATGTGTTTCACCCCAAAACAGTTTGGAAAACAGTAAAAGAGGGGTTCAATGTACTCACCTGAGATTGCTTTGAATTCCTTGTGTAATAATCACACAATGCTAGAGATCACGGGATATCAAATGGCACCTATTAGGTAGCTATATTAATATACCGGACCAAAATCGGAAGGATCGGATAGTATGCGGGTTCGTAAACCAAACGAGTATGGAGACTCGTGTAATATGGTTTAACAAGGCCTACATACTAAAATGAAACCTAACCTAAGTGCTTGCGACCCATTACGACCCGTTTAGGTAGCTTATGCTACCTTAACGCGTCGTTCGCGTATAACGCGTTTGGAACGCCTAACATCGTGACCACAAGGTATAACCTCGGAAGGTTATAGCTATGGTCACCTAATGTGTTTGGTCGGATCCTAATGATCGACCAAATGCGTCGGGTTCGAAAGTATAAGCGATGGTTTAGATCGCTTACCTTACGACCCTATATAAGCACTATACTAAAAGTGACGAGCTAAGCATGTTAGAACATGCTTAACTAAGTTTAGAAAACAGGTTTGGCATCAAAACAAACGACTTTGATGCTCACGAGTAGTTTGGTTACAAAATACGCAAGAATGCGCATTTTGGCCGAAACCACAACTCGTCACTGAGCCTAGATAACGTGGTAATCAGTAGGTATAGTCACTACGGACTATAACCATCGTGATCACGCTCACGTTATGAAGTTCTAATGAACTTCGTGTTGACCATAGGCTGGTCAATGCAGAAAGTCAACAAAACGTTGACTTTCGGACTCGAAAAGCGAATAAAAGAACGAAAGAATACTTACGGAGGGTCCCCGAATGCTAATCTTGATCAAAGAGCTCAGGTATGAAGCAATGGCATCAACTTAGAGCATTTTGATCAGATTTTTGTGGGTTTTACATCAAAGGGGGGGGGGGTGGTATTTATAGGAAAGGTAGAGCCGTTAGGATCGTTTCTTGAATATCGTGCCACGATCTTAAGCGTACACTTGTCAAAATGTTGTGGTGCCTTATCTTGACCCTTAGCTCCTGAGATGGTGAAAGGGCATTGTCCTTTGGTGGGTTTGAAAGGCCAATCTTTGCAAGAAAACAAATTTTTTGTTACTGAAAGTGCCATGCGGCCCGCATCAGGATATGCACAAACTCAGGCGGGCCGCCTGGGACTGTCTGATCTGCATATACTTTCAAAAATGCCAGTTTTGGTCCCTGTTGCGTATTTAAGCCATTTCCGACACTTCTAAGGCCCGTAAAGCCAACTTTAAGGCCCTAAAATGATGCCTAAACATTGTGGACATGAAACATGCTCAGAAATATGTCGGATGTTGGTTCATTTGGCCGTACGAATGCGATATTCGGTTAATTACGACGGAATGCGCATAAGCGCGAAAAACAATCCAAAATGCGTGACGAATGGATTTTTCTCATGCCAAATACTAAGGCATAATATAAGGATGCTTACATAAATTTTTGGACGTCCGGATGTATTCAGAACGTAAGTTATGCGCGAAAGTGCAAACTTATGCACTTTTTGACACTTTTAGTCCCTGAATGATCCAAAAGTTTGTTTTAGCATACCAAACCCCTCAAAGCCTATTTCTAAGCCATGTAAAGGATATTTATGGTATGTTTAACTTATGGACATGTTCCGGAATGTTTGTTACAGTTCAAATTGGCATACTTTCGCAGTTTGTCAAGTTTAGTCCCTGTAAGCGAATTAACTTGTTTTTGCCATACCAAAGCCTTCAAAACTTATTTCTAAGTTATGTAAAGGTTATTTAAGGTATGTTGAGTATATGTTGATGTTCCGGAGTATTTTTCGCATTAAACTGAGTACGTTTACGCACCAGTTTGCGTATAATTCCCTAGAAAGTGATGTAGAGCTTGAAATCGAACAAGAGTTGATATGTGCAAACGATACACATATTTATACATGTCCAAAGTATGAAATACAATATTTCATTGGTTTGGCATTTGTTTGATGGTTGAAGTGACACAGGTGTCACATCGGCTCACTAATACATATTTACACATATATATACTACATGTACATAACTTAGTGCAAGGATCACATAGAACATCAAGATAAAACACAACTTTCATTTAATAATATATACACACACATTGCCACTACAAGATGTATGCTCGGGAAAACCCAGAGTGTCACATTATTCATATGTCAAGCTAGCATGATAATTAATAAATCACTCTATTTTTCCTAACCATAACATTATCTAGAAATCAAGCATCTACATCATTTAACCATTTTTAACTCACTACATCATACAAAATCATGCAAAGAGACCTCTAAACTAAGCATGTATCTCATTCATCAAGCACATATAATACCTAGTGCACAATAAAACACCTAGTACACATTAGAACACTAACCGGGTAGATACTCGAAGTGTGAGGGTATGAAGGGTCGATGAGTGAGCTTCCGAATGATGATCCCGTGCTTGAACCGAGAGTCCTTGTTGTCACCGGTTTGGTTCGAGAGAAAGGAGAGGAGGTTTGTGGTTCTACGGTTTTAGTGAGTGGGAGAGTGTGTGTAGGATGATGTGTGAGAGTGTAAGGGAAAGGTGGATGATGAGTTTTTATACTTGGTTTGGGTGGTGCACCCTACAAGGGTTTCGAGTGAGGCTCAAAGGGGTTTGCGGCCTAACCGGCCCAACTATTTACTGTTCACTTGAGACCGAGTGGTCTCGAGTCGGGTCCTTGTCTTGTTGGGCTGGGTAGGTAGGTTGGCAGCCCATAGTGTGCAAGGGAGGGGTCTCGGCTCACTAATACATATTTACACATATATATACTACATATACAAAACTTAGTGCAAGGATCACATAGAACATCAAGATAAAACACAACTTTCATTTAATAATATATACACACACATTGCCACTACAAGATGTATGCTCGGGAAAACCCAGAGTGTCACATTATCCCCAAGTTTTAAGAACTTTCGTCCTGAAAGTTAAGGCAGCCACTGTCAAGCTAGTATGAGTGAGAGTGTTTCAACGGGGTGTCACAGATGTGACAGACCCCTCCGATCCAGACGCACGCACTCTCCATTCTAAGGCACTTTTCTTCCATTCTAGGCCGATTCTTGTAAGTTTTCAACTTAAATCTTGTACAACCTTTCTCATTACCCAATTCCTCATTTTAATCTCTGTCGAATCATTGATTTCCACCATGGAATCCTCAAGATCTGGACTCTTTGGAGGTGATGTCATCTCGGTTCAGTGAGTATGACGTCATTTCATCAAAGTCAGTCCAAATCCAAAGGATTTCACTAGGTTTTTACACATTTTCGGTAATCTAATCACGATATAAACACTTTCGGCTGATTTCATACAAATTCTTCAAGTTTTCTCAAACTTTTACTAAAATCAGTGGAATCTGGACCCGAAACAGGCTTAGGACTTGTTCCTTAGTCTGGAGAAGGCTCGATAATGGAATTCCCACCGGAGAAGATGACCGGATTACGGATCGGACATGAAACTTAGTCAAGAACAGTCGTCCGATCGAACGGGGTGATTCCCATCCGATCAAACGAGCTGAACTTTGGTGAGTTTCCCGTTGTCTCGATACGTTACCACGTCACTTCGATCAGATGGCCGTCTGATAAAATGACTGTCCGACCAAGTGGACGTTCTCAGTAAACTTCAACACTTAAACTATTTTAAGCAGAACTTTAAACTTTGAAACTTACTGTTAGTGCATTATGTCTGTAGCCTCCGTCTGTATCGAGTCTTATGTATTTTGTCATGTATGTGTGTTTTTGTATGTGTATGTATATGTATGTATTTTGTATCTAGACAAAACAGGGAACGGTACGTAAACTGTCAAATGTGATTCGAACGGGTGACATGTGTCATCTGTACGGATGGCCATCCGATCGGATGACCATCCGATTGGGTGACACCCTCACTTCCCTGTGTTGCCTATAAATAGTGGACTAGGGCCATTTGTCTAGAACCTTTGGCTTGATTGTCATAGCGAAGCTCTGTCCGATTGTCATCTGGAACTCTTGTATTTTCACATTCTATCAATGAAATTGGACATGTTAAGCGTTGAGATTGTTGTATGTGATTCTCAGGCGGTGTCGAGGGATTCCGCACCTCGCCACTGATCGATTCTGCCACGTTCTTCTAGTAGAACCGTTCTTACGTTGCACCTAACAAGTGGTATCAGAGCCACAGGACGTCGGATCGGAGATAGCTACAGCAGTTTCATCGAGATTCCAGCCGTTTTCTGCAGATTTCAGTCAAATCTCACCGGAGATTCTGACAATTTCATCATCTTCTTCTACATTTCTTGCTGATTTCATACTTTCACACCTAAAAATCAGAAAAACTCAAAATTAAGCTAGATTTTACGGATGAAATTGAGTAAATTTGGTATCAAACTGATCGGAATTCATAAAACAATCCTACAAAGTTTCAATCCAAAATTCGGACTAAAACATCATCAAATCGATTAAAAACCATGTTGTCTTCTTCGTGTATGATGACACCATTCATCCGATCGGATTGGACTAGATTTGTTCTTGATTCACTTGCTGACATCACGCTCATTCGATCGGATTGACATCCGATCGGATAAGTGTTGTTGTTTAGTGTTAAAGGCTCAAGTGTCACTTCGATCGAACTACCATCCGATCGGACTGACATCCGATCGGATAGCCATTCGACACTTGTGTCATCCGACACTTGGCATTTGGTTCATTAGTTCATTTGTGTCATCTGATTGAAGTGCCATTCGATCAGACGACCATCCGATCCAAGTGCAAAAGTTCAAGTTTTTGAAGTTTGTACTTTTTTCTCTAAGTGTTTGACTTTTCAGGATTTTTAAGATGGGAGACAAGTTCTTGAACCCGTTCAGTGATGTTTTCGTATATAACACAGGAGATACATCCACAAACACAAATACCAACACAAACCAGAAGAATGCTTCAAAGGCGATTGCAGACACACTCAGCGTTGATAATGCCTATGGGATATACAACAAACCACCGAAGTCGATGGCAATTGAGGATTACAGCTGATGGTCTAATAGGTTCGATGGATGGTTGAAGGCTTTTGCATGCACTAGCTGGAGGTGTTTGAAAAATGGTTACGAGACTATAAGACGTGATTATGAAAACTTGACTGATACCGAACAGGATATGTTTATTGCTAAACAGAAGTGTATTGCCCTACTTCATCAATCAGTCCAAAACGACATTATATCTTTGATTGACTATACTAACTCAAAAGATTTATGGGCTAAACTGGAAAAGAAATGTATTGGGGGAGAGGAAATTGTGAAAAACAAGAAAAGATTGTTGAAAAAGGAGTTTGACTTATTCGCATAATCGCATGTATGAAAAATGAGAGTGTACGACAGATGGTTGAAAGGTTTTATCATCTGAAGGTAGAACTAGTCAGATATGGGATCACGATATCTGAAGATGAGATGGTCGAAAAGCTGTTTGAATCTCTGCCAGATGAGAAAGACTGAAAATATTTTGGTCTGGTGTTGAAAAGTACCAAACCGATGGTAAGCATGACAATTGATTGGTTGATTGAGAGACTCGAAAGTCATGAATTGGAAATAAAGAAAATGAATAAAGTGAACAACACGACATATCAACAGAATGTTGATCTTGTTGGTGCATATGTCTGTCGACTTCGTCTTGTATTGAGTATTGTATCTAGATTGAATAGATTAGAGCTCGGTAGGCTAGTTTATAGAAAATTGGAGTTGTTGGTCCAATTCACACGAAATGGAAGAGGCCATTTCATGCGGAATGGAACTCCTATATATAGCTGCCTTGTCAATTCATTTGGAACTGTTCTGATTCCGGTGCCGAGGTGCTGCCGAAGTGTCTACTGCCTGTAAAACGTTGTTATATCAATAAACAAGACAGTTAAAGTGATTCTGTATGTAAATCAAGCTGATTCAAAGTCGATACGTTTGTTTCTGCCTCTCGTATTGATTAGAACTCTTCTGAATGACTCGTTTTGGTCGTGCAAACGATCCTACATGTGGTATCAGAGCTCAGGAGGAAGAGTCTTACCGAATTCAGCTTGATTTCATCAAAATTCTGACTTCTACACCTTCTTTTGCAAAATTAACTGAGATTTTATGGTTAAAATGGGCTGATTTTCACATATAACGTGCGAAACACAGTTTTAAACAATCCTTGAGAGAATCAGTCTTAAAATCATCCTAAATCTGGATCAATTTGTCAAAAATCCACTCGATTGTGTGACATCAGCAGCATTTCGTATGAAATAGTCCATTTCTTGTGAATCAGAACCTTCATTTCGCACGAATTGGATCCATTCCGCTTGAAAGTTGTCCATTTCGCTTGAAACTGATCTTCATTTCGCACGAAATGACCCATTCCGTTTGAAAGTTGTCATTTCGCTTGAATTGAACGTCCATTTCGCTTGAACAGTGCCATTTCGCTTGAAAGAACATCCATTTCGCACTAAGTCATTTCGTTTGAGATACCATTTCGTTTGAAACTCCATTTCGTTTGAACTTTGAGATATTGTGAAATTTTTTACCAAAACATGGAAGAGGAATTTTATAATGCGTTTGCTACCTCTCCAGTTGCTCTAATTATAGTTTCCGAAACTCTTGAAATCGAAAATGAAACAGGAACGTCTCAAAAGCCTCCAAAGCTTATGTACATCGAGGATTTAAAAGTATGGCAAAACCGTTTTGAAACATGGGTGCAGGCTTATAAGTTTGATGCATGGGTTTCGTTGGACAAAGATTACGAAAAACCGAAAGATGACCGTGGTAATGAAAAACCTTTAAGTGACTATTCAACAAATGAGAAGTTAAAATACACCAGTGAGAAAATGATGATAAGCATTCTCCAACAAGCGGTAAAAGAAGATATCTTTGTTTTGCTTCAACATGAGAACACTGCTAGATCAATTTGGTTGGCATTGCTTCAAAAGTTTAAGGGAAGTGCTGATATGATAAAAAATAAACGTGCTTTACTAAAGAAATCTTTCGATATGTTTACAGCTGGAAAAGGTGAAACGACCAAGAAGACTATCGATAGATATTGCCATCTTATCTAGGAAATGAAAAGATTGGAGATAACAAAAGAAGATGATGAATGGGTTGATAAGCTATCCGATGCATTACCACAAGATAAATGGGGAACTTATCTGTTGGTCCTAAAACATATGAGAAAATCTAAAAGCATGAATTTGTGTAAGTTCATTCAGAAGATCAAAGAACATGAATTGGATGTTCAGAAAACTGCTATCATGAATAATCCAAATGCTCAACAAGATGATAGTTTATACTATAGAGGAAGCAGAGTTGAGACTATTCCGAGTCCGAAGATTCAGACTGTGTTCAGTGCAGATGGTACTTCTGGAACAAATGGTAGCACAATAACTCAGAGTGGTGGATATTCGTCATCTTATTCAAGTTTTGATCCGAATTTCTCAACCCCAAGTTCTCAATGACAGAGTTCAACAAGTCTGCAATGCAATGTTACATTGAATATTCAAAATGGTCAAAATCTTTCTCCAGATATAGCTAAGCAACACATGGCATCACTTGTTACTATGTTAGAATCTTATGAAAGCTTAGTTTCTGGAAGAATTGGAAATCCGATCCTTACTAAGGAGGATTATGACCAGATTGATCATGAGGAACTTGAGTTGATGAACCTCAAGTGGTGTTTAACTAGTGCGGTAAGAAGAGCAGAAAAATTCAAACAAATCACGGGTAGAGATGATCTTCGTGATGCTGCTACATCTCCGTTAGGGTTTGATAAATCAAAGGTTACTTGTTTTCATTACCGAGAAAAGTGGCATTTTAAACGAGAGTGTACAAACAAAGAAGCAACCGGAAGACAAGATCCGTTTGGAAACAACGATTATCATCGAAAAGCGATTTATCATTAGGTTGCTCAACAACCGTCATCATCTCGTGCTATTGAAAATGAAAAGAAGAAAGCTTATCTTGTTAATCAAGATGATGAAAGATTACCAGAGGGATTTAGCTGGGACAAATACGTTCCGGCTGATTCAGCATTTGTTGCTCAAATCTTGGAAGAAAAAGTAGTCAAATCTAAGCCAAAAAGAACGAAGATTTTCAAATCATCAGAAAGTGATGAAGACACTGATGATGAGCAAGAGTACATTAATAATGCTAGAGAAAGTTTAGACTCATTCAGTTTTAATTTGTTTTTTGCAGATAAGATCGAGATGTTGAATAAGAAGAAGGCTGCTAGATTAAAGAGAGAACTGGAAGCAAGAAGGATTGCTGAAGAAAAGGCAAAATTGGAAGCTGAGAAAGCAAAACTTGAAGAAATTTTGACAGAAAAGATCGAAGATGAAGAGTGTGAGGTAAAAGTAGAATTTGATGAAGAACCAAAGACTGAAAAGGTGATTGAGAAAATAGTTGAGAAAATTGTTGAAGTTGAAAAAATCGTCGAAGTTGAAAAGATAGTTGAAGTTGAAAAGATTATTGAAATTGAAAAGAACGTTGAGGTCACGAAACCTTGTCTGAAATGTTTGAAATCATGCAAAGATTGTGAGGAGAAAGACAAGAAGTATCGAGAACTTGAAGAGTTGAAAGAAAAATTGTTGTTTGATGTGAAGTATGTAAAAGAATCATATGATGTGCTGAACAGAACGGTTGATAGTTTGAACAAGACAAACTTAGAAATGGGAGCTGCTCAGACGATGATGAGTTCAACATTAATGACTAAGCGGAAGGTCATAAATGAGTATATTGGAGATTGTGCAAAGCTGAAGCAGGATTTGGAACTCGAAAAGATTGAAAATGAAAGAATCAAACGATTACTGATGAGTTATAAAGCTTGTGATTATTTGATTGATAGAGTTTATTCTACTCTTGCAGGTCTTGAAGTTTTTCAAGATAAAAAGACGGAAGCGGATACTGGTAAGAAACAAAGTGTCAAATATAACAAGTGTCCACCTCCGATCTGGGAAAGTTATTCTCCCAGAAAACCAAATGAGGAACAACTAAAAAAGGCCTTCAACATAAAGTTAAAGTCTAAAACCATTGATGAGTTACCAGACAACATTGACGTCACATTCACAGCGTCTGACACTGATCATGAGTTTGAGTTATTAAAGAAAGTGGTCGACCAGGTGTTGGATATGGATGAAGAGTCAAAGTCCGAGTCTAAATCTGAAAGTTCGAGTTCATCAGACAAGAGTCCGAGTTCATCTGTCAAACGGTTTTACAATAAAGAATTTCTGATGTCGAAAAATAATTTGAAAGACGAAACATTCAAAGTAGCATATACTTTGAATGATTCTGACAAATTATTTTCTGATGAAGAATTTCCAATAAGAAGTGTCAAAACTGAAATGATCAAACAGGTTTTCAAATTAACAGAAATTAATATTTCTGAAATAAAAGATGTAAATCTTAATGAAAAACCTAAAAATACACTTCAAGAGTTCAACAAAGATTGAACAAGAAAAAAGGTTACAGTTCTAGTTCAGGTTTTCAAAAGAAACCAAACCATAACAGTAATATCAAAAAGAAAGGTTTAGGTTTTATTCCCCCAGAAAATCATAAAAATGAGAAAACTTATAAACCAAAAACTAAATTTGTTTCAGGTACAAGTTCAGAAGAAGAAGAGAAGAAACCATTCTGGAGACAGACAAACAAAGAGTTTCTTGCTGTGAAGAAAAAGAATGTGGTGAACGAATCTGAGAAAAGAGTTGAAAAAAGAACCTGTTACACATGCCAAAAGTTGGACACATCGCTTGGAATTGCCCAAAGTCCACCAACACTAAACATGGAGTTTCATTTAACTCTATAATGAAAAAGAAATGTGTTGATAAAAATGAACAACCAATGGAAAAATCCAAAATGTTCAAAAATTCGACTTTCGAAATTGGTGACAGTTTGAAACGTTTTTACAAAAGAAAAGTCGATTTGAATAAACAAAAATGGGTTGTTAAATCAGAGAGTAGTTCTGACAATGAATCTGATTCGTCAAAGTCAGAGGAGTCATTTGTTGTGAAAAATGATGAGAATTCCGTTCCGGAAATGAACGATGAAAACTTTCCGCCATTGTTAAAAGATAATTTGAAATCAAAAGTTGGAAAGATTGAGATTTAAGATCAATTCTTCTCTGGTAATGAAGAATTTGATGCTGAAAAGGCGTTTAATGGAAAAGTAAAACATATTTTTGGGAAGATGGTTGATGGGAAGGTAAAGGGAGCTAAAGAGTTTTATAAATAAAAAAGATGGTGGGTTAAAGATGAGCCACAATCACCCAAGGCTGGTTAGGCTTGGGTGACAGCATTCTCTACTTAAAATCCTGACTTGCCGGAACTCCCAGGTTGGTAATTGTGGAGTAGGAGTCGGCATCTTTCTTGATATTTCGACCTACAAGTGGTAATATTCTTGAAAAATGTCAAATGGTATGGTTGAACCTACAAGTGGTTGAAAAAAAGGTTTACACCTACAAGTGGTTAATCAAGGTCATTAAGTTGAACTTGATTTAACTTTCATTCAAATGATTGAAAGAACAAAGTGATTAACATAACCCCGATCTTACAAATGGTAATCAACAAAACTTATTTTTCGGAAAAACCATTTTGATTAAAACAAACTTAAGTGTTTTGAAATCATAATGGGAAAATAGTATGTTGTTAGGGGGAGTTCTGATTGTTTATGCCAAAGTGGATGGAGAATTAAAGCAATTCACAACAGTTGTCATTTTATTGTACAGTTTGTTTTCAAATTCTTCCTTGAAAATCAAAATTTGAAACATAATTTTGATTTTAGGGGGAGTAAAAAAATTTTAGAAATTTCGAGAATTTGAAAAAGCCAAAAACATGATAAAATTTAAAAAGCCAAAAACATTGAAAAATTCAAAACGAGTTTTGTTGTGAAAAAGAGGTAATGATAGTACATCAGTGGACTATCACAACATGCTAAAGATTTGGAAAGTAAAATGTGATAAACGGTCTCACTGACGATATGTCAGTAGGTTTTTACTCATTCAGTAGATTGTTTTCGAGATATAAACTTAAATATAAATACTTACTTATCTCGTGGGGAACATCTCTCGGATATATGGGTAACCCCCGAAATCTTGTTCGAAAGATTTTCTATTTCTGACATACTAGGTCTTTGTGCGTGATGATATCTGGGGTATTATACCAGGACTTCTGATTTTGCGAGAGCAATAACCTAGTCCTCGTATAATGCTCTGCACTGCTTGAATCATAAAGCCCACCCTCAGCATAAAAAATGATGAAACATTGAAAAATGCTAATCATGTGTTGTTGAAGAAAAGATCCCCAAACGGGACACACCTAAAGACGAGCCATCATCTCTTTGTCTGAACGGAAGTTCTAACTTGAGCTCTCATGGTCTCGCATTACCCGTTTACAGATATCATTAGTGTACATTCACCTGTAAGACTGAATATAGAAGTCTGGATACGAGAGTATATTCTGAGGTGGGACACGCGAATAAGTTTAAGTAATTAAAACACTAATCTCGTATCTCGAAACAATTGAACTTTGTGTGAAAATTTAAGTGGATCAGTATACTGACAATCTAAGTGAATTGTTTGGAACTTAAAATGTTTAAAGCTTAATGGTGTTAGTGATTTGTCTCATAAACTGATATGATCCTCTTACACAAACTCAAAAATATTGTCTGCAAATATTTCTTTTCTGCATTTCATTAAAAAAACAAAAATCCAAAAATATTGTGCTTTTAGCAAAAATATTTGAAAATACAAAAAGATTTTCGACAACTGATGTTGAAAAGCTGATTTTCAAAATTCCGAGTGCTAAACATGATGATCAACAGGTTTGGGAGAGTGTGTTTAGAAAAATGATTTGCTTACATGTGGTTATCAAAGATTTTAAATGTTAAATCATTTTGAACGATACCTGCAAGTGATATATAAATTTGTCAAATTGTTATATTTGTGAAATTTATTTTGAGGTAGAGTCTGTGCGGGTTAGCCAGGCTTCGGCTCCTGAAAATGTGCAGATTTGAGCCAGGTTCCTGATCCTGTTGCTACGGAGAGCCAGGAGACGACCTGAACCTGTGGAAAAGCTAAGTCAGATTGAGATCCCGGAACAACATAAGGGGGAGTCTGCTAGAAAAAGGGAGTCTGAAGATGCAAGAGCCAGGTTGCTATTCTGAAACTGTGAAGAAAAGAGGAGATTGAAGATTATTAGATCAACATTCAAGGGAGAGTATGAATGGTTGAGAGCCTTGAGATTCTGGAAAAGAGAAAGAGATCAAAGGAAGCTTACACTGTCAGATACTTTGGAGAGAGCGAGAAAACTGACCAAGACTGAAGATGTGACATACCGAAGACTCGACATTGAAGACTTCGTCAACATCCAAGGGGGAGTCTGTTGGTGCATATGTCTGTCGACTTCGTCTTGTATCGAGTCTTGTATCTAGATTGAATAGATTAGAGCTCGGTAGGCTAGTTTATAGGAAATTGGAGTTGTTGGTCCAATTCACACGAAATGGAAGAGGCCATTTCGTGCGGAATGGAACTCCTATATATAGCTGCCTTGTCAATTCATTTGGAACTGTTCTGATTCCGGTGCCGAAGTGTCTACTGCCTGTAAAACGTTGTTATATCAATACACAAGGCAGTTAAAGTTATTCTGTGTGTAAATCAAGTTGATTCAAAGTCGATACGTTGTTTCCGCCTCTCGTATTGATTAGAACTCTTCCGAATGACTCGTTTTGGTCGTGCAAACGATCCTACAGATCTGTACTATCGAGGGAGCATGATCCAAAAGTCACTTCACCAAGAACCGCCTTTACTGCTGAAAGTTCAAACACCGTGACTCAAGAAAAGAATAGCAGCAGTTCTTTGCCAAGTAGCGGTTATCATGGATGAGGTTCCTCTTCGTCTGTTCCAAGCAATCAGCAGCAACAAAATACTCCTAAGAATGTTTTTCAATGCAATATCGCTGTTAACCTGAATAACGCTCAAAATTTCAATGAGGAGACAGATAAACCGCAGATGGTATTTCTTGCTTCTATTCTAGAGTCGGATGAAAGTCTGGTAGCTGGAAAGATCGGAAACACTAATCTTACAAAAGAAGACTACGACCAGATAGATCCTGAGGAGATGGAGTTGATTGATATTTGTTGGTGCATGGCAAGTGTAATCCGCAGAGCACAACGATTCATGGAGATTACAGGAAGAAATTCTATTTGAGGTTCTTCGACAAAACTTGGTTTCGACAAATCCAAGGTGACGTGTTTCAAGTGTAAGCAAAAGGGGCACTTCAAGCGTGAATGCAAAAATTCTGCAGCAGATGAAACATCAAATCCTTTTCATGATGATTACTACAAGAAAGTTGTTTATCATAGAAACCGAGAGGAGCCACCGAGGATGAAACAGATCGAGGAGACTCCAAAAGAAAAATCGACAGCATTGGCAGTCATCCAGGATGATGAAGGTTTCGATTGGAGTGAATTCTTGCCAGATGAAGATGCAGTTGGTTTTGCATTTATGGCAACAATTGAACAAACACAAGAAGAGAAAACATACATCCGTCGAAAGATGATGGCACTACATATGAAGGAAAAAATCTACGCAGCTTGGAAAGAAGCCAAAAGAGCAAGAAGATGGGATCCGGATCGTGAATGCTACTTAGATCTAAAAGGCAACATCATTGTGGAACCATCATCAGTTGAAGTCGAAACTCTCATAAAATCGATAGCAGAAACTGAAGAATAGAACGAGATCGATGCTGAAAAGAAAGCCGAAGAAGAAAGGCTAAAGTCAAAGAAGGTAGATGAAGGGATCATCGACACTACTAAAGAAATAACAGCAGAAAACCTGACGAAAATGGCCGACAAAGTTCTTATGACAAAAGCAATCGAGGTAGATTCCAAATTCGCATCTAGTTCTGTCACAGCCCCCGACCCCACCCTGGGAGCGGGAGTCGTGAACCAGAGATGGTATCAGTGTTTATTAATTATGCAGCGGAAAAAAATTTTCATCAGGATCGTAGTTAGGAAATGATTTCAGAGTTTATAAAACACCGAACTTTTAATATTAAACAAATGGGCTAAAACCCATATTCCATTCAATTGTTTTTATAGGGATAGACCCAAATAAATAAAACATGAATTTCTTCTTTTATTCAGGTATTTATAGCCACTTTATTTAAGCCTTCAGTGCTCCATAGCCGGCTTTTATTATCTTTACAGCCAATTTACCTTAAACACGTTTTGAAAACATTTTATTAGTAATAAATACTGGCGAGTTCATTCCATTTTTATAAAAATATATTGTTATACTTTACAGGATTAAGGGTTTTTATATTTGTTTATATTTACCCAACTCAATCAATATTTGTCACATGGTGGCAGTTCCGATGTGATAGTGGTCATATCACTCATTGGCTCACTTTCGTCCAATAGTGAATTTATCAAGTAAAAGATATAAAATATATCTTATTATGATTCAATGGTATCTGTCACTAGGCGATTCCAGTGACAGTGGTCAAATCACTGTTTATCATTCTTTTAACTAGTGACTGGGGTCATAACACCGTTGTTCATTCTCACAACAAGTGTCTGTGGTCGTGTCACTGTTGATCGTTCTCTCAACTAGTGACTGTGGTTATAACACTGTTGATCATTCTTTCAACTAGTGCCTTTGGTCCTATCACTGTTGATCGTTCTCTCAACTAGTGACTCTGATCATATCACTGTTGATCATTCTCTCAACTAGTGACACTTATCAATTAATGTATACCAAATTTCACATATCGGTAGTAATTGCTGAATACATAACCCAACTACACATGTATAGTAATGGATTACTATATAATAAATAGAATATAATATAATGTATTGTATATAAATACATATTTCATTGGTCTATTAAAATATTATTGTAACATTATAATATTTAATGTTGCAATATATATATTTAATTACATATAAATTATGCAACTAAGAAATTAACCATAGAGATGATGACATGTTATTATTAAATATATATATACCAAAAGCTATGAACGTTTTATCAAACCAATTCATAAACATAGTTTGTTACAATAATATAATTGTAAGACTTATTATGCCTAAACCAATAATTGGTTAATTTCAATATCAAGTGAATATTCATTTAGCGTAGAATACGGCTAAAGCTGGTTAACAATAATTAAGGGTCATGCTGAATTTCTAAATTGGAATAACTGATAAGTTATTATATTATATTACATTATAATGTTATAACACATATAATATATTATATGTGTTGATACTATATAATATAAATTAATATATATGGTTATATTATAATATATCTTAACATAATCTTATATACATTATGAGCCAAAATTTTTAATAGTGGTTTTCTAATATAACTAATGATCCGTTTATTTTAATATGTTTATTAATTATATTTTCTTTAATATAACTATTTTAATAATGATTAATAAAGCTCTATTTTATATACACACCACTTAAATTTATTTCAATCATACATTAAATTTATTAGTAATGTAAAAATAATATTAGTTATAGGCTATGGCTACTGGGGCATAATTCCCCCGTGCTAGTGGTCATGCTACTATTGGCTAACTTTTTGGCCAATAGTAACGAGGGTCAAGTAATGTATAAAACCTCTCATACCGGCAGTTATTGCAGAATACAAAAATTTAATCACTGTAAGTATAACAGATAAATATTTAGGATTTTGAAAAACATTTTTAAATACAACTGTATCACAAAAAGGTGATAAAAAGGAGAATGACTCACAAACTGTGAGAAAAGAGAATGCACTCACTTTGTAACTTTTAGGGTTCAACTAGAAAGACTCCTGCTATAAATCTTGGGTATAACTCTTGAGTTATTTAAAAATATATATTGCACTCGTGTTAAGTATAGTAACCTAATTCAATTTTATCCCTACGTCACGAGACAGAACTCCAACGAACTTGGTCGGGCAGAGCCTTGACATGCGTTACGGGGTCCCAGATCAATCGGACAGGGTATCAGTGATCAGGGATTATAACACTTAAAACGGGGCAAGCCTTTCAGTATAATAAGTGAAATATTAAAGAAAATAAAGAATAGATGAAAAGTCATAGGGGGAGATAGCGAGAAGGATGGACATACAAGAAAAGGGTGTAAAGGGTGTGAGCAAGTTCTATTGAATGCTTGCTTCTATATTTATACTACAGTTAGAAGTGGAGTGCATGAAAAGGTATTGAATTTTATTCATACACGTAGGCGCATGAATTAAATTCAATCATACACGTCTACCATTTCTAAATTTGTAGAGTTTTTAAATTTAATTATTATTTTATTATTATATATATATATATATATATTATAATTAATTCAGCTGCTTCACTTATTTGGCGCTTATAACTTCTAAAATATGATATTTTATAAAACAATGAATATATCACTAGAATGAGAATATTTGTATCTACATTTTGAACCAAGTTTCATTAAAAACGGAGTAAGTTCAAATATAATGTATTTTTGTAATATAATTATTAAACGGTTCATAGGTCCGTCTAGGTAATTCATGTTTCTAACATTCAACTTACCCGTAATCTACCCGTCTAATAATATAAGTTTTTATATACTTTATTTTAATATAGAAAATAGAAATGTCACACATATACAAGCCAATTAATTAGTATAATATTCCAACCAATTATATATAAAACAGTTTTTAAAACTATATGGGTTGAATAATAAAACTAGTTACTAGTGATTAATTAATTTAAACAACCTATACTCTTATATGATAAAATGGAAATGTTACATCCTCCCCTCCTTGTTTTAAATCTCGTCCTAGAGATTTGGGTTATGATGTCTTTTTAGAGTTATGTCACGTCTTAGTCGATAAGAACAATATTAAGGTAAATGACACAGAATCAAGACATGCTCAAATGAATACGTGTTTTACAATAAACAGGGCTCAATGGTTCAACTGAATTATTTCTAGGAATTGATGTCAAACAAACGAGGTGAAATGATATAATTTCCAAGGTGACTAGGTTCAAGTCAAAAGAGATATATGATCAATAGGTATCTAAATTGAATGTTTACAAGTTGTAAATGACTTTAGAAACAATAGAATTCATTGTCAAAGGAAACTTACTTTGATTGTCAACTAAGGAAGATTTAGAATCAACAAGCTCAAAATGAAATAGAAGTACGAAAATAAATTGTCAACTATCAAACCATGATATGAGAAAAATTAATGTCTTTACATTTATTGAATTGCAAGGATACACCGAAATACAACAAAGTTAGTGTATCATTGTCTTAATACATAATTGCATTAAGACTATTTTCAATGATGAGTCAAACGAAAGACATACGTGGTTTTTAATGATTTGTATGATTATGATTAGCCCAAACTACAGGTTTATATCAACACCACAAGGTGTTGTAATGATTGAAATAGTTCAATAATTACGGTGACCGAACAATTTCACCATGTTCGTAATCAACTGAAAGCTTTAATGAAGTAAATTTGGATATTCATTTCGAAGAGGATTTTCAATTGATGATGAAAAGACCAAATGAATATTATAGAATTTTCGATCATTGATGAAAGAATCTTTAGAGATACACCGGATTATGATATGAAACTGTGTACTCTTATCTTAACACATAATAGTATTAAGACTGCTTAAGATAATGAACCAACAGAAATTAAATAAATAAATCCGTACATCAGGTGTGAAAATGAGATTAGCGCAGGCTTCAAATTAAAGAAAACGCCACCACAAGGTGTCATAACCAATTAAATGATTCAATGAAAGTGAAGACCAAACAAGTCTGTTAAGGTTTTAAATAGATGAAGTATTTGATAGAATGCATTTATTTATAAACTTTTATTTGTACTAGGGTCAAATAATAACTTAACTTAGATATTACAAATCAGCGATTACGTCTGGAATCATTTCTGCTTCATGCGCAGTAAGTACGAATGCTCGCGCGTTCCTCTTAGCTTCGTCTGTTGTTTTTGCCTTGTTGTCGGGTGCTTTAGTCAGTTTCGGGCAATGTGGTTTGATGTGTCATGTTTCTCCGCAATTATAACAAATATTAGTTTTCCTTTTACATTCTTCCTCTATATGCCCGGTCATCTTGCAGAAGTTACAGTAGGGTGTTCTCCTATAACGGCATTTTCCTGAATGCTTTTTGTTACAGTTTCTGCAGGTAGGTTGCTCCAATGACGGTTCAGTTCCTTGGAAAAATTCTTAGGAAATTTTCTGGGCTAACTCTTTCTTCTTGTTTTCTTCTCTTGTGCGGATTAGTTCATCTGTCAAAATGTTAGCTAGTTCAACTGTTTCGTCAATAGTCTGTGGTCTAGCGGCCTTGACCATGTCTCGGATTTCACTAACTAATCCCCAAATATAACGAGAAATTAGTACGGGTTCTGGTGAAGCCAGAGTTGGTACCATTCTTGCGTACTCGAAGAACGTTGTCGTATATTCATGACAATTCACATTTATCATTTTATGATTTAGGAACTCGTTAGCCATTTGTTCTTTTTCATAAGGGGGACAGAATTTCCTTTCTGTCATTTCCTTGAATTTTTCCCAGTTCATTTCATAAGTCATGTCACTTCCTTTTGCTTGAAGAATTGTGTTCCACCATTCTAAGGCTTCTTCTTTAAAGAGGTTGGAAGCATACATCACCTTATCTTCTTCGGCACATTTGCTGATTTTAAGAACAACTTCCGTCTTTTCCAACCATCGTAGAGCAGCCGTAGCTCCTTCACTGCCTGCGAACTCAGTTGGTTTACAAGCTAGAAATTCTTTGTAGGTACACCCGAGAGTCATCGCCTTCATTTTCTTAGGAAACTGAGTTTTGATAATATCATCATTGCCTCCATTGACACTATGGCTAAAACTGTCGTCACGAGTATGCTTGCTACTCACAACTTTGTTGGGTTCTACGGAGTTTTTAACAGTTTTAATTATTAAAGGTATAGCATTAGCTATTCCTTGGGCTATTATATTTTCTATAGCATTTTTATCCAAATGATTTTCATTATTAACATGAACTTCTGGATTATGTAATACTTCATTCGACATCTGAATGGCAACATTTTCAATTATTAATATCGCAGAATAATTAAAACTAAACAATACTTCCAGGAATCATATGTGCATATATATATATATATACACATATATTTAAATCTACAAAAATAACACATAGCCAAGCTCATCATCTTCAAAACCTCTAGCATTGTAGACATTACCCCTATTCACATAGCCCCAATCTTCATCATCATTAGCCCGATCATCGTAATATCCCCCATCATCCGAATATTCCGTATGAACACTCACATGTTCCGGCGATTGGTAACCGGGAACACTAAACGACTCATCATCGGGGATAGTGTTTCTCAAATCGTCTATATTAAAGAACGGGTCTTCATTCGCGGGATTGCCACGACCTCGATTGCCTCTACGGTCGGAATTGACATTCCGGTCATCGAGGTGAATGGGTAAGGAATTTTGTCGATGAAGGTTTTGTTGCTGGGGTGCTCTTTGGGTGTTGTTGGGATTTTGGTTTCGGAAAGGTGGTGTGGGTGGTCGAGAGTTGTTACTACCACCCGGTTGTTCTTGAGGTATAGGTTGAACATTTTGGGCGGGATTGAAGTTGCTTCGGTATTGGAATTGGTTCGGATTTTGGTTTTGGTTTTGGTTTTGGTTGAGGTTGTGGTTTGAGTTTTGGTTTGCCATTGAATCGGTTCCAATGGTTGGTGTGAATTGTGGTGTTTGGGGTGTTTGATTAGAAGCAAGAGTTGTTTCTAACCGGCTTGCTAAGTTTCTTCTTGCTACTCTTTCGATTTCCGGTTCGTAAACCAACGGTGAAGACCTCCCGGAGTTCCGCGTATGCATACACTACCTATAACCTGCACAAGTAACACACCCCGCGTAACAAGGAAAAAGACAAAGTACAAGAAGAGAAACTATGAAATTTAAACAGTTAATCACGTAAATTCAAACAATATGTAAACACAAAGCGCACGCACTCCCTGGCAACGGCGCCAAAATTTGATCGGAGTGTCGCGCTTCGGTCAAAGATAAAATTTATATGCCCAAATTACCCTTAACAAATAGTTAGTGGTAGCAAGGGGTCGGACCACGAAGAGTACGTGGTTTGCGAATGGATTGGATTGAATTATAACAAATGTCACAATTTATGAAGCTTGCTGGAATATCTTTTTGTATTTTTGTTTGGTTGAAAGATATGAATTAGACTAAAAGAATCGATTTAATTGATTAATGATTACGAATTAATGATTACATGAAAACTTGATTAATAAACGATAATGAGAAAAAGGGTTCACACTCGGTTTCGGTAATTGCCAACCTAGGGTTTCTACAAGTTTTAGATTCAACTCAATTGTATACGATTAGCGGATTTAGTGTACCGTGACTTAGGTGCCAATAACTATCAACGTTTCGAAAAACGGACAAGAATGCACTTTGTAATCAACACAAGTAAAACCTAACCAAGACAATGCATAACTACAAACAACCATTTCGAAAAGTCATAACTTTATAATCGTCGACAATTTACGAATATAAAACAAATGGAAACTATTGTCAATGGTTTCAAAAATCAACACAATTTGTCACAAAGTTGAATCAAGAAACAATTCAAAACCCTAGATTAAACAACTACCTACACCAGGGTGAAACCAAGGTGATTAGCCGCTCATGGTGGAAGGAACTCGATCACCGGATGCTTGAGACTTGATTGAGATCATCTTGAAGCTTGAAGGATGATGAAATGAAGAATATTAGGGTTTATGATGGTGTGAGGTTCAATGGATATGGATGAATGGATATTAGGGTTTAATGGAATGGTTGGTGAGTGATGAATCAGGATTCGGGTAATGATGGATGATGGTGGATGTTGTAGAATGATTCCCAATCAAGATGATCCTATTCTCCGGCTCCAAGATGAAGATTTGTACTCCAAGGAGATGTAACCCCCGTTTGAATGCTAAAAATTCCATTTAAACTCGTTCCCAACAACCCATGTAGCAAAATTTACGTTTCAGTAAACCAAGGCCCAACGCCGACGGCCTGGAGCCTGTCGGCGACGGCCTCCAGATCTCTGAAATCCATTCGACGGGTTGTTTGGCTGTTTACGGGACCTTGTGATGACGGGACTTTCTAGAGCCCGTCCCGGACGGCCTAGAGCCCGTCCCCGACGACCTCTAGTTTTTCCTGTTTCGTCCGAAACTGTTTTCTGCATAACTTCTTCCTTATAGCTCCGTTTTACTCACTGTTTTCGCCCACGTACTCGTAATTCAGCCCTCTATCATGTCATCTTCCGATATATTCATTTTAAATCCATTAACATTCCCAAAACACATCCAATCTTCGTGATTAACCCGGTTTTGTTCATTTCACATCCCCGGTTGATCCGATTCACGTCCCGGTGCTCCGTTTAGCTCCCGATTAGCTCCTTAAACTCTTTTAGACCTGTAAAACACCAATCCCATTTAAAGTAGGCTATTCAAGATTAAAAGATATGTAAAAAACATCAACTTAAGCACAAACGATAACCAGTTTTCGACAACGTATCACATCCCCACACTTGTCTTTTGCTTGCCCTCAAGCAAATCTGTTTTTCACTTTCACGTGGGTCGAATAACGAATACACTCCCTATTCCCGAGACGAAGGTTAAGGTCAATTGTCATACTAAAGTTCAAACTCTTTACAATTTTCAACATATTTAACGGTGAAGTGATTAATCACAAAAAAATCTGTTGATGCATGGAATGTCTGTTGACTACGTCTGCAATAGGTCTTAGGTCAAAGGAGGTCAAGATAGGGTCTTGAAAGTCAAAATCATGTATTATGTAATAGATCCGCTTAGTTGAACATGTTATGTTATAGGTCCGCTCATAGGGTTTAAGTAAGTTCGCTTATATGGTCTTCATTTGGTCCGCTTATATGTCAAGTTGGCTGGTTCGCTTATACGGCATGTCCGTTGAAGCGAACCTACACACACTATATATAGGTACATTTAAGCGAACCTGATCAGTTGATGATGTACGTTGGAGCGAAACTGTTTGTGTGCTTTAGGTGTGAAACTTTGTCGAATCAGTCTCAGAAAGCAATAAAAAGAAAGGAATTGAATAGGAAAGCTGTTGTTACTTCATTTATGTTGATTCCGCCTTCGTACGTGAAGATGAACGTTCTCTACTGACTATTCAGGGTCGGAACACGGTCCAACAAGTGGTATCAGAGCTCAGGACGAGGAGTTCATACTACTACAGCTTGATTCTACCGATTTCTCTGATTTCTACTCACTTTCTCTCATACTTTTTCGATTTGAAGTGGTTCCTACAGTTGAAATTGTTTGATTTTTGAGTATATTGTGCGAAACACAGTAATAACAAATCCTAGAAAGTTTCAAGTTAAAATTCGGACTAAAACATGGTGAAAACTGGTTAGAACTAGGTTCCGCTTGTACGGACATTGAAGGTTCCGCTTGAAAATACATACTTCCGCTTGAAACGAACTGATAATATCCTTTTTTCAGACAAGTAGTTCCGCTTATTTGTGCAGTTTCGTTCTTAGGTTTCGCTTGAAGGAACATAGTAGTTTCGCTTGTAGTGATAATTAAGTGGTTTCGCTTTTCAGTCACTAATAGTTTCGCTTATCCGGATTTGTTGGTTTCGCTTATAAGGACAATTTGGTAGTTCCGCTTATACAGACACTTCTGGTTTCGCTTATCAGTCAAACACTGGTTCGCTTATTTGTCACATTTTTCAAAATCTCGAAAATTTTTCAAAGTGTTGGTTGATTTTGCAGGTACATTCACGATGGATGATATTTTCTTAAACCCGTTCAGCGACATGTACGCGTTTGCTGGAAATTCCGGAAATGATGATACATCGTTAAGTAACGTGAACGAGAACCCGCCAAAAGAAAAGAAAAAGGAAGCTTGGGAATCGGAAAGTGCTTTTGGAACATTCAATAAACCCCCAAAGCTTATGGCTATCGAGGAGTACAGTCGGTGGTCCAGAAAGTTTGAAAATTGGATGATGGCATTTGCATTTCCCAGTTGGAAGAGTTTGAAAACTGGTTATGATCAAGGAAACAAAAATGGTGAAACTCTATCTTCTGCTGATGAGATTGAATCGTTTGTAGCTGAACAAAAATGTGTAGCTTTGTTGTTCCAGTCTGTCCGGGAAGATATCATCTCTTTGATCGATTATACGAATGCAAAAGATCTTTGGCAAAAGCTAGAAAAGAAATGTCTAGGAAGTAATGAAATTGTAAAAAGTAAAAAGAAACTTCTTAGGAAAGGGTTTGATATGTTTGGTTGTCTTAAGAATGAGTCAGTTTGTAAAAATGATAGAAAGGTTCGGTCATCTGAAGCTGGAATTAGCAAGACATGGTATCAAATATTCTGATGAAGAACTTGTTGACAAACTGTTCGATTCATTACCAGACGAGATGGATTGGAGATATTATGCGCTGATGTTGAAGAACACTATTGCTCCTGAAAATTGAAACCAGATTTGGTGATTGAGAGACTTGAAAGTCACGAGTTGGAACTGAAGAAGATGTACAAAGTCAATCACTCATCTTATCAACAGAATTTGGATCTGTACTATCCGAAAAGCATGATGCCAAAAGCAACTTATCCTAAAACTGCGTTTTCTGCTGAGAATGTGTCGACAGCAAGCAAAGAAAGTCAAAGCAGTGGAAGTCACAGTGGTTATCACGGTGGATCTTCATCATCTGCAAGTCATTCTGATGCGAAGTTTCAATGCAATATTGCAATAGATTTGAAGAATGCACATAATTTTGACGAGGAGTCGGCTAAGCAGCAGATGGTTTTCTTGGCGTCGGTGTTGGAATCGTATGAAGAGTTAGTAGCTGGGAAGATAGGCAACACAAACCTAACGAAAGAGGACTATGACCAAATAGATCCTGAAGAAATGGAGCTAATCGATATTCGTTGGGCTATGTCTAGTGCTGTTCGTCGTGCTCAGCGTTTCATGGAAATAACGGGCAGAAAATCAATTGGTGGTCCGTCTACAAAATTGGGTTTTGATAAATCCAAAGTGACGTGTTTCAAGTGTAAGCAGAAGGGTCACTTTAAACGAGAATGCAGAAACGCGTATGCTGATGAGTCGGAAAATCCTTTCAGAGACGATTACTACAAGAAGGCAATATACCATCAGAATAAATCTGAGCCGCCTAGATTGAAGCAGAGTGAAGACAGCAGAGAGAAATCTAGAGCTCTTGCAGTGATTTATGATGATGAGGGGTATGATTGGAGTAAAGAGGTCCTACCAGAAGAAGATGCGGTCGGTTACGCATTCATGGCGAAAAATGAACCTATTCCGTGGAAAGACGATCGTACTGAAGAGCAGAAGTATAAATAAAGAAAAATGATTTCTGAAAACAAAATAATTAGACTTTCTAGTATCTATCTGGAAGCGAAGAGAGCGAAAAGATGGGATCCGGACAGGGAGTGTTATCTTGATCCGTATGGAAACATTGCCATCGACCATAAAACTCTTGATCTGGAAGCCTTAATCAAGGAAATGAAAGATGAGGATGAGTATTGGCAGAACAAATGGTGGGGAACTTCAACCGAGAAAATGAAAGAGGAAGAAAAGAAAGAAAAAGAAGAGAAAGAGAAGAAAGAGAAAGAAGAGATCGAGAAAACAAAGAAGATTGATACTGGAGTTATCGATACTACGCAAGAGTTGATTGCAGAGAACCTGGGAAAAATGGCTGACAAAGTGCTGGCAACTAAAGCACTTGAGGTAGACTCTAACTCCGTGTCTGAGTCAAAAGGCCAGGTCAGTCCAAACTCATCAACAAATGCGTCAGGTAAAAAGATCGAAGGAAATGCTGATTGCAAAAATTGCAACAAAGAGTGCAAATTTTGTAACACTGTCACGTATCTCAACGGTGAGAAAGTTAAAAATCTGACAGCAAAGGTCAGAAGCGTTGAGGATCAAATTCTTGGTCGTGACAAAACAGTTAAAGCTTCAACTGAACGGATTAAAGAATTAACTGTTCAAATTGAAACTGATAAAATTGAACATGAAAAAGTTAAACAAGAAAATGAAAAGTTAATTCTTGAAAACCGTCAGATTTCTAAAAAAATTGAAAAAATCAAAAGCACTGTGAAAGATAGTGATGATCGAAATGGTAAAACTTTTAAAGAAAACGAGCATTTAAAAGCAGTGCTGAGAGTAAAAGAAGAATCAATTAACAAACAACGAAAGTGTACCAACGTGAAGCCTAAGACTGAAACTGTGAAGACTCAACAGAAGAAAGTTGATATGAAGGGTAAAACACCAATCGTTGTTGAGAAAAAGAGTGTGAAAAATGAACCCGTAAAGAAGTTGGTAACTAAAAATGATAAATTTTACAAAAGGGTTGCATTATCTCAACAAGTTTGGAAGCCAAAAATTGAGAAGAAAATTTCAACTTCTGAAGTGAAAAAAGCTGAAGAATCAATTACGGTTGATTATGATGCAAATTTTCCACCTCTCAAGGCTGAAAATTTCAAAATTCAAATTGCAAGAGTCAAGGTTACACCTAAGGCTGATGAGGCCTGGGTGGACTCGATGTTTGACTAAGCAGTTTGAATTGCCGGAGCTTCCTGAATCGTGAAGCATGAATCGACATCTTTCTTGAAGTTGTTTAAGTCAAAGTTTGTTATGTGCAGGATCTTCCAAAACTTGTATCCAGATGGATCATGGATAGTGGAGCTTCGAGACATATGACAGGGAAGACTGCGTTATTGTATGATGTGAGAAACATTAATGGTGGTTACGTAGGTTTTGCGGGTAATCAGGGAGGAAAGATTATAGGTGAAGGAACGTTATCCAACAGAATCGTAACGTTTGAGAGAGTTAACTACATCGCTGAGCTGGAGAATAATCTGCTGAGTATCTCGCAGATCTGTGACAGGATGTATACTACTCACTTCACTGACAAAGAATGTTTAATCTTGAAACCGGGATTTGTGATACCTGAGGAATGGATCATCATGAGGGCACCAAGAGTCAATGATCTGTATGTGTTGAACATGAGTGTAGCTACTACAACCACGGGTCAGGCTCATTGTTTTGTGTCCAGAGTAACTGAGAAAGAATCAAGATTGTGGCACCGGAAGATGGGGCATATACATCTTAGAAAAATGAATCATTTGGTGCATCACGATTTGGTCAAAGGAGTTCATGTCAAAGGTTTTCATCTGGAAGGGGAGTGCATTAGTTGTGTCAAAGGCAAACAGAAGAAAAAGTCACACCCTACAAAGCAAGTCAATTCAGTTTCAAGACCTTTGGAAAGACTTCACATGGATTTGTTTGGTCCAGTGAATGTCAAGATTATTACAGGAGATTACTACTGTTTGGTCGTGACTGATGATTATTCTAGATTTTCGTGGGTTTCATTTTTGAAAACGAAAGACGAAACGTTTGACAGTTTAATGGCGTTGTTTAAAAGAATTGAGAATCTGTACCAGAGGTCTATCAGTAGAATTAGAAGTGATAATGGTACTGAATTCAAAAACAGTAAGATGGAAGAATTTTGTGATGAAAGTGGTATACTGCATGAGTTTAGTACTCCGTACACTCCGCAGCAGAATGGAGTAGCAGAACGCAAAAACCGGACGCTAATCGAAACAGCCAGAACTATGCGCGCAGACTCTAAGTTACCAATTAATTTCTGGGCTGAAGCTGTTTCTGCTGCATGCTATACGCTCAATAGGGTTCTTACTGTCAAGAAGTTCAACAAGACGTGTTTTGAACTAATCAATAACCGCAAACGGAATTTGAAGTATCTAGAACCGTTCGGGTCACCCTGTACAGTTATAGAGCCTAATGGAAAGTTTGGTCCGAAGTGCATTGAGGGTATATTTGTTTGTTATGCAAATCCAATGCGACGTGTCTTCGTTCCAAGAGAGAAGCGGATTATTGAAGCAGCGAATGCTGAATGTCAAGGTTATACCATGCCGCCACAAAGTCCTGGAGATTCATGGAAATATCATTATGATAAACTTTGGGATTCGTTTGACATGAGAGAAGAATCAGAGGATGATGAAGATTTCTTTGATGAGCTGGATATTTTGCGAGAGTATGAGTCGCAGCTAAGGTTCCCAGCGGAGTATTCTAGAAGACCTCAGGAAACTTTATATGATGATGAAGCAGGTCCTAGCAATGCTGGTGAAGATGATGATGAAGTTGCTCCTGGTAATCAGTCGGAGGTGAATGATAATCAAGAAGCTGAAAACATGCCAGTTTTTGATCATGGTGATTCAGACTCTGAGGGGGAGCAGATCCAATTATCAAGTCAAACAAACCAAGTTGGTGAACAAGATGCAGAACAGAATGTTACTAATCTGGAGGGAAATGTTGATATTCCAAGTGAAGTGATGCCGCGAACTCTTTCTTATCATCCAGAGGAATTGATCATAGGAGAACTGCATTCAGGCGTTCGTACAAGATGTCAAATAGACCAGGGCTTAACATGTTTTTATTCTACAGTAGCACCTTTACAAACTGAATTTTCATTAAGTTGTTTTATCTCGCAGGTCGAACCGAGAACTTACAAAGAGGCGCTTACTGAAGACTCTTGGGTCATAGCAATGCAAGAAGAGTTAAGTAAGTTTGAAAAGTTAGGAGTGTGGAAGTTAGTGGATTTGCCGGATGGTCAAAGGAAAATCAATACGAAATGGGTATTCAAGTGTAAGAGAGACGACAGAGGAGTGGTTGTAAGGAACAAAGCTCGACTCGTTGTTCAGGGCTTTAGTCAACAGGAGGGGATTGATTTTACAGAAGTCTATGCTCCTATAGCACGACTAGAGGCTATCAGAATTTTCCTAGCATTTGCGTCTTGGAAGAACTTCAAAGTATATCAGTTGGATGTAAAATCGGCGTTTCTTTATGGGAAGGTCAAAGAGGAGGTTTATGTCGGTCAGCCGTCGGGCTTTACTGACCCAATCCACAAGAACAAAGTTTATCTGCTGGACAAAGCGTTGTATGGTCTACATCAGGCACCGAGAGCCTGGTACGAGACTTTGTCTCAACACCTACTCGCTAACAAGTTCATACGTGGAAAAATGGATGCCACTCTCTTCACTAAAGAGGTCGACGGACATCTTCTGATCGTTCAGATTTATGTAGACGACATAATTTTTGGGTCAACGAATGAGAAATTGTGCAAAGATTTCGAACAAGTGATGAAGCAAAAATTTGAAATGTCATCAATTGGGGAGATGAAGTTCTTTCTGAGTTTGCAAGTTGAACAACTTCCTGAGGGAATTTTCATTCACCAGACGAAGTACGTGCATGATATTCTAGAGAAATTTGGAATGTCAAGTTCTACTCCAGCTGCTACCCCACTTGCGACTAATCATGGGATTCATCCAGATCTCACCGGAGACTGGGCTGATGAAACGTTTTACCGTTCCATGATAGGTTCTTTGATGTATTTAACTGCTTCACGTCCTGATATCATGTACCCAACGTGCCTCACAGCAAGATATCAATCTAACCCGAGAGCTTCGCTCATGATCATTGTCAAGAGGATATTTCGTTACTTGAAAGGAACACCCACATTGGGGTTGTGGTATCCTAGAAAAGGCGATTTTACGCTCGAAGGATATTCCGATTCGGATTTCGGATGCTGCAAAGTCAATACCAAATCAACAACTGCAGGATGCCAGTTCTTTGGACCTAGATTGGTTACCTGGCAGTGTAAGAAACAAACATCTGTGGCGTTATCTACATGTGAAGCGGAGTATGTTTCTGCTAGCAGTTGCTGCTCTCAGATCCTGTGGATACAGCAACAGATGCGCGACTACGGTTTGCAGTTTCTTAACACACCTCTGTTTGTTGATAATGAGGCCGCAATAAATATAACTAAGAATCCATTACATCACGCTAAAACTAAACATATAGAGATTCGTCATCACTTTATTCGCGATTGCTTCGAGAAAAAGTTAATACGAATTGAGAAAATCCACACTGACGAACAAAAAGCTGATTTGCATACCAAAGCTTTTGATAAAAATCGGTTTAAATATTTGTTAAAACTGAATGGTATGAAGATTCTTTCGGTGTTGGATGGAATTGTGAGCGTTGATGAGAGTACTGTTGCGGATGAAGACGAGCAACAATCTGCAATGGTTTGTCGATTTTTTTACTTGTTTTGGTATTTAGGGGGAGTAGTATAGATAGTTGTAAATAGATATTTTTCAAATAAATACAAAAACAGTAAAAAAATGAAAAAAAAACAAAAACATGATAAAATTGAAAAAGAGCTTGTGTATATAGGGAAAATGATAGTACATCGGCTAGACAATTACAGTATGCTAAAGAATTGAAAAGACTAAATGAGTTAAACAGTCTCACTAATGATATGTCGATAGGTTTTCACACATTTAGTAGATTTATTCGGGATATAAACCTAAAATTTCAAACTTGCGGAATTCGTGGGGAACACTACTTGGATATATAGGTAACCCCTGAAATCTTGTTTGAAAGGTCTCGTATTCTGATATACTAGGTTTTTATACTCAATGATGTCTGGGGTATTATTCCGGGACTTCTGCTGAACGGAAGTTCTGACCTAGTCCTTGGCTAATACTTTCACCAAAATGCTTGAAACATAGCATAAACCCTCAGCATGCAGATGAAACAATAAAATTGATACTCGCTGCTGTTGTAGCTAAAAGATCCTCTAAAGGGGACATACTGAAAAGTCGAAGCTGATATCTCTCTGCGCATATGGAAGTATCGACCTGAGATCCCTCGGCCCTCGCATACCTAATTTATGTACAAATATCATTGTAGTATACTCACCTGTAAGACTGAATATTGGGATTCTGGATACGGGAGTATATTCAAGAGGTGGGACACATGAATTGAGCTTAGTTTATAAGTCATCTAAATCGTATCCTGAATAGATTGAAATCTGTGTGGGAATTTAAGATGGATCAGTATATCGACAATCGAGGTGAATTGTTTAAGTCTGAGCATGTAATTAAGCTTAACGGTACTTGTAATTTGTCTGAAAAGCTGATATGATTCCCTGACATGCTCTTCAAAAATAAGTTTGTTTATAGTTCAATTTCTTTATTTTCTGCAATTTAAGTTTTCTGTTATTTCATTTCTTAGTTTAGAACACATTAAAAAAATCCAAAAAGATTTTTCAATTCTGCTTTAGTTTAGACAAACCAGAGTGGAAAGTTAATTGTCTGATTCTCGAGATTTGAAGCAGATGCAGGAAATTCTAAGCTGAAGAATGAGGAGAGCTTACTTTGTTGGAGTTTGGAAGATGTTTTCAAAGTTAAAACAAGATCATTAAGTTGACGCTTGTTACATTGTTTTTAGAAAATGTGAAAATGTTTTTACAAAATCAGTTTGATTCGTCAAATGATCAACCAAGGTCATTAAATTGAACTTGGTAGATTAATTCAGTATCAGGGTCATTAACTTGGACCTGAATACTTGAGTGGATGTGACAACTCGAACCCCTGATCCTGACCGTTGAAAGAGAGCATGTGATTACTATTATAATTATTATTATTATTATTACTGTTATTATCATTATTATTATCATTACTATTAACCAGCAACGAGAAATACGAGTTGTCTATCGGATAACACGAATCATACATAAAATAACTTTCTATAGTTTAAACCGGGTGTTCGGGCTTGGCGACACCTAGTATTAGGTGGATCCACACACTTGGGCTAGGCCCAACCTAACCAACCCAAACCCTACACTATTTAATTATCTTAAACCCCACCCCCCTCAATTCTTGGACAAAACCCTACACAAACA
Source organism: Helianthus annuus (assembly GCF_002127325.2). NCBI lineage: Eukaryota > Viridiplantae > Streptophyta > Magnoliopsida > Asterales > Asteraceae > Helianthus > Helianthus annuus. The sequence continues at coordinate 68,127,178 of NC_035448.2, forward strand.
CATCAGCCGACAAATCCCCCTTCTTCCCCTCCCTCCTTCCCGATTGATCAGACCTCCGGTGACCGGAGCCGATTCCGGCGAGCTCCGGCGATTCCTTCTGCCGACAACCCGCACCCACACTCCTTGTCTCCTCCTCACTCTCATTCTGTCCGATCTCACACCTCAGTCACACTAACCCTCCTCTCTCTCTCCTGAAGAACACGGCCGACCACCACCACCGTGAACAGCGGCGGCGCTGGATAATACCCACAACAGCCAAAACTAGTCAGCAGCTCTCCGCGGCGGCAGGAAACGTCACCGGCGACAAACACCGCTCATGACGGCGACAGTAGGGATTCAGGCAACGACAATGTCGGTTGCTCCAACGAGTTTCATCGCTCGGACCTGAGCTGGTGGCTCGGGTCATGTTCAGTTCGAGTCCGTGTTCGGAGAAAAGCAGCGACAGCAACCTCGGGTTTGCTCGGGTCTTGTCAGGTTCAGCCTCGGGTCACACACAACAGCATGTTCTTAACCCCCCCCCCCCGGTCGGTATGAGATTGCCTTGCATCTAGATGTCTTCTGTTTTGTCAAAAGATGTGTGTAAATTTGCTGTTTTGCATGGATCTGCACATAGTTGTTGTTTGATTGTGAAGAGATAATGTGTTTTGTATTAAGGATTTTGAGAACTTTGATATATATGTGGAATTAACTGTTTAGTATATATGGGATTTAGTAGCATGTTTTTGGGATATTGAGTACAATCTGAATGCTTTGGATGAGGATTGAGATAATGACTAGGGGTATGTTAATATGAGATTTATGTTTGCATCATCTTGGTTCATGCTTTTGTGCAAAAATTGTGTTTAACTGTTTTAGATAATTGGTTAAATAAGAGTATGTGTTTCTTTTAGTGTTGATGATAATAGGATTTTAATAAAAGTCTCATGACAATCGGTTGTATGTTTGGGTGATTTTTGGGTCTTAGTTGCTTTACGTCAAAATTTAATTTGATGATATGTGTTGATGAATAGTTATAGTGCTAGACCTATTTTGATGAATCTGATGAACTTGTTGAATGTAATAAGAATATTTGAATTGAGGAGCATTGATCTGAATTTAGGAGGGTACGGTATAGGAAACATGTTAATGAAATTTAATTGGATAGTACCTGCTTATGAAATGTGATTGGATCGTACAAATGGATAACATTCTAGAAAGATTCCACAATGGTTGCGAGTCAAGAACAGGAGCTTCATCAGTGATCTCGACTCGGAACCACCCAGTAACTGTTTTCATTGGTGGTTTCGGCTCAACAGTTGGTCATCAGTGTTGCGACTCGAGACCACTCATCAGTGGGTTCACCAGTGGTTGCGAGTCGAAACACTACTCGGTTGCGACTCATATATGCATAACTCGAGACCGGACTCGAGACCTCAGGGTCTCGACTCAAGAAGGCACTACTCGAAATCTTCGGTTGCGACTCGAAAACGCTAGGTTGCGACTCGAGACCTCCTAGTCTCGAGTCGAGACTACCTAGTTTCGACTGGGCTGTTGGACTCCGTTATTGGGCCGCACTATGTGATAACCTGTTTTGGACTGTGTGTTAATTGCCACTGCTTAACTGGACTATGTGCTGCTAGTGTTTAACTGCTCATATGTTAGGATAGGCCCAATAACGTATATGCTAGTGTGACTTACGTGCTATGTGTTAGATTCGTGTAGTTTGTGCGTGACAATACTTGCATACGAACCTAATAAATATTTAATAACCATAATAGGGTATGGTTGACCAACGAAACACAAGTAAATTGACTACCGAGCAAAGCAAAGGTGAGTTCACTACTTTTTACTTAAAGCATGCATTCCCGGTGGTTGGGAAACGGAACGAAACAACTTTTCCTGGTTTGGAATTGCTTACTATCTCCTTATGAGGGATGCGGTATTTCTCTCTCCTTGTGTGGGATACGGGTAACAACATTATCCCCGGTGAGGGATACAAACTTACTTTTCTTCTCTTGTTACTGGGAACTTTTAGTTAATTACTGTTTATACGGAAATGCAACGAGCAACACTAAACGAAACTCTATCACTTAAGTCCCTACTACATAATACCGATTAGTCGCCGGGACCAGGCGAACGGGTTATTAGTTGATAGCGCTATTTAGGTCTTACCAACCTCACACCGTGCCATGGTATGGGATCGGTCGTGAACTAATGTACTCAGGCATCCGTCAATGATGATAGAACATTGACATCGGGGCATCCTGCGGAAACGCAACAGTTACCTAGTGTTCGGTATTGGAAAAACAGTTTAGTCGCTTACTTATGGGGTAGCTCCCCATGGCATGTATAAACGGGTAAATTAACTGGTTAAAACAAGTTTTTGGAATTAAAACTGGAAAACTGCAAACACGTGAACTCGCCAACATTATGTTGACACTCTACTGCATGCTTTGCAGGTTGCTCGATACAGCTTTGGACGGACGTTGCAATCGGATGGAGTGCGTGGTTCGTAAGTAACATGTTAATAAACTTGTAGTTTCAATTATGATAAGTTTTCTTCCCCTTTCCGCTGTGAACTTAAACTCTGTTTTGAAAAATTTAAATTAGGTCACTAATTACGCTAAGGTTTATAACCATAACTAATCCGTTCAAAAAATTTAGTGGCTAAGATCCTGGTCGTCACACGCCTCGCGGTAATACTCCGCGTGTGGATTTGAGGGTGTGACAGATTGGTATCAGAGCCATTGGTTATAGCGAACTAGGTTTTAAATATAAAATATTTTGGTTTGGGAAATAAAATATTTTTATAAGAAAACCAGACTATAACCGTTCTTTAGTGGAAACCACAACTACACCACACTCCGGATTGCAAGGTTCGTCAACCTTAGATGCTCACCTGGTAATGGTAGGCTAACGACATTTACTTGTGCATAACTTATGTGTGTGAACACGCATGTGTGTAGGTGTATAATTGGCATATATGTGCGTACATTAGTATTTAATCCAGTGGATCATACGAAGGCTAGGCTAGCTTGTTACGTGTTAAACAGGAGCGAGTCCTCCTAAACCTGGTTCGAAACCATGATACGCTAAGGGCAAGGAACAAGTTATTCCAAGCCCTCATCCTTGTACGTCCTGATATCACCCCTGGATTGGAACAAATCGGCGCGGTGAACGATTGCTCGATATACTTGCTTAGGAGAGGCCTGTTACGAAACACATAGAGAAGTTACGAGAACGAATCGCCAAAGGGGAGCCACCCCTATATCATGAGATATTAGAAGAAGCAACGACGCCATTCGTATTCTTTTTACTTGCGTATTTCTTTTCCCAATTTAAGTGGTGAGACTTGTTCCCTCACACGACTGATCACCTGGATCCTCGAAGCGTTCTAGTAAGTCTACACTTTTCGGGTTTTTGTTTGCACGTCTCCAACACGTAAAACCTGGGTGGTGTATGCTTCTCATTGTGGTGCCAGCAATCGCATTACCTCTCCATCGACCACGAAGTTATTTCCTCCTAATTCCTCGTTACATGGTTAATCCTTGCTCAAGTTAAGCTTATACCTTAGCACGCCCCAAATCCCAGCAAGTTGATATCCTTCCTACGAACCGGTGTATTTGAAGACGTGGCTAGACAAAGATACGAGCCAGTCAACCCACCGACGAGTACGGTGACCTTGATGCTTACCTTATCCTTCATTTGCCATAACCGTTATTCTTTGACGACTTTTCTAATTCTACGAATCCTTTCACTAGCTTCCGTACGAATCAATGTTTATTGCTTAAGACGGTATCCTCACTTCTATCGTTTCTTTATTACGGCACCCACGTTTCTTCATATGGAAACCTTGACCTGATTTCTCTCCAGATTTATGAATTCAGCAAGATAGACCGTTAGTCGACAAACCTCATAAACCCTGAAATATGGCAACATCTACCTCAATCATGCCTTTTCGAAAGCCTGTTTCCGCAGTTTCACATCAACCCCCCCCCCTCGACGATGCAAGCACTACTTCAAACTCATTTGCATGGCTTAGACTAATCCGCTCGAACTTGATTCCCTACCGATCTGAGAAATCATATCCTGCTAGACGTCTCTGTAGACGTTAAAACCTACAGACCCGCGTGATGGTCATTCCTCTCTAGCCGCTTCATATTGTGCTAATCACATCGACGTAACGCCCCATATCGGCAAGCGACATTCTTCTAACTATATACAACTTGTGTATGACCAGCTACCTCATCGACCTTAGATAAATCCCTATTGCCGATCCCAAAACCTTCATGTCTTGTCTCAAGTTGAAAGCAGCAGTTATGACTACCCCTCTTGCATTATCTCCCTACTCGTGTTATTATTCACGGATTCCATGATCCTTATCTACTCTGCACAAATCTCCGTTTGAACGAACTACTCCCTGCGAATGTTACCCGCTGGAGCGACGAGCCAAGGATAGCCCGGGGGTAACGGGTATCGCAAGCACTGTTCCTCGAACTCGATACAATCAACACCTGGATTACGACACTCGAAATTTTTCCATCCTACAATTGTTTCTTTCGACGACGTCTGAACCTATTCCGAAAACCAGTGGGAATCAGAACGACTCCTAGGCTCTACCCTGGTACTTCTACAACACAAACCGCCTTGCGCTAAGCTTCCAACGCACAACCTTTTAACGTCGCAAAAGCCCGCTTTTCTCAACCATATACGAAACCCCTCACGATTTTGACCCGAAAGAGTATCACATGACATTAGGATAGTGCACAATAATCCGCAACTCCAGTAATTGAAAGATATTCTACGAGGTGCTTCTATCTTATCTTATCCTATCCAAGGCAGTGGTGAATTGTCTGCTAGTAACGACACGCAACCAAAGAAATCGATAAGTTTCCGAACCTACAACCATCTACTTAATCGAAGTAGCTGTGGGGGCACGGAGTGCCAACTTCTATCACTTTTGATCGAAACCTACGTTCTGTATCGGATTCGTCTCAGACTAAATACAAAAACCTTTGGCTCACAGTTAGGCATGAGCACCACTCATCGCCTGCGAACAGATGGTCAGGCCAAACGCACCATCCAAACACTCCAACGCATGCTGAGAACATGTATTATCGTCCTTGGACACGAGTGACACTTCCCTTTGTAGAATCTCTTCCAACCACTAACACCGCATTGGCATTCAGGCAGCATCATTTGAGGCATTGCACGGACGTAGATGTCGGTCACCTCTGTGTTGGGCGGAAGCCAAATTTCCGGCCCAGAACTTGCACTTGACACAACGGGTAGGATTGCCCAGAATAGACAACGCATGGCGGCAGCTCCAGACCGTCAGAAAGGCTACGCGGATAAGCGTAGGAAACCTCTAGAACTCCGAGTCGGAGACTGGGTTCTACTTAAAGTTGCACCCTGGAAGGGTGTGGTACGTTTTGGCAAACAGGGCAAACTTAATCCGCGACATGTCGGACCATTCGAAATTTACCGAGAGGATCGGTAAGGTTGTTATAGACTAAACCTGCCTGAAGAGCCAAGTGCGGTACACAACGTCTTTCACATGCCTAATCTGAAGAAGTGTCTGTCAGATGCAACATTCGTTATTCTTTCTTTTAGGAACTCGTGATCAGCAACAAACTACTCTTCGTTGAGAAACCGGTTGAGATCAAGGATCAAGAAATCAAAACCTTCGAGCGTAGTGTAACCAACAGAACGAGTTCGTTGTAACTCACGCTGTGAGTTTACCTGAGAACGGGAAAACCAGCTGATGCGCATGTATCCCCAGTTGTTTACAAACATAACTTCCAGCACTGAAGCTACAACTGAATTTCGGGAAGAAATTTCAAGCCAACATGGGGATGATGTGACACCCCACGAAAACGTTTAATCACACTAGCTTGTCAGTGGCTGCGCGCTAAATTTCGGGACGAAATTTCTTGAACTTGGGGATAATGTGACACTTCGAGTTTTCCTGCGCGTTACTTGGATGTTATAATTAAATTTGTGAAATTCTATACTATGTGAAATACGTACAAACTCTGTGGATCTTGTGCTACGTGGCTATTACGTGCTATTTACGTGCTATGTGGCCTTATGCACTATGTGTCTTATATGTTCGTTCTATGGACTTTCATGAAACTACTTGTAATTACGTATGGTAATGGAGTCTACGTATACATATAGAGCATAGCGTATAACTTTTGTCTAAATTTCGAGGACGAAATTCCTGTAACATAGGGAGAATGTGACAACTCGAACCCCTGATCCTGACCGTTGAAAGAGAGCATGTGATTACTATTATAATTATTATTATTATTATTACTGTTATTATCATTATTATTATCATTACTATTAACCAGCAACGAGAAATACGAGTTGTCTATCGGATAACACGAATCATACATAAAATAACTTTCTATTATTTAAACTGGGTGTTCGGGCTTGGCGACACCTAGTATTAGGTGGATCCACACACTTGGGCTAGGCCCAACCTAACCAACCCAAACCCTACACTATTTAATTATCTTAAACCCCACCCCCCTCAATTCTTGGACAAAACCCTACACAAACACATCAGCCGACAAATCCCCCTTCTTCCCCTCCCTCCTTCCCGATTGATCAGACCTCCGGTGACCGGAGCCGATTCCGGCGAGCTCCGGCGATTCCTTCTGCCGACAACCCGCACCCACACTCCTTGTCTCCTCCTCACTCTCATTCTGTCCAATCTCACACCTCAGTCACACTAACCCTCCTCTCTCTCTCCTGAAGAACACGGCCGACCACCACCACCGTGAACAGCGGCGGCGCTGGATAATACCCACAACAGCCAAAACTAGTCAGCAGCTCTCGGCGGCGGCAGGAAACGTCACCGGCGACAAACACCGCTCATGACGGTGACAGTAGGGATTCAGGCAACGGCAATGTCGGTGGTTCCAACGAGTTTCATCGCTCGGACATGAGCTGGTGGCTCGGGTCATGTTCAGTTCGAGTCCGTGTTCGGAGAAAAGCAGCGACAGCAACCTCGGGTTTGCTCGGGTCTTGTCAGGTTCAGCCTCGGGTCACACACAACAGCATGTTCTTAACCCCCCCGGTCGGTATGAGATTGCCTTGCATCTAGATGTCTTCTGTTTTGTCAAAAGATGTGTGTAAATTTGCTGTTTTGCATGGATCTGCACATAGTTGTTGTTTGATTGTGAAGAGATAATGTGTTTTGTATTAAGGATTTTGAGAACTTTGATATATATGTGGAATTAACTGTTTAGTATATATGGGATTTAGTAGCATGTTTTTGGGATATTGAGTACAATCTGAATGCTTTGGATGAGGATTGAGATAATGACTAGGGGTATGTTAATATGAGATTTATGTTTGCATCATCTTGGTTCATGCTTTTGTGCAAAAATTGTGTTTAACTGTTTTAGATAATTGGTTAAATAAGAGTATGTGTTTCTTTTAGTGTTGATGATAATAGGATTTTAATAAAAGTCTCATGACAATCGGTTGTATGTTTGGGTGATTTTTGGGTCTTAGTTGCTTTACGTCAAAATTTAATTTGATGATATGTGTTGATGAATAGTTATAGTGCTAGACCTATTTTGATGAATCTGATGAACTTGTTGAATGTAATAAGAATATTTGAATTGAGGAGCATTGATTTGAATTTAGGAGGGTACGGTATAGGAAACATGTTAATGAAATTTAATTGGATAGTACCTGCTTATGAAATGTGATTGGATCGTACAAATGGATAACATTCTAGAAAGATTCCACAATGGTTGCGAGTCAAGAACAGGAGCTTCATCAGTGATCTCGACTCGGAACCACCCAGTAACTGTTTTCATTGGTGGTTTCGGCTCAACAGTTGGTCATCAGTGTTGCGACTCGAGACCACTCATCAGTGGGTTCACCAGTGGTTGCGAGTCGAAACACTACTCGGTTGCGACTCATATATGCATAACTCGAGACCGGACTCGAGACCTCAGGGTCTCGACTCAAGAAGGCACTACTCGAAATCTTCGGTTGCGACTCGAAAACGCTAGGTTGCGACTCGAGACCTCCTAGTCTCGAGTCGAGACTACCTAGTTTCGACTGGGCTGTTGGACTCCGTTATTGGGCCGCACTATGTGATAACCTGTTTTGGACTGTGTGTTAATTGCCACTGCTTAACTGGACTATGTGCTGCTAGTGTTTAACTGCTCATATGTTAGGATAGGCCCAATAACGCATATGCTAGTGTGACTTACGTGCTATGTGTTAGATTCGTGTAGTTTGTGCGTGACAATACTTGCATACGAACCTAATAAATATTTAATAACCATAATAGGGTATGGTTGACCAACGAAACACAAGTAAATTGACTACCGAGCAAAGCAAAGGTGAGTTCAGTACTTTTTACTTAAAGCATGCATTCCCGGTGGTTGGGAAACGGAACGAAACAACTTTTCCTGGTTTGGAATTGCTTAATATCTCCTTATGAGGGATGCGGTATTTCTCTCTCCTTGTGTGGGATACGGGTAACAACATTATCCCCGGTGAGGGATACAAACTTACTTTTCTTCCCTTGTTACTGGGAACTTTTAGTTAATTACTGTTTATACGGAAATGCAACGAGCAACACTAAACGAAACTCTATCACTTAAGTCCCTACTACATAATACCGATTAGTCGCCAGGGCCAGGCGAACGGGTTATTAGTTGATAGCGATATTTAGGTCTTACCAACCTCACACCGTGCCATGGTATGGGATCGGTCGTGAACTAATGTACTCAGGCATCCGTCAATGATGATAGAACATTGACATCAGGTCATCCTGCGGAAACGCAACGGTTACCTAGTGTTCGGTATTGGAAAAACAGTTTAGTCGCTTACTTATAGGGTAGCTCCCCATGGCATGTATAAACGGGTAAATTAACTGGTTAAAACAAGTTTTTGGAATTAAAACTGGAAAACTGCAAACACGTGAACTCGCCAACATTATGTTGACACTCTACTGCATGCTTTGCAGGTTGCTCGATACAGCTTTGGACGGACGTTGCAATCGGATGGAGTGCGTGGTTCGTAAGTAACATGTTAATAAACTTGTAGTTTCAATTATGATAAGTTTTCTTCTCCTTTCCGCTGTGAACTTAAACTCTGTTTTGAAAAATTTAAATTAGGTCACTAATTACGCTAATGTTTATAACCATAACTAATCCGTTCAAAAAATTTAGTGGCTAAGATCCTGGTCGTCACACGCCTCGCGGTAATACTCCGCGTGTGGATTTGAGGGTGTGACAGATTGGTATCAGAGCTATTGGTTATAGCGAACTAGGTTTTAAATATAAAATATTTTGGTTTGGGAAATAAAATATTTTTATAAGAAAACCAGACTATAACCGTTCTTTAGTGGAAACCACAACTACACCACACTCCGGATTGCAAGGTTCGTCAAGCTCAGATGCTCACCTGGTAATGGTAGGCTAACGACATTTACTTGTGCATAACTTATGTGTGTGAACACGCATGTGTGTAGGTGTATAATTGGCATATATGTGCGTACATTTAGTATTTAATCCAGTGGATCATACGAAGGCTAGGCTAGCTTGTTACGTGTTAAACAGGAGCGAGTCCTCCTAAACCTGGTTCGAAACCATGATACGCTAAGGGCAAGGAACAAGTTATTCCAAGCCCTCATCCTTGTACGTCCTGATATCACCCCTGGATTGGAACGAATCGGCGCGGTGAACGATTGCTCGATATACTTGCTTAGGAGAGGCCTGTTACGAAACACATAGAGAAGTTACGAGAACGAATCGCCAAAGGGGAGCCACCCCTATATCATGAGATATTAGAAGAAGCAACGACGCCATTCGTATTCTTTTTACTTGCGTATTTCTTTTCCCAATTTAAGTGGTGAGACTTGTTCCCTCACACGACTGATCACCTGGATCCTCGAAGCGTTCTAGTAAGTCTACACTTTTCGGGTTTTTGTTTGCACGTCTCCAACACGTAAAACCTGGGTGGTGTATGCTTCTCATTGTGGTGCCAGCAATCGCATTACCTCTCCATCGACCACGAAGTTATTTCCTCCTAATTCCTCGTTACATGGTTAATCCTTGCTCAAGTTAAGCTTATACCTTAGCACGCCCCAAAACCCAGCAAGTTGATATCCTTCCTACGAACCGGTGTATTTGAAGACGTGGCTAGACAAAGATACGAGCCAGTCAACCCACCGACGAGTACGGTGACCTTGATGCTTACCTTATCCTTCATTTGCCATAACCGTTATTCTTTGACGACTTCTCTAATTCTACGAATCCTTTCACTAGCTTCCGTACGAATCAATGTTTATTGCTTAAGACGGTATCCTCACTTCTATCGTTTCTTTATTACGGCACCCACGTTTCTTCATATGGAAACCTTGACCTGATTTCTCTCCAGATTTATGAATTCAGCAAGATAGACCGTTAGTCGACAAACCTCATAAACCCTGAAATATGGCAACATCTACCTCAATCATGCCTTTTCGAAAGCCTGTTTCCGCAGTTTCACATCAACCCCCCCCCCTCGACGATGCAAGCACTACTTCAAACTCATTTGCATGGCTTAGACTAATCCGCTCGAACTTGATTCCCTACCGATCTGAGAAATCATATCCTGCTAGACGTCTCTGTAGACGTTAAAACCTACAGACCCGCGTGATGGTCATTCCTCTCTAGCCGCTTCATATTGTGCTAATCACATCGACGTAACGCCCCATATCGGCAAGCGACATTCTTCTAACTATATACAACTTGTGTATGACCAGCTACCTCATCGACGTTAGATAAATCCCTATTGCCGATCCCAAAACCTTCATGTCTTGTCTCAAGTTGAAAGCAGCAGTTATGACTACCCCTCTTGCATTATCTCCCTACTCGTGTTCGGTATTGGAAAAACAGTTTAGTCGCTTACTTATGGGGTAGCTCCCCATGGCATGTATAAACGGGTAAATTAACTGGTTAAAACAAGTTTTTGGAATTAAAACTGGAAAACTGCAAACACGTGAACTCGCCAACATTATGTTGACACTCTACTGCATGCTTTGCAGGTTGCTCGATACAGCTTTGGACGGACGTTGCAATCGGATGGAGTGCGTGGTTCGTAAGTAACATGTTAATAAACTTGTAGTTTCAATTATGATAAGTTTTCTTCCCCTTTCCGCTGTGAACTTAAACTCTGTTTTGAAAAATTTAAATTAGGTCACTAATTACGCTAATGTTTATAACCATAACTAATCCGTTCAAAAAATTTAGTGGCTAAGATCCTGGTCATCACACGCCTCGCTGTAATACTCCGCGTGTGGATTTGAGGGTGTGACAGTGGATTTCTAAAGCTGATTGAGTTTGTGATTTATTTGTTGAAAAGATAGAATTCTAATGTTATTGGTTGAGTAACAGGTTTGGACTTCATTATTTCCAACGAAAGCTAAATGTCAAAGCTTGAACCAGAAACCTCAGATTCTAGCATATTGAGAGGGGGAGTCAGTGAAAAGGGGAGTCTGGATCAATAGTTAAAGGGAAGATGGAAGATGGAGTGTCACACCCCGACCGCGTATAACATGCAACTGCGGCGGAAACGTCGGGGAGTGTTGAGACAGAATTATTTGTTTCACAACCATGGCATACAAAGTTATATTTTATTTATCAAACAAACGTGTTACATCGTCTTTAAACAGAAAATAAAGAGTTTATAACATAATTAAACTAAGTCTATCTTCGTTTTATGTCTCTAAGGCACAGGTCCGCCCTAGTATCACAATCATCATCCTAAGCGACAGCTCCTGAAAATACATGTGAAAGTAGGTACGTCAGCATAAAAATGCCTATGAGATACATAGTTTTTGTGAAAATAGAATTCATGACTTATGATTGAGAAAATGTTTAGTCATGAACCTTGTAATTTGCTTTGTCTTGTAAATCATTTGAAAAACGATAAGATCAGATGATATGTATAACTAAATGTAAGGTTAAATGAATAACCTAGTAAAATGAGTTTGTATAAGATAAGTTGTTTGTAAAAATAATGTCTTGTGAAGAATATGTTATTTGTGTAAAACGTAATATGTCTAAACTGAAATGATTTAAATAATGCTACGATAGGTAATATTATACAAACACTTATATATAGGAAGTGCCAGCGGCGTATCCACCATGTTTGTATCATATTACATACGCCACGTCACTCAAAACATTTACCCAAACCAACCACCAATGTAAATTGTTCATATATAAATCAATTTTCAAGTGTTATTGTGTAAACCATATCAAAATGTCCATGTCTAATGTAAACCACCAAATGTGTATATCAATGTCAAATTGTTTATGTTTAATGTAAATCATTGTAATGTGTATCCAAAATATCATGTATGGCATGTGAAAATATATCAATTGGGCCATAGGTAAAAATGCACAAAAACAGGGTATTGAATTAAACATAGTTTAAGTCAAATTTATGTTTTGTGGAACAATTGCATGCTATACTGATACAAACATTTATGCGGTATTGTGAAAATTCATACATTCAAGCCTTTGTGACTATAGTGATAGACCTTTAAACAAATTAAAGGTCTATATGTGTTATTGTTTATCGAATTCGGTCATTCCTTCCAATCCAAGCAAACCCGAGATTTCAGGAATGGGAGTTGTCAAGTCCTATGGTACCATTACCTACTAACGAGTGGCGTAGCTAATGTTAATGAATGTACATTGTATCATTTGAACAAACCAAATGTCATACCAAAATGTGAGCATGTGATGAATAAATGTACTAAGTATGCACAAAATGGGCATACATAGCATAAAATGTAATGTAAAATGGTGTACTAAGTATGCACACAATGGGCATACATAGCATAAAAACAATGAAATCATGTACTATAAGTGTACTATTGAACATAACAAGCATATGATATGAAAGCATGAAAGGCACGAAAGTAACAAGTAGGCACATGTGTTTCACCCCAAAATGTTTGGAAAACAGTAAAAGAGGGGTCTATGTACTCACATAAACACCTTTAAAAGATGGGGTTCAATGTACTCACCTGAGATTGCTTTGAAGTCCTTGTATAACAACCAAATAATGCTAGAGATCACGGATATCAAACGACACCTAATATAGCTAACTATGTTAATATATCGGACCTAAATCGGAGGATTTGGATAGAATGAGGGTTTGTAAACCAAACGAGTATGGAGACTCGTGTAATATGGTTTAACAAAGCCCACATACTAAAATGAAACTTAACCTAAGCGCTTACGACCCATTACGACCCGTTTAGGTAGCTTATGCTACCTTAACGCGTCGTTCGCGCAAAACGCGTTTGGAACGCCTAACGTCGTGACCATAAGGTATAACCTTGGAAGGTTATTCCCTATATAGCTATGGTCACCTAATGTGTTCGGTCGGATCCTAATGATCGACCAAATGGGTCGGGTTCGAAAGTATAAGCGATTGTTTAGATCGCTTACCTTACGACCCTATATAAGCACTATACTAAAAGTGACGAGCTAAGCATGTTAGAACATGCTTAACTAAGTTTAGAAAACAGGTTTGGTATCAAAACAAACGGTTTTGATACTCACGAGTAGTTTGGTTACAAAATACGCAAGAATGCGCATTTTGGCCGAAACTACGACTCGTCACTGAGCCTAGATAACGTGGTAATCAGTAGGTATAGTCACCATGGACTATAACCATCGTGATCACGCTCACGTTATGAAGTTCAAACGAACTTCGTGTTGACCATAGGCTGGTCAACGCAGAAAGTCAAACATAGTTTGACGTTAGGACTAGAAAGCGATTAAAAGAATGAAAGAACACTTACAAAGGGTCCCCGAAAGCTAATCTTGATCCAGGAGCTCAGGTATGAAGAAAAGGCCTCAACTTAGAGCTTTAGATCAGATTTTATGGGTTTTTAACCAAAGGGGGGGGTACTTATAGGAAAAGCAAGACCGTTAGGATCGTTTCTTGAATATCGTGCCTTGATCTCATTCGTACACTTGTCAAAATGTTGTGGTATCAAAATGTGACCCCAACCCCAGAGATTGTGAAGAGGCATTGGCCTTTGGAGTGTTTGAAAGGCTGTTTACAGCCAAAAAACGAGTTTCTGCATCTGACCCCTACTTACGGACCGTAAGGGTGATGGCTTACAGTCCGTAAGCCATCACTTTGGCAGAATTACACTTTTGGTCCCAGTTGTGCTATAAGGCCATTTCCGACGCGTTTAAGGCCCGTTTGTTGATGCACTACGTTTGTCGACTACGTCTTACATCGAGTCTTAGTGTTGTATAGGTTAGACGTGGCACGAAAACCTAGAAACTCAGGTTGTATGGGTTCGCTTATATGTACTGGGTTAGGTTCGCTTATGTGTCAAGGTTGTAGATCCGCTTATATGGCATTGATATAGATCCACTTATACGGACATGACCGTATAAGCGGAACCTAGTTGCCTATATATAGGGTCATTTCAAGCGGACCTAAATAGATAGTTAAGGGTGTTTTCTTCCGGTGAGCCACGTAGTGCTGCCGATGTGCTGTCAGAACGTGTACTCGTGTTATTGATCTATACAACTGCAATATTAAAGTGAATGTGACTGAAATTGCACCAAATCATTAGTTTCCGCCTCTTGATTTGGATAGGGATACTTCTGATCGACTCAAACAGGGCCGAACGCGATTCTACAATTGGTATCAGAGCTCAGGAGGAGGAGTTCTTGCCATTTCAGCTGCATTTCATCTATTTTTCTACACTTTCTTCAAATTTCAAAAATTTTTCATGGTAAAACCAGCTCAAAATCACACACTGCACTCGGATTCATGTATTAGTAAACCCTTGAAGTTTTCAGATCTAAAATCGACCTAGAAAGTAGGATTTTAGGGGGTTCGCTTAAACGTGCATGTTCAAAAATGACATCAGGTAGTTCCGCTTCAGTGACAGAGTAGGTCCTCTTCAGAGTACCCGTTAGTTCCGCTTCATTGGACATATTTGAACCAGGTCCGCTTCAAATTGACTGATAGGTTCGCTTCAAGGGACAGGTAGTTCCGCTTCAAAGTCACTTAGTGGTAGTTCCGCTCAAGAGATCCGCTTGAACATACATCAGTTCCGCTTCAAAGGGTCCGCTTCAAAGGCACTTTCGCTCAAGAGTTCCGCTTATTTGAACACTTAAGGTTCCGCTTGTGTGGTTCGCTTATTTGAACACCTTGGGGTTTCGCTTGTCTGGTTCGTTTATAGTGACAAGTGAAGGTTCCGCTTTACTGGTTCGCTTATTGTGACAAGTGGGTTCACTTTTAGTGACAGTTGTAGTTTTGCTTTTCTGAACAGTTTCGCTTCAAGAGACATTCTGCCTAAACTTGAAAATTTTGTGAACTCTGAACTTTGAACAATAGACAATGAATTTTATAATGCCTTTGCTAGTCCGATCTCAATGACTCAAAATGATTTGATTGAAAATGAAACCGGGACATCTCAGAAACCGCCCAAACTCATGGATATTGATGATTACAACGTGTGGTCTGAACGTTTTGGAAACTGGGTCGAGGCTTATCACCTAGATGCCTGGGAACACACTGAAGAGCCATATGTTAGACCCGTTACAAATGGTGTGCAGCAAACAATTCGAGAAATGAGTACGGATGATAAAAAGAAATATCGTGATGAGAAACTGATGGTGAGTCTGCTTCAGCAAGCGATAAAAGAAGATATTCTGATTTTGCTTCAACGTGACGGAACTGCGTATTCAATTTGGACTGAATTGGAAGCAAAATTCGTTGGAAGTGATGATATGCTCAAAAATAAGATGTCTCTCATGAAGAAAGAATTCGATTTATTCCGTGGTTTGAAAACTGAAAATACCAAGCAGATAATTGACAGATATTGTAACTTGGTGAGAAATATGACAAAACTTGGAATTAAGAAAGATACTGACGAATTGGTTGAAAAACTTGCAGATGCGCTACCACATGAAACATGGGGAACATTTCTGATGATGTTGAGATCCAACAGAAAAGATTACAAGAATATGACACTGGGAGATTTCATCAAACATCTGGAAGCTCAAGAGATGGAGCAGAGTAAGATTGCCAGGATGAAGAATTACGATGGAGAACAGGATATCAGCTTGTACTACAAGAGTGGTGCTACTGGATCAACCAATCATTCTCCGAAAATCGAAACTGCTTTTAGTGTTAAAGATTCTTCTGAAAAGAAATCTTCCCAGGGATCTAGCAGCTCAAGATTTTCATCATTCGATCCAAACATTTCTGTAACAAAGAATGGAAGAAAACTTCAGTGCAATATTGTTCTTAGTATTGAAAATGATCAAGATTACACTGAAGAGATTGCTAAAAATCAAATGTCTTTGTTAGGAATGGTTCTTGAGTCTTATAGTAGTTTTGTGGCCGGAAAGATCGGTAATCCAATGCTCACTAAAGAGGATTACGATCAAATTGATGCTGAGGAAATGGAATTGATGGACATTAAATGGTGTATGGCTAGCGTGATGAGACGAGCTGAAAAGTTTAAACAAATTACAGGCCGAGATGATTTTCATGATGCAAATGTTTCAACTTTAGGCTTTGATAAATCTAAAGTTACGTGTTTTCGTTGCAGGGAAAAGGGGCATTTCAAGAGAGAGTGCAAAAACCGTGAAGCTACTGGAGCCCAAAATCCTTTCGGAAACAACGATTATCACAAAAAGGCAATTTATCATCAAGTCACACCACCAGCATAGCATCAGGCACAAACTGCACATGGGAGAGATGTGATTGATGGATCAAAAAGAGCATGTCTAAGCAAATATGAAAATTTTTCATGGGATAAATATATTCCAACAAACAGCAAAGTGTGTTTGGCAGAACAGGAAGATGAAAAGTTGGTTGAAGGTTTTTGTTGGGATGATTTTTGCCCAGATAAAGTTCTCATGGCCAAAGAAATGTCCAAAAACACTTCAAATGTTAATGCTTTCTTTGCAAATGCCTATGATTTGAAATGTGCAGAAAGAAGCAGGAAAGTCATGGAAGCTGCTGAAGCATGACGAAGAAAGCTCGAAGAAAAGGAAGAAGAGAAAGAGAGATTAAAAGCTGAAGCTGAAGCTGAGAGAAAAAGAAGAGCTTAATTTTTCCAACCAGACAGAAAAGTCAAAGAAGTTCCTGAATTTGAAGTAAAAGTTGATGCTGAACTAGTTGAAGTTCCAGAAAAATGCATGAACTGTGATTCTTTAATCATGCAGAACAATGAGTTGCTGCATAACATAAACAGATTAAAAGAATCATATGATACAATGAACAGAGAAATCAACAAGAATATTGATTCAAGTGGTAAACAAGCTGTGGCAATGAATACACTGAAGATAGCGTACCTGAGACAGCTTGATGATGCTAATTTTCATATAAAGAAGTGTGCAGATCTGGAATTGGAGTTAGAAACACAAAAGATAGAAACTGAGAAAGTTAAAAAGTTATTAGAAAGTTACTCATGTTCTACTTTTGTTGTTGACAGGATTTATCCAGTTGTGGAAAATTTGAAGACGTTTGGAGAAGTGAAGACGACCGAAGAAAAGAAATTTGTGACAAAAGATGAAGAAAAAGTGAAGACTTCTGGTAAGAAATCAAGTGTGGTCTACAATAGATGTCCGCCCCCGGTTGAAAATGGATATTCACCTCGAAATCCAAATTCCGAGAGAGTAGAAAAGGCTATAAATTTAGAATGGGAGTCTGGGCCATCGGATAACTTGCCAGAAAATATTGATGTCACGTACACGTCATCCGACACTGATCATGAGTCGAAGTTGATAAAAAGTGTGGTCGATCAGGTGTTAGATAAAGATGACAGTGAGGAGTCAAACATGGAGTCTAAACCCGAGTCAAAGTCCGGGTCCAATGCGTCAAAGCCGACATTCAAAAAGAACAAACGGGTTTATGATAAAGAGTTTTTGATGTCAAAGTCTAATTTGAATGATGAATCATTCAAAGTGGCTTATACTTTGAAAGATTCTGACAAATTATATTCTGATGATGTCTTTCCAATAAGAAGTGTTAGACTTGAAATGATTCAAAAGGTTTTCAAAATAACAGAAATTAATATTTCTGAAATAAAAGATTTAAATCTTATCGGAAAACCTAAACAATATACTTCAAGAGATCAACAAAGAATCAACAAGAAAATGGGTTACAATTGTGGTTATAGTTTCCAAAAGAAACCAAACCATAATCGTAATTTCAAAAAGAAAGGTCTTGGTTTTGTTCCACCGAAAAACTATAAAAATGAAAAATTTTATAAACCAAAAACTGTGTTTGTTCAGGGAAAACATCAGAGGCTGAAAAAGAACATTCATTCAGAAAGCAGACAAATCAGGAATTCCTTGCCAAGAAGCAAGAAGAACTGAAGAAGAATGAAGTTCCAAAGAAGATTGAAAAGAGAACCTGTTTTCAGTGTAAAACTGTTGGTCATGTGGCAAAGGATTGTACAAAGACATTCAAGCCAAAACAGGAAGTCTCTGTTAAATGAAAGAGAAAGTTGTCGAGAAAACTGAACTGTCAACCCGGAAGTTTACTGGTTTTGAAAATTCAACTTTTGAGAAAGGAGAATGTTCAAAGAGTGCTTCAAGAAGGAAAAATAATGTGCCAAATCAAAAATGGGTGGTGAAAAGTTCAGGTAATAGTTCTGGTGATGAATCTGATTCCACAAAATCAGAGGAGCCACGTGTTGAGAAAAAGGTTGAAAGAAAAGTTCCGACTATGAACGATGAAAATTTTCCACCGTTCCGTGCTGAAAATTTTATGACGAAAGTTGGAAAAGTTGAAATTTCAAATCAATTTTATTCAGACAAGAAAAAATTTGATGTTGAAAAGACTTTCAACGGAAATGTGAAACACAAATTTTTGGCAAAATGGTCAATGGTAAGGCCAAAGGTGTTAACGAATTTTACGCTGCCAAAAGAGGGGTTCACAAGTCCGTTAAAAGTAAAGATGAAGAAGTTGTTACACCTGTTTTGGTCAAAAATTACCGAAGCAATTAAGTGATCAAATTAGTTAAGTGAGGTAGTGTGCTAAAAAGTTTGTTGAAAATATGCTTGTTAGGTTCTTTGAAAAAACAGTGTTCAGGATACGGCTCAGGATATTGAGTTGTATCTACGATCAAACAATGAGCAAAAAAGTAAAGTAAATGATACGAGATGTACGAGGAAAGCCCTTGATCAATCTAGATCGCCGGCATAAAACCTCGGGAGCTGACAATCGCAGCTGCCTAGTTCTTCTTATTGCTTTAAACTTCAGGATACAGTGCAGGATATAGATCAGATCGCTAAGTGTTACAATGAATTTTGTGAAAGTTGCGAGAGAGCAAGTGTTGAGAGTGTAGAGAGTGTGATTGTGATGTCCTAGTTGATCTGATATACCCACTATTTATAGTGACGAATTACAAACTAAAATTCCTATAAACATGGGATGCTCCGAATATTCCAATGTGAACGTTGTAGACCGAGTAATGCGGCTTCAACGGCTTCTTGTGAACGACTTGGACCGAGTCTTCAGTAGAAAAGGTCTTCATGAACGTTGCTAGCTTCTAACCCACGTACCTGCATTTAATCCGTTAGTGATCCTGAGGATACCATTCAGGATGTTACCAATATCCTGAGTCAGCATCCCGGATGTAAACAGATACAATAAACAAGATATATATCAAGATATTTTCCAGGATATGGGCTCAGAATTCCACCCATAACAATTGTCCCCAAAAAATGTTACCGTTAAGTATCCTGGTCACTAACGGTTATATTTTTTCCCGAAGAACGAGGCAATTAAGTGATAAGACCCATGATGTGACTACTTGTAACCAATCAGCCTATATTTACTCATTGCTCCCTATATCTTCTCATGTATATCTCCATTTAGCTTTTACCAAAGAGAAAAAGGTAAAGACTTCTCTCTCAACTTCTTTTCTCATTCTCTCTAATATTCCGGCCACAATATGACAAGGCAGACCAGGTCTAGTTCCGGCGACTCCGCTCCCACGTTCATCCACCAAAATATTCTCCAGGATCCGGAGAAAGAAATTTGCACCTTCGATGGTGCACACTTATCGGCCCTTAAAACCTCCGGCATTTTCCCAAAAGGGACAGTGTTCCGGCCGTTTGATCGGGAAATCCGATCAGACATGGTTTCCGATGAGTGGTTGTGTTTCAATGCTTTCCCCTTTACTCTAGGGCTACAATTTCCTTTTTCTGAATTTATCACCGAGTTCTTTGATGTCACAAAAATTTGTTTTAGTCAAACAATGCCAATGCTTTGGCGAGTCTTGTCCGTTCTTGATCAAATCAAGAACAACCATATCCCTGATCTTTCTGTTCATGATCTCCCATTAGCATACCGACTTAGGTGCCACGGTTCTTGTCGATTCTTGTTTTATTCTACTTCCAGTGACCCACTAATCCTCCGAGCCACCAGGAATGAAGAGGAATGGAAATCCAAATTCTTTTTCGTAAAAAGAGATTCAATCCCTGGTGGAGCGGATTATCCGGTGCATTGGTTGAAGAAGGGTAGGATTTAGGGTTTAAAGATGATCCTGCTTGTTATCCTGCTTTATATCCTGAACTGACTTTGTCATTTTCTTGTACAGCTGATTTTAGGAAGCTAGCACCTCCCCTTGCAGATTCTCAAAAAAGAATAGACGCTATCAGGCTCCTTCCGGAAGCAGAGAGAAGTTTCAACCCATCTCCAGCAACTCCAAGCCCTCTTTCAAGCGCAACCATGTCTGGTAAGGATCCTGCAAGATATCCTATAGACACATGTTTTTTATTTGATATCTTTAGGAAAGGTTTAGAATTTTACTCCCTGTGTGCAGATTCCAGCAAAGTTCCAGTCTATCTAGACCTTGACGAACTCGACAGCTATCCAACTCCAACCTTAGTCAAGAAGGAGGCTCCTACTGCCACCAGCTCCAAGCCACTTCCAGCTCCCAAGGCCAACCCGAGGACTCGTGCTTCCATAGCGAAAAAGAGGAAGGGCCTTGAGGTCAGTGCTCCAAGCTCAGGAGGGTTCTCCTATGACGATCTCAGCTTTACCGATTCCTTAGAGCCGATGACATCCTTCCTTAACAAGGTAATATCCTGACGCATACCCTGCATATATATCCTGCACACATATCCTGCCTGGATATCCTAACAGGATATCCTGATAGGATATCTTGGTCATCATAGATATATAGATTCTAACTCGTACCTGTTATTGATGCACATGGCCTCCAGCATTTGCTCCACTTGTACAACGATGCATGTGGTACTGTCGCCCTCCATGAAGCCAGGATTAAGCAGCTCGAAACCACTGTTGCCGACCAAGGTGCCATCGCCGAGGCAAAGAGCCGGCACTATGAGGATAAGCTGAAAAAGGTCACCCAGGATGCTGAGCTCAAATTGGCCACCATGCAAATGGATCACGATCAGGCCATGATCAATTTCCGGGAAGGAATCAAGACTTCCGCTATTGTCTCCCTGTTACAAGCACGCATCAAGATGGCCTATGAGGCCAAGGAGACAGGTCTTGTTTGTCCATCCTGGCCAATTGAATCCGGGGTAGCCAAGCTGAAGGAGCTCGGAGGCAAGGCTGTGCCACTCCCATCTGAAGCCGGTGAATCTTCCAAGTCAGCAGAGGTGGCGGATCAGGCTGGAGACAAGAAGGATGCTGGAGCGGATGCTGGTGAGGATGCTGGAGAGGATGCTGGAGAGGATGCTGGTGCTGAGAAGCCAGGGAAAGCAGGAGAGGATGCCGCTGTGTGAGGGCAGCTGAGTGGGCGATGATGGATATTGATGCCTAGGCCGGAGCCCACTTTTTTTTTTAGGTTTGATGGTTGATGTCTCGAACAATTTACTTTTCTTGTCTGTTGAACAATTTTAATTTCCTGCACGTAGACAATATGATGGCCAAAGGTGGAGGGATCCTGAGTTTCAGGACGAAGCCCTTGGTCATCAGTTAGTATGGTTTGTTTTGAACGCTTTTAACAAGTGAAGGTGGAGGTATCTTGGGTTCCAAGACGAAGCCTTCATTTGTTAAGTAAATATGTTAGGAAACTAATTATGCTTTTGGTGGATGGGTCTCGGTTTGAGACGAAGCCAATTGCATAATCTTTTGCTATGTTAATAATATAATCCTTTTTTGGCTTTACCATTGTCGTCGTCGATATATAAATTTCACTTGTGAAAATTGTTTTGTTTGAACATTTTTCGGAACACATTATAAATGTATCCTGGTAAATATCCTGAAAAATATTCTGATTAAAATACAACCTATTAGTTGTCTAAATAAAAAGGAAAGATCATACCAGAGATTCTTAGTGAATCAATTTCAATTCCTCATTATAGGCTTGTCCCCAGTGCACACTTATAAACTCGAATCCATCCTCAGAATAGTATGACGTATGTCCCCTGTACTTAACATAGAAACACAAATGTATTCATATTTTTGACTCGAATGAATTCCACATACCTCAGGGCAAAACTCTTGATATCCTGAAATGAACCCTTAGTATACTGGGGATAAACCCTGAGTTTCATGCGCTACAGGCGGGAGTGTATAAACTCCAAGACTTAGAAAGGTGAAAACCTTTAAACCTTAGAGAGTATGAAAATACCCTTTCGTGAGAGAGGGTGATCAATCCTCATATACCTTTAGAATTCAGGATATAGCCAACAGTAACGAAATTGTCAGCCACTTTTACATGGACTGGTCCCGCCACCTTGAACTATCCCTGAATAACTTGCGCTCCAGGCGGGGTGTTTAAACCCAATTCGGGAGAAAGGTGAATACCTTTAAACCTGTGAAGGGATCAGTATCCCTTAAACGTGAGAGAGGGGGCCAATCCTCTAATCTTCTGAGTTATCCTGAGTATACATCCTGGAGCTATATCCTGGAGCATATACTGCAAAACAATTGTAAACTAAGGTGGGTGTTAGCTTGGCTAACACCCCTCCGATGCCTAAGTCAGTATTGGGTTCAAGATAATAAACATATATATTTAAAAGAGATAGGATACATACCATTCTGAGATAGAAATTAAATTCTATTCTTACTTGAAATAGAGCTTTAAGTGTACAGCATTCCAAGACCTTGGTAGCATATCCCCTTCCATATTCTTGAGTCTATATGCTCCTTTCCCTGCTTCTGATTCAACTTCGTATGGTCCTTCCCATTTTGGAGCTAACTTGCCATCGGCAGGATTAGTAGTATTCTGAAAAGCCTTCCTTAGCACCCAATCACCCACTTGAAATCTCCTAGTCCTTATATTCTTGTTATATGCTCTGGATATTCTTTGTTGATATGCTGCCATCCTTAGCCTTGCTGCGTCTCTTCTTTCGTCTATGGTATCCAAATCTTGACATAAGGCTTCAGGATTCTGTTCAGGATTCTGTAGGATAGATCTTGCAGTAGGTATCACCATTTCCGTTGGAATTACTGCTTCTGCTCCGAATACTAAGGAGAATGGGGTTTGGCCGGTTGCATTTTTTACCGTTGTCCTGTCAGCCCATAACACAAAGGGTAATTCCTCTGCCCATCTTCCTTTTTTGGCTCCAAGTCTCTTCTTTAAGTTGTTCACTATTATCTTGTTTGAAGACTCAGCTTGCCCATTCGCTTGAGGATGCACCGGAGTAGACGTTATCATCTTGATTCCCCAACTCTT
Organism: Helianthus annuus; assembly: GCF_002127325.2. NCBI lineage: Eukaryota > Viridiplantae > Streptophyta > Magnoliopsida > Asterales > Asteraceae > Helianthus > Helianthus annuus. The sequence continues at coordinate 68,150,840 of NC_035448.2, forward strand.
GCAAAAGTCAGTAGTCCTTTTGCTTATAAACTGGGACCCATTATCACAAATTATTTCAGCTGGTACTCCAAACCTGGTCAGGATATTCCTCTTTATGAAGGATACTACTTCTTGGTCTCTAACTTGCACAAATGCTTCAGCTTCAACCCACTTAGAGAAATAATCCGTCATTGCCAGCATAAAGACTTTTCCTCCCGGAGCTTTTGGTAACTTCCCTACTATATCCATCCCCCATTTCATGAACGGCCAAGGGGATGCTACAGGATATAGTGGTTCAGCTGGTTGATGCAATATGTTACTATGCCTCTGACATGCATCACATCTTCGAGCATATTCTGCAGCATCTTTTCTCATTGTTGGCCAATAATAACCTGTCCTCAGCACTTTCGAAAATAATGACCTGCCCCCGGTATGGTTACCACAATCCCCTTCATGTATATCCTGAAGTACTTCTTTGGCTTCAGGATCCTCCAAGCATCTCAAGTATGGCCCTGCAAGAGATTTTTTATATAGAATATTATTTATGATAGTGAATCGTGATACCTTCATCCTAAATGCCTTAGGATTTTCGTCTTCGGGAATATGTCCTTCCTTGAGATATCTCATAATTGGGGTTGTCCAGGATTTAGGATCCTTTCCAGGATACACCACTTCAGGATCTTGGATACTTGCTACTTCCTTATGCTGAGGATCCGTTGCAGGATACAGGATATGTAATATCGGTATTGTGATTCCCTCCGGTATCCTGATTGATGATCCCAAGTTTGCCAATGCGTCTGCTTCGGCGTTATCCTCTCTTGGTACCTGTTCAAGTTTAAAAACATCGAAATATCCTGCTAATTTTTTAAGAATACCGAGGTATTCCATTAGTTTCTCACCCTTGACTGCATAAGATCCATTAAAATGGTTAGTAATTAGCAAAGAGTCAACATATGCTTGAAAATTTTTGATACTCATATTCTTAGCCGATTCTAATCCTGCGATTAAGGCTTCGTATTCTGCCTCATTGTTAGTAGCAGGGAATTCGCATCTAACAGCCTGGGGTATTATGTTCCCCTGTGGCGATTTTAGTAGTATTCCTAATCCTACTCCTCTTACATTAGATGCACTATCGGTATATAATGTCCAGGATCCTGAGGATTCTCCTAACTGTTGAACTTCTAGGTCTACCTCATCCTGAATGTCACTACTAAAATCAGCCACAAAGTCAGCTAGAGCCTGAGACTTTATGGCATTTCTAGGTTCATATACTAAATCATAAGCACTCAACTTTACTGACCACTTGGCCATCCTGCCCGACATTTCTGGTTTCCTAAGCACATTCTTATCAGGATAATTAGTTTTAACATGAATCCTATGTGTTTCAAAATAATGTCTAAGCTTTGTTGATGCCATTACTAGAGCCAGTATTAATTTTTCTAAGTGAGAGTACCTAGTTTCAGCATCTAATAAACTTTTGCTAACATAATAAACAGGATACTGCTGACCTTCGTGATCCTTTACAAGTACTGCACTTACTGCATTCCCTGATACTGCCAGATACAAGGATAATGGTTCACCATCCTCAGGCTTCATCAATAGAGGTGCGGTTGAGAGATACTGCTTCAAATCCTGCAGGGCTGCTTCATGCTTCTCACCCCATTCAAATTTCTTGTTCTTCTTCAGGATATCATAAAAGTCTTTGCATTTTTCTGAGGATCTTGAGATAAATCTATTTAATGCTGCCACTCGCCCTGTTAATCGTTGAACATCCTTCATATTTGAGGGCGGTTTAATATCCAAGATGACTTTAATTTGCTCTGGGCTTGCTTCTATTCCTCTTTTGGTTACCATATATCCTAGAAATTTTCCTGCCCCCACTCCAAAATGGCACTTAGCAGGGTTCAGCTTCATGTTATACTTGTCCAGGATATCAAATGCTCCCTTAATATCTTGGAGGTGATCCTGAGCTTTCTTTGATTTTACCACCATATCGTCAATGTACACCTCCATGGTGTCCCCCAGTTTGTCTTTGAACATCATGTTTACCAATCTTTGGTATGTTGCACCTGCATTTTTCAAACCAAAAGGCATAGCTGTATAACAATAAATACCTGTTGGTGTCATAAAGGCAGTATCCTCCTGGTCAGAAGGCTCCATTTGGATCTGTTGAAATCCTGAGGATGCGTCCATGAAGGTCAGCATTTCATGCCCGGCAGTGGCATCTACCATTGCATCAATGTGGGGGAGAGGAAATGGGTCTTTAGGACAAGCTTTGTTCAAGTCTGTGTAGTCTACACAAACTCTCCATTTCCCATTTTTCTTCTGTACCACAACCACGTTTGCTAGCCACCTCGGGAACTTAACTTCTATGATCATCCTGGACTTCAATAATCTCTCAACTTCCTCTTGGATAATTGCATTCCGCTCAGGGGCGAATTTTCTTCTCTTTTGTTGTATAGGCTTGAATGACCTGTCAATTCCAAGCTTGTGAGTAATAATGTCTTTAGATATACCTGTCATATCCTCATGCTTCCATGCAAACGTTGACATCCTGCATTTCAAAAAGTTAATTAATTGTTCTTCAATATCCTGAGGGATATTGGTTCCTACGAGCACCGAAATATCGGGATTATCCTGGTCCAGGATAATTTTCTTCACATCCTGCTCCGGATCCTCCACGATATCCTGGGCCCGCGTCTTTAATTGCTATGCTGCACTAGGTTTGGTTGAGGATTTCATCGAGGATGAGTAGCATTCTTTCGCCTCCCGCTGATCACTGTCGATCTTGACAACCCCCCAAGGGGTAGGGATCTTGATGCATTGGTGATACGTTGATGGAACGGCCTTCATATCGTGGATCCAAGGTCTTCCTAGGATGATGTTATAGCATGATAGAGAATCCATCACACAAAAACGTTGCATCTTGTTGACTCCTTCAACATATACTGGCAGCCTTATCTCTCCCACTGTGTTCCTAGCTTCTCCACTGAAACCAACGAGCACAGTAGACTTCGAAGTGATATCCATCGGAGACACATTCATCCTCTTCGGAGTCTCCAGTTGTATTATGTTGACGGAGCTGCCATTATCAACCAATATCCTGCGTACAAAATGGTTAGCCACATATAACGTTATTACCAGAGCATCATGGTGAGGATCTTGGACAGTATCCCTATCATCTGCATCAAAAGTGATCACTTTGTCAGTTGTGAGCGTAGTCATCCTGATAGGTTTGTCTCCCCTCTCGGCCTTAGCTTCCTTTGCATGTCTCTTGGCCGCCGAATACGAAGTTCCGCAAATGTCGGATCCTCCTGAAATGAAGTTGATTATCTTGGCATCGGCGGGAGGTGATGCCGCTCGCTCAGGATCCTTCTCAGTATCCTGACCCTTATTCTTCTTCTTCCCTAAGAGATCTTTCAAATATCCCTTGCTTAGAAGGTAGCTGATTTCTTTCCTCAGAGCGATGCAATCCTCAGTCATATGTCCAAAATCTTCATGGAAAGCACACCATTTTGACTTGTCTTTCCAATCTGCTTTTTGCTGATTCTTCCGAGGCCACCTGGCTTTATCTCCCAAACCCTGCATAGCATACATTAGTTCAGGTATATTAACAGAAAAACAATACTCAGATAATTCAGGATATTCTTCAGGATCCTCGTCTTCAACAGCATTCACTCTCTTATCATTTCTGCCATATGGCTTAGAGCGATATGGTCTATATGAGGATTCTGATTTCCTGTTAGTCGATTCATATGTCGAGGATGCATTCATCTTTTCTTGCATTTTTCTGTCATCCTCTAACCGAATATATCTTAGAGCCCTGTTCCGGGCTTCATCCAGGTTCCTGCATGGGTTCATTACAAGGTCTTGATAGAATTGAGAATCCTTTTGCAGCCCCATCTTGAAAGCTTGCACAGCTGTTGCAACATCAAGATGAGGAATGTCTAGTGATTCCCGGCTGAATTTGTTCACATAATCCCTAAGGGATTCCTGAGGCCCTTGTGTTATCCTGTAGAGATCACTTGTTAATTTTTCAAAGCTTCTACTACAAGAAAATTGACTATTAAATAAATTTACTAAGTGAGCAAAAGATGTAATCGAATGTGGAGGAACATTCAAGAGCCATTTTAAAGCCGATCCTGTCAAGGTTGAACCAAAACCCTTGCACAGGCACGCTTCCTTGAGCTCCGGAGGGATAGGGTTGATCTCCATCCTTTCCTTATACTGGGCAATATGCTCTTCAGGATCCGTGGTTCCGTCGTAAAGCTTCATGTTTGGAGTCTGGAATCTTTTTGGGATTTCAGCATCACATATAGGATGCACGAATCGAGATATCCTGTGGCTATCCTGGGATACTTCAGGAATTGGCTGCACCACCCCAGGTACACTGGATATCATATCCTTTAATTTCTGAAGCTCCCTGGATAATTCTGACGTTACAGTCGTATCCTGTAGAGATCCAACACTGTTAGTGGCAATAGCATTATTATTATTTGATACGTTACCCGTTAGAGGATTTTGCCCATATCCTGAAGCATATCCTGAGCTCCTCACAGTTGATATCCTGACCGAGGAGGGTATTTCAGGAGTATGATTCTGAGGAAGGCTGGGCACGATATTCCCCCTGTTATCCTCAGTATACACAGCTAAACTAAAGTTCAACGCTCTGGGATGTAATGGAGTGATATTATCCTCAGCAGATCTGCTCGAGCCAGACTTCAGGAGTTGTATTTCCCTTAAAAGCATCTGGTTTGTTTCCTGTTGCTGCCTCATTTGTTCCTGCACACTTCCAAATAAGGTTAGAATTTCATCGTTAGAAGCTAAGACAGGAGCAGATCCCTGGACATTCCGAGCAGGGATAACATCTTGAGATCGTGTAGAGGCTGGCATCCTTGGAGGAGGTGGTGGAAGCACCGAACCAACTGTTGCAGAAGTTGTAGCAGACACAGTTGAAGAGCTCATGTTTGATCTTGAGGTCATTGTAAACAATGTGGCAAAAAGTTTTGAAAACAGAAAACCGATTAACGATTTCACAAAGATTTTTAGTAAAGAGAGCACCACTTGCCCCACGGTGGGCGCCAAATTGTTTTGGTCAAAAATTACCGAAGCAATTAAGTGATCAAATTAGTTAAGTGAGGTAGTGTGCTAAAAAGTGTGTTGAAAATATGCTTGTTAGGTTCTTTGAAAAAACAGTGTTCAGGATACGGCTCAGGATATTGAGCTGTATCTACGATCAAACAATGAGCAAAAAAGTAAAGTAAATGATACGAGATGTACGAGGAAAGCCCTTGATCAATCTAGATCGCCGGCATAAAACCTCGGGAGAGGTACAATCGCAGCTGCCTAGTTCTTCTTATTGCTTTAAACTTCAGGATACAGTGCAGGATATAGATCAGATCGCTAAGTGTTACAATGAATTTTGTGAAAGTTGCGAGAGAGCAAGTGTTGAGAGTGTAGAGAGTGTGATTGTGATGTCCTAGTTGATCTGATATACCCACTATTTATAGTAACGAATTACAAACTAAAATTCCTATAAACATGGGATGCTCCGAATATTCCAATGTGAACGTTGTAGACCGAGTAATGCGGCTTCAACGGCTTCTTGTGAACGACTTGGACCGAGTCTTCAGTAGAAAAGGTCTTCATGAATGTTGCTAGCTTCTAACCCACGTACCTGCATTTAATCCGTTAGTGATCCTGAGGATACCATTCAGGATGTTACCAATATCCTGAGTCAGCATCCCGGATGTAAACAGATACAATAAACAAGATATATATCAAGATATTTTCCAGGATATGGGCTCAGAATTCCACCCATAACAACACCCAAGGAAGGTCAGGCTTGGGTGGATATATTTTTCAAAGAGTAAAAACCTGACTTGCCGGAGATCCCAAGTTGGTAATCGTGGATCATGAATCGGCATCCTTCTTAATCTGTGTTTGAGATTTTGCAGGACTTGCCGGAACTCCCAGGTTTGTAAGCGAGGAGTAGGAATCGGCACCTTGAGAATTCAACCAACAAATGGTAATTAGTTGAAAGACAGGTTTGAAGTTTGGTTTGTGCATATCTACATATGGTAAATCAAGGACATTAATTTGTACTTGAATTTTTCCTACAAGTTGTTGAAAGTCAATGTGATGATTTGATCCCCATAACCTACAAGTGGTTGATAAACGAACTTATTTTCCGGAAAAACCATTCTGATTAAAACAAACTTAAGTGTTTAGAAATCATAATGGGAAAATAGTTTGTTGAGAGGGGGAGTTCTGATTGTTTACGCCAAACGGGTGGAGAATTGAGGCGATTCGATATCAGTTGTCATGTTCTATATAGTTTGTTTTCAATTTTCTTTAGATGTATTTGAATTTTAGGGGGAGTAAGAAATTTTAGAAAATCCAATAACATCAGAAAATTTGAAAAAGACAAAAACATAATAAAACTGAAAAATTAGTTTTGGTTGCATAAAAGAGGAGATGATAGTACATCAGTGGACTATCATAGCACGCTAAAGAAATGTAAAGTCAAAATGTGATAAACAATCTTACTGTGGATGTGTCAGTAGGTTTTCGCACATTTAGTAAACTGTAAAGAGATATAAACCTAATATCAAACTTGCTTATTCTGTGGGTTAACAAAACTGTTTGGATATATAGGTAACCCCTGAAATCTTGTTTGAAAGGTCCCGGATACTAGGTCTTTATGCTCAGTGATATCTGGGTATTATCCCGGGACTTCTGCTGTATGGAAATACTGACCTAGTCCCCGGATAATGCTTTCTGCAAAAAGCGTTGAAATATAAGCTCGCCCTCAGCAAGCTGATGAAACAATAAAATTGATAGTCGCTGCTGTTGTAATTAAAAGATCCTCTAAAGGGGACCCACCGAAAGTCGAAGCCATCATCTCTCTGCATATACGGAGGTATCGAACTGAGCTCTCACGGCCCTCGCACATAACCCTTTTACAGATATCATCTGTGGTATACTCACATGTAAGACTGAATATTGGGATCTAGATACGGGAGTATATTCAAGTAGTGGGACACACGGATAAGTTTAAGTATCTAAGACACTAATTGTATATCTCAAAACAGTTGAAATCTGTGTGAATATTTAAGAGGACAAACATACTGACAATCTAGGTAAATTGTTTAGAACTTAAAATGAAATCAAGCTTAACGGTGTTGATGATATGTCTCAAAAACTGATATGATCCTCTGGCACGAACTCACAAAAATATTGTCTGTAAATATTTCATTTGTGCATTTTCTCGTGTTTTTATATATAATGTTAGTTACTTTGATTTCAGAAAATTCAAAAAGATTTTAGTGTGTTTTAGCATAAATTTTTGAAAAATCCAAAAAGATTTTCGACAACTGGTGTTGAGAAGCTGATTTTCGAAGTTCAAAGTGCTAAACATGAAGAACAGGTTTGGAAGAGTGAATTTGAAGTTGTTAAGTTTGTTTGAATAGAGCCAGTAAAAGATCTTGAATGTAAAATTATGGAAATTCTTGTAAAAGTTTCTAAATTGATTGAAAAATTTAATCTTTAAAGAAACTTATGGTTGGGTAGAGATTGTGCAGGTGAACATTTGCCAGGTAATGATCCTGAGAGAAGAATGGAGTCAGGTATTGATCTTGAAACCTGATGAAAGCTTGTCCATGATCTTAGAATGAAGATGTGAATTCCAGACTACGATCCTAGCAGTTTGAGAGGGGGAGTCTGAAAGACAAAAGTTCAGGAAGCAGTTAGAGCCAGTACTGATCCTGGAACTTGCAATCTAGAAAGAGAAGCTTGTTAGTGATGAAGATAGAGTTTGCGGATTCTTGCAATGACAAATTTGTTTTCAGAGGAAGATTGAAGATCGATAAAGATTGTAGATTGGCAGTTGAGAAGACTCGAAGACTCCGTCAACATCCGAGGGGGAGTCTGTTGATGCACTACGTCTGTCGACTACGTCTTACATCGAGTCTTAGTGTTGTATAGGTTAGACGTGGCACGAAAACCTAGAAACTCAGTTTGTATAGGTTCACTTATATGTACTGGGTTAGGTTCGCTTATGTGTCAAGGTTGTAGATCCGCGGCATTGATATAGATCCGCTTATACGGACATGACCGTATAAGCGGAACCTAGTCGCCTATATATAGGGTCATTTCAAGCGGACCTAAATAGATAGTTAAGGGTGTTTTCTTCCGGTGAGCCACGTAGTGCTGCCAATGTGCTGTCAGAACGTGTACTCATGTTATTGATCTATACAACAGCAATATTAAAGTGAATGTGACTGAAATTGCACCAAATCATTAGTTTCCGCCTCTAGATTTGGATAGGGATACTTCTGATCGACTCAAACAGGGCCGAACGCGATCCTACACCGTTAACCCCATTTCAAAGCTCAAAAATGAAGTTAAAGTATAGGGAACTTAAAATGTGCTCAAAAATATCTCGAATGTCGGTTCGTTTGGCCATACGGTTACGATGTTCGCTTAATTACGACGGAATGCGCATAAGCGCGAAAAACGAACCAAATTGCGCGACGAATGGATTTTTCTTATGCCAAACACTAAGGCATAATATTATAATGCTTACATAAATTTTTGGATGTCCGGATGTATTCAGAATGTAAGTTATGCGCAAAAGTGTAAACTTATGCACTTTTTGACACTTTTAGTCCCTAAATGACCCAAAAGTTTATTTTAGCACACCGAACACCTCAAAGCCTATTTCTAAGCTATGGAGAGGATATTTATGGTATGTTTAACTCATGGTCATGTTCCGGAATGTCTGTTTTAGTAAGAATCATCATACTTTCGCAGTTTGTCGGATTTAGTCCCTGTAGGCGAATTAACTTGTTTTTGCCATACCAAAGCCTTCAAAACTTATTTCTAAGTTATGTAAAGGTTATTTAAGGTATGTTAAGTATATGTGGATGTTCCGGAGTATTTGTCGCATTAAACTGAGTACGTTTACGCACCAGTTTGCGTATAATTCTCCAGAAAGCGATGTAGAGTTTGAAGTTGAACAAAAGTCAAACATGAAAAATGTAAAACATAACCAAACAAACATTGGGATCAAATAACTTTGTTTTATTGATAACTGAACTGTTCACAAAGATTTCAAGCACAAATGTTACATGGAGTCAGGTCAAGACACCTGTGAAGAATGCTTATTATGTGAAGACAGAGAGTTGGAGAAAAGACCAAGACTGAAGACTCAGGAGCTGAAGACTACGTTAACATCCAAGGGGGAGTCTGTTGATGCATGGAATGTCTGGTGACTACGTCTGCAATAGGTCTTAGGTCAAAGGAGGTCAAGATAGGGTCTTGAAAGTCAAAATCATGTATTATGTAATAGATCCGCTTAGTTGAACATGTTATATTATAGGTCCGCTCATAGGGTTTAAGCAGGTTCGCTTATATGGTCTTCATATGGTCCGCTTATATGTCAAGTTGGCTGGTTCGCTTATACGGCATGTCCATTGAAGTGAACCTACACACACTATATATAGGGACATTCAAGCGAACCTGATCAGTTGTTGATGTACGTTGGAGCGAAACTATTTGTGTGCTTTAGGTGTGAAACTTTGTCAAATCAGTCTCAGAAAGCAATAAAAAGAAAGGAATTGAATAGGAAAGCTGTTGTTACTTCATTTATGTTGATTCCGCCTTCGTACGTGAAGATGAACGTTCTCTACTGACTATTCATGGTCGGAACACGGTCTAACAAAATGGTTATCCAAGGTTAACCCGCCCGTAAAACTAACAAGTCATGCACATCCCTCACAATGTTCTCTCCACTCGGCTTATAATTTGGCTAATGTGTATAATGTATTAGCACTTCAATCAATTAATCGCTCAAAACCGATTAGAACACGTACCCGCATAGGCTTGCAACTCAATCATTCTCCACCACCGAACACGAATATCAAGCACAATTCATAAGGTCTTTGAACGGGTTGTAACGGGCTAGGCTAAGGGTAGGAAATAGGATATTTTAAAGTGGCTAAGGTGATGTAAATTCGATTTTATTACAAAACAACTAATCTACGCACAACTAATCTACGCACAACTAACTACCAATATCAAACTAGAAGGCAACAAGCTTACGCCTTTTATTTCTCAACTAAGAACACATATTTTTGTTCTTTTCTCAACAATTTTCTCGTCTTTTTCATAACATTTTCTGATTTTTCTCTCTTTTTTTATATGCAAACAAACAAACAAACAACTATACAAAATTGACTCCTATAATCGAATTTCCATCACACGGGTGAAAAAAAAAAGGTTTAAGGTTATGGGCTAAAGGGTGGTTAAACGAAAGGGTTAGGCTCAAAATTGGCTACTAAGGGATAATTTTTGGGTAAGGATATATAAATGGTGTAAACGGAAAAGGTTTACCTAATGCCTTAATCATTCTCGTGCTTGTATTCGGTCTATGGTCTCGAACGTATCAAAAGGTGCAAGTTCTACAATACGCGACTAATGGTCCACTCAAACAAAGAAACATGTATTTGTAAATCTATGATATAAAAGTGGCTCAAAACCTCACGTATAAGGGTATGGTATGTGATATGCATACAATGCTAGTTCCTTAGGCGAATTATTCCCAAATAACCACCCGCTAAATACCCGTCATGCTATTACTTTAAACTTGACCATGACAAAAGACCAAAAGTGTTGTGCCATCCCTCGTTGACTTAGTTACTTGTGCTTTTAAGATCGCTTTTGAAACAACAAATTTTTGAATTTTTTTTTTGAAATTTTCCCCTATCCCCACACTTGAGGTACACATTGTCCTCAATGTGTAAGAACTAGAGTTTTAAAACACACAAGGGATGTGACACGGCTAACCTCCCAAAAATTTCACCCCGGAAAATAAAATACAATTTACAATCCACTTATTACTAATCTAAGAATCAAGGTAAAAGGAAACGCATGCACCTGATGTTGTACCTAGAAATCTTAACCCTTGTGTAGAAGCATGCTTCTCACAACCATTGAAATTTGTTAGGTGGTTAGTTCTACCATTTTTATGATAGTGTTACCAAATCATGCGTTAAATTACCTTGATTTTTGTGGAAAAATAATTTACAACAATAACAATCCTAACTCACTTTCGTAGGAATCACGGCAGCATTTAGCATATGCACGCAAGCCCTTTAAACCTCCCGATAGCTCGGGAGGACGAGTAGGTCTCGTGAGGGTTATATAGGGAACACACCCACAACGTTCATTTAACTAATAAAACGAAATAACGAAATTATACAACAACAATACTAACTAAACTACGGATAATAACTAAAACGAAATGCGAAATAAAATATACAACAACACTTGACCTACCACCTCATGGTGGTCGAATGGCATGCTTGCCGCTTACAAACTCCTCAAAATCACCCACCGGTGATTCATACCATTTGTTGCCAAACGGTCCAAACTTCCTCACTTCCTCTTCCTTCTTCTTTTCTTGAGGCGACTTCTTCGCCTTCTTCTTCTTGACCGGTTTCTTCTTTGGTTCTCCAAACCTACCAACCATAGACCATACCTTTTTATTTGGATTCATGTCCTTCTTGGGACACGTATCCTCACCGAGTGGGTTAGTAAATTTTGGAAAAACATTTAAATTTAATTCCCCGTCCTCAAATTTCATGCTTCCCATTCCCGTTGCACAATTTATTATGGCATTAGCTGTTGCAAGGAACGGTCTACCCAATATGACTATCGGTTGGGTGTCCTCAATACACCCAGTATAGTCTACTACCAAAAAGTCAACTGGGTAGTAGCAATCATCCACCTTAACAATCATATCCTCCACCATCCCCTGTGGATGCGTGGGAGTCTGATCAGCCAATACTACGGGAGTATCAAACTTTTTCAATGGACCAAAATCATATTGGTCATACAAACTCCCGGGCAAGATGCTCACACAAGCTCCAAGATCTAGGAGCGCCCTCTCATTTTTAAATGTTCCAATTTGAATTGGGATAAGAGGGTCTCTTGGATCTTGAACCTTTTGGGGGAGCGCACTTGATAAAACGGCACTAATATGTGATACCAAACCAATTGGTTCGAGTAATTTATTGTGCCGTTTTTCAATGCTCAACTCTTTCAAACATTCCACATGAGCCGAAAACTTTTTAATGTCATCTAGTAACAGTAAATTAATTTTTGCTTGTTTAAAATTTCCCACCCCTCGTCCTTCGGTGGGTACCGTTCCTCAACTTTTGATGCATTACTCGGGTTAAGTTGATTTAAACAATTTTCACAAAAAGAATTTTTTAGTTATATTTTCAATTTTACTTTATGAAATCGTTTCTTGTTCATTTTCACTTTCTGGCTCATCACTTATATCTTCCACTACACCATCAACATATTGTGGTGGTGGAATTCTTTGAACACTACAAATTTTATCATTCGGAAGAAGACTTACCACGCTAATGTGTACATTCCTCACATTGCCCGTGCTTAAGCTTTGATGCTTCAGGTTCATTGTGGTGTCACTTGGAAGTCTTCCTCCACTTCCAAGAATTTGGGCCATTTCTTCCGCAAGTTGACCTACTTGCTTTTCCAATGCCTTATGCGACTTGTCTCGCACCTCTAACTCTTTCTTTATCTCTTGATTTGAATGGTTGATAGCATTCATAATAGCATCAAGTTTAGAGTTTAATGAATCATCACATTGAGAGTTTGAATTGCCACTCCCATTACCGCCTTGATTGTAGTTCCTTTGGTAACCCCTTGGTTACTTCCTTGGCGATTTTGATATGATGACCCGCTTTGGTTACCCGGTTGAAAATTCGGGTTCATTTGATTCGCGGCATTCCCATATCGGAAGTTGGGATGGTTTCTCAATCCGGGGTGATAAGTGTTGGAGTTCATATCATATTGCCTTCGGTCCCCATACACTTGATTCACCTCCACAGTGGCTTGACAATTCTCGGTCCGGTGACCAATATCTCCGCATTCTTCACATACGACGTACTACACCGCATTCACTTCTTTTTTCTTCATGCGGGCCAACTCACGCTCCAATGTGTCAATCCGATCCTTGGAATTCGCATCAAGATCGGGCCAAGACCTTGAGGTAGGGTGCTTTTTAGCTCGGTCGGCCGATTCTTTCACCTTTGACCTCTTACTCATCCTTTCTAGGAACTCCAAATCGTCATCCTCGTGATTACTTAATAGAGTTCCGTTGCTGGTCGATTCAAGGCGATTCCATGTCTCATCGTCTAATCCTCTCACAAAGCATTTGACCAACTCCCACTTCTCTATTTTATGATGTGGGCACTTCCGAATCAATTCCTTGTACCTTGTGAAAGCTTCATGCAATGGTTCACTTGAGAGTTGGCGGAAAGACCTAATTTCATCTCTAGCATCATCGGTCTTTGCCAACGAGTAATACTCATCAAGGAAGACTTGTTGCATCTCACCCCATGTCCGAATACTATTCGCTGGAAGTGTAAGAAACCATTGTTTCGCGTTATCTTTTAGCGAAAACTGGAATAATCGAAGTTTGACTTCCTCCAACGCAAAATTATACCCACCGATTGTGCTACATATAGATGAAAACTCCGCTAAATGGGTGTATGGTTCGTCATTAGATCTCCCATTGAAATGGGGAAGTATGTTGATGTAGTGGGGCTTACAATCGAACATCCTTCTTTCGCAAACTATTGGAGACTCATTATCGGTAACCACCGGTCGAAACGGTCATTCACTCCCCATGGAGGTTGTTGACGACGCTGTGCCGTTAACCTCTTGATCCATCGGCCTTCGATTTTCCCTTCTATCACCTCCCCTATCACCTCTTCGGTTCCTACCTTGATTACCTCTTTGATTGCCTCCTCCCATGAAACGAGGAATCCGGTTAGGATTTGTAGGTCCCCTAATCCATGCGGATCGTAACAGAATCGTCGAAATCCAACCTAGAGTGCGGAATCCCCTAGATCAGATTTCACAGAAAACGAGTAGAAACAGAATCAAGAACTCGATACACTTTCAATCCGGTCTTCTATTGGTTATCCAACATGAAGTTTACAATCAATTCAAGACCCACTAGAAATCTCTCAGCCACTCTCTGTATATTTCTCTAACTCTCTCTCTATTCCTCTCAATGTCTATCAACTGGCTAACCTAAACCCTAATGCCAAGCCTTGTTTATATAGGACAAGCTTTGCATATGGGCTTTGGTCTGGGCCAGGCCATTCCCCAAGCCCATAACACTAATTAACTCCCTAACCAATAATGCTAAGCCCAATACAAAATATCCAAAGACTAAATAAACAAACTATTAAGCTGTTGTCACAAAACATGCACCAACAAACCCCCCCTTGACAATAGCTTCATAGTGTACATTTGTCTTCAAACATCTTGCAGTCTTTTGGTCTTTGGATAGCGTCAGCTACACAGTTTCTGACATCAACAAACTCCCCCTTAGCTGATGCTTCCAATGTGACAACCCTCACTAAACCAGGTATCCGTACGGTTTAATTAATAATTAATTACTGCTTAATCACTGTGCTTACTTAAAATTACTGATGAACTGCTACTTGAATTCTGATACTTGTACATATCTGCATCATACTTTAATTACCGTCACTACATTATTTACCTGCTGAACCTTAGTGACAAACATGATGCACAAAAGCACAGTAGCACTATGAACGGATAACCCATTGAACATGCTGATAAAGCCAGCATCAGGCAAATATTGCCTCTAAGGCCTGTATGAGCCAGAAATATTTTACTACACCCATAGTGAGTGTAGGGATACAAGGGTTGTAGAACTGCGTCTCTAGGAATAAGTTACAGTGACCGGATGTGCCTAAAACGTACTCTAGGTACAAAATTCAACACATTAACTAAAAATTCAGCTTTTAATATAACTAGTAAAGTGCCAAAACGCGGAAAAATAATACTAGACACTTTCCAAAGTGTCGGGAACTCTTTGTGTCACTAAAAATAATAATAAAGACACTTTAAAGCTTTAATAAGCACTTTAACGGATCAGTATCCAACCGAACAACCGGACTTAACCCGGATCATAAAAATATTGCCAATGATATTATTTACACCTTTCTGAGCTAGTTAGGGTCCTCGAATACCCTAACACCCGTTATATTAAATAACACACTAGTAAATTATTTTTTTTCTATTTCCTAACTAAGCACTAATTTTTGTGGTTGAAATCCAACCAAATGTACCACCCCTTGAACGATCAGTTTCCCCATAGGGGACACCACCCACCCATTTTGATTATCTTAATTCCACTTGTTTCATATCTAGTGTACATAATATTTGTTGGGTAATACACTAAGAGTGGATTATAAATATAACCACTAGAACCATACTTGATTTCACAAACCACCACTCAAAATTGATCACTCCCTTCCACTCCTCTTGTGTTCGGCCGAGAGCCAACCCACCCCCAACATCACTTTTCAACTTTGGTCAAAGCCATCTATTATCATTCAAGTGTGAACGATCACGTATAAGGAGGCTCGGTGCTTACGGATTGCCAAGGACCTCACCACAACGCTTTTAACCAACCATTTTTCGTCTAGTTTCTTCCCTAGCCACGAGCTAGTAGTAAGTGACTCTAAACGCCTTCTTAAGCTTATCTAAAGTGGTTAATACGATGTATAACGGTTAAAACTCGAAATCTTACAAAAAGGAGCATTAAAGTCTACTAAAAATATGAAAAATGATGGTTAAAAGCTCACTAGTTGTGTAAATGTTGTAGTAATTGAAATTAGTGGTTATTTAGACCCGATCTATGTTGTGGTAGCTCGGATCATCGTTTAACCCGGTTTGGTCATGATCACGAATCATGACATAAGGTTGTTTTGAATAGAACAGAGGTTAAAAGGTGAAACTCTACCACACGCGAATCATGAACTTGTGTAAAAATGTTTTACTTGTGAAATAGTATTTAAAACTAGCAGATCTACGTATCTGCAGGTGGTATTTTCAAAGAACCACATATCACAGAAATCATGTTTTCTAAAAACGGATGTTACAAGCATGATTTTTATAAACCACAAGCGTGTAAACACTTGTGAAATGAAAAGTTTCGACAAAATAACGATCCTTGTAAAAGATGACGGGAACTTGTAAAGACGGATTTACTCTAAAAACGAGGTTTTTAAGAAATCAAATTACTTTATATAAAGATCCACAAAATGTAATGGGATTTACACTATAGTTTCGGAAAAACTACAAGTTCATGTGATTATGCGATTTACATACTTGTCGACTAGTTGGTTGTGTCGGATATTGTTTGATTGAATAAAGAAGTTGTTGAGTTAATTTATAAAAGAAAATGATACGCTTGAAAGCGTGGCCACCTCCAGTTACAGAGGAAACTCTGGCGAAATTTTTCTAAAAACCTAACACTTAGAATTATTTTTACTACAAGTGTTAGAACTACTTTTTGACATATTTTCAAAATATAAATTTCGCCACGACTTTATTTACAAACATCGGAGGTGGGATTTTCACAAAATTAAACGTGATAAATATATAGTTAGTAAATATATTTTTCACAACGTCACTTGTCAATTATTTTGTGAAATGTTTAAATATTATTTTTAGGGTAAAAATAATATTATCGAACTTTAACGAATCCAAAATAACACGAACGCTTTCACGACAAACATATAAGTTACGTCGGTAATTATTATTACTACTCGAATGATAAAACGTAACTTACGCTTATACGGAAATATTCATGAACGCGTATTTTGTCAACGTGTTATTTTGGGAAAATTTTGTGAAGTGAAAATATAATATTTTTGAGAAAAATATTTATATTTTGGAGTTAGGAATAAAATATAATTTAAGTGGGAATTAATAATATAATTCGAACGCACATGTATTAAATCCCCCATCCTTGGGAAGGAGATTAACTACCAAGTATATACGGGAAGTAAACACGAAATAGTTGTCTAACTATTTCCCAAAAACTTAAACTATAAAGCTAAGGCACGTCCGTCCGTCTAATAGAATTAGCACATGTAGGTCGTTGCACAGCTGCTTGATTTGGAGTACTTGGTAGAGACGCACCGACTGTGAGTTCATGTCCCCCTTTTCTCTTAACTGTTTTCAGTTTTCTAAACTGCGGGGGTGAAATACATGTTACTATGATTACGAATATTTCTTACATGGTATGGTCAGCTAAGGAAGGAACTGTTAGGTTATGTGATTTGGGTAGGTGAAACCTTAAGAACATTAGTCCTCGTAGTACGATCGAGGGATACAAGTGATAGGCCTATTTGAGCATAACAAACCCCACCCATGCGCCCTAAGGTTGGACCATGTGGTGACCTTGTCTTAACACCACCCATGCGCCCGCAGGTTGGACCATGTGGTGACCTTGTCTTAACACCACCCATGCGCCCGCAGGTTGGACCATGTGGTGACCTTGTCGTAACACCACCCATGCGCCCGCAGGTTGGACCATGTGGTGACCCTGTCCTATCCCCTCCCATGCGCCCGCAGGTTGGACCATGTGGTTACACATTAACTGATATGTTTCCTTATTTGCTTTCATACCAGAGTTTACAAAATATTCACACTTACAATGGTTATAAAGGTTTATTCGCGCGCACATACTAAACACATGAACTCGCTCAACATTATTGTTGATTTTTCAACTTACATGCATTTCAGGGAATTAAAGGATCTGGCACGGTATGGCACGTTTTCCCGCTGCACTAGTTTCCGAGGTCATCCGGGGTTTAGGGAATGTGACTCTTTCCTGGACAAGTCACAGTCCTTAAACTGTGTTTATGTTTTGTTTGTTTGTTGAACAAGATTATGGTTGTCAGGGTGTATCCCCGTTAAAACAATGGTATTATATTGGTTTTCAAAACTTAATGGATGATCTTGCATGTTTTTAATTCATATAGCTTTGTTGTGATTAAGCTATGGTATTAAGAAGTCACACCAAAATAACCACGCTTCCGCAAAGCCAGGGTGTGACAGCTTGGTATCAGAGCTCTGATCATAGCGAACTAGGATTCCTTCTCGAGTCTAGACTATGATCACTAGGGCTCTCACGAAAACATTTTTACTGCATACCACTTAAGTCCAGATCCAAAACGTTTTTACAAACAAATGTTGAGCACATTTTATTTATTAATTATAGGCTCAGTCTTGGAGGCTGAGGCTCGGTCTTGGAGGCCGAGGCTCGATCTGGGAGATCGAGGTGGTTGGCTAGTGGGACTAGGAGAATTGGCTAGTGTGACTAGGAAGAGCAGTCTGAGAGGCTGGAAGGCTAGTGTGACTAGGAAGAGCAGTCTGAGAGGCTGGAAGGCTAGTGGGACTAGGAAGAGCAGTCTGAGAGGCTGGAAGGCTAGTGGGACTAGGAGAATTATTTGATTTCTTACTTGGTGACTAATATGTTTATATGATTATATGATTGATTGTTATATGTATGTGTCACAAACGCCATACCTTCATCATGTACTAGAAAGATGGACACTACGAATCCCATGGCCATAGTATCAGACGACATAGTTTCATCGGAGCACAACGTGTACATTTCCGATACTACCGGCACAGACGATGACGACTTTCAGCCCTTTTGCGCTGCCTGATGTCGTAACAGAGCCTACTGATGGCCATCTCGTTGGGAATTTGCCACTCACGATGATCCCTGCTCCTGTGCCCCTTGCCGCATATCCCATTGTTGATATGCCCCCCGACGTGGCCTCTGACGATGATAACGATCTACTAGAGGAGGACCCATTCGAGGCCGAGGCCCTATTGCTGTTGGTATTAGCCTACTGCTTGCGGACGCTCCTGCAGGGGAAACTCATGCCTATTCCCCTGTCCCAGACTCATTTGAGATCCTGACATCCGCATTTTCGCATATACAGGGAGTGCAACACCATTCACACGACGCCGACCCTGGTACGGCATCATCAGCTGCACCGGTTCCCGCACATAGCTGTGAGTTTGATCACAGTATTGAGGGTGATCCTGTTCTTCCATCTGGTTTTGATCCAGACCATGACCTTGAGTTCATACACTCAGACCAGCCCTGGGAGGATCCTGCAACCCTCTGTGATGGTTGATCCAGCTGATTTTGAGATGGAGTTTGTTGATCCGGGGCCAGCCGTGGCCCCTAAGCCAGGCGTTGCTCCTAACACCGCATTGGAGCATGACCCTGTTCATGCCGATGCACCTGTTGTTGCTCCTTGATTGATCATCTGCTTGGACGAGAGAAAATTTGGGGTAACTGTGCAAGACAATTTATTATTACGGGGGCCCATGTAATAACGACTTGTAGTGCACAGAAATCCTAGTGGACTCTGTGGGTCAAGCTAATGAAAACCAATGTAGCAGGAAATAACTCGAACACGAATGACCAAGCCTCGAGTTCATTCTATTTCTAGCAACAAGCCAAATTGGCAAGCCTATGCGAAGGCTCAGAAAAATTTATTTCCCCACCCATACATTGTGTAAAATTGGGTGAGTACATGATGGCTTATGGTGCTATTGAGATGATGTCTAACCCGCTCCATGCCACTTCGGCAAAAGAGAATGCCACCCAGGCATGACACAAACACCAGTACGTTGCCAAGGATAGAAGCCGAGCTGCAAAAATGCAACTCACAGGCAATTGCATGACATGAAGCTCTCCGCTTTTAGCACAGCAATGGCACTACTGGAAATAACCCCCCCAGCTGACTGCACCTATAAGCAGCACCTGAATTACAAGCCTTTGAACTTCGACGTAACAGGAGGCGCCGTTACATTTGTTCGTTGGTCCGAAAAGATTGACTTCATACTAAGAATGACTAACTGTTCACCCCAACCGAGAGTTACCTTTACCTCGGGGTCATTTCTAGATGGCACACTCTCATGGTGGGACCATCAGGGTCAGGCCTTGGAACAGAATGTTGCCTATGCACTGAGCTGGGACGAGCTCAAGGAAATGATTAAGGAGAAATATGGTTCTAAGACTGGAATAACAGAAGCTTGAGATGGAGTCCTGGAATTTGAAAATGGACGAATCAGAGATTCCTGAACATGACCAGCGATCGCACGACTTGCCAAGGGTCGTCACCTACTAAGTCATTGATGTTGTATGATACAGTTGGGTACCTGTAAACCTTTCATTCTGGTCTCGATTTGTGGCAATGAAATCGAAGTGATCTATTGTTTATGTTCTATAACATGAGATGTTACGTGATTGATTTACTGATAACATGAGATGTTACGTGATTGATTTATTGATAACATGAGATGTTATGTGTTGATATTGTTGTATACTTACGCACATTTTACTTACTATGACCTGACCCGTACGATCATCATAGGAAGATGCCTCCAAAACGGGATGTACGCATACCCACCAATGAGGCGGAACTTCAGGGAATCATTGCTGCAGTCATCGCACAATACGAGGCCCATCACTCCGAGCGCAACGGAGGTACCTCAGGAAATAACCCATCCAACGGCTGCACGTACAAGCAGTTCTTAGGCTGCCAGCCCCTACATTTCGACGGCACTGGGGGTGCCGTAGCCTTCGTACGCTGGATTGAAAAGACGGACACTGTTTTGCGTGCGAGCAAATGCGCCCCAAGAGATCAGGTCACGTACATTTCCGGGCTGTTCCGAGATGGGGCCCTGTCATGGTGGAAACTTCAGGTTCAGACAATGGGCGAGGCTGCTGCGTATGCTCTATCATGGGACGAGCTGAAAGAGCTAATGCATAAAAAGTACTGTTCGAGAACAGAAAGCCAGAAGGTAGAAACTGAGTTCTGGAACTTGAAGATGGAAGGTCCAAAAATAGCTGAGTATGTGGAGAAGTTCCAAGTTCTATCGCGTATCGTTCCTTACATGGTAGATCCGGAGTTTAAAAGGATTGAACGTTTCATTTGGGGATTGGCACCCCAAATCATGAGCATGGTAACGGCATCAAAGCCTGCCACAATCTCTGAGGCCATCAATCTAAGTGTAGCCCTAACAGAAGAGGCAATCAGGGTGAACAAATTTTCAGCCTCTGAGGAGAAGAAGGAGACTCATGTAGAGTCATCTGGGGACAACAAGAGGAAGTTGGCGAATTTCAGACAGGGTACCCAGTCGAGTAGCGACGACAAGGCCAAAAAGAGAAAAGAGTACACGGGTATCCTACCAAAGTGCGACAACTGTCGACGTCACCATAACGGGCGGTGTAGATATGGAAAATGTGGTAACTGTGGCAAGGTGGGACATGTCAAGGAAACATGTTGGCAAGGTACTGAACATGGAAATAGAGGTCCAGACGGTAACAGAAATCGCGGAGGAAATAACAACGACAACAATTATCAAGGCAGGGATGGTGACGATCAAGGCTGTGGCCAAGCATGTTTTAATTGTGGTGATGTGGGGCATTTCAGGAAGTATTGCCCTAAGAACACTCAGGCACGTGGATGAAAGCTCAACAGCGGGGATAGAATCCAAGCGTGGATATCGGTACGTCTCATAATAGTCAATGTTACGCTCTAATTGACAGTATTGTCAAATTTTAGCTTCAGAAAATATAGTTGTTTTAGTAGTAAGTAACCTAGATACCCAGTTCTCGATAGAACAAGCCTAACGGAAGCTTCGACGTGGTAGTAGGAATGGATTGGTTATCGAGCAACAAGGCCGAGATAGTCTGTCATGAAAAGGCTGTCTGTATCCCAATCGATGATGGTGAGACCATTGTGGTTCACGGAGAAAAGCGTGAGACGCCGTTAAGAATTATTAGCTGTCTGAAAACAAGAAAGTGTTGTAGAAAGGATGTGTTGCCTTTCTGGCACACATTGTAGATAAGAAAGCTGAAGGACCAAAGATCGAAGACATCCCTATCGTGAGGGAGTACCCAGAAGTCTTCCCAGGAGATTTGCCTGGCTTGCCGCCTCAAAGGCAAGTGGAGTTCCGCATTGACTTAGTTCCAGGTGTCGCGCCTGTGGCTAAGGCACCGTACAGACTTGCTCCGTCTGAGATGCAGGAACTGTCGACACAACTTCAAGAGTTGTTAGACAAGGGATTCATCCGACTGAGCTTCTCGCCTTGGGGAGCTCCAGTTTTGCTTGTCAAAAAGAAGGATGATGATTTTTTTTTTCAAATAAACATCATCTACCGGGAGCTGAACAAGCTGACGATCAAGAATAGATACCCTCTGTCAAGAATTGATGATCTGTTTGATCAACTGCAAGGTTCAAGCTTTTTACTCAAAGATTGACTTGCGATCTAGATACCATCAGTTAAGGATACAAGAGGAAAGTATCCCGAAGACAGCCTTCAGAACTCGTTATGGACACTACGAGTTCCTTGTTATGCCGTTTGGTTTGACAAACGCACTTACAGTGTTTATGGACTTGATGAATAGAGTTTGCAAGCCGTGCTTGGACAAATTCGCGATTGTGTTATCAACGACATCTTGATTTATTCAAGAACAAAGGCTGAGCATGAACAGCATCTAAGAGCTATTTTGGAACCGCTAAAGAAAGAACAGCTGTATGCCAAATCCTCTAAGTGCGAGTTTTGGCTACATGAAGTCCAATTCATTGGGCACGTGGTAAATGGAGATGGAATCCACATGGATCCCACCAAGATCGAAGCGATTAAGAATTGGGAAACGCCAAAGACGCCAACCGAGATTCGACAATTCTTGGGTTTGGCTGGCTACTATCGAGGGTTCATTGAGGATTTTTCTAAGATTGCTCAACCATTGACGCTCCTCACGCAGAAAGATAAGAAGTTTGATTGGGGAATCAAACAGGAAGAAGCGTTTCAGATATTGAAAGATAAGCTTTGTAACGCGCCAATCTTAGCTCTGCCAGAAGGTACAGATGATTTTGTGGTATACTACGACACTTCGCGTCAAGGATTGGGTTGCGTGTTGATGCAACGCCAAAAGGTTATTGCTTACGCATCGCGTCAGCTGAAAGTGCATGAAAAGAACTATACCACGCATGATCTGGAGCTTGGCGCAGTGGTTTTCGCTTTAAAGATCTGGAGACACTACCTTTATGGTACGAAGTGTACGATCTTCACAGATCACAAGAGCCTACAGCACATATTCAACCAGAAGGAGTTGAATATGAGGCAAAGACGATGGGTCGAGTTGTTGAACGACTACGACTGCGAGATAAAGTACCATCCAGGGAAGGCGAACGTGGTCGCCGATGCCCTAAGTCGAAAAGAGAGGATCAAGCCCATAAGGGTTAGGGCTTTGGAGATGATTATCCAGACCGATCTTTCCTTGCGCATTCGTGCCGCAGGAAGCTCTCAAGGAAAGAAACCTTGCGGAAGAATATCTCCGTGGGATGGAGAAGTTATTGGTACCAAACAGGGAAGGAACATTGTGTTTTGAGAAATGGATTTGGGTTCCTCTGTTTGGTGATTTAAGGAAGGTTATTTTCGATAAAGCTCACAAGTCGCGGTACTCTATCCACCCTGGAACGGATAAGATGTACCAAGATCTTAAGGATTATTATTGGTGACCTAGGATGAAAGGCGACGTGGCTGTTTATGTGAGCAAATGTTTAACATGCGCTAAGGTTAAAGCAGAATACTAGAAGCCTTCAGGACTTCTGCAACAACCAGAGATTCCCAAGTGGAAGTGGGAACAAATCTCCATGGATTTTGTTACAAAATTGCCAAGAACGCCAAGAGGCCAGGACACTATCTGGGTGATAGTGGATCGATTAACGAAGTCAGCACACTTCTTACCTATCCGAGAAAAGGATAATACGAGCAAGCTGGCTGAAATCTACATGAGAAAGATCGTTACGCGCCATGGAGTACCTCCCTCAATCATCTCCGATAGAGATGGGAGGTTCGTATCAAGGATATGGCAAATCCTTCTAAGAAGCTTTTGGCTCGAAGTTGAATATGAGCACCGCATTTCACCCGCAGACCGACGGTCAAAGCGAGCGGACGATTCATACGTTGGAAGACATGCTGAGAGCGTGTGTTATGGATTTGGGCGGTAGCTGGGATAAGCATTTGCCCTTGGTTGAATTCTCATACAACAACAGCTACCACACCAGTATTGGTGCCGCGCCAATTCGAGGCTTTATAGGGGCGCAAGTGCAGATCACCGCTCTGTTGGTCTGACGCCGGTGATAGACAGTTGGTTGGTCCTGATGTAGTCCAGGAAACCACTGATAAGATTGCACAGATACGAGATCGCATCAGTGCGGCTCGTGACCGGCAGAAAGCCTACGCGGATCGAAGCAGGAAACCTCAAGAGTTCGAGATAGGAGATATGGTGTTGTTGAAAGTATCACCCTGGAAGGGGGTGGCACGCTTTGGGAAGCGTGGGAAGTTGAATCCGCGCTACATTGGTCCTGTCAAGATTTTGGAAAGAATTGGGACCGTAGCATACAAGTTGGACCTACCTGCCGAACTGAATGGTGTTCACGATACATTTCATGTATCCAATCTGAAGAGAAGTCCAACGCAAGATACCGTTGCCATTCCTACCGACGAAATTCATGTTGACGACACGCTCCACTTCGTCGAAGAACCTGTTGAGGTCACGGATTGGAAAGTGAACAAGACCCGCCGGAGCAGTGTCAAACTCGTCAAGGTTTGTTGGAATGCCCGACATGGTCCTGAATTCACCTAGGAGCGTGAGGACCGAATGAAAGGAAAGTACCCCCACTTATTTCCCAAGAACCCTGCTTCTTCAAGCAGAACTTAAAATTTCGGGACGAAATTTTTCTAACGGGGGGAGAATGTGACAACCCTCACTAAACCAGGTATCCGTACGGTTTAATTAATAATTAATTACTGCTTAATCACTGTGCTTACTTGAAATTACTGATGAACTGCTACTTGAATTCTGATACTTGTACATATCTGCATCATACTTTAATTACCGTCACTACATTATTTACCTGCTGAACCTTAGTGACAAACATGATGCACAAAAGCACAGTAGCACTATGAACGGATAACCCATTGAACATGCTGATAAAGCCAGCATCAGGAAAATATTGCCTCTAAGGCCTGTATGAGCCAGAAATATTTTACTACACCCATAGTGAGTGTAGGGATACAAGGGTTGTAGAACTGCGTCTCTAGGAATAAGTTACAGTGACCGGATGTGCCTAAAACGTACTCTAGGTACAAAATTCAGCACATTAACTAAAAATTCAGCTTTTAATATAACTAGTAAAGTGCCAAAACGCGGAAAAATAATACTAGACACTTTCCAAAGTGTCGGGAACTCTTTGTGTCACTAAAAATAATAATAAAGACACTTTAAAGCTTTAATAAGCACTTTAACGGATCAGTATCCAACCGAACAACCGGACTTAACCCGGATCATAAAAATATTGCCAATGATATTATTTACACCTTTCTGAGCTAGTTAGGGTCCTCGAATACCCTAACACCCGTTATATTAAATAACACACTAGTAAATTATTTTTTTTCTATTTCCTAACTAAGCACTAATTTTTGTGGTTGAAATCCAACCAAATGTACCACCCCTTGAACGATCAGTTTCCCCATAGGGGACACCACCCACCCATTTTGATTATCTTAATTCCACTTGTTTCATATCTAGTGTACATAATATTTGTTGGGTAATACACTAAGAGTGGATTATAAATATAACCACTAGAACCATACTTGATTTCACAAACCACCACTCAAAATTGATCACTCCCTTCCACTCCTCTTGTGTTCGGCCGAGAGCCAACCCACCCCCAACATCACTTTTCAACTTTGGTCAAAGCCATCTATTATCATTCAAGTGTGAACGATCACGTATAAGGAGGCTCGGTGCTTACGGATTGCCAAGGACCTCACCACAACGCTTTTAACCAACCATTTTTCGTCTAGTTTCTTCCCTAGCCACGAGCTAGTAGTAAGTGACTCTAAACGCCTTCTTAAGCTTATCTAAAGTGGTTAATACGATGTATAACGGTTAAAACTCGAAATCTTACAAAAAGGAGCATTAAAGTCTACTAAAAATATGAAAAATGATGGTTAAAAGCTCACTAGTTGTGTAAATGTTGTAGTAATTGAAATTAGTGGTTATTTAGACCCGATCTATGTTGTGGTAGCTCGGATCATCGTTTAACCCGGTTTGGTCATGATCACGAATCATGACATAAGGTTGTTTTGAATAGAACAGAGGTTAAAAGGTGAAACTCTACCACACGCGAATCATGAACTTGTGTAAAAATGTTTTACTTGTGAAATAGTATTTAAAACTAGCAGATCTACGTATCTGCAGGTGGTATTTTCAAAGAACCACATATCACAGAAATCATGTTTTCTAAAAACGGATCTTACAAGCATGATTTTTATAAACCACAAGCGTGTAAACACTTGTGAAATGAAAAGTTTCAACAAAATAACGATCCTTGTAAAAGATGACGGGAAGTTGTAAAGACGGATTTACTCTAAAAACGAGGTTTTTAAGAAATCAAATTACTTTATATAAAGATCCACAAAATGTAATGGGATTTACACTATAGTTTCGGAAAAACTACAAGTTCATGTGATTATGCGATTTACATACTTGTCGACTAGTTGGTTGTGTCGGATATTGTTTGATTGAATAAAGAAGTTGTTGAGTTAATTTATAAAAGAAAATGATACGCTTGAAAGCGTGGCCACCTCCAGTTACAGAGGAAACTCTGGCGAAATTTTTCTAAAAACCTAACACTTAGAATTATTTTTACTACAAGTGTTAGAACTACTTTTTGACATATTTTCAAAATATAAATTTCGCCACGACTTTATTTACAAACATCGGAGGTGGGATTTTCACAAAATTAAACGTGATAAATATATAGTTAGTAAATATATTTTTCACAACGTCACTTGTCAATTATTTTGTGAAATGTTTAAATATTATTTTTAGGGTAAAAATAATATTATCGAACTTTAACGAATCCAAAATAACACGAACGCTTTCACGACAAACATATAAGTTACATCGGTAATTATTATTACTACTCGAATGATAAAACGTAACTTACGCTTATACGGAAATATTCATGAACGCGTATTTTGTCAACGTGTTATTTTGGGAAAATTTTGTGAAGTGAAAATATAATATTTTTGAGAAAAATATTTATATTTTGGAGTTAGGAATAAAATATAATTTAAGTGGGACTTAATAATATAATTCGAACGCACATGTATTAAATCCCCCATCCTTGGGAAGGAGATTAACTACCAAGTATATACGGGAAGTAAACACGAAATAGTTGTCTAACTATTTCCCAAAAACTTAAACTATAAAGCTAAGGCACGGCCGTCCGTCTAATAGAATTAGCACATGTAGGTCGTTGCACAGCTGCTTGATTTGGAGTACTTGGTAGAGACGCACCGACTGTGAGTTCATGTCCCCCTTTTCTCTTAACTGTTTTCAGTTTTCTAAACTGCGGGGGTGAAATACATGTTACTATGATTACGAATATTTCTTACATGGTATGGTCAGCTAAGGAAGGAACTGTTAGGTTATGTGATTTGGGTAGGTGAAACCTTAAGAACATTAGTCCTCGTAGTACGATCGAGGGATACAAGTGATAGGCCTATTTGAGCATAACAAACCCCACCCATGCGCCCTAAGGTTGGACCATGTGGTGACCTTGTCTTAACACCACCCATGCGCCCGCAGGTTGGACCATGTGGTGACCTTGTCTTAACACCACCCATGCGCCCGCAGGTTGGACCATGTGGTGACCTTGTCGTAACACCACCCATGCGCCCGCAGGTTGGACCATGTGGTGACCCTGTCCTATCCCCTCCCATGTGCCCGCAGGTTGGACCATGTGGTTACACATTAACTGATATGTTTCCTTATTTGCTTTCATACCAGAGTTTACAAAATATTCACACTTACAATGGTTATAAAGGTTTATTCGCGCGCACATACTAAACACATGAACTCGCTCAACATTATTGTTGATTTTTCAACTTACATGCATTTCAGGGAATTAAAGGATCTGGCACGGTATGGCACGTTTTCCCGCTGCACTAGTTTCCGAGGTCATCCGGGGTTTAGGGAATGTGACTCTTTCCTGGACAAGTCACAGTCCTTAAACTGTGTTTATGTTTTGTTTGTTTGTTGAACAAGATTATGGTTGTCAGGGTGTATCCCCGTTAAAACAATGGTATTATATTGGTTTTCAAAACTTAATGGATGATCTTGCATGTTTTTAATTCATATAGCTTTGTTGTGATTAAGCTATGGTATTAAGAAGTCACACCAAAATAACCACGCTTCCGCAAAGCCAGGGTGTGACATCCAATCTCCAAAACATTCATTCGTTGTAGATCTCTTAGCTAGCAATCTTTGGTTAAGCAAGTAAGCTCCAACTCTTTCATATCACTCTGCAATGTAGTAGAAGGATCCTACCATGCATCTTCACACATTCTTCACTTCACACTCAATCTGCACTTTACTTGTATTCTGCACTTCATTTTGATAACTGCATCAATCTGTTTAGAAACACAAGCATGTATCTCGAAAAACCATTAGTCTTTTTCACATTTCAAGATAAACCAATATTTTATCTTAGTTTGCAAAAACAACTACCTGTCAGTTCAAGATGGGAGATCTTTTAAAAGGAAATAT
Organism: Helianthus annuus; assembly: GCF_002127325.2. Classification (NCBI taxonomy): domain Eukaryota; kingdom Viridiplantae; phylum Streptophyta; class Magnoliopsida; order Asterales; family Asteraceae; genus Helianthus; species Helianthus annuus. Next base: position 68,179,404 of record NC_035448.2, read on the forward strand.
TTTTGGTATATTTGATATTTTTCAACACAAACTAAACTAACTAAACTAAACCCAAAAATATTTACAATACATCTTTTTGTGAGAATCATGTGCAAGAAGATCATATCAACACAATCAAACTTTTTTCACACTGTAGTTAATTCTTTTTATAATTTTTCGTGAAAAGCAGTCCAAGACGATTACCAATATGTTTGTCCACTTAAACAAAATGCATGAACATTTCAAGTACCATTACCATATGATACGTTAAGGTAATATTAGTTCTGAAATATTAGTGTGTCCCACTTCAGGATATACCCCTGCGATCAAGGTATGGACAAAGATTCATCGTAGTAGGTGAGTATACTGAATTCATCCGTTTTATTTTCAACATTTAGATAATTGGTGATCAGGTCAGTACTTCCGTACAGCAAAGAGACCAAAATATCTAACGAGGGCTATGACTAATACCATTTTTGGTACGATTTATGCTTTTTGCACATTTGAATGACTCTCTAGGAGAGCTTCTTCATTTTCAGGGTTTTGGCATTTTAGCTCTTTTAAGATATCCTAGTTGTGCCTAGGTTAGCATGTATCTGGATGCAGCAGAAGGACAACCCTGATATCCCCAGATGAAATAACAGTATAAAGACCCAAAACCTCAGACTTTGGCAATCTATCAACGCAAGATTTAAGGTCATTAAACCATACACCACTAATGTGTTCCCCACTCATACTCAGTGCATTTAGGTTTATATCACATTGGTAAGTTGATTATTTCATGCTTTTGTCTACTGGTACATCATATGATGAAGCTGCTATCACACTTAAGCATTTTAATTCAGTTTGAGTGTGACAGTCTAACTTGCTCATGTACTATCATTTCTTCTTTTTCACACAATGAAAACTCATTTTTGATTTTCTATTTTTTATGTTTTTTGATTTTTTTTAAATTTATTACTTACTCCCCCTAAACTCACACACTATCTAAACTCTTTTTGGCTTAGAGGAATTTCTCCCCCTAAATTTTTGTTTTTATGGATTAAGTTTCAAAAACACAAATTTAAACACAAACAGACTCCCCACTTTAAACTTGACAAAGTTTTTCACGTTTAAAGTATAGAATAATCAAAACAATCACAGAAGTAAATAGTTCGTTACCCATGTTAACCGACTATTCACCTCAGATGCTTTACAGGAATAACCACTGTCGAACACATCAACAGTCCTTCTTGGTCATCCTGCATTCACTCAACAACTCAGTTAGTCTTGAGAACCCAAGCCCTGACAGTCTTGGGTTTTCCAGATTCATCCATCACAGGAACATCCATCCAATATCCATCACTCCTAACTGGAGTCTTGGATTGCTTACCCATTGTTGAACAAGATTGATAATTTCCACTAGGTCTTTGATTTCGAGAGTTCCAATAACCTCTCGGATTTTCTGACCTTTGGAAATTATTATCTTGATACCTTCTTCTACCATTGTCACACCATGAATTCTGGAAAAAATTTTGGATGTTGTTGAACATTCGAGTTACTAAAACCCCTATGTCCATTTCTTTGTTGAAAATTCCGATTACCAGAAGTCTGGTATCGATTTTGATATCCAAAATTTCTATTTTGACTTTGAAAACGATTTGATTTACCATTATAATGACTAAATTGTGGAGAAATACTTCTTGGTCTATAAAATCTTTTCGAAGTTGAGGGTTTTGATTGAAATTCAGGTTTCTTCGTCTGACAACTTGTTTTTACACTATTGCTTGACCCAACCTGATTCTCATCCTTAACCTCATCAACTTTTTGTTTACCTTTCTTCAAAGGACAACAACTCGCCACGTGCCCTTTGTTGTGACATTTAAAATAGGATATTTTCTTATAACTTTTCTTTTTATTTGATCCCTTTTTAAATGTGTTGGCCTTTTTGTTTTCAGTATCCTCTTCCACTTTATGAGGTGTACTGTTAGACCCTACAGATTCTTTCAAAGAAACTGGACTATTTGGCAAGTCCACAGCTATCGGATCCACTACTACATGTGCAGTGGTTACAAAATCAGTTAGCTCATCTTCAGTTGGTAAAAATGAGTAGTCTTGATGTTTAGAAGATGAAGCTTTAGTAAACCCCACCCCAGTTTTATCATTACTCCTTTTAAACCTTTTTGGATATGAGTCCTGACTAACGAAGAATTTCCAAAATTATTTAACTTCCCCTGAAGTTCTACAATTTTGGCTTGTGCATCAGCCAATTCTGTGCACTTTTCTGAAAGCTCGTTAGTCTTTTCTTTCAGAGTTTCACGAGCCAAATCAATGATCTGTAACTGTTCATTGACTTTGCTTGTTAAACTGCTAATTTCTGGTGCATTTGATTTGAGCTTATCTAAACAATTTGACTCTCTTTTAATCAAAAAACCATTTAACTCTTTTCGGTTTTCCAAATCGGCTAACAGAATTATGTTTTGCTCTGATAGTCTGTTAACCTTACCCTGTAGTTCAGTGCAATAAAGACATATATGACTTACAGATTCCAATGATACCTTCACCTCTGATGTAAGTCCATTCACATCCTTCAAGCCCTTTGAAATTTCTGCATCCTTCTTCTCAGCATTCTCCTCATCTGCTTCCTTCTTCTCTTCTACCTTAGCAGCATCCTCTCCAATCTTCACAGCTGCAAGCTCAGTTACCAATGCTTGATCACAAGTAGTTACTTTTGAAGGAATCTGATAACGTTTTTCCAAAGCTTCCCATAGCTCACTAGAAGTCCCATATTTCTTGAAGATATGTTTAATTCCCTCAGGCAAAGACTTCTTGATCACTGCTAAAGCTTTCTTCTCAGCATCAACCATAAGTTTCTCAGATTCATCCATCATCTCATATGAAATCACTATAACTCTTCCTTCAACATGAGGCGTAGGAGCAACATATCCATCTATCATACAACTCCACATCCTAGTATCCTCACTTTTCACAAACACCTCAAACTCCTCTTTCCAGACAGCAAATTGTTTAACGTTTATCAGCTTTGACCAATCTTTAACAGTGTCACTAATCTTATCCATCTTAGCCATCACGCAACGTAAAAGTTTAAATGGATTTTGGTAACCTGTGTCAAAATCCAAATATAACTTCTCTACTGGTCCTTGTCGAGCTTTTACCGTAAGCGAACTGATAAAACGTACAAAAATTTTCCGAAAACTGTTTTTTCCAAATTATACCGTTAGATTCGTCTCAAAATTTCGATTCCAATGATATATAATGTCAAAAAACTATTTCGGGATTTTCCAGAGTTACGGATAATTTTATAAACGCGAAACAGTGAAATTTTTCTGACGCAAGCCAAGTAAAATTCCACCCCTTCCAAAATTGTCCGAAATGGTTCGAAATGGTCCTAGATCCGAAATGGGCACCCTCTGGTCCGAAAAGACCTAAGCTGATTCGAAATGAGACCTTTTTATCCGAAATAAACACCTTTATATCCGAAATGATCCATAATCCTTCAGATTTATCCGAAATGCAACTTAAACTGGTCTGAAATGTAACTGTTTGATCCGAAATGCAACAGTCTAATCCGAAATGCAAGCCTGATGATCCGAAATACAAGCCTGAAGATCCGAAATGCAGTCAGAAGATCCAAAATACAATCAGAAGATCCGAAATGGTCCGAAATTGCTTGATTTCTATCCGAAATTGCTTGTTTCTGGTCCGAAATGCAAGTATTCTGGTCCGAAATGATTGTTTCTTGTCCGAAATGGGTCCGAAAAGCAGTTTTTCTATCCGAAATCCCTGCAGAACACGAACACAGCCTCCAAAAACGTCCAAAAACGCCGGTTTTCTGCAGAAAACGATTCTGAACCAAGCCAATCAAGAGCCTAACGCTCTGATACCAATTGTAGGTCCCCTAATCCGTGCGGATCGTAACAGAATCGTCGATCCAACCTAGAGTGCGGAATCCCCTAGATCAGATTTCACAGAAAACGAGTAGAAACAGAATCAAGAACACGATACACTTTCAATCCGGTCTTCTATTGATTATCCAACAGGAAGTTTACAATCAATTCAAGACCCACTAGAAATCTCTTAGCCACTCTCTGTATATTTCTCTAACTCTCTCTCTATTCCTCTCAATGTCTATCAACTGGCTAACCTAAACCCTAATGCCAAGCCTTGTTTATATAGGACAAGCTTTGCATATGTGCTTTGGTCTGGGCCAGGACATTCCCCAAGCCCATAACACTAATTAGCTCCCTAACCAATAATGCTAAGCCCAATACAAAATATCCAAAGACTTAATAAATAAACTATTAAGCTGTTGTCACAAAACATGCACTAACAGGATTAGTATTGTTGTTGTTGTAAAACCCATCATTCCGGTTCCTTTGGTTGTTGTTTCGTGGTTAACGGTTGTTTTTCGTAACCGTCATTTCTTGCATTCCCATACCCGTAATCATCGTTCCCCAAAGTTGGCGTTTTGATAGCCAAGCTCATCATCTTCAAAACCTTTAGCATTGTAGACATTACCCCTATTCACATACCCCCAATCTTCATCATCATTAGCCTGATCATCGTGATATCCCCCATCATCCGAATATTCCGTATGAACACTCACATGTTCCGGCTATTGGTAACCGGGAACACTAAATGGCTCATCATCGGGGATAGCGTTTCTCAAATCGTCTATATTAAAGAACGGGTCTTCATTCGTGGGATTGCCACGATCTCGATTGACTCTACGGTCAGAATTGACATTCCGGTCATCGAGGTGAATGTGTAAGGAATTTTGTCGATGAAGGTTTTGTTGTTGGGATTTTGGTTTCGAAAGGGTGGTGTGGGTGGTCGAGAGTTGTTATTACCACCCGGTTGTTCTTGAGGTATAGGTTGAACATTTTGGGCGGGATTGAAGTTGCTTCGGTATTGGAATTGGTTCGGATTTTGGTTTCGGTTTTGGTTGAGGTTTTGGTTTGAGTTTTGGTTTGCCATTGAAGCGGTTCCAATGGTTGGTGTGAATTGTGGTGTTTGGGGGATTTGATTAGAAGCAAGAGTTGCTTCTAATCAGCTTGCTAAGTTTCTTCTTGCTACTCTTTCGATTTCCGGTTCGTAAACCAACGGTGAAGTCCTCTCGGAGTTCCGCATATGCATACACTACCTGTAACCTGCACAAGTAACACACCCTGCGTAACAAGGAAAAAGACAAAGTACAAGAAGAGGAACTATGCAATTTAAACAGTTAGTCACGTAAATTCAAACAATATCCAAACACAAAGCGCACGCACTCCCCGGCAACGACACCAAAATTTGATCAGAGTGTCGCGCTCTGGTCAAAGATAAAATTTATATTCCCAAATTACCCTTAACAAATAGTTAGTGGTAGCAAGGGGTCGAACCACGAAGAGTATGTGGTTTGTGAATGGATTCGATTGAATTATAACAAATGTCAAGATTTATGAAGCTTGCTAGAATATCTTTTTGTATTTTTGTTTGGTTGAAAGATATGAATTAGACTAAAAGAATTGATTTAATGGATTAATGATTACGAATTAATGATTGCACGAAAACTTGATTAATAAACGATAATGAGAAAAAGGGTTCACACCCGGTTTCGGTAATTGCCAACCTAGGGTTTATACAAGTTTTAGATTCAACTCAATTATATACGATTATAGATTTAGTGTACTGTGACTTAGGTGCTAACAACTATCAACGTTTTGAAAAACGGACAAGAATGCACTTTGTAATCAACACAAGTAAAACCTAACCAAGACAATGCATAACTACACATAACCATTTCGCAAAGTCATAACTTTATAATCGTTGACAATTTACGAATACGAAACAAATGTAAACTATTGTCAATGGTTTCAAAAATCAACACAATTTGTCACAAAGTTGAATCAAGAAACAATTCAAAACCCTAGATTAAACAACTACCTACACCGGGGTGAAACCAAGGTGATTAGCCGCTCATGGTGGAAGGAACTCGATCACCAGATGCTTGAGACTTGATTGAGATCATCTTGAAGCTTGAAGGATGATGAAATGAAGAAGATTAGGGTTTATGATGGTGAGAGGTTCAATTGATATGGATGAATGGATATTAGGGTTTAACGGAATGGTTGGTGAGTGATGAATTTGGTAAGGATTCGGGTAATGATGGATGATGGTGGATGTTGTAGAATGATTCCCAATCAAGATGATCCTATTCTCTGGCTCCAAGATGAAGATTTGTACTCCAAGGAGATGTAACCCCCATTTGAATGCTAAAAATTCCGTTTAAACTCGTTCCCAACAACCCAAGTAGCAAAATTCGCGTTTCAGCAAACCAAGGCCCGTCGCCGACGGCTTGGAGCCCGTCGACGACGGCCTCCAGATCCCTGAAATCCATCCGACGGGTTGTTTGGCTGTTTACGGGCACCTTGTGATGACGGGACTTTCTAGAGCCCGTCTCGGACGGCTTAGAGCCCGTCCCCGACGACCTTTAGTTTTTCCTGTTTCGTCCGAAACTGTTTTCTTCATAACTTCTTCGTTATAGCTCCGTTTTACTCACCGTTTTCGCCCACGTACTCATAATTCAGCCCTCTATCATGTCATCTTTCGATATATTCATTTTAAAACCATTAAAATTTCCAAAACACATCCAATCTTTGTGATTAACCCGGTTTTGTTCATTTCACATCCCTGGTTGATCCGATTCACGTCCCGGTGCTCTGTTTAGCTCCTGATTAGCTCCTTAAACTCTTTTAGACCAGTAAAGCACGAATCCCATTAAAATTAGGATATTCAAGATTAAAAGATATGTAAAAAACATCAACTTAAGCACAAACGATAACTAGTTTTCGACCACGTATCACTGACCCCACCCTGGGAGTGGGAGTCGTGAACCAGTCAGATGGTACCGGTGTTTATTAATTACGCAACGAAAAAATTTTTTCATCAGGATTGTAGTTAGGAAATGATTTCAGATTTTGTAAAACACCGAACTTTTAATATTAAACAAATGGGCTTAAACCCATATTCCATTCAATTGTTTTTACAGGGATAAACCCAAATAAATAAAATATGAATTTCTTCTTTTATTCAGGTATTTATAGCCACTTTATTTAAGCCTTCAGTGCTCCATAGTTGACTTTTATTATCTTTACGGCCAATTTACCTGAAACACGTTTTGAAAACATTTTATCAGTAATAAATACTGGCGAGTTCATTCCATTTTTTATAAAAATATATTGTTATACTTTACAACATTAAGGGTTTTTATATTTGTTTATATTTACCCAACTCAATCAATATTTGTCACATGGTGGCAGTTCCAATGTGACAATGGTCATATCACTCATTGGCTCACTTTCGTACAATAGTGAATCTATCAAGTAATAGATATAAAATATATCTTATTATGATTCAATGGTATCTATCACTGGGCGATTCCCGTGACAGTGGTCAAATCACTGTTGATCATTCTTTCAACTAGTGACTGGGGTCAGAACACCGTTGATCATTCTCTCAACTAGTGCCTGTGGTCGTGTCAATGTTGATCGTTCTCTCAACTAGTGACTGTGGTTATAACAATGTTGATCATGCTCTCAACTTGTGCCTTTGGTCCTATCACTGTTGATCGTTCTCTCAACTAGTGACTCTGATCATATCACTGTTGATCATTCTCTCAACTAGTGACACTTATCAATTAATGTATACCAAATTTCACATATCGGTAGTAATTGCTGAATACATAACCCAACTATACATGTATAGTAATAGATTACTATATAAATAGAATATAATATAATAATGTATTGTATATAAATACATATTTCATTGGTCTATTAAAATATTATTGTAACATTATAATATTTAATGTTGCAATATATATATATTTAATTACATATAAATTATGCAACTAGGAAATTAACCATAGAGATGATGACATGTTATTATTAAATATAGATATACCAAAAGCTATGAACGTTTTATTAAACCAATTCATAAACTTAGTTTGTTACAATAATATAATTGCAAGACTTATTATGCCTAAGCCAATAATTGGTTAATTTCAATATCAAGTGACTATTCATTTCATTAAGCATAGAATATGGCTAAAGCTGGTTAACAATAATTAAGGGTCATGCTGAATTTCTAAATTGGAATAATTGACAAGTTGTTATATTATATTACATTATAATGTTATAACACATATAATATATTATATGTGTTGATACTACATAATATAAATTAATATATACATTTATATTATAGAATATCTTAACATAATCTTATATACATTATGAGCCAAAATTTTTAATAGTGGTTTTCTAATATAACTAATGATCCCGTTTATTTTAATATGTTTATGAATTATATTTTCATTAATATAACTATTTTAATAATGATTAATAAAGCTCTATTTTATATACACACCACTTAAATTTATTTCAATCATACATTAAATTTATTAGTAATGTAAAAATAATATTAGTTATAGGCTACGGCTACTGGGGCATAATTCCCCCGTGCTAGTGGTCATGCTACTATTGGCTAACTTTTTGGCCAATAGTAACGAGGGTCAAGTAATGTATAAAACCTCTCATACCGGCAGTTATTGTAGAATACAAAAATTTAATCACTGTAAGAATAACAAATAAATATTTAGGAATTTGAAAAGCATTTTTAAATATAATTGTGTCACAAAAAGGTGATAAAAAGGAGAAAGACTCACAAACTGTGAGAAAAGAGAATGCACTCACTTTGTAACTTTTAGGGTTCAACTAGAAAGCCTCCTGGTGTAAATCTTGAGCTATTTAAAAATATATATTGCACTCGTGTTATGTATAATAACCCAATTCAGTTTTATCCCTACGTCACGAGACAGAACCCCAACGAATTTAGTCGGGCAGAGCCTTGACATACGTTACGGGGCCCCAGATCAATCAGACTGGGTATCAGTGATCAGGGATTAAAACACTTAAAACGGGGCAAGCCTTTGAGTATAATAATTAAAATATTAAAGAAAATAAAGAATAGATAAAAAGTCATAGGGGGAGATAGCGAGAAGGATGGACAGACAAGAAAAGGGTGTGAGCAAGTTCTGTTGAATGCTTGCTTCTACATTTATACTACATTTAGAAGTGGAGTGCATGAAAAGGTATTGAATTTTATTCATACACGTAGACGTGTGAATTAAATTCAATCATACACGTCTACAATTTCTAAATTTGTAGATTTTTAAATTTAATTATTATATATATTATAATTAATTCAGCTGCTTTACTTATTTGGCGCTTATAACTTCTAAAATATGATATTTTATAAAACAATGAATACGTCATTAGAACGAGAATATTTGTATCTACATTTTGAACCAAGTTTGATTAAAAAACGGAGTAAGTTCAAATATAATGTATTTTTATAATATAATTATTAAACGGTTCATAGGTCCGTCTAGGTACTTCATGTTTCTAACATTCAACTTACCCGTAATCTATCCGTCTAATAATATAAGTTTTTATATACTTTATTTTAAGATAGAAAATAAAAATGTCACACATATACAAGCCAATTAATTAGTATAACATTCCAACCAATTATATATAAAATAGTTTTTAAAACTATATGGATTGAATAATAAAACTAGTTACTAGTGGTTAATGAATTTAAACAACCTATACTCTTATATGATAAAAATGGAAATGTTACAAGTTCTGAAGGAAAGGTCAGTAGTAGTGATTCGGAAAGAGGATCAGGTAAGAATGATAGCGCAAAAACAGAAAGTGTTTGCAGAAATTGCACAAAAGAGTGCAAAGTCTGCAACACACATGCGTATCTCTCAAACAAAAGAATCCAAGATCTGGTTGAAAAAGTTGAAAGGACTGAAAAGGAAATTTTAAATCGAGATAAACTTATTAGAGCTTCAAGTGAAAGAATTAAAGAATTAACCGAAAAGATTGAAAAAGATAAAAATGATGTTGAATGTTTTCGGAAAGAAAATGAAAAATTAACTCTTGAAAACAGACAAATTTCTGAAAATTTTGAGAAGTTGAAAAAAAAAACGGTTAAGGATTCTAACGAACGAAATGGTAAAACTTACAAATAAAACATTCATTTGACTGGAGTTCTTCAAGCAAAAGAAAATCAAATCAACCAGCAATTGGATGAGATCGCAAGTCTCAAGCTTCAATTCCAAGAAGCTAAGATTGAAAATGAAAGAATCAATCTGAAATTGACCAGTTACAACTCCGCTAGCTTTGTTCTTCAACACATCGTTCCCAAACCAATTGGGAAGAACAAAGCTGGTGAGGATGTTTACTCGGATGGAATGGGGGTGGTTATCAACAAGTTCCACCACCTGTGCTTAACAATTTCTCAAAGAAACAATCCGGGTTGGCTAATGAAACAACTAAGAAAACAGATGCTGAAAAATTACCAGAAACAATTGATGTCACATTCACTTCATCATCTGATGAAGATAGTGTCCAATCTGAAGTGGTAAAAAATGTTGTTGAGAACGTGTTAAAATCAGATAGTGAGTCCACTGAAGATGAAGAATGTTTTCTGAACAACTACATTCCGAAATAAAAATCCCATAACAACTCAAATGACGAACCTACTCTTGTCATGTACAAGATGTGTGGTTCTGATAAGTTGTACTCGAATATTGAGTTTCCGATTGAGAATGTGAATGTTGATAAACTGAAGAAAGTCTTCAAACTTGTTGAAATTGATGTTTCTGAGATTGAAGGGTTAAAAAGTTCCAAAAGGTTTTTGAACTTTGAAAAAGATAAATCTTACTATAAGAAACCTGTTGTACCACCACGTTTTAACAAGAACAATCAAAACAGATGGTCGGGTGGTTATCAGGGTGGTAAGAACTATTCAAAAAGGAACTTTCAGAATAAAAAGATCATTGAAAAGAAAGTGTTTGTTAAAAGCTCAAGTTCGATTTCCGAGCAAGAGTCGGAAATCTCTTCGAAAACGAATAAAGAATTTTTTGCAAAGAAGGCCTCACAACATCAGACTGAAGGGAAAAGTCGGGAAGTTGACTCCCGCACTTGTTTCAAATGCAACGAAGTTGGACACATTGCACAAAAGTGCACCAACACAAAACCTAAGTCTGTGGTTGTTGAGAATCCGAGAAAGAAAAATGATGTGAAAGGCAAAGCACCAATGTTTGTTGAGAAGAAGATTTTGAAAAATGAAAACATCAAAGTCAAAACTGAACCCGTAAAACAGCTGGTAAAGAAAAATGATCAATTTTACAAACGGGTCGTTTCTCCACAACAGACTTGGAAGCCAAAATCTGAAACTAAGACATCAAGTGTTCCAAAACCAAAGGTTTCTGTTACAGCAAAACAACCATCTTCGACTAAACCAGTTGAAATGAATGTACCTTTGGATTTTTACGAAAAACTTGAGAAACAAACTTCGCCCCCTTCAGGGAAGAAGTATGTTCCAAAGAAGGATCAACCATCTGGTCAACCTCTGAAAGACGAATTCTTTTTGTACAAAGAGGTTGAGGTTGGATCCGAAGAGAGTCTTAAAATGAACGACAAAAACTTCCCACCTTTGTACACAGCAACAACCTACATTAAGCTACCCGAGTCAAAGAAGGCTTGGGTTGCTTCAACTTCTAACTGAATGTTTGTGAAATGTGCAGGAGCTCCCGAGATCTATCTCAAAGTGGATTATGGATAGTGGAGCATCCCGGCACATGACAGGGAGAAAAACCCTATTATACGATGTTAGAGGTTTCAACGGTGGATATGTCAGTTTTGCTGGAAATCAAGGAGGACATATTATCGGGGAAGGAACGTTGTCAAACGGAGTCGCTACATTTGAGAGAGTCAACTACATAGCAGAGCTGGAGAACAACTTACTCAGCATCTCTCAAATCTGTGACAGAATGTACTCGACTCACTTTACTGACAAGGAATGTCTAATTCTGAAGTCGGGATTTGTTATTCCCGAGGAGTGGATCATCATGCGAGCACCAAGGGTTAATGATCTATACGTGTTGGATATGAGCATTGCAATGACAACCATGGGTCAACCCCAGTGCTTCGTGTCAAAAGTTACTGAAAAGGAGTTAGTATTGTGGCATCGAAAGATGGGCCACATTCACCTACGCAAGTTGAACTACCTGGTGCATAATGATCTAGTAAAAGGTGTTCATTTGAAGAGTTTTCATTTGGAGGGGGAGTGTATCAGTTGTATGAAAGGAAAGCAACGAAAGAAATCCCATTTGTGCAAAAAGATGAACTCAGTCTCAAAGCCACTGGAGAGACTTCACATGGATCTCTTTGGTCCTGTGAATTTCAAAAGCATTACTAGAGATCTGTATAGTTTAGTGGTCACCGATAACTATTCAAGACTCTTGTGGGTGATGTTCCTGAAGTCAAAAGATGAGACATTTGAGAGTTTGCTGAAGCTTTTTAGAAAGATAGAGAATCTATACCAAACCCGCATTCGAAGACTAAGAAATGATAACGGTACGGAATTCAAAAGCAACAGAATGGAGGAATTATGTGATCGACGAGTTATATTTCAAGAGTTCAGCGCACCATACACTCCGCAACAGAATGGAGTTGCAGAAAGAAAGAACATAACACTGATCGAAACGGCGTGAACGATGCTAGCTGATTCAAAGTTACCAATAAACTTTTGGGGAGAAGCTGTGTCAACCGCTTGTTATACGCTCGACCGGGTACTTACTGTGAAGAAGCATAACAAAACATGTTTCGACTTGATCAACAATCGCAAGCCAAATCTTGAGTATTTAGAGCCGTTCGGCTCTCCCTGCACAGTTCTAGATCCTGATAGTAAGTTTGGTTCAAAGAGCATAAGAGGTATCTTTGTGGGATATTTTAGTCCTCTAAGACGTGTCTTTGTTCCAAGTCTTGGGAGGATCATCGAAGCACCACATGTTGAATGTCAAGACTATACTATGCCTCCACAGAAACCCGCAGACTCATGGCGATTCAACTATGATGCTTTATGGGATTCATTTGATCTAGAGTAAAAGCCAGAGTACTTTGATGAATTAGATATTTATACGATAATATGAATCATCTCAGGGAAGATTTCCAGCAAGGTATTCTAAACGTCAACAACAAACTTCCAACGATGATGAAGCTGGACCCAGTAACACTGGAGAGAATGATGAAGTTCAGCAAACTCCGACTACTTCGAAACGCGAGTGTATAATGCATTGCGAGCTCCGCCAACCTCCTTATTGGTGAAATCTGCATATCAATATGTGATAATGCTTCATCATTAGTGTAATAATGCATCCTTAAATCATTAGTGTATAATGCATTGCGAGCTCCGCCGAACTCCTTAAATAGGTTTTAGCTTATAAGCTATTTGATCTTGATACATTCGATCCCCTCGAATGATTCTATATATTCAGAGCTTAACTAGCCTGATAATTACAAATTGGCACACCCTTCCAGGGTGATATCTTTTGTTGAACCTTATTTCTTAATAAGAACTTAGGAGGGTTGTTACTTCCATAATTCCTTGATTTTCTGCCGAATACTGGCAACTTACGGATGATTATGGTTTTGTTTGATCTTATTCGTTGTTTCCAATGCAACTTTCAGATCCTGATAATTGGACTTACCAATCTTCTCTCTAATAATAGATGTTTAACATTCCATCCATACAAGGTCTCCCAAGGAGTAGCCTTAATACTTATATATCAACTATTATAGAAAAGCTTATCTTAAGGTGAAATGGTTATTCCAACCATTGCTTAAAACTAATCTTTAGGAATAACTAATCCTTGCCGCTAGTCGAACAAAAAGAACGATCCTGGGCAGCTGATGGTGATTCTTAATTGTTGCCTAATTAGGGTTGTAGTAATCAATGCATAAGCAAAATGTAGGATCGTTTTCTGACCCGAACGAGTCGATCAGAAGAGTTTATCTCAGTTTCAGAGACGGATGAGGTCAATTCAGTTAGTATTACACTTTAAACTGTCTTTTTGATTGATAGAATGACTTTCACAGCGTGACGACACTTCGGCAGCACTTCGTTGCAAAACCGGAATGAATGATTTTTTATTTCGCTTGGGAGACCCTATTTATAGGCTCCTGATTCTGCTTGAACATGTATATGTTCAGTTCAAGCGGAATTACAACAATAACATTCAAGCGAAATTAGCAAAAACAACTCAAGCGGAATAAGAAGCTTGTGATTTCGCTTGAAACGGACTTGAGGTCATTTCAAGCGGAATCTCCACTAAACCACTTTCTCGTTTTTCGTGCCTTGATCTAATACATTCTATACAAGACTCGATACAAGACGTAGATGACAGACGAATGCACCAACAAACTCCCCTCGGATGTTGACGGAGTCTTCAGTGTCGAGTCTTCGCATCTTCAGTCTTTATCAGCCTTTGGGCTTCTCTTTGAAATATTTGACGCTGTAAGCATCCCCAATCTCTATCTTCTCTTCCCTTTGATCACCAACAAACTTCTTCCCTTGGATGTTGAATCTTTTCTATTTGTTTGCACCAACATACACTCCTCCTCGAGTGTTGAATCTTTAAATTCATCAGTTCAGAATCCATTCCAAGATCGTGACCTGGCTCTCCTCTAGCTCAGGTTATCTGCATAATCTCTACCTCAAACATAAGTTTCTAATATAAACCTTTAACTCACTCAGACACCACTTGTAGAAATCATAAAATGATCTAACATTTAGTCTTTGATGAACCACTTGTAGGAATATAGTTTTTACCACTTGCAAAAACATTTTCTCTACAAAAATTTCTGATGACCACTTGAAAGATTTAAACTCTTAAACACACTCTCCCAAACCAACTGTCGTCATGTTTAGCACTTGGAATTTTGAAAATCAGCTCTTTAACACTAGTTGCCGAAATTTTTTTTGAATTTTTCAAAATTTAAACACACTAAAATCTTTTTGGGATTTTTGAATATAAGGAATGCAATAAAGAAATATTTACAGACAATATTTTTGTGAGTTTGTTTAAGAGGATCATATCAGTTTTTGCGACAAATCACCAACACCGTTAAACTTCATTTCATTTTAAGTTCTAAACAATTCACCTAGATTGTCAGTATATTGGTCCACTTAAATTTTCACACAAAGTTCAATTGTTTCGAGATATGATATTAATGTCTTATGCACTTAAACTTATTTGCGTGTCCCACTTCTTGAATATACTCCCGTATCCGGATCCCAATATTCAGTCTTACAGGTGAGTATACCACATATGATATCTGTAAAGGGGTTAGGTGCGAAACCGTGAGAGCTCAGGTCAGAACTTCCATTCAGCAGAGAGATGACGGTTCGACTTTTGGTGTGTCCCCTTTAGAGGATCTTTTCTTCAACAGCAATGATTATCAATTTTATTTTTTCATCATTTTTGCTGAGGGTTGTGCTATATTTCAAGCATGTGCAGAAAATATTATACGGGGACTAGGTCAGAATTTCCATTCAGCAGAAGTCCTGGGATAATACCCCAGATATCACTGAGTATAAAGACCTAGTATCTCAGAAAGAGGGACCTTTCAAACAAGATTTCGGGGGTTACCCGTATATCCAAGAAGTTGTTCCCCACGATATAAGCAAGTTTGAAATTTAGGTTTATATCTCGTCACAATCTACTAAATGTGCGAAAAACCTACTGACACATCCGCAGTAAGATTGTTTATCACATTTTTCTTTACATATCTTTAGCGTGTTGTGATAGTCCACTGATGTACTATCATTTCCTCTTTTTCTCAACAAAACTCATTTTTGATTTTATCATATTTTTGGCTTTTTCAAATTTTCAAATGTTTTTGGATTTTCTGAAATTTTTACTCCCCCTAAAATGCAAACACATTTAACAAAAATTGAAAACAAACTGTACAAGTAAACTTGACAACCGATATCAAATCGCTTCAATTCGCCATCCACTTGGCGTAAACAATCAGAACTTCCCCTATTAACAAACTATTTTCTCATTTAGATTTCAAAACACTTAAGTTTTTTTTAATCAAAATGATTTTTCTGGAAAATAAGTTTAGTTGATTTTACCACTTGTAGGGATGGGGATGTGGTTCATCATATTTTCTTTCAATCACTTGTATAATGATATCATCAAGTTCAAATAAATGACCTTGACTAATCTCTTTATCAAAACAAAACACTGTATCAATTGTACGTAAACACAATCAAATATAAGGAATGATGCCGAATCATGTTCCACGCTTACCAACCTGGGAACTCCGGCAAGTGAGGTTTTTCTATTCAAAGAAAATATCCACCCAAGCCTGACCAGCCTTGGGTGTAACCTGTGACACCTGTGTCACCGCGACCATCAAACAAATACCAAGCCGATGAAATATCGTATTTCATACTTGGGATCTTTTATAAATATGTGTATCTTTTGCACATATCAATTCTTGTTCAATTTCAAACTTTACATCACTTTCTGGAGAATTATACGCAAACTGGTGCGTAAACGTACTCAGTTTAAATGCGACAAATACTCCGGAATGTCAACATAAACTCAACATACCTCAAATAACCTTTACATAACTTAGAAATAAGTTTTGAAGGCTTTGGTGTGGCAAAAACAAGTTAATTCGCTTACAAGGACTAAACTTGACAAAATGCGAAAGTATGCCAATTTGAACTATAACAAATATTCCGGAACATGTCCGTAAGTTAAACATACCGTAAATATCCTTTGCATAGCTTAGAAATAGGCTTTGAGGGGTTTGGTATGCTAAAATAAACTTTTGGATCATTCAGGGGCTAAAAGTGTCAAAAAGTGCACAAGTTTGCACTTTCGGGCATAACTTACGTTCTGAATACATCCGGACATCCAAAAATTTATGTAAGCATCCTTATATTATGCCTTAGTGTTTGGCATGAGAAAAATCCATTCGTCGCGCAATTTGGATCGTCTTTCGCGCTTATGCGCATTCCGTCGTAATTAACCGAACATCGCGACCGTACGGCCAAACGAACCGACATCCGAGATATTTTTGAGCACATTTTAAGTTCCCTATACTTTAACTTCATTTTAGAGCTTTGAAATGGGGTTAACGGGGCTTAAACGTGTCAAAAATGCATCAAATACCAAGTTTCGGGGCTGCAGGGACCAAAACTGTAAATCTGCCAAACTAAGGGCTTACGGACCGTAAGCCATAACCCATACGGTCCATAAGGTGTCCCCAGTACAGCAGATTCAGTTTTAAATGCAGTTGCATCTTCATGTAGCGAAAGGCCACGCTGGCCCTTGTCTCTTCCAGCCAATAAGGGGCAAAACCTGCTGTACCATAACATTGTGACAAGTGTATGGACAAGATCATGGCACGTTATTCAAGAAACGATCCTAACGGCTCTACTTTTCCTATAAATACCCCCCCCCTTGGTGTAAAACCCACAAGAATCTGATCTAAAACTCTATGTTGGAGCTATTGCTTCATACCTGAGTTCCTTGGATCGAGATTAGCATTCGGGGATCCTTTGTAAGTGTTCTTTCGTTGTTTTATCGCTTTTCGAGTCCGAAAGTCGAACTATGTTTGACTTTCTGCATTGACCAGTTTATGGTCAATGCGAAGTTCGTTGGAACTTCATAACGTGAGCGTGATCACGATGGTTATAGCCCGTAGTGACTATACCTACTGATTACCACGTTATCTATGCTCAGTGATGAGTCGTAGTTTCTGCCAAAATGCACATTCTTGCGTATTTTGTAACCAAACTACTCGTGAGCATCAAAGCCGTTTGTTTTGATGCCAAACCTGTTTTCTAAACTTAGTTAAGCATGTTCTAACATGCTTAGCTCGTCACTTTTAGTTTAGTGCATATATAGGGTCGTAAGGTAAGCGATCTAAACCATCGCTTATACTTTCAAACCAGACCCATTTGGTCGATCATTAGGATCCGACCAAACATAATAGGTGACCATAGCTATAACCTTCCGAGGTTATACCTTATGGTCACGATGTTAGGCGTTCCAAACGCGTTATACGCGAACGACGCGTTAAGGTAGCATAAGCTACCTAAACGGGTCGTAGAGGGTCGCAAGCACTTAGGTTAGGTTTCATTTTAGTATGTAGGCTTTGTTAAACCATATTACACGAGTCTCCATACTCGTTTGGCTTACGAACCCGCATACTATCCGATCCTTCCGATTTAGGTCCGTTTGATATTCCGTGATCTCTAGCATTGTTTGGTTATTATACAAGAACTTCAAAGCAATCTCAGGTGAGTACATTGAACCCCTCTTTTACTGTTTTCCAAACTGTTTTGGGGTGGAACTCATGTGCCTACTTGTTACCTTCGTGCTTTCCCGTTTTCACATCATATACTTGCTATGTTCATTAGTACATTATAGTACATGATTCCAATACACTTCATGCTATGTATGCCCATTGTGTGCGTACTTAGTACATTGTTTTACATACATTTCATGCTAGGTATGCCCATTGTGTGCGTACTTAGTACATTGTTGTGCATTACATTTCATGCTATGTATGCCCATTGTGTGCGTACTTAGTACATTGCTTTACATTACATGCTATGTATGCCCATTGTGTGCGTACTTAGTACGTTGTTTTACATACATTTCATGCTAGGTATGCCCATTGTGTGCGTACTTAGTACATTGTTGTGCATTACATTTCACGCTATGTATGCCCATTGTGTGCGTACTTAGTACATTGCTTTACATTACATTTCATGCTATGTATGCCCATTGTGTGCGTACTTAGTACGTTGCTTTACACTACATGCTATGTATGCCCATTGTGTGCGTACCTAGTTCATGGTTTTACATTGCATTTCTGTTGCATATGCTCATCCAGCATATGAACACATTATGCTACATTTTGAACCATTGTAACCATTTGACTATGTGAACCGTCTTACCCCTTTGATTTCATGAACCGTCTGTAACCATTGAACCGTGTGAACCAGTTGTATCTGTTGACATGACTTACATTTGACAATAGACATTTGACTATACATGAACATTTCTACAATTGTTAAACACTTCATCTTGATGATTTGGTTTGAGTAAGTGATTAAGTAACGAGGCGTGTGTAATATGATACAAGCATGGTGGGTACGCCGCTGGTACTTCCTATATATAAGTGTTTGTATGGTATTATATATCGTAGCGTTATTTGAATCATTTCAATTTGAAACATATGACATTTTATACAAATAACACACTTTTCACGAGACATTGTTTTACAAACGACTTATCTTATACAAACTCATTTTACATGGTTATCCGTTTAACCATACAGTGTTCTCTTATTTATACATATCATCTAATCTTATCGTTTTTCAAATGATTTACAAGACAAAGAAAATTACAAGGTTCATGACTAAACATTTTCTCAAACATAAGTCATGAATTTCGTTTTCACAAAACCAATGTATCTCACAGGCATTTTTATGCTGACGTACCTATTTTCACATGTGTTTTCAGGAAATGATGCATAGGACTTATCAAGACATACTTAGGCGGACCGGTGCCTTAGTGACTTAAAACGAGACAAGAACTAGTTAATTTATGTTATGTACTCTTTGGTTCTTGTTTAAACAATGTATACTTTCATATTTGATTAATAAAACGAAACTTCATTTGCCATGGATTTGAAACAATTGATTCTGTTACAACACTCCCCGACGTTTCCGCCACGTTTTGTATGTTCTACGTGGTCGGGTTGTGACAGAAAAGTTGGTATCAGAGCCAATGGTTATAGGGAATTAGGTTATTAGTAATGCTTTGACCTAGTCTATAACCTTCCTAGGACCCTAACGCGAGTTTACTTGCGTTTAGTCACAAAACAATACCGTCACCTATCTTTAGGCGACGACCACAACAAGAACATAAATTTCAAAACCACTTTGAAAACTAATCATCTGTTCTAGGATGATTGATTACTAGGTTTTGAACCCTCTGTTATAAGGTTTTGAACCCCTTTGGGTTTTCAAAACCTCGTCAAGATTTTGGGTCCTAAATAGTGTGAACACATGCAAACTGGAAGAGTGAATGCCCGTACCCTGGGTTTTCTATCTAAGGTTAGAGTGTTCGTACAAATCCACATAATCGGACCAGTCACTCTTACCTGGGAACTCTTGGGGTAGGTATCCACTTATAGGCAAGCATGTCTTCGCGATACACTATGAGGATCTATTTGCTTTGATTCAGCCTTGGTTTTGTTTATTTGCTTCGTGGTTCAAACAAATGACCATCAACCATGATTATGGTCGGTAATTGTAACATCCTATTCTTACCCAATGCCATTTCATTTGTTTTCTTTCTTGTTTCTCATTTAGAATGCCTCCTCGACGCGAAAACCAGATAGCGACTGCCGAACTGGCAGAGATCATTGCGCAACAAATGGCTGCTCAATTCCCAAACCTCTTTGCTCAATGGAACCAAGCCAACAACAACAATAATGCCCACTACAACTTCAAGACGTTCAACTCGGCTAAACCATCAAAGTTTTCTGGGTCTCAAGGAGCGACTGCACTTCTGCAATTGTTCGAGAGTTTAGAGAACACCTTCAGACATGTTCAATGTCCAAGCGAGCGAAAGGTAGAATTCGCATCTAGCGTCTTTGAGAAACGAGCTTTGACATGGTGGAATGGTGTGATAAGAGATAGGGGTGCCGATGTGGCACTGGCTCAAACATGGCAAGAGCTTCGAGCTCTGATGATGAAGGAATTTTGTCCTCGTCACGAGATCAGGGCTTTGGAAACGGAGTTCGACGATCTTAAGCAAGTTAGCGGTGAGCATCGAGCCTACACGGACCGTTATGAGGAGTTAAGTTTGTTATGCCCGGATATGGTTACACCTTTGGATAAGGCAATCGAAAAGTACATTGATGGCCTCCCTGACTCAATACAAGACATTGTGACTGGTAGCAACCCTACTACAGTTAGACAAGCCATTGAGCTATCTGCAACCTTGACTGAATCAAAGATCAGGAAAGGTAAACTTTTCCGAAAAGGTGACAAGAAACCGGTCGGGGAATCGAACCCAATCGAGGAATCAAAGACCATGGATGAACAGACTGAATCCTCTAAGAAGTCAAAGAAGCGAAAGGCTTCTCAGAACTTCGCCGTGGTCACTCACAATGGTCAAGCCATCCCCAACCAACCAGCTCAACCCCCTGCTAGAAAACCATACAATGGAACTGCACCCTTGTGCAACCAATGTAGCCTCCATCATCACGCCAATGTACAGTGCCGCAAATGCCAAACTTGTGGACTTATAGGCCACACAGCAAGAGTCTGCCCAGCTGCAGCTGCGCCAAACCAAGCTGGCAACAATCCTGCTCAAGGTCGTTTTCTACCAGGCTCTTGTTTCAACTGTGGCGAGATGGGTCATTTCCAAAGAAATTGCCCAAAGCTTGCTAATGCAAATCCAGCATAGGGATAAGCATCTGACTGACTAGAAGACAACATCGTTTAGAAATAATCACGTCTTATGTATTATTTTCTTTTGTTGTCAAGATCCAAGAAACAGTTGTTATCGTTGTTTATAAATAAAATCTTTTATTTACATTGCAATGTATTGCTGTGGTTGCATGTATAAACGACGTATCCCTTACAATACCGACAATCAAGATACCGTATTCCTTGAAGAACAAACTACCCCCAAAATTCTCCCATTCTATAATCGCTTGCGTCTTCCACAAAATTCCTAAGTACCTGTTTATTCTAAGGAAACGAAGTACAAGGCGCAGGTTACAACACAAGACGAATACCCAAAGTACCACTATAAATCCTTAATAGGGTGCCTAAGGATCTCCCGTAAGTCTTTAAATTGTTGTATACCTTCATTCGAATGTGGTGATTCCTTGTAATCAAAAACCGAATTTTGGGAGATCTTTCTACCTTCTCAGATAGATTCCAGTGAACATTGAGACCCGTCGATTGGTTTCCATATCCGTATTCAATCAATAACAAGTTAATAACAAATTATAATCAAGTTAAACAATTATGTGACTTTGTGCTTATGTGTTCCCTTATGTGTGGTTATGTTATCCAAATCTTCGTAGAATCTTACATATCCTTGTGCAAGAGATTCATAGTAGGATACCCAAAAGTATTACTTAAAATCCTCAATGGACTTCTATGTTATAGTTAAGTCCCTCGGATTATAAAGTACTACTTCATAATTAGACCCCTTGAGTGGTCTAGTTAAACAAATTGATCTAAAAATCTGGTTAGGGATATCGTGTGATGATGAAGCTGAAAGGACTCCTTGGTGGCCTAACTAAGAAGATCCCATGTCGATCTAATTAAAAAAGGACCCGATGGAAGTCTAGTCACCCTCATCACAAGTTTGATATCCTTCCCCAAAACATTACAAAACAAACTGTGCGGACTGTGCAAGGGATTACGTAATTATGGATGCATACATAATTATGGAATTTAGTGCACAGAAATCACAGCAAGTTCTGTCATGTGTCTAGAGTTAACCCTGTTCATTTCCAACTCTGATGAAGCAACCGTTGAAAATGACTCCGTTAGTTCATTTTCATTTCTGACGATTTACCCGTTGAGGAAATGAATATCCGTTGTGTAATCCTTCGTTTCCAACTCTGATGAAACAACCGTTGAAAATGATTCCGTTAGTTCATTTTCGTTTCTGAAGATTTATCCGTTGGGGAAATGAATATCCGTTGTGTAATCTTTCATTTCCAACCCTGATGAAGCAACCGTTGAAAATGACTCTGTTAGTTCATTTTCGTTTCTAAAGATTTACCCGTTGAGGAAATGAATATCCATTGTGTAATCCCTCATTTCCAACTCTGATGAAGCAACCGTTGAAAATGACTCCGTTAGTTCATTTTCGTTTCTGAAGATTTACCCGTTGAGAAAATGAATATCCGTTGTGTAATCCCTCATTTCCAACTCTGATGAAGCAACCGTTGAAAATGATTCCGTTAGTTCATTTTCGTTTCTGACGATTTATTCGTTAGGGAAATGAATATCCGTTGTATAATCTTTCATTTCCATTTCTGATGAAGCAACCATTGAAAATGACTCCGTCTGTTCATTTTTTTCGTTTCTGAAGATTTGTCCGTTGAGGAAATGAACATCCGTTTGCTTATTCCGTCATTTCCATTTCTGAAGAATACTCGTTGAGGAAAATGACTCCGTCTGTTCATTTTCGTTTCTGAAGAATGACCGTTAAGGAAATGACAGGATATTGCTTTGCATATCACTAATGGTTATTTGGCAGAGTCACAAATAGACTCCTACGAATAAATTCCGGGACGAAATTTCCTAAAGTAGGGGAGACTGTGACACCTGTGTCACCGCGACCATCAAACAAATACCAAGCCAATGAAATATCGTATTTCATACTTGGGATCTTGTATAAATATGTGTATCTTTTGCACATATCAATTCTTGTTCAATTTCAAACTTTACATCGCTTTCTAGAGAATTATACGCAAACTGGTGCGTAAACGTACTTAGTTTAAATGCGACAAATACTCCGGAACATCAACATAAACTCAACATACCTCAAATAACCTTTACATAACTTAGAAATAAGTTTTGAAGGCTTTGGTATGGCAAAAACAAGTTAATTCGCCTACAGGGACTAAACTTGACAAACTGCGAAAGTATGCCAATTTGAACTACAACAAACATTCCGGAACATGTCCATAAGTTAAACATACCATAAATATCCTTTACATAGCTTAGAAATAGGCTTTGAGGGGTTTGGTATGCTAAAATAAACTTTTGGATCATTCAGGGGCTAAAAGTGTCAAAAAGTGCACAAGTTTGCACTTTCGCGCATAACTTACATTCTGAATACATTCGGACATCCAAAAATTTATGTAAGCATCCTTATATTATGCCTTAGTGTTTGGCATGAGAAAAATCCATTCGTCGCGCAATTTGGATCGTCTTTCGCGCTTATGCGCATTCCGTCGTAATTAACCGAACATCGCGACCGTATGGCCAAACGAACCGACATCCGAGACATTTTTGAGCACATTTTAAGTTCCCTACACTTTAACTTCATTTTAGAGCTTTGAAATGGGGTTAACGGGGCTTAAACGTGTCAAAAATGCATCAAATACCAAGTTTCGGGGCTGCAGGGACCAAAACTGTAAATCTGCCAAACTAAGGGCTTACGGACCGTAAGCCATAACCCATACGGTCCGTAAGGTGTCCCCAGTACAGCAGATTCAGTTTTAAATGCAGTTGCCTCTTCATGTAGCGAAAGGCCAAGCTGGCCCTTGTCTCTTCCAGCCAATAAGGGGCAAAACCTGCTATACCATAACATTGTGACAAGTGTATGGACAAGATCATGGCACGTTATTCAAGAAACGATCCTAACGGCTCTACTTTTCCTATAAATACCCCCCCCCCTTTGGTGTAAAACCCACAAGAATCTGATCTAAAACTCTAAGTTGGAGCCATTGCTTCATACCTGAGTTCCTTGGATCGAGATTAGCATTTGGGGATCCTTTGTAAGTGTTCTTTCGTTGTTTTATCGCTTTTCGAGTCCGAAAGTCGAACTATGTTTGACTTTCTGCATTGACCAGTTTATGGTCAATGCGAAGTTCATTGGAACTTCATAACGTGAGCGTGATCACGATGGTTATAGTCCGTAGTGACTATACCTATTGATTACCACGTTATCTAGGCTCAGTGACGAGCCGTAGTTTCGGCCAAAATGCGCATTCTTGCGTATTTTGTAACCAAACTACTCGTGAGCATCAAAGCCGTTTGTTTTGATGCCAAACCTGTTTTCTAAACTTAGTTAAGCATGTTCTAACATGCTTAGCTCGTCACTTTTAGTTTAGTGCATATATAGGGTCGTAAGGTAAGCGATCTAAACCATCGCTTATACTTTCAAACCCGACCCATTTGGTCGATCATTAGGATCCGACCAAACACAATAGGTGACCATAGCTATAACCTTCCGAGGTTATACCTTATGGTCACGATGTTAGGCGTTCCAAACGCGTTATACGCGAACGACGCGTTAAGGTAGCATAAGCTACCTAAACGGGTCGTAGTGGGTCGCAAGCACTTAGGTTAGGTTTCATTTTATTATGTAGGCTTTATTAAACCATATTACACGAGTCTCTATACTCGTTTGGTTTACGAACCCGCATACTATCCGATCCTTCCGATTTAGGTCCAGTATATTAACATAGCTACCTATTAGGTGCCGTTTGATATTCCGTGATCTCTAGCATTGTTTAGTTATTATACAAGAAGTTCAAAGCAATCTCAGGTGAGTACATTGAACCCCTCTTTTACTGTTTTCCAAACTGTTTTGGGGTGGAAGACATGTGCCTACTTGTTACTTTCGTGCTTTCCCGTTTTCACATCATGTACTTGCTATGTTCATTAGTACATTATAGTACATGATTCCAATACACTTCATGCTATGTATGCCCATTGTGTGCGTACTTAGTACATTGCTTTACATTACATGCTATGTATGCCCATTGTGTGCGTACTTAGTACATTGTTTTACATACATTTCATGCTAGGTATGCCCATTGTGTGCGTACTTAGTACATTGTTGTGCATTACATTTCACGCTATGTATGCCCATTGTGTGCGTAATTAGTACATTGCTTTACATTACATGCTATGTATGCCCATTGTGTGCGTACTTAGTACATTGTTTTACATACATTTCATGCTAGGTATGCCCATTGTGTGCGTACTTATTACATTGTTGTGCATTACATTTCACGCTATGTATGCCCATTGTGTGCGTACTTAGTACATTGCTTTACATTACATTTCATGCTATGTATGCCCATTGTGTGCGTACTTAGTACATTGCTTTACACTACATGCTATGTATGCCTATTGTGTGCGTACTTAGTACATGGTTTTACATTGCATTTCTGTTGCATGTGCTCATCCAGCATATGAACACATTATGCTACATTTTGAACCATTGTAACCATTTGACTATGTGAACCGTCTTACCCCTTTGATTTCATGAACCGTCTGTAACCATTGAACCGTGTGAATCTGTTGTATCTGTTGACATGACTTACATTTGACAATAGACATTTAACTATACATGAACATTTCTACAATTGTTAAACACTTCATCTTGACGATTTGGTTTGAGTAAGTGATTAAGTAACGAGGCGTGTGTAATATGATACAAGCATGGTGGATACGCCGCTGGTACTTCCTATATATAAGTGTTTGTATGGTATTACATATCGTAGCGTTATTTGAATCATTTCAATTTGAGACATATGACATTTTATACAAATAACACACTTTTCATGAGACATTGTTTTACAAACGACTTATCTTATACAAACTCATTTTACATGGTTATCCGTTTAACCATACAATGTTCTCTTATTTATACATATCATCTGATCTTATCGTTTTTCAAATGATTTACAAGGCAAAGAAAATTACAAGGTTCATGACTAAACATTTTCTCAAACATAAGTCATGAATTTCGTTTTCACAAAACCAATGTATCTCACAGGCAATTTTATGCTGACGTACCTATTTTCACATGTGTTTTCAGGAAATGATGCCTAGGACTTATCAAGACATACTTAGGCGGACCGGTGCCTTAGTGACTTAAAACGAGACAAGAACTAGTTAATTTATGTTATGTACTCTTTCGTTCTTGTTTAAACAATGTATACTTTCATATTTGATTAATAAAACGAAACTTCATTTGCCATGGATTTGAAACAATTGATTCTGTTACAACACTCCCCGACGTTTCCGCCACGTTTTGTATGTTCTACGTGGTCGGGGTGTGACATAACCGAGTCATCATCACTCGGTTTCTTACCTTTCCTCTTCTTCTCATAGAACTCTTTAACCCTTTTGACTTTTCGGTCAATCATTTTTCCAAAGATGTGTTTCACTTTAGGGTTAAAGGCCTTTTCAACATCGAAAACCTTTTTGTCAGAATAAAATTGGTTTGATATCTCAATTTTACCAATTTTCTTTTTAAAATTTTCAGCCCGAAGTGGTGGAAAATTCTCATCATCCACAATCGGAACTGATTCTTCACCATTTACCTCAACCTGTGGCTCCTCTGACTTTGTGGAATCAGATTCATCGGCAGAAGACAGCTCCTCTGATTTTGACCTATCAGAATCATCGCTAGAACTATCAACAGACCTTTTAACAACCCATTTCTGGTTGTCAGATTTAGCTCTCTTCTTGTAAAACATGTTTGAACACTCACCAATTTCAAATTTTGAATTTTTGAATAATTTTGTTCTATCAATTGGTGGTTCAAACTCAACAACTTTGTTCTTCAGTTTACGAGATACTCCCTGTTTTGGTGCTATCGCCTTAGAACAATCTCTGGCAGTATGTCCAACAGAGTTGCATTGAAAACAGGTTCTCGTATTTTTCTTCTGACAAGCAAACTTTATCTCCTCTTGCTTCTTTGCAAGGAACTCACTGTTTGACTGCGTCCAGAATTCTTTCTTTTCTTCTTCATCTGCTGAAGTTCCTGAAACAAATGTTATCTTTGATTTAAAATCTCGAACATATTTTTCATTTTTCTGTTTTTCTGTTGGTGTAAAACCCAATCCTTTCTTTTTGAAATTACCGTTATGGTTTGGTTTCTTTTGAAAACCAGAACCAGAACCAGAACCGTAACCCTTTTTCTTGTTTAATCTTTGTTGCACTCTTGAGGTGTATTTTTTAGGTTTATCAGTAAGATTTAAATCTTTTATTTCAGAAATATTAATTTCTGTTAGTTTGAAAACCTTTTTGATCATTTCAGTTTTGACACCTCTTATTGGAAATTCCTCATCAGAATATAATTTGTCAGAATCATTCAAAATGTATGCCACTTTAAATGTTTCATCATTCAAATTAGATTTTGATAACAGGAATTCTTTATCATAAACTATTTTGCCCTGTTTTTCATTTTGACCCGGAGTGCTGGACTCGGACTTTGACTCCGACATAGACTCCGACTTTGACTCCTCAGTTTCATCGCTATCTAACACATGATCCACCACTTTCTTCATCAATTGAGATTGTTGATCAGTGTCAGACGATGTAAACGTGACATCAGTACTTTCTGGCAAATTGACTGACGACTCCGACTCCCACTGTAAGTTTGTAGCCTTTTGGACTCTTTCAGAATTTGGATTTCTGGGCAAATATCCATTTTCCAGCGGGGGTGGACACTTGTTGTAACTAACACCTTATTTCTTACCAGAATTTTTCTTGTCAGCCTTTTTCTTAGTGTCTTTCTTCTTCCCAGTCTTTTTCTCTGGATTCTTTTCTTCAGAAACTTTTTCAGCATTCTTTTCTTCAGTTACTTCATCGTCTTCAAATGCCTTCATGCCCTCAACAGTTGGATAGATCCTGTCAATGACATAAGAAGTACATGAATAACTTTTCAACAAACGATTTACTCTTTCTGTTTCAATTCTTTGTAGCTCTAGTTTTTGTTCCAGAGCAGCACACTTCTCGATGTAGTTGTTCACAACTTTCTGTTTGATCATGAACGCTCCTTGGAGTGTCTTCATTGCTGTTGCTTGTTCTTCATTGGAATCATTGTACATGGTCATTGCTTTGTTCAACACATCGTAGGATTCCTTCAACCTGTTCATGTTGTTAACTAATTCACTATTTTTCTTCTTCATGATTTCACAGGTTTCACAATTCACAGGAATCTCGTTTGCAATGACATCTTCATTGATCTTGAATTTTGGAACATCTTTCACTTTTCTTCGGACCACCGGAGTTTCCTCATCATCACTACTGACCGGTGGTCTTGATCTTCTTCTTTTTCTTCTTTGCTTTCTCATCTTCACTGTCGCTTTCAGCTAGCATTTTCAAATGATCTCTCATCCTTTTAGCATAGTATTCAGTATCATCATCACTGTCTTCTTCAACTCGGGCAACAAAAGCTGTGTGAATAGGAGCTTGGTCAGGAATATAATCATCCCAAGTGAAATTCTCCCAACTAAACCCTTCAGGTAACTTTTCATCATCTTGATCAATCACACATGCTTTATCATCAGTTGGAATATATTTATCCCAGTTGAACCCTGTTGATGGCTTCTTCTCTTCTTGATTAACCACACATGCTCTCTTTGAAGAATCATCGATCACATTTCTTCCATGAGCAGTTTGTGCCTGATGTTGATGTTGAGTTGGTTGTTGAGCAACTTGATGGTAGATGGCCTTTCGGTAGTAATCATTGTTGTTGTTGAATGGATTTTGAGCTCCACTTGCCTCACGATTGGTGCAGTCCCTTTTGAAGTGTCCTTTTTCCCTGCTTCAAAAACAAGTGACGTTAGATTTGTCAAAACCTAAAGTAGAAACGTTAGCCTCACGAAGATCATCTCTTCCAGTGATTTGCTTAAATTTCTCAGCTCTCCTCAACATGCTAGCCAAACACCATTTTATGTCCATCAGCTCCATCTCTTCAGCATCGATTTGGTCGTAATCCTCCTTAGTAAGCATTGGATTCCCGATCCGACCTGCAACAAAACTACCATAAGATTCAAGAACAGTTCCCAACAAAGACATATGGCTTTTAGCTAACTCTTCAGAATATTCCTGATCATTTTCAATATTCAACACAATATTGCATTGAAGCTTTTTGCCATTTCTTGTTGTTGAAACATTCGGATCAAATAATGGAAATGATGAGAAACTTGTGTTGCTGTTTAATCCTTTTGATGAACTACCAGATGAGTTCTTTGCGTTGAAAGCAGTTTCAACTTTTGGTGATAAGTTGGTTGTTTTATCATTCAACCCTGCCTTGTAGTACAAACTAATGTCTTGTTCACCATCAAACACTTTCATTCTAGAGATTTTTATCTGTTCCATTTCCTGAGCCTCCAACTTTTCAATGAATTTGCTAAGTGTCAGATTGCTGAAACCCTTCTTGTTCCTTAGCATCATCAAGTAAGTTCCCCATGTTTCGTGTGGTAAAGCATCAGCCAGTTTCTCGATCAACTCCTCATTATCTTTGTTAATGCTAACCCTCCTCATGTTCACCAACAGATTGCAGTATCTTTCGATAATCTGCTTTGTGCTCTCGTTCTTCAAACCACGAAACAAATCAAACTCTTTCTTTAGAAGTGATTTCTTGTTCTTGATCATTTCCTGACTACCAACAAACATTGATCTTAGAGCTTTCCAAATCGAATAAGAACTTCCGTTATGTTGCAATAAGACCATGATATCTTCTTTCACAGCTTGTTGTAGCAGACTTAGCATCATTTTCTCATTCTTGTATTTCCTTTTATCATCCGCACTCATATCCTTAATAGCAATCTCCTCTTCGTCGTCATTTGTTGGTCGAATGTATTTTGTCTCAACACATTCCCAAGCATCTAAATAGTTAGCTTGTACCTAGTTTTCAAATCGTCCTTCCCAACCCTTATACTCCTCGATATTCATTAGCTTAGGCGGCTTTTGCATAGTTCCCGTTTCGTTTTCCAACATCGTGTTTTGTGCAATAGTGATTGGGGTAACCGGGGTAGCGAATGCGTTATAAAAATCTTCGTCCATGTTTTGGATTTCAAGAATTCTCAAAACAGACTGTTCAAGCGGAATTGCAGTTTAAGCGGGGTCACAATTCAAGCAGAAACACCCTGTTGAAGCGGAATCATAGAATATGTTTCAAGCGGAATAACCGAGTTCAAGCAGAATCCTGATTTCGCTTGAATACACACTACTTTCAAGAGAAATAACTCGTTCGAGCGGAATCAAAACCAAACTTCCAAGCGGAATCTCAAATTCGAGCGGAATCAACTGATATTTCAAGCGGAATAGGTTTTTCAAGCGGAATCAAGCACCTGATTTCGCTTGAAGAGCTGCTGACGTCATCTTTTCACGCTGAATTTTAAGCGAAATAGCAATTTTTACTTGATTTAGAGTGAACTAAAACCTGAAACTTTCAAGGATTTCTTAAAACATGATTACGCACAACATATGTGAAAATTATCTGATTTTAACCATGAAAACTTTTGAATTTCGAAAAAGAATGATGTAGAAACAGAATTCGCAGCTGAATTTGTAAGAACTTTTCTTCCTGAGCTCTGATACCACTTGTAGGATCGTTTTCTGACCCGAACGAGTCGATCAGAAGAGTTTCTCTCAGTTTCAAAGGCGGAAACTAAGAAAATGAGGTCAATTCAGCTAGTATTACACTTTAAACTGTCTTTTTGATTGATAGAATGACTTTTACAGCCTGGCGACACTTCGGCAGCACTTCGTTGCAAAACCGGAATGAATGATTTTTGATTTCGCTTGGGAGACCCTATTTATAGGCTCCTGATTCCGCTTGAACATGTATATGTTCAGTTTAAGCGGAATTACAACAATAACATTCAAGCAAAATTAGCAAAAACAACTCAAGCGGAATAAGAAGCTTGTGATTTCGCTTGAAACTGACTTGAGGTCATTTCAAGCGGAATCTCCACTAAACCACTTTCTCAATTTTCGTTCCCTGATCTAATACATTCTATACAAGACTCGATACAAGACGTAGATGACAGACGGATGCACCAACACAAAAGGAACCGTCTTTCTTAATTAGCTATACCGAATTTTCAGAATATTGAGTTAGGCTATAAGAATCCTCTATTTTAAAACTTACTTAATCAGGGTTTCGATTCTTCCAATGATGGTACTAGCTGTCTTGGAGATTTCATAATAATATAGCCCTAAATGGGGTATAAATCTTAACTCTACTTGCCTCTCAAGAGGTAAACAGGGTAATCTTAGAAGAAGATAATCAAGATACAAAGAGGTTACAAAGATTTTCCAAATCTTAGGCTCCAGTTCATTCATCATTGCTTGTGTCAAACAAGTGACACATTTATATTACAAGTCCACGAATTCCTTAATCGGGGACATTTACTTGGAATCTTTCATTCTGGATATCTTCTTTGAATACCATTAGCTGACTTTAGTACCATATGGCCATCGGAATATCTTTGTGGTTCCATGCATTAAACCTCCATACTGATCAGGCATGGAAGCAATCTATGGAACATATTAAGATACACCAATCTTCATATGGCGCTTTTATCATACCGTCTGGTATTTGTAGTCGATAGAAATCAAGGAGATATCAACTATATATGCAGACGCACTTCCTCTAGAGAGAGGATACTTTAAAAATTCTACGACTGAAGGCTTCTGACAGGAACAGAAGAGATGGTTCCTATGATTTTGCCTGTAAGTTTTACCTTACACTTAATATCTGGGGTCCTTACGGAAAATTTCTAAAAGTTTGCTAAACTTATGGTCTTATAGGAGACTTAGCGGCACCTTAAACCAAACGAGCTCCAAGCAATAAAATTACAATAAGGGATTTATCTGGTGACATTCTCATTGCCGATGCTAACCACCAATGATTGCTTGCGTTAAGCTTAGATTTTTGTGTGACAACCCTCACCAAATCAGGTATCCGTACGGTTTAATTAATAATTAATTACTTCTTAATTACTGTGCTTGCTTGAAATTACTGATGAACTGCTACTTCATTTCTGATACTTGTATATTCCTGCATCATACTTTACATACCGTCACTACATTATTTACATACTGAAATCTAGTGACAAACATGATGCACAAAAGCACAGTAGCACTATGAACGGATAACCTATTGAGCATGCTGATAAAGCCAGCATCAGGCAGATATTGCCTCTAAGGCCTGTATGAGCCAGAAATATTTCACTACACCCATAGTGAGTGTAGGGACACAAGGGTTGTAGAACTGCGTCTCTAGGAATAAGATACAATGACAGGATGTGCCTAGGACATACACTAAGCACAAAACTCAGCACTTTAATCAACAATTCAGCTTTTAGCTCACTAATAAAGTGCCAAAACATGAGAAAAATATTACTAGACACTTTCCAAAGTGTCGGGAATAAGTTGTGTATTAACAACACTTAAAAGCTTTGCTAAGCACTTTAACAGATTACTATCCAACCGAACAACCGGACTTTACCCGGAACATGAAAATATTGCCATTGACATTATTTGTCTTTTTCTGAGCCAGTTAGGGTCCCTGAATACCCTAACACCCGCCATAAAACACGACACACTACTAACCGGGTTAAGCACTTAACTAACTTACTTAACCTAACTAATAACTAACTAATAGTTACAATCCAACCAAGCTACCCCCCCCTAGAAACCGTCCCCAACTAGAGGGGACACACTTGGTACACTTTTGATTATTTTATTTCTTTGTGTCCCATATCTAAGTGACACTAGAACCCTTGGACAATAATCTCATCTTTGTCTATAAGAAGCAACACTTGCACAAATGATCATTCACCATCCAACATCACACAAGAACACCCTCTCCCCTCCTTGGAGCTCTCGGCCGAAGATCCCCTCCCACACACAACCATTTTTCGATATTGTTCATCACATTCCAACAACATACAAGTGTCAAGGGTCACGTACAAGGAGTCTTGGTGCACTCGGAGCTCGAAGGACCTCATTCTCTTGCTTTTGTCCACCCTATTTGCGCTTAGATCCTTCCCTAGCCTCGAGCTAGTGGTATGTTACTTAAAACACTTTCTCGAACTATTTTGAAGTGGTTAATATGATGTGTAACGGTTAAAACTCGAAATCTTACAAGATGATGCTTTAAAGTTTACTAAAAGCACTTAAAAAGATGGTTAAAAGCTTATAAGTTGTGTAAATGTTGTAGTAATTATATTGTGTGGTTATCCAGACCCGATCTATGTTGTGGTAGCTCGGATCATCATTTAACCCGGGTTGGTCATGATCATGGATCATGACATAAGGTTGTTTTGAATGAAGCAAGGGTTAAAGGGTGAAACTCTACCACACACGAATCATGAACTTGTGTAAAAGCGTTTTTACTTGTAAAATAGTGTTTAAAACTAGTAGATCTACGGATCTACAAGTGGTATTTTCAAAGGACCGAGTGTCAAGAAAATCATGTTTTCTAAAGACGGATCTTATGATAACTAGAATGATTTTTAGAACACACAAGTGTGTAAACACTTGTGTAACGCAAAGTTTCGACAAAATAACTATTTTTGTAAAATTTACAAGAAGATGTAAAGACGGACTTTCTATAAAAACGGGGTTTTTACGAAACTAGATTGATTTGTATAAAGATCCGCTAAAAGCAATGAGGCTACTACATAGTTTTGGAAAAACTACAAGTTCATGAAACATTTGCAAAATATATGTTTCTTAACTAGTTTGTTGATATATTGAATATTGTTTTGATTAAATAAGAAAATTGTTGGATTGATTTGTAAAAGAAAATGATACGCTTGAAAGCGTGGCCACCTCCAGTTACAGAGGAAACTCTGGCGAAATTTTTCCAAAAACCTAACACTTAGAATTATTTTCACCATAAGTGTTAGAGATACTTTTCGACATGTTTTCAAAATATAAGTTTCGCCACGATTTTATTTACAAAATATCGGAGGTGGGATTTTCACAAAATTAAACGTGATAAATATATATTTAGTAAATATATTTTTCACAACGCTACTTGTTAATTATTTTGTGAAGTATATAATATTATTTTTAGAGTAAAAATAATATTATCGAACGTTAACGAATCCAAAATAATACGAACGCTTTCACAATGAATATATAAGTTACACCGGTAATTACTATTACCACTCGATCGTTAAAACGTAACTTACGCAATTTAAAGAAATAATTATGAACGCGTATAGTTGCCAAAGTATTATTTTGGGAGAATTTTGTGAAGTAAAAATATAATATTTTTGAGAAAAATATTTATATTTTGGAATTAGAAATAAATATATATTAAGTGAGACTTAATAATATATCACGAACGCACATGTATTAAATCCCCCATCCTTGGGAAGGAAAATAATTACCAAGTATATACGGAATGTAAACATGAAATAGTTGTCTAACTATTTTCCTAAAACGTAAACCATAAAGCTAAGGCACGGCCGTCCGTCTAATAGAGTTAGAACTTGTAGGTCGTTGCACAGCTGCTTGCTTTCGGAGACATACTTGGTAGAGACGCACCATTGTGAGTTCATGTCCCCCTTTTCTCTTAACTGTTTTCAGTTTTCTAAACTGCGGGGGTGAAATACATGTTACTTTGATTATGAATACTTTATACATGGTATGGTTAGCGTAAGGAGGGTTACTATTTAGATCATGTGAATGGGTAGGCGGAAACTTGAGGTCATTAATCCTCAGGGTAGGACCGAGGGGCAGGAGCGATAGATCTATTTGGGTGTAGCGAGCCCAGTCCCAGGCCCAGCATAACGGACCTCGGGATGACTTTGTACCCGGCGCATAAATCTGCTAGGTTTGAGCCTTCCTACTTGCATTTCACACATATCAATGGCCTTGCAAACCATTGGTGATCTCTTTTTCCTTATTTGCTACATACCAGGATTTTCTATACAAACGAAGGTTTATTTACTCACTTACACATGGACTCGCTCAACATTATTGTTGATTTTTCAACTTACATGTATTTCAGGGAATTAAAGGATCTGGCACGGTATGGCACGTTTTCCCGCTGCACTAGTACGAGGTCATCCGGGTTTAGGGAATGTGACTCTTTCCTGGACAAGTCACAGTCCTTAAACCGTGTTTGTGTTATGTTGATGTTTGTGTCTGTTGAACAATATTTATGTTTTAGGGTGTGTTCCCGCTGATACAATGTTGTTGTTTTTGGATTTTAAAACTTAATTGAATGGATGATCTTGCATGGTTTTTATTCATATAGCTTTGATATGGTTAAGCTATGGTATTAAGAAGTCACACCAAATTAACCATGCTTCTGCAAAGCCAGGGTGTGACATTTTGGGTAAACTGAATAAGGCACTATCTCAGCCAATGCATTTAAAATTTGTAACATACTGTCGACAGCCTAGAACTTTTATGGCGAGAGTCAGAAAAATTCTTATTCCATCTTATTCCATTTCGTGATGCGAATAATAGGTCTTCTAATAAGGTCTTTAAAACTTGGATCATCCCATGATGTATAAGAGGACCTTTCTTGTGGACTTCGTTAATGTCCTCACTTTAAGGGTATTGCCTTCGAACAACTGACATGCATACCTCACCGTGTCCTTTCCAGCATAACCGCTGATATACCTAATGGTTTCTACTCCATCCAACAATTTCCTGCAATTGATGGCCCCTTATTACTATTGAAGTCTCTTCTGAGTTTTCCATACTCGAAGCTTTGGTGTTAAATACCAAATTCAGCAAGTGCTTAGGCAATCCATACCCAGTGTCTCCTTGAATTCTCAAAGGCTCACCATAGGGAGTCTTGATAACTCCTATCACTATATCGAATCCCTTTATTTTAATGGAAACAAGGACAACGGAAAAGAATAAATCCTAATGGATATAAAACATCCATCTAACATTGCTGAAGCAGTCTCTGAGGTACTATCGACCAATTCTACTTTATACTTAACGCTTAGAGTTTTAACAACCAGATTTAATAATTTACAAAATCCATTGTCTACGAAAGACTTATCTGAACCTGAATTAAATAATACTCTAGCATGAGCGTTATTGATAAAGAAAGTACCTGTTGTGACATTGTCATCCTGAATAGCCTCTTGAGCATCCATTTGAGAGCCCCCAGCTTTGGTCTTCTTAGCCTTTCTAGGCTTCTTGGTCTTATTTGGGCAATTTGTTTTGATGTGCCCTATTTCATTGCAACCATAGCAGGTTGCGTCCTTTATGTCTTGGCACTCCAAAGTCTGGTGTCCTTCCTTATTACAAATTCCACAAGGCTTAGCTTGTGAATTTAAAGTGTCTTTTCCTTTAGTCGCCTTCTTTGGGCAGCGGGTCTTTATGTGCCCTTTTTCGCCACAACCATGACAGGTCGCATCTTCCAATTTCTTGCAATCCAAGGTCTTATGCTCCTTGGACTTGCAGATTCCACAAGGTGAAGGCTGAGATTCATCTGCATTTCCCGAGGTGGTAATTCCTACAGGTTTTGCATCTGGTCTTTTCACCTGACTGCTGGTTGTCCTTTAAATCCTTGCATTCATGGGTCTTGTGATCCATCTCTTTACAGATGTCACATCCCCTGGTTTGTTCATAGAAACATTTCCCGAAGTGCCTCTTCCCGCATATTTTACATTCGGGTTTTGCCTCCTTTGGCTTGGACTGGTTATAGTTTGAACCGGTCTTACCCTTTTTGTAACCCTGATTTGGGGTATTATCGCACTTTCGCTTATGACCCTTTAATACTCGGTCCACAGCTTTATTTACGGCTGTATCTATCATATCCTGTAACTCGGTGTCCATTAAATTCAGTCTTGCATCATCATTCTGATCGACTGGATGATTGTGAGCTTCAGAGTAGTCAGTCATGGTGAAGCTTTGAAGGCTACAAACCAAGTAATAATACATCGTTTAATTATATAGTGAATTGTCGAACTTGATAATTAAATAGCCATGGTGCGAATAAACCATATAGGCCAATAGATAGTATTTAATTTATTTGATTATGTTTTGCGTAGGTTTTTAAATAAACCATCTTTGGCGTTTAAACGAAATATAATCCTTTATGTTTATTAGACAGGGGGCACAAGTCACGACTGTCAATGTCGTACCGACATTTCATATAGCACAAGGGCTTGTTCCAAAGGACTTTTTGATGGCACAGAGGCCTTGTCACCAGGGAAATTTTAAAACATAATCAATGATCCTTTGGGTGGGAAAATTTCACAGTTCATTGTGTTGACAAGAAGTTATGAAATAAAACATCTTTTTCATGTATACATCTTTGCCCGTAGGTATACATCCCAAATGGATGTTTTGATGTGTACATCATGTTCGACGTTTATTAGCCATGATTCCTATTGATCGTTTTTGCTAATTAAGGGGTTTGGAAGTTCCTAATATAAAGATGACAAGTGTGATTTTATCGCATCACCTTTGTCAAGAGTGTTAACAAGGATCTGAATCTCTTTTAAACAGGATTTACCATCGTAGCCAGGTCCTTAATGACATTCAAGCTAGGTTATACCCTTTAAGATTTTTTTTAATATGAATACTGGCAGGAAAGGAATGATATTTATTTTATTCAGGATTTTCATTATAATTATCCTAGATTTAATTAACATATAACTATGGCACAAAAGGCCAAGTCACAAGGGAAACATTAAATTATAAACCATGATTTCATAGAATCAAGGTATTTAGGCTTGAACGTTGTTCATTGCCTTTTCTTGACAGGGAGTTGTAGGCTATGACTGTCTTTTGTCTTATATGACAATGGATATGGCCCGTAAGCATTATATCCCTAATGGATGCTTAAATCACAAAATAAGAAAGGATTTCGGGAGAATCCAGTATATGGATGATTTATGCGATTTTATCGAACCACGTCTGCCAGGAATGTTAACATGTTACAGATGTTAACAATGATTTGAATCTTTTGGATACGTTCTACCATCTTGGGCTTGTCATATAGGCTAGGTTTACCTTTAAGATTCTTTTTAATATTTAACGCAGAACAATCCTAAATTGAGATGTTAATAAGGATCTGAATCTAATTGAGGAACTGCCATCTTGGCCCTGTTCTTAAAATGACACATGGGCTAGGTCTTGTTCTTTTTAGATTTTGCCATTTTATTATAATGGTAGATCTTATAAAAGGAATATTATTTTAATTTATTTCGTATATTATATTCATATACAACGATATAAATGAAATTTAGATAAAACATCCCAATGATTTTTAAAAGAGGTACAGAATTGCCCTGAACGGGACTTGAAAGGAATAATGTTGTCCTTGAAGGGATAGAAAGATAAGAATGCCCTTGTAATGACTTTCTGAGGAAACGAACTTCAACAAAAGGAGTTTCTTCTTCATTTTATTTCTGAATGTTTTCTCCTTGGATGCACGTTTATCCTAGTCGCAGTACGAAGCTCGGCCTTTCCTAGGCTTCGAATGGGGAGAATTTCCATTACGGCTTCTTTGCTTGGCGACGTATTAAAATATAGAATTGAAAGCAATAATTCTCCGAATAGAGCTGAGAGTATTCCTATGTTAAGTCTAGAATCAGAAGGTCAAGGAATGTGCTACTGTGTCATTGAGATTAAACACAAAAAGCTAGTGTTTAATTCACTCAATGTTGGATCTTATACCAACCTGTCACACCCCGATATTTCCACGTATTACCAGTGGGCCCAGTGGGGAGTATCGTGACGTAATTGATATCATCATAGTCAAACAACACAATTCAAATGCATAGCGGAAGCAAAAGATAAACATATTACAATCCGATATAAAGTAATATCAAAGTATTACAAACGGAAAGTAAAGGATCCACAGGCGGATCGAAAATAAAATGAAACATTGTTCAACAGACTTTAGGCATCTAAGCTTGCGAGACTCTTTATTGATGCTAGGAGTAGCCAGCCTATTCCGATTAGTACCTGCACTTAGCCTTTTTGGAAAATACGTCAGTTTACACTGGTAAATACAATTTAACTGACTCACTTTGAAAATGTTTAAGAAAACTGATTTGAGTGCGCATGGCACAAAACTTTTTATAACTTGGGATAATTATTTGTATATAATACTTGTAAAAGAATTACATGTCTCTTATACGTTCAGTATCCCGGCCTGTATATCGGGTTAAAGATTAATAGACACACCACAGGTATAATGCCCAGAAGGTTGATTCTTCTAAGTGGATTACCAGTTTTTACATAGGCACTGTCAGGTGTACGCCTACACCCCGTGCTTAGGTCGTGGCCATTTCATGAACGATGCAAAGGATATCCGGGACATGGTCATTAACCCCCCCCCCAAAGGTTTTAAGCAAACAAAACAATTTAAACGTGACATCTTAATGCATTAACCTTATTATGAGTAAAGATTCAATGCCCGACCAAGAGGTATTTTTATATACCGTACCCCAAGCCCGTATAGGGAAAATAAGTTAAAAGTATCTACCCGAGCTACATATAAATTCAATCCCTGCCGTATATCAAATCAGCAAGTACATATAGCTTTTACTGGGCTCCTAAATCTGGAACGAAGGCTTTTAATAACCTATTAGATTCCTAACGGTTCTTTAATTAAGCCTAAGCTTAGACCGATTAGTTTTAAAGGAGGATAGGGTTCAAAACGCATGATTAAGCGAGAACCGGATTAGAATGTGGTTTAGACCCAACAAGCTTGTATACTTGTGTAATAAGGGTAAACTAAACACATTCTGGATTTTGAGATTAAAATGATAAGGTTTAACCCGTTTCGGCTAATTTATGCAAATTAGTTATATAAGCCGATCCGAACGCGAAAAATGCATAACGGGTAACCAAAAGAGTCATGAATAGGTTTCCTAAGTTAATATGCCTTAAATATGTTGTGATATCAGTAGGATACCTTCCATTATGCCCAAAACGAATTTAAAACCAATTTATGCCCCGTAGGGGTATTTTGATCATTTTAAAGGTTACAGTAGAGATTAAATATTAATCTGAGTTCCAGGTATGATATAATTAGTAAAAATACTTAATTTAATAAGTTATAATAGTAGGATATTACCTATATGTGAATTTTATTATTTATAACCAAACTATGCACCGCATGGGCATTTTGGTAATTTCACATAGGGCTTAAAGGTCAAAACTGGAAATCCGAGTTTAAAACTTTTGCTTACTGTTAAAGTATATAATTTTACTAAAAATATTAGTTGATTCTTGTGAATTCTTGTAAACCCTAGTTCCTCACATGCTAAGTTCTGTAATTGTCAATTTGATTCTGATTATTGTGATTATGATAATTGACTAGTTGTATAATCGATTGCCTGATGATTAAATACATGATGTGCTAAAATCGTTGAGTTTGATTAAGATTACTGCACTGTGAATATATGTGAAAATAGGGTTTCACGATCGTATAGAAACAAAAACGTAACTGATACAATCTCAATGAAGTGGAACCTTCGTATGTTTGATTATTTGTCTGAGTTTTGTAAATGTTGTTAGTCCGAACTTTTGTAACAAGGTTAATAGGTCCGAACTTTAGATATTGTGCATATAGTCCGAGTATTGATAAGCATACTTGTCCGAATTTTTATAATGGCAACAAGCTTGTCCGACTTTTGTAAGGGAGTTAAAAGGTCCGACTTTTAACCCTAGTTAGGGGGTCCGAGCTTTGCATATAGGGGAGGGGCTGTCCAAGCTTTAACCCTCACCCCCATGGTCCGACTTTTGGCTTAGTTGTCCGAATTTTAAAAGGGGTTACCCCCATGTCCGAGTTTTACCCCCCCACTTTATGTCCGACCTTTAATAGCACCACAAAGGTCCGAGTTTCATACCTAGGGACTCTTGTCCGAACTTTGAACAGGGGAAACCCCCCCCCCACACTTGTCCGAGTTTTTAAGAAGGGCAAGGCCCTGTCTGACTTTGTGGATGATTACTTTGAAACAATTAGTTGTATGTTAATTGTTGTTGAATCTGTTAAGATTTGTATGATTAAATGAAGCCACAAACTCCGTTAAACATGTTAAGTTTATTAACGCTGTTAAATATGTTAAGTATGTTAACTATGTTAACTCTGTTATGATAACTACGTTATGTGGGTTAACTGTAATATGTTTCTGATTAATTCTGCTATGCATGTGAACTATGCAAAGTGTATTAATCCAGTTAAGTGCGGATGATATTGTTAGATTAAATTGAGAAAGCCTTTATGTGAAACGTGGATTGTATGAATATGATTAACTGACGTATGATGCATGATATCAACTGTCAAACATACTCTGTGGTATTAATTGCATGTGAAACTTTACGAACTTGAACTGATCAAGTATACGTGCTTACTATAGGACCTGATTGATTAATTGCTAGCACATAGTTAAGCATACCGAGCAAACCAAGGTGAGTTCACATAGCCAAGGCATGGGATTCCCGGGTTGGGAATTGGGTTGGGAAGATTTGAATTGGATAATTACTCGTACTTACACTATTGCTAGACTATATACCATCGTCCTCAGGTTAGTCAGGACACTTACGTAAAACCTACGTAAACTAGTATCTACCACTGTCTCCCGGGTCTGGAGGACACTTACGTAAAACCTACGTAAACTCATACCTACTACTGTCTTCCGGGTCTGAAGGACACATACGTAAAACCTACGTAAACCCCACGCGTACCACTGTCCTCTGGGAAGGGCACTCACGTAAAACCTACGTGACCTTGTACGTATTCCTGTTCTCGGATTAAGAAGAACACATGGTTACAATAGTCTAGTAAGGATAAACATGGGAAGCCCCCATTGGTAATAAATATAATCATGGGAAACCCCCACTATTAGTAC
Organism: Helianthus annuus; assembly: GCF_002127325.2. Classification (NCBI taxonomy): domain Eukaryota; kingdom Viridiplantae; phylum Streptophyta; class Magnoliopsida; order Asterales; family Asteraceae; genus Helianthus; species Helianthus annuus. The sequence goes on from NC_035448.2 coordinate 68,221,685, forward strand.
ATACATACGTGGGAAGCCCCCACTAAATGAACATACGAATTACTGCTACGAACTTACTTTCTGTGAACTCGCTCAACTAGTTGTTGACTCTCTGCTGCATGCCTTGCAGGACCTTAGGTACATATGGAGCTTGCACAGGGAGGAGCAAGTCGTTGTGGACAAGGATCGTGAATGCTATGATTGAACGTTATGACATTACATACTTATTTATGATTGGGCTTTTGCTTAATTGCTTCCGCTAAACGTCGAACTATTACTTATGTTTTGAACACCTTTCATATGGATGGGTTTTGTTTAATGACATTTACTTTTATTATATACATTGTTCTATATGATTGGTGGCTTGATCCTGGTCAGTCACGCTCCCAAGCGGTGATACTCCGCAGGTGGATTTTGGGGGTGTGACAACTACTATTGATCAAACTATTAGATGAGTAAAACCAAATCCATTATTTAAACAAAAATAAACACACACTAAAAACAAGTAAGGAATCATACCTTGATTGAAGATTTGAGTTAAATCCTTGCAAAAATTGGTTGTTTTTAGGAGTGGGAGAGCCAAGAACGGGTGTGTGGCCAGAGTTAGTAATTTTGAAGGGTTTTTGCAGAAACGTCGTTTTTATAACCTGAAAAATTATTGTTACTAAAAAGCCGTACACGAACGTGCGCATCAACCTGTGTACAGTGGTTCGCAACGTTGTGTCGTTGTGCACGGTAGTGCACTCGGTCCACACGGTATTGCGTGTCCGACAACCACCTTATGCACATTGTTCTTGATCAGATGTGATTATGAAGTGCACAGTCGTGCGGATCAGGTGCACGGCCGTGTTTTATCTATACATTCTGCAGACAGAACTAACAGAATGCTCTCACTCCGTTTTCTCAATAGATTTTACCATTTTTGCAAGGTTTTACATGTTTTAACTTTAAACTAACTTAAAAACTTCAAAAGTTATGGGTCGAACTTGTTCGTACCTACGTAAAAACAGGAAAAGTTAACGAACAAGGAAATAAATGCGAGAAATTAAATATTTACAACAATACCCTTAGCATGGGAAAACACGCTCGCTAAATTTGTCAGCGAGTCGATAGCTAGACTCATTTTTTCACACTTGTTAAACGTGTGGGGCATTGACACGCCCTTTTGGATTCGGCTCTGTGTTTCCTGGAAGACCACCCGGGGGTGTCTTTGACAACATTTTAGCCAACTGTCCCACCTGATTCTCAATGGTCTGTATAGAAGCTTTCTGACCCCGCATCTCCCCTTCTTGGGCCATAAATCGTTCCTCATGTTGTTGGTAGCGGCTCTCAGCTATCTGATTAGCACAATTGAAGTTTCCTAACAGCTGTGCCATCATCTCCTCTAGCTTAGAGTTATTCTGAGAGGCGTGAGGCTGGGAACTGCTCCCGGAGCCTTGATGATGGTAATTTGGCTGGAAGGACGGACCCCGAGATTGGTAAGGCTGTCCCTGGGGCTGCTGTGGCGCGGGAGCACGCTTGGCATATCCGAGTGGGTTTTGGTTCCCAGAATTAGATTTCCACCCGAAGTTTTGATGATTCTTCCACCCCGGATTGTACGTGTTGCTGTAAAGGTTATTTTGGGGCCTGATTTGATTGCCCAGATAGTCCACCTCCTCGTGGCCGGTAAACATAACACCCTGCTCACAAGTACCTGGCTCGTGTGACACTCCACACTGCTCACATGATGATTGTATCTTTGAAACGTTCTGAGCTTGATCAAACCTTGCAGCCAAAGCTCCGATCTGCGTTGTAGGAGCCGTATATGTATCCACTTGATGAACTACAGGAATAGATAATGCTTTACTTCGTACTCCACTGTGACGAGAAGTCGACTCTAAGGTAGCTTTCTCTATAATTGCATAGGCTTCCGTTGGTGTTTTCGTTCCAAGATCGCCTCCGTCATATACGTCTATGCGTTCTTGTGAGTCGTAGTTAAGTCCTTGGTAGAACTTCAACACAAGTTGTCTTTTGGACAACCCATGATGTGGTACATCGATTAGAAGATCTTTGAACCTCTCCCAAGCTGCATGTAGCGATTCTCCTTCGTCCTGTTTGAATGTCATGATACGGTTCTTTAGCTTAGCTGTCTTTTCCAGATGGAAGTATTTTTGCATAAAAAGATCTGCCATCTCGTTCCAAGTTGTGATGGACCCTGCTGGAAGTGACAAAAGCCAAGATCAGGCTTTGTCTCGCAAAGAGAATGGAAAGAGCCGCAAACGGATTGCGTCTTCAGAAACGTCTCGAATTTTGAAAGTCGAGCACACCTCGAGAAATGAAGTGATGTGCCGAAATGGATCTTTGTGATCCTTCCCATCAAATTGCATAGAATTTTGTAACATGTTAATTATACTAGATTTAATTTCAAAACTCGGTGCTGCTATCGTAGGTCGGGCGATGCTCGGTAGCAAGCCCTCTCCTCCTGGATGGCCGGTCTCATTCAGAGGCTGGTCGTCTTCTGGCAAAATGCTTCTTGTGTCGTCCTCTGAACTCTCGCTATCAAAAAGAATCACTGGTTCGTCGAATGCGGCCGCAATCCTTTGTGCAACAACAAGCGATCTTTCGCGAAGCCACCGACTTCTTCTTAAGTTATTTTCTGGTTCGTTGGCTAGCTCAGTGTTAGCGGGTGTAGGGGGCGTGGACATTAGCCTGCACATAAAAAGGAACGCATTATACAGAAAAAAGAACATAATATATATATAGGAAATAAGTAATAATGACAATACTAATATATAATATACATATATATATAATATACATATATATATATATAAGGTATTAAACAAATCTATTTAAATATTTACTGAATTATTTACTTATTTACATCCGAGAACTGTGCACCGAGTGTTTTTGTTTGTTTATTATAATTTCTGAGAAAATTATCAGAAATATGAGGAAACTTTGTTTTTTTTTAGCATATCAGAAAATCTGATATAACTTATATAATTCTGATAAGATCTGATGAAATTTTCGTTCCATCAGAATTCCTGATAAATCCATCAGAATTACCAGAAAATCTGGTAAATTCATCAGAAATGTAAATTGTTGTTTTTAGAATATCTAATGGGTTTATCAGAATCCATCAGAAAATCGGATAAATTCATTGGTATTCATCAGAAAATCTGATGATTTATCAGAAAGTTATATTTTATTATTGTAGAGTAAGTAAATAAACAAATGAGTACGATAATTAAATGAATGAACAGTTAATTAAACAAACAAATGAACAAGAATGAATAAATGTAACTGAAATAAAAGAATAAATGAAATAAATGAATGAAATAAATATATAAATATATAAGCGGTTGGATTCCGAATACGGGCATAAATATAAATATAAACAGGAATGAAATAACTGAAATAAAATAAATTAAATAACTAAAATAGTTGTACTGGAATGAAATAAATAAATAAATGAATGAAGTACAGAAATGAAATGATTGAATTAAAATAAAAGAAATATTGAATTAGAAATAACTGAATTGAAATAAATAAATGAAATAAATAAATGAATGGATCGATCCGAACACATTAACTGAATTAAATAAATAAAATAAAAAAAATTAGTTGAACAATAAATAAAAAGTTAGTATGTTAGTGGGTTAGTAAAGTTAGTCAGTTAGTTGGTTAGTAGTTAGCTGATTAGTTGGTTAGTAAAACAGAAAAAGAAAAGTTAGTAAAAAGTTAGTCCTAGTGGGCGTGCCAGGCTAGGTGATCACATGTTTGAAAATAAAAGAAAATAAATAAATACAAAAATGTACAAGTATTCACAGGTATTCACAGTTTGTACACCGGTAAAATAATAACTCGGATTGTTCCATTAATTTCGCCGTGTCCCCGGCAACGGCGCCAAAAACTTGACGTGGGCGGTTATATACATCTATTTACAGTATGTTCACGCGCCCGACGAAATGTGTTTTATAATTATAAAAATGGTTTATACCTTAACAGTAAAACACACACAACAAAGGAAAAGTGTATCCCGTCATATATGCAGCAAAGTATTGGTAAGAGCCAGATATCGATCCATGGAACACGGGCGTTATAATGTACTAAATCGTTGTCATTATTTTACCAGATAAAAGGATAAGTGAATGGTTGTTTAACTAAGTTATCTAAATTACATCTAACATAAATATACTAATATCTTGTTCCACAAACAACCTAAACATGTTATCTATCAGATATGTTACAAAAGCACTTAATCAATTTTCCAATTTCGAGACAGTTAGTCATCCGCTATGAGTTTTCTAACATGATGATTCTTCGGAAAGTTAACGCGATAAACACACGTTAACCACCTAAAATCATTCTTTAGCGAGCTATTGATATTCGTTCATGTAAACCTTTAAAGATAGATTAGTCATCCGCTAGGAGTTTTCTAACCTCACTTATCAAAGAAAGCAATACCGATGGTCACAATACAGCCACGAGGATAAGCATTTAAGTAGATCATATAACAACATATTTCAGCTTTACAAGTCTTGAACACAAATCTACCATGTCAGCAATTTCAGACCAAAACTACTAAACAAGGATCATAAACCGCATGCAAGAACATGTAATCAACAACATATAATTCGTTAGAACCCTTACGTGCAAGAAAGTATTCCTAATCAAAATAAGATATATCTTGGATAAAACCAATACCCCTCTCGACTTTCATGGTGTAAACAAGTTTACAAACAAGTGATTAATCAAGAAATAGTTACCATCCCACTAACCACAGATTCATTATCCAAAATAATCAAACATAATCAGGAACTCAACATCAATGAAACGTTCATTATATAATCATGAAGATTCAAACATGAAAAAGTACTTAAGTTTCATACAAAAAAGATTACAACATAAAGTTCATTCAAGAAACAAGTTTATAACTACTATTACAAAAACTACATTAAACATAAACTAACATCATCTCATAACTTGCAAAATGATCAGAATACATGTTCAAGAACAAGGAATCGAACCATAAACAAGCAAGGAATTGATGGGTTGGATCGTTTATGCTTCCACTCGATCTTTAAGCTTCAAATGGGTCTGATCAGGAATACTTCGGAACCCAGAAATCGCCCAGAAACATGGAGAAAAACCCAACCTTTTGATCAGTAGCGAATGCTGCTATTTATAGGCAATTTTCAGTTTGGCACGGCCATGCGACTGGTCGCACGACCGTGCGGTCAGGTGTTGTCGGGTGACGTCAGTTTCAGCTATCCCGAGACAGCCAAGTGGACTAGTGGATAACTTGCCTAGGTCACCAGATTGGCACGGTCATGCGACTGGTCGCATGGTAGTGCGACGTCATCAGAATCGTGATCAGAAAGTATGGTCCAGGTGGTGCATGGGGGTGCGGGTGGCTCACGCGAGGGTGCGGTTTGAGAAATCAGCCGCACCATGAGTCGCACTGGCAGGGCTTCCGAGGTCGGAGGTCTCGCACGGTAGTGCGGTTGGATGCACGGCCGTGCGACACCTGGCAGTCATCAGATTTTTGTCCGTTTTATCAGAAATGCATCAGAATTTGTCCGTTTTCATTAGAATTTTCCTTTATGCTCTGTTTAAGACCTGAAAATATAAAAGTACCGATTTTGGTACCTAACCGTCGTGTTTTCGGTCAAAAACGCTTAAAACGGAAGTGTTTTGCAGTATAAAAACATGTATCATTTAACGTATATCAACATACATACATACATACATACATACATACATACATACATACATACATACATACATACAACCCCTACGAAAAATTGATCACATCCGAGCGTTTCCGCGGTCGAATCCACTTTGAATTTGATAAATGCATTGCTTGTGAAGTATGTGTTCGTGTATGTCCTATAGATCTACCCGTTGTTGATTGGAAATTGGAAACTGATATTAGAAAGAAACGATTGCTTAATTACAGTATTGATTTCGGAATATGTATATTTTGTGGTAATTGCGTTGAGTATTGTCCAACAAATTGCTTATCAATGACTGAAGAATATGAACTATCTATACATACATACATACATACATACATACATACATACATACATACATACATACATACATACATACATACATACATACATACATACATACATACATACATACATACATACATACATACATACATACATACATACATACATGCATGCATGCATGCATGCATGCATGCATGCATACATACATACATACATACATACATACATACATACATACATACATACATACATACATACATACATACATACATACATACATACATACATACATACATACATACATACATACATACATACATACATACATACATACATACATACATACATACATACATACATACATACATACATACATACATACATACATACATACATACATACATACATACATACATACATACATACATACATACATACATACATACATACATACATACATACATACATACATGCATACATACATACATGCATACATACATACATGCATGCATGCATGCATGCATGCATGCATGCATGCACGCATGCATCCATACATACATACATACATACATACATACATACATACATACATACATACATACATACATACATACATACATACATACATACATACATACATACATACATACATACATACATACATACATACATACATACATACATACATACATACATACATACATACATACATACATACATACATACATGCATGCATGCATGCATGCATACATACATGCATACATACATGCATACATACATACATGCATACATACATACATGCATGCATGCATGCATACATACATACATACATACATACATACATACATACATACATACATACATACATACATACATACATACATACATACATACATACATACATACATACATACAAAGTAAATCTAAGATGAATAGATTAGATATAGCCACCACTAGTAAAATAGATGATGATATAATTGATTGCCAAAATGAACAGTTTGGAGAATATAAACAAGAAGTATTAATAGATAAGAAAAAACTTAAACAAATACAACATGAAAATTTCTCATTATCAAACCATTCAGGATTTAAAATGAATACTTTACAAAAACTAGGAATAAAACCTAGAGATCATCATTTATATTATGGGCTAAATATTCAAGAAAGGGCTTTAGATATTAACATAACATCTAACAAAGTTATGATACCTTTATTATCTAAAAAAGATATCCAAGAAAAATTACAAAAGATAAAACCAAAAATAAGAAACACTTTGGGATGGGTACATGTAGGAGCTATCCAAATAATAATAAAATCCACCTTTAAAGAAGGTATAGATACCCCTATAGAATTAGCTGTTATGGATAATAGAATACAAAATAGAGAAGAAGCATGCCTTGGAATATTAAGAGGAAATTTACAATATGGAAAACTGAAATTTAATATCTATCCTAGAATTTCCTATAATATTCAAGATAAGGATTTTGATAAAACTTTAAGTCTATTACAAGATTTTAAGAGAAAAGATTTCTTTAAACAACAAAATAGACCTTATTCTATTACATATGCTATTTCTTATGCAGTGTCAAATACTCATCATTCTGAATGTTTTAGTATAAAAGACACTATTGATTTTCCTTATTTGTTTAACGATGTTTGTCAAATACAAATACCGACCTTACCTAAAATAGAAGAAATAGATTCAAGACCTTTAAGTCTTGATTTACGAGATAAACCAATGATGTCTTCTAACCAGATAACCCCTAGATTGTTGTTCTCAAACAAAGAGGTAATAAGTTATCCTCTAAGAATAACTAATTCAAGTAGATATAATGATGTAATTAGTGAAAAAGAAGATAATGTAAGGAATTACAAAATTCAAGGAGAATATTTCAATGGAAAAAGATTTTCGGCAGTAAATATGCTAATAGATACATGTGCTAATGGGAATTATATAAACCATAAAATTTGTAAATACTTACAAAAATATCCATTAGAAGAACCCCATCAATACACAAACTTTAATGGTGAACTACATGAAATTAATGAAGCAGTAGAAACCATAATAAAGTTTGGAGAAGAAAAAATTCCTTTAAGACTCTTAATAGGTAATGAAGATGAAAACGATTCATTAGAAATAATGTTAGGATTAACTTTCTTAGAAAATGTAAAACCATATCAAATAACCTCCTATGGATTAAAAATTACATATAATGGCAAAATGATTTATATACCTAAATGACAAGCCCTAAAAGCATATACATCCCAATAGGTATTACTTATAAAGATTACAAAGCTGAATACTTTGCTGCTTATATAGATAGTGGCTCAGGATTGTGTATATGTAAACCAGATTGTTTTCCAAAGGAATATCATGAGGATTTAACACCATGTAATGGAGTTAGCTTTTCAAAAACTATAATTCCCTTAAAAAGAGGAATAAAAAATCCAATAATAATAATTGGATCATACATGGTTAAATGTCCACCATAGACCAAAAAGGGAAGATTTCCACCATGGAATAAAAGTCTTTGATTTCCTTATAAATTCTGAGAGTGTTCATCTTTATCTAGAGATATTTTTCTCTTAATAAGAAAAATCCTCCAACCTCAAACTGTCTCTTTTTTCCTTACACCGGAGGTAGGAAACGAAACCAGGTTGTGCTGAATATTGCTGAAGGAATCTTATCTTTACTTTTTCCAATACCAAGTTTTTGTACGTATCGGTTAGAAATCTAGAAGAGAATCTTCTTTCATAATTAGGTGTTTAAACTCACATGTTTAAACCCTTTAATCTATGCTTAATGCCTATTCATTAGAATTTAGGCTACACAGCATTTTCTACTCCTCAAGGGCAATATGAATGGCTTGTAATGCCTTTTGGATTAAAAAATGCTCCTCAAATATTTCAAAGAAAAATGGATATTATATTTCGAAACTATGACTTTATTTTTGTATATATAGATGATATCCTAATTCTATCAGATGATATTAACATGCATACATACATACATACATACATACATACATACATACATACATACATACATACATACATACATACATACATACATACATACATACATACATACATACATACATACATACATACATACATACATACATACATACATACATACATACATACATACATACATACATACATACATACATACATACATACATACATACATACATACATACATACATACATACATACATACATACATACATACATACATACATACATACATACATACATACATACATACATACATACATACATACATACATACATACATACATACATACATACATACATACATACATACATACATACATACATACATACATACATACATACATACATACATACATACATACATACATACATACATACATACATACATACATACATACATACATACATACATACATACATACATACATACATACATACATACATACATACATACATACATACATACATACATACATACATACATACATACATACATACATACATACATACATACATACATACATACATACATACATACATACATACATACATACATACATACATACATACATACATACATACATACATACATACATACATACATACATACATACATACATACATACATACATACATACATACATACATACATACATACATACATACATACATACATACATACATACATACATACATACATACATACATACATACATACATACATACATACATACATACATACATACATACATACATACATACATACATACATACATACATACATACATACATACATACATACATACATACATACATACATACATACATACATACATACATACATACATACATACATACATACATACATACATACATACATACATACATACATACATACATACATACATACATACATACATACATACATACATACATACATACATACATACATACATACATACATACATACATACATACATACATACATACATACATACATACATACATACATACATACATACATACATACATACATACATACATACATACATACATACATACATACATACATACATACATACATACATACATACATACATACATACATACATACATACATACATACATACATACATACATACATACATACATACATACATACATACATACATACATACATACATACATACATACATACATACATACATACATACATACATACATACATACATACATACATACATACATACATACATACATACATACATACATACATACATACATACATACATACATACATTCATTCATACATACATACACATACACATACATATACATACATGCATACATGCATACATCCGTACATCCATACATCCATACATCCATACATGGATACATCCATACATCCATCCATACATACATACATACATTCATTCATACATACATACATACATACATACATATGAAATACTTAGTTAAATAGGTATTTAAGTTATTACCAAGCATCTTATTCCGCATTTTATATATTTTTATCATTCTATAAAAAATAACTCGCCATAATATTGATGAATATATTATATATATAAATTGACTTGACTGACAAGGTCGTTTAAATTTTGTAAGGTACGCGCGGTATTGTGCAGTTCGCGTTTAAAATCACAAACAGGGTTTTAAGCATTTTACTTAAATTTTCCTCATGGATATAACTAAAAATAAATTTTTAATCATAACGGAATAATTTTAGGATTTTAACATTAATCGGGTTGTCACCGACGTTCGTTTCACATTTTGTTCATTAAGCGATAAGCTTATATCTTGTTTTTACCAACATGGCTTTATATAAAAATTCGACTTTCTAGAACACTAAATACCATTGTATATTCTTCGTCTGCATTTGGGTTATATGTTGCGCGTACAAGTGGCAAGTGGCTTGTGGCTTGCGTGATTACCTTGCTTCCTGGTTGTGTAAACACTGGTGTTGTCTCCCTCATGGTAAGTGGGATTATACTTTTCTGTGCGTATGTCCCACTTGTCCGAGATTGTACGAGGAGCTAGACGTATGCCTACGAAGATGCTCATGCTGAGCATCATCGTGTCTTCCTGTGTTGCCATGCGTTTTGCGCATTGCGCTTATGCTACCGTGAGAATCTTTATGATTTTGTTGTCGATTCCTTTCCGCGTGTCCGGAGTTACATGTGACGGTATGTCATCGCAAGGTAGGGAATCATCAGTCACATCGCGAAAAGTTATTTGCTCGTGTTGTTGCACTAGTGGTTGTGTTTGTGCACACTGTTGTGCATGTACAACATTCAGTGTTGCTTTGGACTTCTTCATATACCAAGAGGTGGAGGTTTCCGCCTCTTGCAGTAGTGAAGCAAGATGAGTAGTAGGATCTATGTTTTGGGCAAAAAGGGGTGATTTTTGGTTCAGACGCACAAAGCTGCCTTGTACATTGGTGATCCTACCCTCTGTGTTGTCATGGGGGGTTTTGGCCGTGCGTAGTGCCCTCAGCCATCGCAGACTTGGAGTTCGAACCAAAAGGAAGAGGTGGAATGCCAACCATGTAATCTAAACAAAGAGAAAAAAAGATAAAAAAAAAGAGTTCTAGAAATGGGATGGCACCAAAGAAGAAACACATGTTCTAATCCGCAAAGGATAGAACCAAAGAGGAAGTCCCGACAAGGGGTTAATCCTTAATCACTTCAAGATCAACGAGTGAGGACGTCTTGAGAGATGATCCGCAAAATAATAACGTTGTGAAGCTCATCACGAGAAGGAGAGGTGGGGAGTTCTTCTCGGAACCACCTTACGGCGTGAAATTAAGTATCGCTTTAAGTAATAATTTTATGATTTGGAATATCTTTCGGATTGAACATACTATTGAAGTTATAATATTATGATTTCTATATTTACAATTTTAAAGAACATTATTTTATATGTCATATGGTAAATAATGTGATTTTTGTGGCAAAACTATGTGCCACTAAAGTAGTATGCCACAAAAGGTCTCTTTAATACTATGGCAAACAAACATTGTCGTTAAAACTAGTATGTATATGCAATTAGGATATTACTTTTTGCCATTAAAAGCCTAAAAACTTTATGCAGTAAATTAAAAAAGTGCCACTAAAAGGATTTAGCGACAGCACTTCTAATGACACTAGTATGTATATGTCAATATTGCCGATACAGTTATGGGTTTTAAGACATAAATTAATGGAGAAATATCATAAAAAACCAATATACTTTCTGAGTTTTCTCATAAAAGTCCTTCCACAATTTGTTGCATATGAAAAACCAACATACTGTTTGTTTTGTCTAACAGAAATCCCTCAATAATATTTTGAACATTAAAGTCCTTTCACATGATAAATTTGAACAAAATTAAGTCAAAATAATTAAAACAACTTGGAACTGGTAGAGGTGTCTATTGGTTCTTTTTGGTTTATTTGCTTATTTGGTTCCTTTTATTCGGTTTAAAATTTTTTGGGTTAAACTAAAATCGAATCAAACTAAACGGAATTTAAGTACTTTAAAATAGAATCGGAAACTGCGTTTTAATTTGGTTTGGTTTTTGGTTTAAACCGAATACAACGAATTCATATAATTAGGTTTATTCGACTAAATATAAAGTATGATTTACTTTGGTTACTCGGTTATTGGGCTACATATATATGAAATTCATTTTATTTGATTCGGGTTTAATCATTGTTTGTTCGATTTTTGTTTTTTAACTGTTTTCGGTTTCTATAGCAATGACCTATGATATTTCTGTGACAACTGTGTTCTGTAGTCGTGATTCAATATAAAACAATGTTGATTATTAATAAAACAATGTGCTTTGGTATTATTATATATGTTTTTGTGTTATTATGTGTGTATTTATGTTTGGTAAGTTTTCAATTCGATTCGATTCCGATTTCAAGCTCTAAATCGCTTTCTAGAAGGTTACATGCGCACCGATGCGTAAATATAACCAGTTTAATGCAACAAACACTCCGGAATAGTGACATAGGCTTAACATACTTTAAATAACCTCCACATAACTTAGAAATAAGTTTTGGATGGTTTGGTGTGTTAAAATCAACTTTGTTCAATTGCAAAGACTATTTGTGTCAAACTGTGAAACTATGCCGATTTGTATAGTAACGAACATTCTGGAACTTGATCATAAGTTAAACATACCCTAAATAACCTTTACATAGCTTAGAAATAGGCTTTGAGGGGTTCGGTATGCTAAAATAAACTTTATGCTCATTCAGGGACTAAAAGGGTCAAAAAGTGCATAAGTTTGCATTTTCGCACATAACTTACGTTCTGAATACATCCGGACAAAAACAAATTATGTAAGAATTAAAATATTTTATTTTAGTGTTTAGCATGATAAAATTCCATTCGTCGCTTAATTTGGATCGTTTTTGCGTTCGTTACGACTTCCGTCGTAATTAAGCGAATAACGCAATCGTACGACCAAACCAACCGACATCCGAGATGTTTTTGAGCATATTTTAAGTTCCCTATACCTTAAATTTATTTTAGAGCCTTGAAATGGGGTTAACGGGGCTTAAAAGTGCCAAAACAATCAAGTTTTACAAGTGCAAGGACCATTTTTGAAATTTCTGGCAGATTCAATGAACCTAGTCCATTTTGAAGTGTGATGGTTTTCACCCATGGTTTTGCAAAACCATGGGCTGGTATTCAATGAACATAGTCCATATTAGGGGCTCCCATGGTTTTAGAAAACCATGGCCACACATGTAAGGTTCAGATCAAAGCTCAGTTTTCGAGGAACGATCTTAACGGTTCTAGAAATCCTATATATACCCCATCCATTTCACTTCAAAACCCACAATTTGAAATCTGATTTATGCTCTCTAAGTGGAAGTATATGCTTCCTACCTGAGAGAAAAATTGGAATCAAATCTTGCGGGGACCCTCTGTAAGTATTCTTTCGCGTTTTTCGTTCGTTTATATCGTTAAAGTCAAACTGCGTTTGACTTTCTGCATTAACCAGTTTATGGTCAATGCGAAGTTCGTTTGAACTTCATAACATGAGCGTAATCACGATGGTTATAGTCCCTAGTGACTATACCTATTGATTACCACGTTATCTAGGCTCGGTGACGAGTCGTAGCTTCGGTCAGAATGCGTATTCTCGCGTATTTTGTAACCAAGCTACTTTTAGGTATCAAAACCGTTTGTTTTGATACCAAACCTGTTTTCTAACTTAACTAAACATGTTTTAGCATGTTTAGCTTGTCACTTTTAGTTTAGTGCTTGTCTAGAGTCGAAAGTCAAAGCGGACTAAACACCCGCCTAGACTTTCGAACAAGACCCGTTTGGTCGATCATTAGGATCCGACCAAACATGTTTAGTGACCATAATAGCATAGGGAATAACCTTCCGATGTTACACCTTATGGTCACTTAGGTTTGATTAGTCGCATGATAGGTAGTTTATATGCCTTAGGTAAATTACCAAAATACCCTTTTCATACATAATTGGTAATTAAGCATATGTAACCTAAACTTTTGTCACGTAACTGGTTATGCAACATATTTAAACATGTTTTGGCATATAACACTTGTCATAGGACTAGTTAGACGTCTCGAATGCGCTTTTGCGCGCACGACGCGTTAAAGTAGCGTAAGCTACCTTAAGGGGTCGCAATGGGTCGAGAGCACTTAGGTCAGGTTTCAATTTAGGATGTAAGCTTTGCTAAACCATATCACATGAGTTCCAACACTTATTTGGTTTACAAGACTTCATTCTATCCGATCTTCCGATTTAGGCATCTATTGTTTGACTAGTGATTCGATTACTAGGTGTTGTTTGATTGCTCTGGTTTGCTTGAGTTTGCTTGAGTTCTATTGATTGAAGATACTTTGCACTCCATGTGAGTACATAGTTCCCCTATTTTACTGTTTTCAATTGTTTTGGGGTGATTCATATGTACAAAATGTTTTCAAGGGTTAAACGATGATTTCAAAAACGATTTTTACAAAACTAATAACGATTTCAATAATGTGAACAAAACATGATGGTTGTAGTTACATAACAAATGACATTCATTAATTTTGGCCCAACCGACCAGTATTAGGTTATGGTACCATAGGATCTGACAAATCCCGTTACTTTACTACACCTATGGTTATGTGTGGGGGTTGTGGGTAGCGACTGAATCTGATGTTTGTTAACTTACCCTTTGGTGGTTTGTTAACTCGAGAAGCGAGAAGCGAGGTGACAGAGTCACGAAGGTTTGAATGTTGTTAGCTAGACGACCATAAATAGTTTTTTCACAAATTAAAACGAGGATGATTTAAACGATTATAAACAAGATTAACGATTTCGAAACGATTTTAACAAGTTAAACGATTTGGGTAAACGATTGGTTTTTGGTTAGTGTTTAGATAACGAGACGGGTGTAATGTGATGAAAGCATGGTGGATACGCCGCTGGTACTTCCTATATATAAATGTTTTCATCATATTACATATCGTGGCGTTATTTAGTTCACTTGGGTAAACGATATCATACAACGATGTTTTACTAAGAGATATAAACTATACGAGTTTTTAACAAGTTTTTACAAGATGTTTTACAAGTTGGTTTTCTAAAACAAATGTTTTTGGGTTAAGAAGCATGGCTATGGGATTTTATAAACTATAATCAACTTGATTTGAGTTTGTTAACTATGTTGCAATACATTTTTCAAAACAAGGTTTGTATTTTGACTCTTGTAGTCTAATAAAGTACTGCAACATATAAATGAGCCATGATTCCGATACTCTTATAAAACCTATGTACTCGCCAGCATTTCTTTGCTGACTAAGTTTTTACATATGTTTCAGGTGTTGATGCTTGATTGATTTCTAGGATGCATGCGTCACGTAGGATCTGGACAAGGCCTTAGTGACATAATAACTATGATAGTCAATAAGAAACTTGTTTTTTATGTGATAAGACAATATTAATATTTAATGTTATCAATAAAACGAAACACTTTTTGTATCCATGGTTATGAAACAATAGCTTCTGTTACAACACTCCCCGACGTTTCCGCCACGGTTTGTTGTCCTACGTGGTCGGGGTGTGACAATTTCAAACATATCTTTAGTGGAAACATGACTACATGAAGTAAGTTTTAAAAAAGTTTGCCATAAATTTGTTTAAATTTAGCATGCAAAGAGACTTTAATGTTGAAAAAAAATGTTGAGAGACTTTTGTGAGAAAAAACAAAAAGTATGCTGGTTTTGTACATGAAAAAATTGTTGAAGGACTTTTATAAAAAAATGAGAAACTATATTGGTTTTTTATGGTATTTGTCAATTAATATGATATCAAACCTAAGTTCTCTCTCAAATAAATACATCTATTCTAGATCAATTTTTCTTCCCGACAGGGAATTCTGAAGATGACTTACTAATGTCGTTGAAGGGAAACAACAACAATAAAGAGGATAATTTGATGACTATGAGTAGGGGTGTAAACGATCTGGCTAAAAATAAAAGCTCGAACGAGCCAAGCTTAAACGAGCTTGAGCCCGAGCCCGAGCCTAAAAACAAGTTTGTTTAATAAACGAGCCCGAGCTTCGCCTACCGAGCTCGAGTCGGCTCGCGATCCTAAACCAGCCTGATATTTATATATCTTTTATTAATATATTAAATATATATTTAAAGGTAGGGTGGGAATTGGCTACAAAGTCCATTTTTCCTACAAAGTGTAAAAAGTCATAAAACACCATAATGTCAACCATAAAACACACTCAAAACCCACAAATAACATAGTGAAGATTACTAAAACACCATATTTGTGGGTTTTGTGATGTGTTTTTGATGATAAGGCTGTGATTATCGAATGACTAACATTAGTGTGTTTTAGGTTGATTATCATGTTGTGTTTTATATTCATAGTTGTACGATGGTGTGTTTGAAGTTTTTCACGACTGTTAGGGTTTGAATATTATACTTTAATTATCTTTACTATTTTATTTGTGGGTTTTAAATGTGTTTTATGGCTGAAATTGTGGTGTTTTATTACTATGTACACTTTGTAGGAAAAATGGACTTTGTAGTCGAACCCTACTCTATACTTAAATATAATGATTAATATTTATAAATTTATGAAAAAAATTACTAAATTATATATAAAATAATAATTATAACTAATATAAATTAATTAGGATATGTTAAACGAGCCGAGCTCGAACTCAAAAAATTATCTACGAGCCGAGCTCAACCTTTAGAAACAAAGCTCAAATCGAGCCAAGCTTGAACTTTCATAACTGAAACGAGCTCGAGCCTGGTCGAGCTCGGGATTAACTCGAGTTGACTCCTTTGCACCCCTAGTTACGATCAGACACTTCTCTTTGATGGATAAGGTAAAACAAGTAACCAGACCAGAGCGCGTTGCGGTGCGGGTACATTGCAAACATTTAACGAATTAGTCCAAACGTTATGTCATGCGTTAACCATATGTAAACGTGTGTTTTGACATATTCTACTTAACTCAATAGCAATGCGGTTAGATCAATGTAACAACCCTCATTAAAAATTTCTATTTCTTATGATTTATTGTCCAAAAGGAAACCCTAATTAAGATCCCCAAGTGGTACTGCACAAAAATTTTCAGAACAATCAGAATTAGGATCATGGCCCCTAAAACTCAGGGGGGTATTCCCTACTTAACGATTATCCTCATAACTCGTTGTACGAATCGAATTTAACATTTCCGTCGACTCAGCTAAGCTAGTTGGACACGTGGCTACCCTATGGTAGATTGAGACCCGTCGCGTCACGCGTAGCCCAAGGGTGACCCCTCGCGTCACGCGAGGAGGTCAAATTTTCAGTATAAATAGAGGGCATTGGCACTTAGAATTCTGCGTTAGAACGACATTAAAATTCAATTCGTACGCTGAGATATCGACTGTTTACTCCAAAAACACACATTAGTACGAAACGCTACCGCAAAACTGGGTAATAATTCGATCGCTATTACGATTCAATGTCTGATCGATTGAAACTATCCGATGAATGTTTAAGTGCTGCTCAAATTAGGGTTATACTTTGTCATTCGTCGTGATTCCGACGGGATGTTTGAGTGTTGTCCGAACTCGGGCTATACTCTGTCATTCGTTGCGAATCCGCTGGATGTTTAAGTATCGCACTTTGTCATTTGTTGTGAGGGTTTGATCTCGTGAGTTACCGTAAATGTGGTATTAAGTTACTTACCTGGTTTCGTGTGCAAATTAGGTTTTAGGCTTATCAGTAGGCTAAACTCTACCCCATACCCTCACAATCCAAGAAGATAAGCAAACCAAGCAAAGCAAAGGTGAGTTCACACTTTCTACAAGGCACGACCATCCTCCGTAGGTAGGATGCCAACAGTATTAATTCCTGCATATTCTCCTTGGGTAGGATATGTACGGCCATCCTCCATAGGTAGGATGCCACTATAAATCCTGCGTATTCTCCTTGGGTAGATTACGTATGTTCGTTCTCCTTGGGTAGAAAAACTACAACTATAGGGTAACCCCCATGGCTAGTAAGCCAGCGAACCAACCGTGCATTCACTCAACTTTGTTGTTGACTCGTTGTTACATGCCTTGTAGGTCGTTAGGTCCCTAGCTTAGGGAGCTTACACGAGGAGGTGTGGTCGTTGTGGGAAAACATTTCAACTTATATTAAACTTATGTTTTGGTTTTATGCTTCCGTTGTAAACTTAAACTATGTTTTGACACCAATTGTATTGTGTTGGATTTATAAATTACTTACATGCTTGTTCAATATGATTGGTGGCTATGATCCTGGGCATGTCACGCCTCCAAGCGGTGGTACTCCGCGTGGTGGATTTTGGGGGTGTGACAATCAAACTGTAAAGTAATCGAATTTATACTGTACAATCATAACGTATTTACATGTGACCCGACTCATACATATGAAACGTAAAAAATGCATAATCAAGGGTTAAAATTTTATCCCTAGCGCGTTGCAACGGGGTCAAAACGTAGAGTGGCTCGAATTTATACCGTCGATTAAGAACAGATTATATTTGACCCCATTCAATTCAAAACTAAATTTACGGCGAAACATAGTTGAAACGGGAAGGTGTAGGGGTTAAAACTGCAATTTTCAAAAGTTGATGGGTGGTAAAAATTGCAAATTTCATAAGTTTAGCGGGTTGTAAAATGGAGTAACAGCGTTGGGGTTAAAACTACATTTTTCAAAAGTTAAGGATTTAAATGCTCAGTAAAAAAACAAAAGGGTCATTTTTTGTAAAAGCTTAAAAAAGTAAGGACATTAATGTAAAAGTCATGAAAAAAACATAGGAGGCTATTTGTGTAAAAGTCACAAAAAGAAGGGGACATTAATGTAATACTCACCGTTAATACTCACCGACTTTCTACTATAGAATTATAATAATATTGATTTTTATTAAAGAATTGAATAATTTTGAGTGAATTTTCTAAAATCCTATATTTTCTCATTTTTTATTGATTCGGCCACAAGCCAAAAGTGCTTTGGAGATGCTGTCTATCTTTGTGTTCTTCATTACAAGTGGATTGATTGTTCCGATAGTTTATGTGGTATTTTAGGGACTTTTTGATGTTTCTTTAGCATCATTTCATATCATGGACTTTAAAGCCCCTTTAATATATTTGCATTGTTTTAAAACCCTATCATTATTACCTAATTAATTTTTTAAGGCTTTTGCTATTCTCACAACCAACATCTTTTTTCACTCTATCTCTATCTATATAATTATATCTATGTATGTATAGAGAGATATAAAAGAAGGGTGTATAAATATCAACTAAATTTAAGCATTATTAGTTTAAATGTATTAAACTAGATTTAAATAACATAAATAATGTATAACAAACATAATTTTAATAAAAAAAAGTATAATGTCATTAAAAATACAAAGTTACTTAGCAAAACTATAGAAATACTTAAATTTTGAACTTAAAACTAAATCTTCACTCTTCATCGTATCCCTGTTCATGATCAAACTATAGGTGCTCAGTCCGATCAGCTCAAAGGTTATGGTGTGTATCTCTGTCACGTATCTTTGCTAGGACAACTTCTTTTTGTGCGTAGCTTAGTAATGGGTTCCTCGGTTGGTTACCCTCAACATACTCGTTACAAAAAGTCCTGTCCGAGTCCTTCAATATCATGTTATGCAATATGATGCACGTATACATGATGTTTCTCATTTTACTCTTTTCAAGTATCCTCGACGGTTGGGTAATGATAAACCATCTATTTTTTATACACCGAAGCCTCTCCAAATATTTTCTTGCTGACTCTTGTTTTTTGTTGTAATACAATCGTTTGCCGTCATCTCGATATGAAATAGCTTTCACCAACGTAGCCCACTCTGGATAAATACCATTGACAAGATAATACCTATACTTATACTCCACATCATTTGTATAGAATGAAGTATTTGGTGTAACACCATCTATGACATCGTCTAAAAGACACGAAGATTGTAAAACAGCGATATCATTGTTTGCACCGGCCATGACGAAGTACGCATGCCAAATCCATGAATCTTGAGACGTGACCGCTTCTAGTATTAGGGTTGGAATCGAAGTCACCACGATAGTGTTGCTCTTTCCAAGCGGTTGAACAAGTCGCCCACTCCCGATGCGTGCAATCAAGACTACCCAACATCCCGAGAAACATGTGTATTCGTTGATGCGCCTCATATAAAAGTGTAACGTAGGTAGCTGTCGACATCCTCATATATCATCTCGCGTTAAAGAAAGATAACACCTAATAAAGTACATTAAAATATAACAATAATAATAAATAATAATAAAGTAGTAGTAGTAATAATAATAGCAGTAATAATATAAATAACAATCTCATAAAATTTATAAAAATAATAATGAACGAATAGCTTCACAAAAACTGTTAAGACTGTCACAACAAGTTCTCTCGGACATCCTTAAGTATTCGTCCCACGCATCGCTCACCATGTCGTACGCCAGTTGCCGAATTGTGGCCAAATAGAATCGAATTTTTGGACTAGCACTTTTTCTTTGTGTGAAAAATGGATATTAGCCTCCAAGATTACCAGAAACTCTTAAAAAAGGCGACGACTCATACGAATCTAACGCCTAAACTATGCATCGCCGTACAACGGATTTTCACAAAAATATTCATTCATTAAACGGTCATGAGCACCTAACCGATCTCGTTTAAGAGAAGCTTGTCTACTACATGTTGTAGACGATTCGGCTTCTTCTCGCATATACTGAATCGTCTTCTTCTGAGTCATTTCGATAAGCATATCGCCGATAACTCCTTCGGATGAAGGGCCACACGAATCGGATGAAGAGTTGGATGACATTTTATATAAATGATTGGAGAGAATTTGTAGGTTTTAGTGAATGAGTTTGTAAAAGGTTTTAGTGAATGAGTTTGTGATTGGTTTGTGTGGGTTTTAGTGAACATATAATAAAAACTCTAAGTTTTTATTTTTAAATTTGACCGTTTCCAAATGGCATCTTTGACCTTCTCACTCGAAATCATCGCTTGACGCCCGTTATTTGCTTGGCGAAGAGATGGATAATCCCCCCCCCCATAGCGACTAGGAAATGGGGAGGGGCGTCATGGGATGCCAAAGATGGTGACATAACAGAGGGCGCTAAGGCTATAGGGTGTGGGGATCATGGTTGGGACATGATTTGCCACCTAGGAACATGAATGGAAGGCTACACCACCCCCTTGATTGATCCACCATGGTTTGCATGGATTAAACCATGGTAACCATGGCCCTCCTTTCCATTTTTCAACAAATCATTTCCTTTTTGTTTAGATAAAGATAATAAATAAGGGGCTAATGGTTTGGGTCATGACCATACCCTTAGGGTAGTGGTTTTGGATGATGGATTAAAGATGAGTTACATGGCAATAACATGGAGGGTCATGGTGGTCATAAGGGTCATGACCACACCCTATAGCCTAAGCCACACCACCTGGTGTTATGGTCATGTCATGTGTAGACAAATTTTGTATTTGATTTTCTTTTTGGCTTTGTTGATGCCAGCTATCTTTGTTCTCTCTTGACAAATTCTTGTTGGCTTTGCTGACTCTTTAGGATGAGCTGTATGAACAAGAAAATCAGGCTGAATCATCGCTGATACAATACAATACAATGATTAAGAGATGTCCGGCTCTATCTTAGGGAACTATAAATCAAACAAGCCATCAAAAGGAATATAAAATGAAAGTAAATATAAGAAACTCATTTCGTTTAATAATTAGAAACCCTCAAGTCTTGCCCATGGCTTTGCAAGAGTATTATTAAAGTCATGATCGTTAGTCTTCACTTCTTGAGGGAGTTGCAAATTAAAGTAGAGTCACTCGTCTCGGTTGCTTCTAAAGTTTTATATGTATTAGATAAAGGTAAAATTCCCCTGATAGACGACTTACTGATTCACTGCGGAGGGCAACAGCTGCAACGGGAGGATAATTTGATGATCTATGTTTTGGACGGATACGCTAGTTTTCGGATTTTACTAAGGTAAATGTTTTGATGGATAAGGTAGTTTTCTGATTTTACTAAGGTATTGAATTTTGAGTTTTGTGTTTGAGCCAACTTTCTGAAATGATACCAAATGTCTGTGCTCAAAGAGTCACAACACCTCAAAATACCATTACAAGAAATAGAAATAGCAACCAAAACCTTCCAAGAATGTATTGGAAAAGGTGGATATGGTATGGTTTACAAGGGAGAGTTGTTACTTCATGGAAAATTAACGACGATTGCTGTAAAACGGTTAAATGAGAAGTTTGGACAAGGGTTAAAGGAGTTTTTGACGGAGATTCAGCTGCTCACGGGTCAAAACCATCCAAACTTGATCTCTCTTCTTGGTTATTGCGATGATGGAAACGAGAAGATTATTGTATATGAATATGCTGAGCATGGAAGTTTGGATCATTACCTAAGGCGTAACAATAAGATTTATGCTCTTACTTGGCTGGAGAGACTCAAAATCTGTGTTGATGCTGCCCGTGGGCTCAACCACCTTCATAACCATGTTGGAAAACATCAAGCCATAATCCATCGTGATATAAAGAGCTCAAATATTTTGCTAGATCACAACTGGGTTGCTAAAATTTCTGATTTTGGATTATCAAAGTTAACCTTATCTGGTTTGGATAGAAGTCATGTTATTTCCAATGCGTGTGGCACATATGGTTATTGCGAGCCAGAATACTTTTCCACGGGCATTGTAAAGAAAGAATCGGATGTGTACTCTTTCGGCATGGTACTATTTGAAGTTTTTTGTGGGAGGGTATGCTTCATCAAGGATGATGATGGCTTCTTGTTATCAGCCCCATTAGTCAAAGATTACTACAAAAAGAAGAAACTAGATGAGATTGTTGACCCCACTTTAAGGGAACAAATCAGCTTCGAATCAATGAACCAGTTTTCATCAATTGCATACCAATGCTTGCACAATGATCGAGATCAACGACCTCCAATGAACCTTGTTAAGAAAGAGCTAGAAGAATTACTGAAAATGGAGGTTAGTCTATGGTTTTCTTGATATTGTTATATAATAGGTAAACAATTTAGACTCGTATATAAATTACTAATGTGTCATGTAGTGTGCTGTACTTTCTAGGAATAAAGTTATAAAATTATGTTAATTGAAAAGTAAATCACGAATTAGCTTGGTTTCAGAAGGGCCCATACATTGCACACTCAAGCCTCACTGTCACTTAAGTGGGAAAATTATTTGTAGCCTTACAACCTATGTTTAGAAATATCTTAACATGCCGTTGTTTGAAAGCTATTTTTCGTGCACATGCAGTTGCTAACATATGCTTTGGAAACCTCGTCCATGATCAGGTGCTCATCTCTGTCTCCACATAATGCTTAATTAATATGTTAGTTTTTACATTAAGTTCATATATTATTTTCGTAAATTTAGGGGCTATTTGACAACATCTGAATGGTTAAGTATTAAACTACTAGGAGGTCTGAATCATTAAGAGTGAACCAGTAAGAGGTCTAGAGGTCTGAACCATTAAGAGCCAGTATAATGCTCAACTATTCAGAGGTGAATGTCTGACCAATTCAAATTAGAGGTCTTAATCATTCAGACTTAGTATAATGCTTAACCATTCAGAGGCAAATGTCTTAACCATTCAGACATCTGCTCGCGAAACAAACAGTTTGAACCATTTATTGTTGAACCAGTAAAAGGTCTGAAGCATTAAGAGCTAAACAAACAGCCCCTTAGTTACTACGACAAGCTGACAGTAATTTAATAGAAACCATATGCGTTGCGCATGAAATTTGATAGGAATCTATTTGGTTCGTTACCGTATTTGTATGGCCAGTGACGGACCTACGTGTTAGGATGAAGGGCAGGCGCCCCCTACCAAAATCAGTGTATTTTTTAAATAAAATTCCTGATCCCACTTCTCCGCTAAAAGTTTATTAAGCCTCTTCAAAACAAATTTTAGGTCCGCTACTTCTATTGGGCAGGGCATCAACACTCAATATAGCAACCGAAAGATAAAACCTAAAAAGTAAAGTCGTGATATGTCAGAAAGGTTATCGACACATGCTTTATATCATCAAATAACAAAAAAAAAATGAATACCGGTAACAGTTACGGTAATACCGATGCCGATATTGGTGTTGTTCGAGCGGAACCGATTCGCTTCGTCACGGCAATGGCACAGTACCAACACCCACTATAGTTTACGATTAAAAAAAACACGCTATTTAGAATACAATTACATTTCCAACATTGTTCGGACATAACCGGTCCGGTTCATCCCAACACCGATGTAGTACCAGCACTCACCATAACTTACAATACTAAAAAGCACCTATATTCGAAGCATTACAAAACATTGTTTTTAAAAAAAAGTTAGAAAGGAAGGCGAACTAGTATTGAAAATTAAAGAACAAATAAATAAGTTATATATGGCCCGTTCGGTTTTAAATTTAACTTTTAACCAAACGTAGATAAACATAACTACGTTACAACAATATTTGTGGAATGTTATAAAGTATTATCTATGCAGTTAATATCGGTGAGATATCGGTGATATATCGGTTATATCGGTCATATCTGTCCTTTAGTAAAATATCGGTGTTAAATATCGGTCAAAATATTATTGGCGATATTGACCGATATAACCGATATATCACCGATATATGACTGATATAACCGATATCTCACCGGTATTTGACCGATATAACCAATATATCACTAATATATGACTTAATTATTGGTGTTAAATTGCTATATATATATCAATTCTGTATTATATTAAAATTACCGTTATCCCACCAGTATCTCATCGAGATAACCTATATTTCAAATATCGGTCCTTTACCGATATCCGATATTTTACCGCAATAACATTAGATTACTACAATATCTAAAAGAAAAAACGATGTAAAAAAACTAAATCACTAGGCAATTACTATATATTACTAAACGAATTAATAATATATAGTTTTTTTATACTTTTATTATTTTAATAGTATAATATAAAATAAATTTATTTACTTTTTAACTTTAATCCTTTTTTTAATATCAGGGGTTGGGATAAGGTTGGTGTCAACCGGTATCGAAGCAGTACTGGTATCGAAAATACTGGTACGGTCCTGTTTGATATCAGTACATGAGGTAAAACCGCCACTAATACAGAAAACGCCAAAAGTTGGTGCCGAATTGATATTGGAAATCTTTTGGTTTGGGAAATTCAGTGCTGCAACCCGGTACCATTTGCTCATCCCTGATCACGATTACCGTACGAACAACGGTATCGTACAATTTTTTTTGTTGTTTTTCTTCAACTTTTAGTTTTTTTCTTTTTTTAGTTTTAGTGGTAGAGATGAGCTCGGTGCCAACCGATATAGAATCGGTACTGATACCAAAAATACCGATTACTTTTATTATTTTAATATTATAATAATATATAGTTTTTTTAATACTTTTATTATTTTAATATTATAATAATAGTTATTTTCTTTTCTTTTTAACTTTAATCATTTTTTTAATATTAAGGGTTGGGATATGTTTGGTGTCAACCGGTATTGAACCAGTACTGGTATCGAAAATACTGGTACGGTCATGTCCGGTATCAGTACATGAAGGTTAAAACCGACACTAACACAGAAAACGCCAAAAGTTGATCCCGAATTGATATTGGAAATCTTTTGGTTCGGGAAATTTAGTGCTCCTACCTGGTACCATTTGCTCATCCCTGATCACGGTTACCGTACGAACAACAGTATTGTACAACTTTTTTTGTTGATTTTCTTCAACTTTTATTTTTTTCTTTTTTTAGTTTCAGGGGTAGAGATCAGCTCGGTGCCAACCCATACAGAATAGGTACTGATATCGAAAAAACCGGTTACGGTACTGGTATATGAAGGTAAAAAACGGTAGTGAACCGATACAAGGAACGCCAAAAGTCGGTACCGAATTGGTACTTAAGATCTTTCGGTTCGGCAAATTTGGTACCAGTACCCAGAAGAATTTGCTCATCTCTGACCACGGGTTTCATACAAAAAACATCGTTACCATACATCTTTTTTTGTTGATTTTCTTTCGGTTATATTTTATTGTTTTTTTCTACATTTTCTTTTTATTCTTATCAGCAGTTCCGTTCGCAACACGCTCGTAGTGATTTCAAAACACATGTAAACACAAACTAAACAACGAAAGAAGTTCGCCGCGTACATTATATTTAATTTAGAATAAAATTTATATTTAAACATCAATACAAAAAAGCCGCAACAGTATAATTTATTAAAACATGGATGCTGTAAAATATTTTCAAAATTAATCATAACAATAAAATAATAAAAATGTAAGAACAAAACACACATGAGTTAAAAAAATGTATAAAGTAATATTAATATTACTATTCAAATGGAATCTCTTGCGTTTTGCGGTGTGAATTTAATTGGTACAGATTCGTTACATTACGATATCAATACAATACAATACGATAAAATGTCGACCGAACGCTATTAAAACGAATACTTATCAAACCGGTTTTGATAGAGTCAGTACCGCTACCGATGTTGTTGGGTCAAAATACGTTTGGTATGTAACGGGACCGGTACGGCTACCACACAGAAAAATAACACAAACTATTTATCTCTGTTTTCAAGACTGTGTGGTCGGAGACATCGATATGATATTGAAACTCACTATAGCTTATGATTGGGGCTTGAGGCTTCACTAGATTTAGGTTATCTATAAATATATTCTGTACAGTGTCATTTTTCATCAATGTTACAATTCTCAAAGCATGAAAAATCTAATGCCCATTTAATGCACCATGCACTTTTTTTTTTAAAGGAAAATTTCATTAAACAATAGAACCAACTTGAAACCGAGCGGCCAACCTCAATTACATATTTACAACAATCCTTTCATCCTCCCAAGAGATACTTCTATTCATCAATCTATTTTTATACCAAACAAAACTCAAAAACCCAATTTCACTAAAAACATCGTGATCACTATTATTTTTTTCATTTTTATCTCTCCTAGGTATGTAGAGACACAATGTAATTGAACTTGGTAGTTTTTTTTATAAGCCCCCAAAATAAATAAGAAACCCCTTAAATACTCCAAAAAATGACTGATCTATTTTCATTTTCTGAATATACATACCAATTTGGATTTGAAATTTTTAAAAATTCTATCAAACTTGTTGAATAATGAAAACGGATATTGTAGCTAAGTTGGAAGAAGTATCACCTTAAAAACAGGGTGACTCAATTTTTGAATACATATATAACACATAAAAACTAATACATGATATATATAACAATTTATTTTTTAATAAAAATCATTTATTCTATCTCTCTCACACAATCACTTTATTGGATACTCTAACAGTTCTATAAGTAAAGCTTCCTACGGATCAGATGTAGAGTTGCAGGTGTTTGACGAGTCTTTACAAGCTCGAGTGGGTAATGCAATCAATCATTTGGATGACAGAGTACATGCTAGTGCTATGTCATTTAAGCTGGACGACTCAGTTATGGAAATCAATGAAGCCGAGGTGAAGGCAGTCCTGAATTCCAAGAGATGTATTTGGAAGAATAAAACGCTTGTTAAGTTGGTTGAAGATTTTCTGGAGACCAACATGGAAACACTAGATTTATGTGATTCAGTGATGACATGTTTGAAGAGGGTACGAGAAACTCGTCTATTGATTCTTGAGGCTTTACACCATTTTGATGATGAGGATCGCGCAAATGAGAGTAGCTATGAGAAGACACTAGACAATTTGAAGAATTTTAAGGCTGCTGGAGATCCATTCACTCAGGATTTCTTCAGAATTTTTAATTTTGTTTATAGGCGGCAAATAGCCTTTCTTGAAAAGCTTCGAAGAAAGAAATTGAAGTTGTTTAAATTGTTAGATCTAACCCGGGTCTATTTCCTTTTAAAAAACATTAGGAATAGTGTTAACGCACAAAAGGAAGTAATTCATATCATGGAAATCGGGAGTTATAAAGCAATGCAGGACATCCAGAAGATTAGAACTTGTGTATACAGGCTAGAGATTGGTTTTGAAAGCTTTATGATGAATACTGACTTTGCAATTAGCTCGGAAGTTCCAGTGAGAATTGTAATGGATCATATAAAGAGAACTCTTACTTCATTTCCGAAGAATGTTGATGAGCTTGGCATGATGGCAAACCTTTGCACCGCCAATATTCAAAAAGCAAGAAGGGTTCTATTCCAGAGAATCATTAGGCCACCAAGAGGTAATTAGAAGCTTCAAAAGTGAAATCCTTTTAGATGGCTAGGGGATAAGCACTTGGTTATATCTATACGTTGCAAACATGATAAATGATTTTAGGTGTAGGTTTTTTTAATAATGTTAACATTTTAAAGTGTGTGGCGATCCATTTCATTTTGTGATATTTTGTTTAGACTTAAATAGTGTATTTCAATTGCAAATAATTATTGACAAAATGTGCATTCAAAAGAATGATGATAGAAAATAAAAAATTATACAGTGTTTTACGCTTTTTAAATTACATGTACTAAGTGCGGTCTTCATAGTTAATTATATTAAGCTGTTTTTGGATTTGGTAATACCATGGTTTTGAAAACCATACCGGACCACCCTATAAGACCAAATTTGAGTCGAACCGGTTGGTTGGACCGGGGACCGGCGGTCAAACCGGAAAACCGAGTGGTCGGACTGGATTTTGTTAAAATTTTTCATTTTTATCCTATTTATTTTTATAATATTTACGACATACCACTGGGCCTTACATCCAATCTGATCAGTTCGACCGGTCTAACCAGTGGACCTGTGATGAGACTAGTTTGACTTTCGGCTGGTCCTGAAAACATTGGGTAAAACACTCCATTCAAACTATTAAATACATCATTCCTTAAAGCAGATCATTCAAACTTTAAAAGACATACGCTCACTCAAACACCCTATTAAAATAAATAATTCCTCACCATAAAAGATATTATTCCATAAAACAGATCATAGAAATTTCAAAAGACATACAATCCAAACTGTAAAACTCACTTAGTGTAGCTGTCTTTTGCATGTATATTAAATTATTTTGCAGGTTTGTGATTGGAGTCGTTGTTGCTCTTGGCTAGCGGATGAAATTACTCGTGATAGGGTGGAAGACATTCGGTTTGTTACTGACTTCATGTACTGTTTTTAATTGAAATATTCCACTGTGTATATTGAGAAAAGTCTTATTTTTAAATAGTACACTGTGATCTGATCCGAGAATAAGGTGTCCGGTTTGGGTGTCTTACAAGGTTTAACTAGAAAATATTAATTAACCCAGTTAGCATCGTGGAGTTAAAATGTAAGAGAAATAAACTTTGGGAGACTGATAATGTAAAAAATAAAAAGCACGAGTACACCAAAGGTTCCTGTTGTATACCCAGGTTAAGTTATGGATTGGGTCCTTAAGTATGAGAAATTACATGATTGGTCCAAATGATATCCAGATCACAACACATTGGGTTCCCAGCTTAGATAGGTTAACTTTTTTAGTTAACTGCAAGCAAAATGACTAAAATGCCCATCAATATTAAAAAGTAGAATTTATCTTAATTATAAATGATTACCCCTTCAATTAAATTCCCTCCCGCTAAGAATGTTATCAAATTCCCACCAATGTTTTCAGAACCGGACCAGAGGTCGACCCGGTCGTCTTACGGGGTCAAAGGTCGGACCGGTTCGATCGGATTTAAGACCCAGATTACGTTATAAATTATATAAATAAATAAATATATATATATATATATATATATATATATATATGGTAAGGATAGTGTAAAAAGGGCCTAAAGTGTGAGAAGTGTATTATAACATTATATATAATACTATATAACACCATATAACAATATGTAACACCATATAATACCATATAACACTATGTAACACTATATAACATTATATAACAAATATAACACTATACATCTATCATAGACATGCTATCAGACAAACTATAGTGTTATATTTGTTATATAACGATATATAGTGTTACATAGTGTTATATGGTATTATATGGTGTTACATATTGTTATACGGTGTTTATATGGTGTTATATAGTATTATATATAGTGTTATAATACACTTCTCACCCTTTGGGCACTTTTTACAAGATCCTCTACCAATAACAATAAAACATATAAAAAATAAGATTAATAATGGATTATGCGGCCCATGAAAAACCTAACCCGTATCCCAAGATTCCCAATCCCATTTCATCCCCTTCATCTTCTTAAGTAAATCAAAACCCCCTTTCAATATTTCATCCACAGTCACCGCCTCCACCCCGAACATCAACCACCTACACCCTCAACCATCACCGTCAACTGCACATGTAGATCCACCATCGATATTCATCCACAGTCACCGCCTCTGTCAGATCCGCCATCGATATCACAGCTCCGTTCAGATCTACAACGACACATGTAACTCCATTTTCTCGTCTACCCCTTCTTTACCCGACTTTAAGTCTGCAACAACTCCGGCCGGAATCCCGACCAACTCCGGCTTTGGTCTGTCTGAGAGTTAAGGTAGAG
Organism: Helianthus annuus; assembly: GCF_002127325.2. NCBI lineage: Eukaryota > Viridiplantae > Streptophyta > Magnoliopsida > Asterales > Asteraceae > Helianthus > Helianthus annuus. The sequence continues at coordinate 68,252,777 of NC_035448.2, forward strand.
GCATGTTTGTTGTTTAGTTTTCTAGATTAGGTTTTCTTGATAAATTCCATCATTTAATTAAAAAAAACTGACCAGCCTGACCCTACGCGACCCGCTGGCCCGACAGCTAGGCTAATGTCGCAACGGATTTACAAGCTGAACCGGCCCGGTATGTGCTCCGGGTCCCGGCCGGACCGGTCCGACCGGCCGGCCGGCCTGGTCCGGTTTTGAAAACCTTGATTCCCACCACCAAAACCCATCTTTGACACTACCATCAACTACCACCCTTGAGGATGTTAACAAATTCATCCCACCAATGAGCAATCAACTACCGGCACCATCAAAGTAGTAACTCCGCCACCACCATAGCTAGCCAGGACTTATCTCGAGCACCACCATCAATCGCCGACAGGCCTACCTACCGCTTCATCGTCCCCCCAAAATCACCGAGCAATCGTACCCGAACCTTAACTCAAGTACTCAACAATACCTATCAATCTGAGGGCAAGTAAAAGATTCAAGACAATGGTCAAAATTTCAACCAGGGACAAGTATGACACAAAGCTTTTAGCATTGATGTATCTGGTCGGTGCAGGTAGTAATTCATCTATTTTCTCACCCATCATTTTATCTAGCATATAAAACTTACATGACTTTATGAAATTGGCAATTTGATACAACAATTTGCAAAACCTAATCGTATAATTGATTGTATCAGTCTTTTGTCTTTTGTATGGTTGCGATCAACAAATGGCGAGCCATAAAGAAGTCGGAGCTACGTGCAGTGGCGGACCTAGAAATTTCCTTCTGGGGGCGCGGAAAATTTTTATGGGTTGTATGTCTATATAATAATTGTTTTTCAGTCTGTAACGGGTCAGATCAGATCGGGTCATATTTAAAAAAAAAGGATAATCCAACATTCAAACTAAAATTCATATAATCAACGCAAGCACGTCAAACATTATTACACTTGAATATATAAAATACTATGTAAAGTCGTTCATTACAAGTTTTCATTTATTGAAATCTATCGATAACATTGTCTAGAGAGACTTTGCTAATCAAGTCTTTGTCAATATAACAGATATAACTGTCGCTTAAATATTCATCACCAATCTGATTACGCAAGTCCGACTTCATGTACTTTATTGCCGAAAAGCATCTAGTCAATTTATGCTTCATAAAAAAAAAAGAAAATCATACGTTCATACTTAAATTTCAAGTTGAATTCATACTTATAATGAGATAAAACATATATAACATTTTATATTAGATTTGTACCAACATTCCGATACTTTGTTACAATGAATTTTAATTTTTATCTAAGTTTCTCTTTTAACTCATAGGGAGGGTTCAAGTAAAAACTTCTTTTATCGCGAAAACTCGAAAATTAACTAAAAAAGCCTAAAAACATACCACTTTTTTTACAATTCTTTTTATTAAAAACCAATATTTTTTTATAATATAAAAAAAAAATTCAAAAAAAAAAATTGTAGTGCACATGTGTAGTACATATATAATGCACATGTGCAGTACATTTTTTTTAAGTTTTTTTTATATATAAAAGTAGGGAAAATTGGTAAAAATAATTGGTATACTTTTTAGGTTTTTTTAGTTAGTTGTCGGGTTTTCACTTTAACTATTGGTTTTTAATTGAACCTTCCCCTTTAACTCATTATATATATCTATATATAGGGTAAGGTTATTGTAAAAAAATGTTAAAAGTGTGAGAAGTGTGAGAAATATTGTGGAGATGACATGTGTCCTCATTCTAAATCTATACTTTCTATAAAAGAAGAATCCTCGGTGACATAAGAAAAACTTATGTGGCAGCCATAGAGGCTGTCCAACAATGTTTTTCTTATGTCATCAACGATGAGGTGGCAGCCATAGAGAGAGTATAGTTATATCATAAATTCAAACCACTGCCCCACTTTAAAATTTCAAAAGTCTAGCCCACATTCTTTCTTCAAACATCTGCCCACATTCTTTATTCAAAGCTCTCCCTTATTCTAAATTCAAACATCTGGCCTTCATTCATAATTGAAACCTCTGATGTTCATTCAAAATTCACTCTGATCAGATTCAAAATTTAAAATCTTGGCTTCAGATTTAAAATTCAAACTATATCCATATAGAGGTTCTTTTTAATTTCTCTGAGCTTTTATCAACTCTCAACTCTCTCTCTCTCTAAAAATCACTTTCTCTCTCTAAAACTCACTTTCTCTCTATCAAATCCAGGAATCCCAAACACCCGATTATTTCAAAACTTCAATCGAGCTTCTTCTTTGTGCTTGAAGCCTCTGCAATCCAAAGAAAGAAAGCCTCTGCAATCTTATGAAGTTTAGTTACAATGGTCTGTTCTGATGGCGTGGCGGCTGATGAAGACGACAATAGTAAGATAATCACCTGCAGTTTGGCTTTTAAAACCGTGACCTGGAGAAGATTAAAGGGGATTAGCTGATATCTTAATAATATGTTTTGAACAGTTGTTACAGATCCAGTATGCTTTTCTGATGTGAAATTGAGGTCAATTTTCTGTTTTAGGTTTTCGTTATTTGATTAAATTTGTTGCAGTTTGGCTCTTAAAACTGTGATCTGGAGAAGATTAAAGGGGATTAGCTGATTTCTTCAAGTGATTTTATTACCCTTTTAATGATATGTTTTGAACGGTTGTTACAGATCCAGTATGCTTTTCTGATGTGAAATTGAGGTCAATTTTGTAGGTTTTGAAGGTATATGGATATTAATCAGTGGTATTTAGTTGTAAATGAGGATTTAGTGATTTAGGTTATTTATTTGGATGAGTTATGATAAAATGTTTGTTCATTTTAAGTGTTGAAGCAAAATTGAGCAGTAATTATGTCATATTTGCTAATTTGCAATTGAAAGTAGATGTTAATATGATATATGTGTGGAGTATAAGTTTTTTCTCTTGTAAATTCCAAAAAGTTGTTGACTAAATGTTGTGTGAATTGTTTGAGCTAAAATTTGTCGACATGACGCTAAGTGTGAACAGGCTATTTTCGGGGGAGAACCTTATATTGTTGTAGAGATGTCTTCGAGTAGCATTTAGCTGAGATGAAGAACAATCAGGTTATGATATTTACATTTTTTTTAACTTTAAAGGTGTTTTTTATAAGGTTTAGTGCAAGTAAACTTAACAGTTAACACAAGAGATAACCATGAAAACTTACTTGATTGGAGTTTAGCTGACTGAGAATCAGGGCTGTCCCCGAGAATCCTTAAGAATTCTTGGGCCATGTGCGAGTAAACAAAATTGGCCCCTAAATATATAACATATATATATATATATATGTATATATATATATATATGTATATATAGAGAGAGGTTGGTTAACGTACACAATGCCTTAACGTACACTGCGTACGCGATGCATTATCAACATGCAAATTGGGTTTATAACATGCGATTTTCTTTTTTATGTTACAAATAAACTAATACACCTAACATTAGTTTAAACACCTTCTGGACAAGCAAAAAGAACTAACACTTAAATTCTTTAACCAAAAAGAACTCTAATACATGTAAACGTATCAAATTTGTTTAACAACACAAATTGTCTTGGCAATACAAACATTTTTATACAAATAAAGTAAATAGAACTAGAAATTGAGTTCAACTAGGTTTATATTTTAAATGATTAAATGAGAAATAAAAGAAACTACAAATTTAAACAAGAAAAGATGTAAAGTTTTTTTTTATGTAATGAAAATCATTAAAAGAGAAATAAAAGAAACTATGAGTTTAAATAAGAAAAGATGTAATATTTTTTTATATGTAAATGATTGAATGAGAAACAAACTACTTACAGATTCATGGATGTTTAAATTTATATGTGAAAAAAAAAATTAAAGACTAAAACATTAGCTTGAAATTCGGGAGCTGGGGCCTTTTCCCTGTTTCCCATTATTAAATCAAAATCAATTCTTGAGGCCCATAAACAAAATAAAACATGAATGAACCCAAAGATAAGAAAAAAGGATAAAACAACACTTGCGCTATTCGAACACTGAAACGTTGAGGCCATAGACAAGATGCGCACCAATTGAGCCAAACAGTGAATTTGTATATCTGATTTCTACAATATATATATATATATATGTATATATATATATATATATAACATAAATATTTTTAAACAATTTTGGGCCTTCTGATATTATGGGCCCTGTTCGGTTGCACTTCCCGCACAGGCCCACAGCCGGCTCTGCTGAGAATACTTCGAAAATCATCAAAATTGGTGTCAAACGGTAGATCTATACTATTAATTCACTTCTGTTGACTTGGCTTTAGCTTTCCCTTTTTTAGCTTTCACTTACGGATCGCTTCAATCTGAAATTGTTATTCTATAAAGGTTAGTAGTTTGTAATTTTTTTGATTTACTGATTGTTTATGATTGTATTTGTTTATGATTGTTTATGCTAACAGGTATGACTTTAGTTTTTTGATTTATTGATTGTTTATTATTGATTGATTTCTTCTTAATCTTTCTTACCCGCAACACTTTTCCAATCTGCACAAGCACCACATAACTTAAGAAGAAGAATCAATCAGAAAATTAATGATGATGTAATGCCTGAAGCATTTTGTTGATAATAATAGTTTTATCGATTATGTAGACATATTTTAGAATTTGATAAGTTAATAGATAGTTGAATTGAATATATATATATATATATATAAATATATATATATATAGGTAAAGAGTAAAATACAAATGCGTTTATCGTACGATACGTACGCGATCATCCCAACCGTTCGATCAGGTGCAGATCTGGTGCGAATTCAATACATATCGAATGTGAAAAAATGGTTAGCATGGGGTAGTGTGAAAAATGACATGGGGTGTGTAGATGGACAAAATCGCATGTGGAAGATTTGAATATCGCATGTGAAAAAATGGCATGGGGTGTGTAGAATCGCATGTGGAAGATTGAATATCGCATGTGAAAAAATGGCTAGCATGTGGTAATATGAAAAATGGCATGGGGTGTGTAGAATCGCATGTAGAAAATTGAATATTGCATGTGAAAAAATGGCATGGGGTAATGTGAAAAATGGCATCTGGTGTGTAGAATCGCATGTGGAAAATTGAATATTGCATGTGAAAAAATGGCATGGGGTAATGTGAAAAATGGCATGCGGTGTGTAGAATCGCATGTGGAAAATTGAATATCGCATGTGAAAAAATGGTTAGCATGGGGTAATGTGAAAAATGGCATGGGGTGTGTAGATAGAGAAAATCGCATGTGGAAGATTGAATTCGCACAGCTCGTACAGTTCGCATGGAGGTATTAAATCGCATGGGAGATGAAGATCTGACGGCTAGGGTTATCGCGTACGTAATGTACGATAAGCCCTAGTGTACGTTAACCGGCCTATATATATATATATATATATATATATATATATATATATACATATATATATATATATATATATATATATATATATGTATATATATATATATATATATATATATATATATATATATGCTCCCTATATATATATATATTACTTATGTGTTGTGTACATTTCAAGCATTCATCATTTAATCATATCAATTTATGTTGATATTATTTTTCCTATTGCAACAAATATTATATATGTATACTATGTAGTCGTGCTTTATATGATTACATGTTACTAGACCAAGTATGTAGTTAAAGTCATATATTTTAGTTAGTTATGGATAAGTTGTAAAACTACTAACCAATATTTTATTTCTTACTTCCTATAGTTAAGTATAGGGAAGGCTAGAATAAAAAAAAAAAAAATAAATAAATAATAAAGCCCATAACCTACAACCTATAGTAACTTTTGACTATATCTGATTAGGCAATATGTAGTGGGGCGCGACCAAGGGCCATAGCGCCGCTATGGCGCCGCCCACACCGCCCCCCCGGCGTTATGACCAAAAAAAAAAGAAAAGCGTGAAAAATTTCGCGGCGCGAGGAAGAAGAAACTTTGTTTTTTTGACCGTTACCAAACGGTCATATGTTAAAAAAAAAAAAAAAAAAATTCAATTTTTCTTATTTTTCACACTATAAAACCTCATATTCTTCCACTTTTTTTTTACAACTCATACCATTCTCATTCTCATTCTTCATATATTTTTAAAAAAGCTAGTCTCACTTTATAAAAAATGGGTTCCCCGTCGGAAGAGTCTTTCACCGAAATTTACCGAAGATATTTTTCGCCCGACGAAGACGCGGCCGAGGAAGAAGCGGTTACGAGTGCATGTACTTTTGTGCTACAAACATTTGCGCACATTCGGCCACCTCCCCCTCCACGACCCATCTTGCGACGCACCTATATCTTGCGAGATCGTGAAGCCGCGAACGATCGTTTGATGAAAGACTATTTTGACGCGGCACCGGTTCACGGACCGAATGTTTTTAGACGACGTTTTCGTATGAGCCAAAGGTTATTTTTGCGCATTAACAATGACTTGGAAAATACGTACGATTTCTTTAAGCAAAGAATGGACGCACGAGGATATCTAGGCTTCACCTCAATTCAAAAGGTCACATCCGCCTTACGCGTATTAGCATACGGAAACACGTACGACATCAACGACGAGTATTTGAAGATGGCGGAGAAAACAACCCGAGATACCTTGGAACATTTTTGCTATGGTAATTTTTTAATTGTCTTTTATTTATTTACTTTTATACATTTATTTTTTCGTAACTTTTAAATTATATTTTAGGAATATGCCAGTTATATGGAAAACGTTATTTGAGAAACCCCACTTGGAACGACCTTCAAAAAATATATGAGGTGCATCTAGAAAAGCATGGAATACCCGGCATGATTGGTAGCTTGGATTGTCGCCAATGGCGTTGGTATAATTGTCCAACCGCATGGCGAGGTCAACATACGCGGGGTGATCAAAAAGGGCCAACTTTGGTATTACAAGGTGTTGCGTCATACGACCTTTGGGTTTGGTCGGCCTTCTTTGGTGTAGCCGGGTGTTTTAACGATATTAATACGTTAGAGGCTTCACCATTAATCGAGGGCTACATTTCTGGAACTATACCAAAGGCCGGTTTCCATGCAAACGGGAACGATTACGAGCATGGCTACTACTTGGGCGATGGTATCTACCCCGAGTATTCGATTATTGTTAAAACGTTTTCTGAAACTTTCGATGAAAAAAGAAAGTATTTTAAAAAATTACAAGAGTCTTCGAGAAAGGACATCGAGAGGTGTTTTGGGGTTCTACAGCAACGATGGCATTTTATCAGGAATCCTTGTCGCATGTGGCATAAGGATAAAATACGAATGGCCATGTATGCTTGCATCATTTTGCATAATATGATCATTGAGGATGATGGAAAAGCGATATGCCAAAACTATATTCCCGAAGATTTGGTCGAACTACCCCAAGCGACAACGGAAGAGAGACTCGCAAATGCTCAACTACTCCGATCTAGAGAAATACATAACACGTTGAAGGCGGATTTGGTTGAGCATGCTTGGGCGATTCGCCCAATTCGATCAAACAATGATGACGACGAAGATTCCGAGGAAGAAGTGGGGGAGGAATTCGAAGACGGGAACTTTGAAGACGTAGGTTTAGATGCTGGAGAAAACGAAGAGGAAGAAGGAGAGAACGAAGATGACACCGAAGAATAAATTTATTTATTAGGTGTAATTTTTTTTTTAGGTGTAATTTTTTTTTAGTGTAACTTTTTTTTATTTTTAATGTAGTGTTTTTTATTTAATGAAATGTTTTTTATTTTATAAAACTTAAAAATTATTTAAAAAATAGAAAATTAAATTAATTGAGTAATGATTACACAGGGGCTTTATGACTACGGCCCCAAATTGCATAAAGCCCCATAAAGCCCCTTTGCTGACGTGACATGCCACATGGCGCATAACGCCCCTTTGAGGGCTTTATGACTACACATGCCCTTAGAAGAAAATACACCCCATCTTGCTCATCATACATTCCTTGATTTCAGGGATTTGACAATTTTACTCAATTACAAAAGTTTCATATATAAAACCAATCTAAATTCGTAATACCTATACATACACAATCAAAACTCTTTGTTTTATCCTAGACGTGACATACTCCCTTTGAATTCCCACGGTGAACCAACGTGAAGACCGCCGCACATTAGCTACCGCCCTGTTCCGAGTCCAACGCAAGACCACAAACCCCGCCACCGTGGGTTTTGCCGCAGTTCGAACACCGCCCCGTCTTGGCATCCATTGTTTCAGCCACTGCACGCCCCACACCGTCGTCGGGTTTACTCTTTTCCGATTCGACCCGAGCCGAGAGGTAGATTTCATCTTTTGTTTTGTTTTGTTTTTTTACCAGTTCCAATGGTCGGGTTGTCTGGTTGGAATGCCGGCAAAAAAATTAAGAAAAAGAAAGAGATGAGTGATTGCTTTGTTTTGGTTTGGCGTGTGTGGATTCAAGTATAGCTTTGTATATGCATGAATGTAGGTGTGTATAAAAAAATATAAAAGAAGGGAATTCAATTAGAACATGTGTGTACAAGTGTGATATGCATGTGTGTGTGTCTAGTATGTGTGAAATGTGTTTGTATAGAGTTTTGTGTGGTCTGATGTATGCGTGAGTCATATATTGTGTGTGTTAAATCTTGAATTTGGTTGTATTCATATATTAGTGTGGATATTAATTGTTTAAATTTACTTAAACTGTGGGTGTTGCTCTTGATATAATTGTGCTTTTCAAATATAAGGCCTCGATTTACAAGCCATCATGTTTTAAAGAAATATACCTTAACCGAATGTTTTATATTTTAGAATTTAATACATATGGTTAAGTATTTTGAAAACCATTATTATTATTGTTACTAGTTAAAATCCTTTTTTTATTATTTATTTAAGGGCTTTATTAAATTATTCTTGTAAGATTAAATTAGTTAATTAGATTTATAGATTATGTTCTTAAATATACATGTTTATGTGTGGGTTAGTTTATTTATTTATTTATTATTATGAACATGATGGACTATTTTTATAAAAGGGGTATATAAAATAAGTATACGAGTGTTAAGCCAAGAGTGTATTAATTAATTATTACGGGTAGGCTAGTTGTGGTTGCCGGGAAAGTCCAACGAAAGGCCTCCTTATTTAAATAAATTATGTAATACTAATCTCATAAATACGGGTTTAGGTTCGCATAAGTTTTGAGAACGACTCGATTTGTGGATTTTTGCGTTATTTGCTAAGCTAAGGTACGGATCCTTTTTCTTTTTCATCATAGTATAACTTACGGTACGGACTCTTTGGTCTTACCCTCATAGTATAAAATTGTATCCGATACTTCGTAGTACAGATTCCTATTTCTGATATCATAGTATTTTTCATATCCGTCACTTTGCAGTACGGATTTTTGTGTGTTCCCGTTAACCGTTTGATATGTAATGTGTTATCTGAATCAGTATGGTATTGTTTGTATGATTATTAGTGTGATGTAACATGCCATACCTCGGACTTCTACTCATGGTTGCATGTTCTTTTAATATTATTTTCAGTTGGTTGTAAGCTATTTATATGGCCTTAGTTTTGTACTCTGTCACCCGAGCGTCTGGCTTGCTGTTTAGGCGTCAACGACATGGCACTTATCGTGACAGTGCGTAATAAAAGTCACGGCGTCTCTAGCTTGTGCTCGTGTAGCACCTTGGCCCCTAGAGGCGTATAGATTGATCTTAGTTCCGAGTTTGAGTTTGTTGTGTGGAGATGGAATAATGGTTGAACGCTACACTCACGATCTCATAGGTGCATGGACTAAGTAGCTGTGTACCAGTTTGTATTTGGCTCTGGGTGCTTCCTTATTACATGATTTATTGTTGTGACATTCAAGGTCACCTAATTAGTATATGCGTCTGATACGTTTGTGATATGATATGATCCGTCCGCTATTGTGCCAATTATACTTTAGACACATGTTTCTGGTTTGGTTCAACATCTACTTCAGTTTAATTTCTGTACCCGTATTGGATTCATTATTTCAATATCGTTTCGTGTTTCTTTCTTTTCATCCATCCTTACTTGTACTATTGTTCTTTCCGTTACTGAGCAATTCTTTTGTCACACCCTGGCTTTGCGGAAGCGTGGTTAATTTGGTGTGACTTCTTAATACCATAGCTTAATCATAACAAGGCTATATGTATTAAAAATATGCAAGATCATCCATTAAAAATAAAATAGTAAAACATTGTCTTAACGGGTTAACACCCAACAACCATAACTTGTCTAAACATTACAAATGCAAACTTAACATAAACATGATTCAAGGACTGTGACTTGTCCAGGAAAGAGTCACAAGCCTCGAACCCTGGATGACCTCGGGCCTAATGCAGCGGAAAACAAGCCATACCGCACCAGATCGTTAATTTCCTGAAATACATGTAAGTTGAAAAATCAACAATAATGTTGAGCGAGTTCATGCGAAAAATGAGTAAATAAACCTTTATCTTTATCAAAAACCCTGGTATGCAGCAAATAAGGAAAAAGAGATCACCAATGGTTTGCAAGGCCATTGATATGTGTAAATGCAAGTAGGAAGGCTCAAACCTAGCAAATTTATGCATCGGGAACAAAGTCATCCCAAGGTCCGTTATGCTGGACCTGGGACTGGGCTCGCTACACCCAAATAGATCTACCGCTCCTGCCCCTCGGTCCCCACCCTGAGGATTAATGACCTCAAGTTTCCGCCTACCCATTCACATGATCTAAAAGTAACCCTCCTTACGCTAACCATACCATGTATAAAGTAATCATAATCATTGTAACATGTATTTCACCCCCGCAGTTTAGAAAACTGAAAACAGTTAAGAGAAAAGGGGGACATGAACTCACAGTGAATGCGTCACAATATCAAGTAATCCAAATATCCAAGTGCTGCGCAACGACCTACATGTGCTAATTCTATTAGACGGATGGCCGTGCTTTAGCTTCATAGTTTATATTTTTGGGAAACGGTTAGACAACCGCTCCGTGTATATACTTGATAACGTATTTTCCTTCCCAAGGATGGGGGAATTAATACATGTGTAATTATATCATTCTATTAAGTCCCACTTAATACATTTTATTTCTTATTCCAAAAATATAATTATTTTTCTCAAAAATAATATATTTCTTTTTCCACATAATACTTTCCCAGAATAATATATTGACAACACATGCGTTTAAGAATATTTCCGAATAAAGCGTAAGTTACGTTTTGGCGATTAAGTGGTAATGATAATTACCGTTGTAACTTATATTCTTGTCGTATAAGCGTTTGTATCATTTTGGGTTCGACAAAGTTTGTAAATATTATTTTTACTCTAAAAAAATAATATTTATACATCTTCACAAAATAATCATAAACAGTGTGGTGACAAAATATATTTACCGAATATATATTTATCACGTTTAGTTTTGTGAAAATCCCACCTCCGATTATTTAATAAATAAGGTCATGGCGAAATATGTTTTGTAAATATTTCCAAAAATAACTCTAACACTTGTGAATAATTCTAAGTGTTAAATTTTAGAAAAATTTCGCCAGAGTTTCCCCTGTAACTGGAGGTGGCCACGCTTTCAAGCGTATCATTTTCTTTTACAAAATCATTTCAACAATTTCCTCAAATCAATCAATCAATTTCCGACACATTAAGCAAGTTTCAACGCTCCAAACTTGTAGACTAGTATGTAAAATCACAATATTACATGAACTTGTAATTTTTCCGAAAATCATAATGTAGATCTCCTTATTTTTAGTGGATCTATGTATAATATGATTTAGTCTTGTAAAAACCCAGTTTTTATAACAAATCTTCCTTTACAACTTCCCGACAACTTTTGTAAAAATGGTTATTTTGTCGGATCTTTCGTTTCACAAGTGTTTTTACACTTGTAGTTTATAGAAAACATCTTTTATTAACATGTTATCCACTTTTATAAAACATGATTTTCTCAACACCCGGTCCTACGAATATACCACTCGTACATACGTAGATCGGCTCGTTTTAAATACTATTTTGTATGTCAAAACATTTTTACACAAGTTCATGTTTCCCGTGTGGTGGAGTTTCACCTTTTAACCCTCGTACCGCTAGAAACAAGTGTATGTCAAGATTCGAGATCTTAACAAAGTCGGTTTAAACGATGATAAGAGCCACCACATCGTAGATCGGGCCTTAACAATCAACATATTCAAATACTACGACATTTACACGCGACATGACCTTTTATCCAACGATTTTCATGTTTTTGTAGCCTTTAAAGATTCAAGAAGTGGGTTACCGACTTTCAACCATTAAAAATCCTTTTAACCACTTTAGATACGTTCAAGAGTGAGTTTTAAATAATATACCTCTAGCTCGGGGCTAGGGAAGAATCTAGTCGAAAATGGCGTGGATAAAAGCAACGTAGCGAGGTCCTTCCACTTCCGTTTGCTCCAAGCTCCGTTGTAGGTGATCCTCGTCACTAGTATATGCTTGGAATGGAGAGACACGAACCGAAAAATGGATGGATGGATGTGAGTGTTCTCGGCCGAGAGGGAGGGGCAAGAGAGAGTGAGAGTGTGTTGGTGAAAAGTGTGTGTGTGTTTATATAGAGATTTCAAGCTTCATCGTCCAACGGTTCCTAGTCGTCTAGATATCCACGAACTAATTAAAATATTAAAAAGTGTACTTGTCTTGTCCTCTTGGTTGGGCCGATCCCATTAGGGGGTGGGGTCGCCCGGTTGGGTCTCGATTGTTCAGTTACAGTTTAGTTTGGTTAAAGTCGGTTACTTTAGGGATTAACCCCGTTAGTTGTTTAATGCGTTATAAAGCGGGTGTTAGGGTAATCAGGGACCCTAACTGGCTCAGAAAAATACCAATAATATTTCTGGCAATATTTTTATGCTCCGGGTATTGTCCGGTTGTTCGGTTGGATAGTAATCCGTTAAAGTGCTTAAGTAATCTTTTAAGCGTCATAAATAATATTTTTAGCGACACAATTTATTCTGCAAAGTGTCAGGAATAATTCCTTATGTTTTGGCACTTTATTAATTAGCTAGAAGCTAGTGTGTTGATAAAAGTGCTGTGTTCCGTGCTTAAAGTATGTTTTAGGCACATCCAAATCTCTATATCTTATCCCTAGAGACGTAATCATACAACCCTTGTATACCCACACACACTATGGGTGTAGTAAAATAATTCTGGCTCATACAGGCCTTTAGAGGCAGTGTTTGCCTGATGCTGGCTATATCAGCATGTTCAATAGGTTATCCGTTAAAGTGCTACTGTGCTTTTGTGCATCACGTTTGTCACTAGAGTTCAGTAAGTAAATAATGTAGTGACGGAAAAATCAAAGTATGATGCAGACATGTACAGTTATCAGAAATCAAGTAGCAGTTTATCATAAATCTCAGTTAAGCACAGTAATTAGGCAACAATTAATAGTTAATTAAGTCGTACGGATACCTGGTTTTGTGAGGGTTGTCACATTCTCCCCCCGTTAAATAAATTTCGTCCCGAAATTTTAAATTCTGCTTGTAGAAGCAGGGTTCTCAGGAAATAAGTGGGGGTATTTCTCTTTCATTCGGTCCTCACGCTCCCAGGTGAATTCAGGACCGTGTCTAGCATTCCAGCGAACTTTGACGAGCTTGACACTGCTCCGGCGGGTCTTGTTTACCTTCCAATCCGTGACCTCGACAGGTTCTTCAACGAAGTGGAGTGTGTCATCAATATGAATTTCGTCGGTAGGAATGGCAACGTTAACTTGGGTTGGACTTCTCTTCAGATTGGATACATGAAATGTATCGTGAACATTATTCACTTCGGCAGGTAGATCCAACTTGTATGCTACGGTCCCAATTCTTTCCAAAACCTTGAAAGGACCAATGTAGCGCGGATTCAACTTCCCACGTTTCCCAAATCGTGCTACACCCTTCCAGGGTGATACCTTCAACAAAACCATATCCCCAACCTCAAACTCCTGAGGTTTCCTTTTCAGATCTGCGTAGGTCTTCTGACGGTCACGAGCCGCACTAATGCGATCTCGGATTTGCGCGATCTTATCTGTAGTTTCCTGAACTACATCGGGACCTACTAATTGTCTATCACCTGCGTCTGCCCAACAAAGCGGTGACCTGCACTTGCGCCCATATAACGCTTCGAATGGCGCGGCACCAATACTGGTGTGGTAGCTGTTGTTGTATGAAAATTCAACCAGGGGTAAATGCTTATCCCAGCTACCGCCTAAATCCATCACACATGCTCTCAGCATGTCCTCCAACGTCTGAATTGTCCGCTCACTTTGACCGTCGGTCTGCGGGTGAAAAGCTGTGCTCATATTCAGCTTCGAGCCAAAAGCTTCCTGGAAGGATTGCCATATCCTCGATACGAATCTCCCATCTCTATCAGAAATAATCGAGAGAGGTACTCCATGGCGTGTAACAATCTCTCTCATGTAGATTTCAGCCAATTTACTTGTATGATCCTTCTCGCGGATAGGTAAGAAGTGTGCTGACTTCGTTAAGCGATCCACTATCACCCAGATAGTGTCATGGCCTCTTGGCGTCCTTGGAAACTTCGTAATAAAATCCATGGAGATTTCTTCCCACTTCCACTGGGAAATTTTTGGTTGCTGCAGAAGTCCTAAAGGCTTCTGGCATTCCGCCTTAACTTTGGCGCAAGTTAAACATTTGCTCACGTAAATGGCAACATCGCCTTTCATCCTAGGCCACCAGTAATAATCTTTAAGATCCTGGTACATCTTATCCGCTCCAGGGTGGATAGAGTACCGTGACTTGTGAGCTTCATTAAAAATAATCTCTCTTAAACCACCAAACAGAGGAACCCAAATCCTTTTCCCAAAACACAATGTTCCTTCCCTGTTTGGCACCAACATCTTCTCCATCCCACGGAGATATTCTGCCTCAAGGTTTCCTTCCTTGAGAGCTTCCTTCTGTGCTGCACGAACGCGCGAGGAAAGATCGGTTTGAATAATCATTTCCATAGCCCTAACCCTTATGGGCTTGATTCTCTCTTTACGACTTAGGGCATCGGCGACCACATTCGCCTTCCCTGGATGATACTTGATTTCGCAGTCGTAGTCGTTTAGCAGCTCGACCCATCGCCTTTGCCTCATATTCAACTCCTTCTGGTTGAATATATGCTGGAGGCTCTTGTGATCTGTAAAGATCGTACACTTCGTACCGTAAAGGTAGTGTCTCCAAATCTTCAAGGCAAAAACCACTGCGCCTAGCTCCAAATCATGCGTAGTATAGTTCTTTTCATGCACTTTCAGTTGGCGTGATGCGTAGGCGATAACCTTTTGACGTTGCATCAACACACAACCCAATCCTTGACGCGATGCGTCGCAGTATACCACGAAATCATCTGTACCTTCTGGTAGAGCTAAGATTGGCGCGTTGCAAAGCTTATCTTTCAACACTTGAAATGCTTCATCCTGTTTGATTCCCCAATCAAACTTCTTATCTTTCTGCGTGAGGAGCGTTAACGGTTGAGCGATCTTAGAAAAGTTCTCGATGAACCTTCGATAATAGCCAGCCAAACCCAAGAATTATCGAATCTCGGTTGGCGTCTTTGGCGTTTCCCAGTCTTTGATCGTCTCAATTTTGGTTGGATCGACGTGGATTCCATCTCCATTCACCACGTGTCCAAGGAATTGCACTTCTCGCAGCCAAAACTCACACTTAGAGAACTTGGCATATAACTGCTCCTTTCTCAGCAACTCTAAAATAGCTCTAAGATGTTGCTCGTGCTCAGCCTTCGTCTTCGAATAGATCAGAATATCATCAATGAATACGATCACGAACTTATCCAAGTACGGCTTACAAACTCGGTTCATCAAATCCATGAACACTGCAGGTGCGTTTGTCAAACCAAACGACATAACCAGAAACTCGTAGTGCCCATAACGAGTTCTGAAGGCTGTCTTCGGAATACTCTCCTCTTGTATCCGTAGCTGATGGTATCCGGATCGAAGATCGATCTTGGAGTAAAAGCTTGAACCTTGAAGCTGGTCGAACAGATCATCAATCCTTGGCAAAGGATACCTATTCTTGATCGTCAGCTTGTTCAATTCTCTGTAGTCAATGCACATACGGAAACTACCATCCTTCTTCTTGACAAACAAAACTGGAGCTCCCCAAGGCGAGAAGCTTCGTCGGATAAAACCCTTATCTAACAACTCTTGAAGTTGCGTCGACAGTTCTTGCATCTCAGACGGAGCAAGTCTATAAGGTGCCTTAGCCACAGGCGCGGCGCCTGGAACTAAGTCGATGCGAAACTCCACTTGCCTTTGAGGTGGCAAGCCAGGCAAGTCTTCTGGAAAGACTTCTGGGTATTCCCTCACGACAGGGATGTCTTCGATCTTTGGCTCAGCAGCCTTCTTATCCACAATGTGTGCTAGAAAAGCAACACATCCTTTCCTCAAACACTTCCTTGCTTTCAGGCAGCTAATCATCCTTAACGGCGTCTCACGCTTCTCCCCATGAACAACAATGGTCTCACCATCATCGGTCGGGATACGAATAATCTTCTCGTGACAAACTATCTCTGCCTTGTTACTCGATAACCAATCCATCCCTACTACCACGTCGAAGCTTCCCAACTGGACTTGTAGTAGATCGAGAGCAAACTCACGCTCTCCCAGCTCGATTACGCAACCTCGAATCACCTCGTTAGCTTCTACTAACTTCCCATTTGCCAATTCGATCGAGTATGAAATATCTAACTTACTAGCGGCTAAACCAAGCATGTTCTTAAATTCTAGCGATACGAAGCTATAATCGGCACCAGTATCAAACAAAACGAATGCATAGTGATGATTTACAGGGAACGTACCAGTGACAACATTAGGATCCTGGCGCGCTTCCCTGGCCTCCATGTTGAAAACTCTTCCACGTGCCTGGTTTAATTCTGGGCAATTCCTCTTGAAATGCCCTTGATCTCCACAATTAAAACATCCGGGCCTCTGCCCGTTCCCACCATTGTTTCCAGCTTGGTGGTTTCCCTGGTTTCGGTTCACTGTGCCTGCTTGGTTAGCATGATTAACACGGTTTCCATCACCTCCCTGATTTCTTTGTGGGCGGTTCCCATTACCACCACGGTTATTCCTATTCCCATATCCTCCTTGACCTCCCCGACCAGCAGTGGTCCAACAAGTCTCCTTCAGGTGGCTAACCTTTCCACATGCTTCACAAACTTTCAACCCACAACGACCAGAGTGATGCTTTTGGCATGAGTTGCACTTGGGTTGTGCACCCATGTATCCCTTCCCTTTCTTTCTACCACCAGCTGAATCCTGAGCTGGCGCATTCGACTCTCCCTTTTTAACCACCGTCCCGGTGCTCTGCTTGAAACTCGAAAACTTCCGCTTATTACCACCAGATGACTCCACATGAGTCTCCTTTTTCTTGGGTTCAATCTCATCGAACTTGTTCAACCGAATCGCCTCTTCGGTGAGAGCCACACTTAGATCAATGGCTTCTGTGATGGTTGCAGGTTTGGAAGAAGTCACCATACTGATTATCTGAGGAGCCAATCCCCAGATGAAGCGCTCAATCCTTTTGAACTCAGGCGTAACCATATAGGGTACCACATGCGACAGATCGTGGAACCTCTGAACATACTCTGCTATCTTCGAACCTTCCATCTTTAGGTGCCAGAATTCGGTCTCTAACCTCTGAATTTCAGCACGAGAACAGTACTTCTTGCGCATAAGCTCTTTCAACTCTGTCCAGGTCAGTGCGTAAGCTGCGGCTTCGCCAAGGGTCTGGACTTGCAGATTCCACCAGGATAGGGCTCCATCCACAAATAGCCCTGAGATGTAAGTGACTTGCTGATCCACAGCGCACTTGCTCATGCGAAGTACGGACTCTGTCTTCTCTGCCCAGCGGACGAAAGCAACAGCACCACCTGTGCCGTCGAAGTTTATGGGCTTACAGTCCAAAAATTGCTTGTAGGTGCACCCATGAGGAGGATTTTGGTTGCCGTTGATGTTCGAGCTACTTCCGCTTGGTCCTCCTTGCGAGGCAGCATATTGAGCAATGGCGGCAGCAATAACTTGCTGTAGTTCTTCAGGAGTAGTGGGCATCGGCTGCGGTTGACGTCTCGGTGCCATCTTCTAAAGATGCGTACGTTGATTAGGCCATAATAAACATACGTATATAGTAATAATAGTAGCGTATAACATCTCATGTTATCTATATATCACACACAACATCCCATGTCCCAACATCCCATGTCGCAAATATCATACATACAACATCCCATGTCCCAACATCCCATGTTGCAAATATCATACATACAACATCCCATGTCCCAAAACATAAGTAAGCAATCAAGTGAATCAGATATGGTGAGAATACGGCGATTGCTATATATATCGAGACCATAAAGTGTAATAAGTGTATCGTACAACCATCAATCACATAGGGGCTACATCACCCCTGTACAAAAACAATATCACATCAGTGTCACATACATCCAGTACATCAACAAATATCAACAAAAATCAGTATCGTCAGATGGTCTCCAAAAGGCTGTGCAGTCACAATCGCGGTCGTCTCACCATCGCCTACCACTATGGTACCAATGAGCCCTATGCGGATGGGGGTGGAGGAGGGGGAAAGTGAGCGTAAAGTAAGCGGCGTAAATGAAGCCAATCCTCCTCCATCGCCTGCTGAGTGCGAATAACAGATGCAATCTGCTGCTCCATAGTCGTAAGTCGGGCAACATAGTCAGGAGGTAATGATCGAAAAGGCTGAAAAGATGAAGATGTCTGACCAAGATATGGACCAAAAGATAGCTGAGCTCTCTCGAGCTCCTGGAGTCGCTGAGTATGGGACTCATGCTGATTGACAAAGGACATCAAGACGTCCTCAATGGTATGTCCCATATGGAATGGATGATATGGATCAGTGGGTGGCATCGGTGAGGAAGATGTCCAAAGCAGTGGCATGCTATTGGGATCGAATGGTGCTACATGAACAGAAGATGGAACAGGTGTCATCTGAGGCATGAAGGGCATAGGCATCGGTATGTGCCCAAAGGGGTGGGCTGAAGAGCCCTCTCCAGGCCCTGCTGGAGGTACAAACGGTGAGATCTGAAATGAGAAATCAGTATGCTGTGCCTCAGTGTGGTGTGGTGGAAGCGGTGGAACATCCTCGTCAGCCGGTATCCAACCGTGCTGAGCCTCCTCATCAGGTGGATCCATATGCTCTGCAAATAAAGCGTGCTCAGGCTCAATGGGTACAGGATCAAAAGGAGCAATGACAGGATCAACATGATCGACATGGTGGTCAACATGGACGTCAGCAATCAAAGGTGGGTCAACAAAAGGATCAACAGCATGATCATCAGCTAACAAAGGGACATCATCAACAGGAAGATCGCCAACTAGCGGGTCAGCCAAGACAGGATCGACAGGAACGTCAGCATGCACCAAGTCATGCTCATGTACAGGATCGAAAGCAGCTGCCTGCTCTGGGGCTACGGCAGGCTCCGGGTCGTCAAACGCCATATCAAAATCAAAGTCTGGATCAATGGGACCGATAGGGTCAGCAGGATCAACAGGGTCCTCTACAAGCTGGTCCATATGTACATACTCAATATCACGGTCAGGATCAAATCCTGGAGGAAAAACGGGATCGGAGTCCTCAATAACGTCGTGCTCAAATACAAGGCTCGGAATGGGGGCGGCAGAAGATGCCTGATCAGGGTCCGAGTCATGAACAAAATGCTGAATGCTCACCTCGTGAGACGGAGCAGAAGCCACAGACTTAAAAGAGTCCGGGACTGGTGAGTGGACGGGCGAGTCTCCAGCTGGGGCATCAGTAATCATCAAGAGACCGCCAGCGGGTAAAGGGGCTGCATCAGGATCCTCGTCCTCAAAAGGCTCGTCCTCGTAGAGATCAATGTCGCCGTCAGCCTCGGCGTCTAGTAATAGCTCGTGTGCTGGATAAGAAGCAAGAGGAATCGGAGCTGGAATCACAACAAGTGGAAGATACTCAGCAGGATCGTCATCAATAGGCTCATAGGCACCCTCAGGTAAAGCGAAGGGCAAGGAGTCATCAGTATGCTCGTCAATGCCGTCGGGTAGAGCGAACGGCTGGAAGTCATCATCATCTGTGCTCGTGTAGTCTGAGGTATGCACCTCATGCTCCGATGACACAATGTCATCCGACACTATGGGTAGAGGTCCAGTGGTATCCGAGTCTCCGGTATCTGATGTATCCATGTGTCTGTAACACAATCACAAGTATGCACAAATAATCAGTAAATCAAGTAATCACATAAGTTACCAATTAATAGTCATATAATTCTCCTAGTCCCACTAGCCTCCCAGCCTCCCAGACTGTCCTTCCTAGTCCCACTAGCCAACATTTCCCAGCCTCCCAGACTGACTCCCTAGTCCCACTAGCAAACTTTCCCAGCCTCCCAGACTGACTCCCTAGTCCCACTAGCAAACATTCCCAGCCTCCCAGACTGACTCCCTAGTCCCACTAGCAAACTTTCCCAGCCTCCCAGACTGACTCCCTAGTCCCACTAGCCAACTACCTCGATCCATTAGATCGAGCCTCGGCCTCCCAGACCGAGCCTCAGTCTCCCAGACCGAGCCTCAGCCTCCCAGACTGAGCCTAAAAATAATAAATAAAATATGCTCAACATTTGTTTATAAAAAGGTTTTGGATCTGGACTTAAGTGGTATGCAGAAAAAATGTTTTCGTGAGAGCCCTAGTGATCATAGTCTAGACTCGAGAAGGAATCCTAGTTCGCTATGATCAGAGCTCTGATACCAAGCTGTCACACCCTGGCTTTGCGGAAGCGTGGTTAATTTGGTGTGACTTCTTAATACCATAGCTTAATCATAACAAGGCTATATGTATTAAAAATATGCAAGATCATCCATTAAAAATAAAATAGTAAAACATTGTCTTAACGGGTTAACACCCAACAACCATAACTTGTCTAAACATTACAAATGCAAACTTAACATAAACATGATTCAAGGACTGTGACTTGTCCAGGAAAGAGTCACAAGCCTCGAACCCTGGATGACCTCGGGCCTAATGCAGCGGAAAACAAGCCATACCGCGCCAGATCGTTAATTTCCTGAAATACATGTAAGTTGAAAAATCAACAATAATGTTGAGCGAGTTCATGCGAAAAATGAGTAAATAAACCTTTATCTTTATCAAAAACCCTGGTATGCAGCAAATAAGGAAAAAGAGATCACCAATGGTTTGCAAGGCCATTGATATGTGTAAATGCAAGTAGGAAGGCTCAAACCTAGCAAATTTATGCGTCGGGAACAAAGTCATCCCAAGGTCCATTATGCTGGACCTGGGACTGGGCTCGCTACACCCAAATAGATCTACCGCTCCTGCCCCTCGGTCCCCACCCTGAGGATTAATGACCTCAAGTTTCCGCCTACCCATTCACATGATCTAAAAGTAACCCTCCTTACGCTAACCATACCATGTATAAAGTAATCATAATCATTGTAACATGTATTTCACCCCCGCAGTTTAGAAAACTGAAAACAGTTAAGAGAAAAGGGGGACATAAACTCACAGTGAATGCGTCACAATATCAAGTAATCCAAATATCCAAGTGCTGCGCAACGACCTACATGTGCTAATTCTATTAGACGGATGGCCGTGCTTTAGCTTCATAGTTTATATTTTTGGGAAACGGTTAGACAACCGCTCCGTGTATATACTTGATAACGTATTTTCCTTCCCAAGGATGGGGGAATTAATACATGTGTAATTATATCATTCTATTAAGTCCCACTTAATACATTTTATTTCTTATTCCAAAAATATAATTATTTTTCTCAAAAATAATATATTTCTTTTTCCACATAATACTTTCCAAGAATAATATATTGACAACACATGCGTTTAAGAATATTTCCGAATAAAGCGTAAGTTACGTTTTGGCGATTAAGTGGTAATGATAATTACCGTTGTAACTTATATTCTTGTCGTATAAGCGTTTGTATCATTTTGGGTTCGACAAAGTTTGTAAATATTATTTTTACTCTAAAAAAATAATATTTATACATCTTCACAAAATAATCATAAACAGTGTGGTGACAAAATATATTTACCGAATATATATTTATCACGTTTAGTTTTGTGAAAATCCCACCTCCGATTATTTAATAAATAAGGTCATGGCGAAATATGTTTTGTAAATATTTCCAAAAATAACTCTAACACTTGTGAATAATTCTAAGTGTTAAATTTTAGAAAAATTTCGCCAGAGTTTCCCCTGTAACTGGAGGTGGCCACGCTTTCAAGCGTATCATTTTCTTTTACAAAATCATTTCAACAATTTCCTCAAATCAATCAATCAATTTCCGACACATTAAGCAAGTTTCAACGCTCCAAACTTGTAGACTAGTATGTAAAATCACAATATTACATGAACTTGTAATTTTTCCGAAAATCATAATGTAGATCTCCTTATTTTTAGTGGATCTATGTATAATATGATTTAGTCTTGTAAAAACCCAGTTTTTATAACAAATCTTCCTTTACAACTTCCCGGCAACTTTTGTAAAAATGGTTATTTTGTCGGATCTTTCGTTTCACAAGTGTTTTTACACTTGTAGTTTATAGAAAACATCTTTTATTAACATGTTATCCACTTTTATAAAACATGATTTTCTCAACACCCGGTCCTACGAATATACCACTCGTACATACGTAGATCGGCTCGTTTTAAATACTATTTTGTATGTCAAAACATTTTTACACAAGTTCATGTTTCCCGTGTGGTGGAGTTTCACCTTTTAACCCTCGTACCGCTAGAAACAAGTGTATGTCAAGATTCAAGATCTTAACAAAGTCGGTTTAAACGATGATAAGAGCCACCACATCGTAGATCGGGCCTTAACAATCAACATATTCAAATACTACGACATTTACACGCGACATGACCTTTTATCCAACGATTTTCATGTTTTTGTAGCCTTTAAAGATTCAAGAAGTGGGTTACCGACTTTCAACCATTAAAAATCCTTTTAACCACTTTAGATACGTTCAAGAGTGAGTTTTAAATAATATACCTCTAGCTCGGGGCTAGGGAAGAATCTAGTCGAAAATGGCGTGGATAAAAGCAACGTAGCGAGGTCCTTCCACTTCCGTTTGCTCCAAGCTCCGTTGTAGGTGATCCCCGTCACTAGTATATGCTTGGAATGGAGAGACACGAACTGAAAAATGGATGGATGGATGTGAGTTTTCTCGGCCGAGAGGGAGGGGCAAGAGAGAGTGAGAGTGTGTTGGTGAAAAGTGTGTGTGTGTTTATATAGAGATTTCAAGCTTCATCGTCCAACGGTTCCTAGTCGTCTAGATATCCACGAACTAATTAAAATATTAAAAAGTGTACTTGTCTTGTCCTCTTGGTTGGGCCGATCCCATTAGGGGGTGGGGTCGCCCGGTTGGGTCTCGATTGTTCAGTTACAGTTTAGTTTGGTTAAAGTCGGTTACTTTAGGGATTAACCCCGTTAGTTGTTTAATGCGTTATAAAGCGGGTGTTAGGGTAATCAGGGACCCTAACTGGCTCAGAAAAATACCAATAATATTTCTGGCAATATTTTTATGCTCCGGGTATTGTCCGGTTGTTCGGTTGGATAGTAATCCGTTAAAGTGCTTAAGTAATCTTTTAAGCGTCATAAATAATATTTTTAGCGACACAATTTATTCTACAAAGTGTCAGGAATAATTCCTTATGTTTTGGCACTTTATTAATTAGCTAGAAGCTAGTGTGTTGATAAAAGTGCTGTGTTCCGTGCTTAAAGTATGTTTTAGGCACATCCAAATCTCTATATCTTATCCCTAGAGACGTAATCATACAACCCTTGTATACCCACACACACTATGGGTGTAGTAAAATAATTCTGGCTCATACAGGCCTTTAGAGGCAGTGTTTGCCTGATGCTGGCTATATCAGCATGTTCAATAGGTTATCCGTTAAAGTGCTACTGTGCTTTTGTGCATCACGTTTGTCACTAGAGTTCAGTAAGTAAATAATGTAGTGACGGAAAAATCAAAGTATGATGCAGACATGTACAGTTATCAGAAATCAAGTAGCAGTTTATCATAAATCTCAGTTAAGCACAGTAATTAGGCAACAATTAATAGTTAATTAAGTCGTACGGATACCTGGTTTTGTGAGGGTTGTCACATCTTTGGCTCAACCGTAGTTTTCTTTTTGTGTTTTTCTTGTCTTGTTTACAGGTAATGATGGATAATATGGGGAATCAGTAATGAGAGATTAACGGATGTTCAAGAGTATTTAAAGACTCTTTATTTTGTTAAATCATGTACATTTAAATGAACTTAAGACTTAGGGTATTTTGAGACGTGTATGTCACCTTGAATCCTATCTTATATTAAATGGATGTGTTTTGGTAATGATAATCGTAATAGTGACGCTCCGACCTGCCCCGGGTTGGGGTGTTACAGTTATGGTATCAGAGCCAAGTCTCTTTCCTGTAGAAAACTTAAACCTTAATAACAAAACATGTGAGGTAATGGGTAGACGACGGGTTAGGATTCCTCTTTGCCATTTTTTCGCTTAATGTAAAATCTCAATGCTCATCTGAAGGTCTTCTTTTCAGATGGCTCCTAAAAGACGTGTGAACACTTGTCTTAGTGGGACTAATACCTCAGACGGCACTCCTCTTGAGGCTCTTGTTGCTAACACCGTCAATACAGCTATTACGGGTTTAGTTCCTAACTTATTACAGCAGTTACAACAAATGAATCATGGAGGTAACCATAATGGACCACCACCAGGAGGTAACCATAACGGACCACCACCAGGAAGTAACCACAACAGGCCACCTCCCGGAAATAATGTTAACTCTCCTGTTAGCATTCATGAATGGCTTGCACACTTCCAGAAACAAAAGCCGAAATCATTTAGTACTACCACTACACTAGTTAGGCGGAAAACTAGATTGCTCATATCGAGAAATTGTTTGAAGTGTTGGGCGTTGATGATGTGTTCAAAGTCAGGCTTGCTACTTATAAATTGGAGGACGATGCTCATAGGTGGTGGAAGATTTTGAAAAGTTCTCGTGGAGGAGATAATTACGCAGCTACACTCTCATGGGATGAGTTTCGCTCATTGTTTTATCAGCAGTATTTCACTGATGCTGATCGTAGTGAATATCTAAGAGAGTATTCATCCATCATGCAGAGAAATGATGAGCCTATCATGGAATTTAAGAACCGTTTCTGTCGCTTGGTTAGTTTTCTAGGCCACGCCGCTGGCACCATAGAGCAGCAGACAAACACTTTCAAGTGGGCTATATGTAACCGGGATAGGAAGTTTATCGTGAATCTTCGTTTTAATGACATTAATGAGATTGTTGACGCGGTTAAGAACTTGGATAATGATAAGAAGCATCGTTAGAAGGCGTTTGATGATAACCGCAAATGCCCAAGGGAAAATAATCAGGATCACTCTTCTTTTCGTGCTGGAAATGATCAGTCCTTGGCACCCCGAGACCGTAAACATCATTCTGATAAGAATTTCAACAATCAGTCACAAAATAGGGGAAATCGAAATCAAAATCATAAGCCTGCACAGAACCAGACACAACAGAATCAGGCCCCCATTAAAGCACAACCACTGAATCAACAAAACCCTCAACCGAATCGTGATCCTCCTTGTGCCACTTGCGGGAAACCTCACAAAGGTATTTGTCACTGAGCTGAAGGCCTTTGTTTCAAAAGTGGAGATGCAGGACACATGATTAAAGCTTGCCCTCAGCTTGCCCCTAAAGCCAATACTGGGAGTAATGCTAGACCTACTGTGGGAGGATGTGTGTTCGCGCTGACAGCTGATGATGCAGCAAATGCCCCAGGTACGGTTTCCGGTTATTTACGCATTGGTGAACGTGATATCTATGCAATACCCTTTTGGTGATATCTACTCCCTTAAGAAATTCTATTATCATCTCTCATGTTTATCGAGATTGTCCGATCCAAATCGCGTCCATTATTCGTCCCGCAAATTTGTATCCCATTCAGATGAATGACTTCGATGTTATTCTTGGCATGGACTAGCTCTCTTGGCATAATGTCTCGATTGAATGTTAGACTCGCCGCATTCTTTTTGGAAATCCTCAGCGTCCTGAATTCATTTATCAAGGGACTTAGCCTCGTAAGCCATTGAAAATAATCTCTGCATTTAAGGCCCAAAAGTTTCTTTCACACGGGTGTGTAGCTTTCCTAGCTTTGATAAAAGCTACGTCTTCGAATGAGCCTAACATCTCCGATTATCAAATTGTCCGTGAGTTTCCGGATGTATTTCCTGAAGAGCTGCCTGGACTCCCACCAGATCGCGAAGTGGAGTTCACTATTGATCTGATTCATGGTGCCGAGCCGATTTCTAAAGCACCGTACCGCATGGCGCCTCTAGAGCTCAAGGAGCTCAAAGAGCAATTGCAAGAGTTGTTGGAACTTGGTTTTATTAGACCAAGTGTATCGCCTTGGGGCGCACCGGTTTTGTTCATGAAAAAGAAGGATGGTTCTATGAGACTTTGTATTGACTATCGAGAGTTGAACAAAATCACCATTCGAAATCGATATCCACTACCTCGCATCGATGATCTGTTTGATCAACTTCAGGGTGCTAAATGTTTTTCTAAGATCGATCAGAGATCTGGGTACCACCAGCTGAAGATCAAAGATTCATACATTCCTAAATCAGCTTTCCGCACTCGGTATGGTCATTATGAGTTTTTGGTTATGCCATTTGGGTTAACCAATGCTCCAGCTGTTTTCATGGACCTAATGAATCGAGTCTTTCACGAGTTCCTCGATAAATTCATCATAGTTTTCATCAACGATATTTTGGTCTATTCTAAGAGCAAGGAAGAACATGAATACCATCTTCGTGCCGTACTTGAAATTTTGCGACAAAAGAAGCTTTATGCAAAATTTTTGAAGTGCGAGTTCTGGTTAGACCAAGTAGCTTTCCTCGGTCATGTGGATTCCACTGAAGGTATTTCAATGGATCCTGCTAAGGTGGAAGCAATCACTAAATGGCCTACACCTACCTCAGTCACCGAGGTTCGCAGTTTTCTTGGCCTCGCCGGATATTATCGCAGATTTGTCGAAAGATTTTCAACCATTTCCTTACCTCTAACCCAACTTCTAAGAAAAGGGGTTAAGTACGCTTGGAACGATGATAGAGAGAAAAGTTTTCAGGAGTTGAAGAAAAGGTTAGTGTCCGACCCGATTCTCACACTTCCATCAGGTACAAGTGGATATCAGATTTATAGTGATGCTTCGAAGAAGGGACTCGGATGTGTTTTGATGCAACACAATAAGGTCATTGTTTATGCCTCCCGCCAATTGAAGCTGTATGAGGTTAATTATCCGACGCATGACCTCGAGCTTGCTGCCGTTATCTTTGCTCTAAAGATTTGGTGACATTATTTGTACGGAGAGACTTGTGATATTTTCTCTGATCACAAGAGCTTGAAGTACATCTTTACACAAAAGGATTTAAACATGAGAAAACGACGTTGGTTAGAGCTTTTAAAAGATTATGATGCCAATATCCAGTATCATCCGGGAAAGGCCAATGTTGTGGCCGATGCTCTAAGCCGAAAGAATTCTGGAACAATTTCATCTCTCCAGTTACAACCTCATATTCTAACTGATCTTGAAAAGCTAGGTATTGGTATCCATCTTGGTGACACTAACGGTTATCTAGCCAGATTTCGGATTGAGCCCGACTTGATCTCGCATATCAAGAGTGCTTAACAAGATGACGGAGAACTTTGGGGTATTATACAGAAGTTGGAGGTTGGTAAGCAATCAGAATTTCGAATTGACGAAAATGGAGTAGTTTGGTGTGGAAAACGGTTATGTGTTCCTAATGATTCCACCCTACGTGAATCATTGTTAGCTGAAGCTCATAGTTCACCATTCTCTATCAACCCTGGATCTACAAAGATGTATCGAGATCTTCGTCAACACTTTTGGTGGAACGCTATGAAAGAAGATGTAGCCAGATATGTTAGCAAATGTCTTACTTGTCAACAAGTGAAGGCAGAACATCAGAGAGCCGGTGGTTTGCTTCAACCACTAGATATTCCGATATGGAAGTGGGATGACATTTCAATGGATTTTGTAACTGGTTTACCGAGGAAGTTCAAGAAGAATGATGCTATCTGGGTTGTAGTCGACCGGTTGTCAAAGACAGCTCACATTCTTCTGATTCAGCAGGGATTCTCAGTCAGTAGATTATCTGAAGTCTTTACTCAAGAAATCGTTAGACTTCATGGTACCCCAGTCTCTATCGTGTCTGATCGGGACCCGCGGTTCACTTCACGCTTTTGGAAGGGATTTCAAGCCGCTTGGGGCACCAAATTGAGATTCAGCATGGCATTTCATCCTCAGACAAACGGTCAGTCAGAGCGTACTATTCAGACACTCGAGGATATGCTTCGAGCTTGTGTTCTGGAGTGGACAGGAAATTGGGATGAATATCTTTGTCTTGTCGAGTTTGCCTACAATAATAGTTGGCAAGCTAGCATTGGTATGGCACCGTTCGAACTTCTTTACAGACGAAAGTGTAGAGCACCTATTTGTTGGGAGGAAGTTGGTGAGAAAATCATTGAAGGACCCGAACTAGTGCAAGTTACCAATGAGAAAGTTGCTATCGCTAGGGAAAAGTTGAAGGAAGCGTAGAGTCGACAGAAAAACTATGCAGACCGACATCATCGAGCTTTGGAATTTAATGTTGGTGAGCGTGTTTTCTTACGAGTTTCGCCTTGCAAAGGCGTTCGTCGTTTTGGAATCAAGGGGAAGCTTAGCCCTAGGTTCATCGGACCATTCGAGATTCTTGAAAGAATCGGTGAAGTCTCTTACTGTTTAGTATTGCCACCTCAACTATCGCACGTGCATAATGTCTTTCATATATCCCTCCTTAGGGGATATAACTACCATCCGTTACACGTTGTGAATTATCCTTATCATCTCATTCATGAGGACTTATCTTTCGAAGAGGAACCCGAAGCTATTATCGAACGCCAAGAACGAATTATGCGTAGAAAGACTATTCCTTTTGTTAATGTTCTTTGGAAGAACCATTCTGAACGTGAAGCGACCTGGGAATTAGAAGACACGATCCGTTCCCACTATCCATATTTGTTTTCGTCTTAGTATGCTGAACTTCGATGTGTTGTAATCATGTACGACCTTGGAATTGTGCGCTTTATGTAACTCAGTGTTTGCGCTAATGTGTAATGTTTCGCTTATGCTTATATGTGATCTAAATTGTGTCTGTATCGGTTATCAGCATCTTGCAATTTCTGTAACGCCCCAAAATCCGAATTTATATATTCGCTAGTATGTTTCCAATGTAAAACATAAAACAAAATGACTAGGCTATTTAACCTAGTTAAATAGTTAGTCAAAACAAACAAGGAATGAAATTGGGACAATTATGAACAAGTAACAAACATGAGGGGCTGAACATAAAGATTTAAGATGAAATTTGTGTAAAATACAAAGTCAGTAGTTTGTGTGGGTGTGTTGTGTGTGTGTGTCGACACCAACAAAGGGAAGAGGAGGAGAATGCTCAAAAGATGAAATTTGCTCAAATTGAAAGGGGAATTCAACCCAAATCTAATGCATGTACCTGAATTCTTAATCATCTAGCCCTAAGAATCACTTGGTAAGTTGTAATTTTTGATTTGGTGATTTTGATATGAAGTGGGTTTTGATCAATCCACGAATTTGTATGAAATTGAG
This sequence comes from Helianthus annuus, assembly GCF_002127325.2. Lineage (NCBI taxonomy): Eukaryota > Viridiplantae > Streptophyta > Magnoliopsida > Asterales > Asteraceae > Helianthus > Helianthus annuus. Next base: position 68,282,569 of record NC_035448.2, read on the forward strand.
CATGGATATGTGTTAGTACCATCCTAGGAAACATGTGTTAGGCATAAATTCGATTAATTTGATGTTTTAAGATAAAAAACCCACTAGTTGAGTGATGAAGAGGACATGGGTGTATCACCATGTCCAAGCCTTGCTCAATTCGTGATGTAGTGTAAGGTATTAGATGGATTAATGTTAAATGAATTGAGTATTTTATAGAATATGCATGATGTTTGGCTATGATAATGATTTGTGAAAGATTATGTTAATCCATGGATGAACTAGGAAGAATGTGCTTTAATTAGTTGTACAATGTGCACCAAATGGTGTACGCACACCAAGTGTATGATGAAATGTCTAAGTGAAGTTAAGATGTGAGATTGTATGAAATGGCTTGATATATATGAATGAGATGAGCTAATGATGTAATTAGTAGTATACTAACTTGAAGAATGTGCTTTAGATGGAACTCATACATGAATTCAGGTTGAATGTATGTCTTGGTCAAGCCTATGCATTAAGGACTTGTACGTTGTGTTTAATATCACTAGGTGATCATGTGATTGTAAGCACATTTGCATCGTGAGTAAGAAATGTATATAGTGTCGTTGATATAGCATAAATGATGTTAGGGATATATGTGGATAAGTCGGAAGTTCATATGATAAACTGTTGACTTCTGAAAGTCAACTACACATAGGAAGCATAATTTGACTTGTTGTTGTAAAGGTAGGATATTAGAAAGTCGTATGGTACATGTTACATCAATACGCGTTATATGGAATGACATGGTAAATTGTATGAGTTTGAAAGGATGTGAAATTGGGTATATGTCTTATGCTTGTTATAATTGACTAATGAAAGTCAAATGTGAAATATGAATTGATATGATCTTTAACATGTACAATTGTGTATGCTAACGAGAATGTGAATTGGTGGCATGAAAGTAGAGGAATCATGTCAAGATGGACTCAAGCATGAAAGGCTAACGGGTCAAGAGGAGGCAAGGAAGTGGATACGGACACGGATGCACAAGGTAAGTGATTTCCGAATCACTTCTTAGTTTGTTAAGTAAGGTTATGCCCTAGTTAATTAGGCATGATAATTGAAGTCAAATAAGAAGGGTTGTATGAAATTGATTATTTACGTTAAGTAGGCCGAATGGGTCAAAATGTGGTTTTATTACTATACCGGAAGGGTTGTATAAGTAATTGATTACGATACTATAACCGAGTATGGGTAGAATTGTACATATGTATGCTAATCAAGAATCGGAGACGCGGATTAATAGTCTGAAGACTCGGTTGTGAGTCATGGTTAATAGACAAACAATTTCGCATTTGAAATTGTATTAACAAAGTTTGCTTTCGTATAAATGAATGACATGAATAGGTTTAACGCATACCGGGTATCGAGTGCATAAATCCCAAGTACGAATCCCGGATAAAGTAAAAGTATTATAGTTAACGTTTATGTAAGTTTTGGGTTAAAACAAATGAGTAGTTTGACGAAAACATGAACGGGTCGAATAAGTGAAAGCGGGTATATAAAGCCGAGAGCTTTAAGTGAATATTTTCCTGAAACCGGATGTTGGATTTCAAGTTCATATGATAGAATGTGAATTTACAAGCATGTAGGAAGAAACGGGAGGTTAAACGGGAAAACGGTTCAAAAGTTATGCGCGTTTTAGTGCGTACGGACGACAAAACTGAACTGCAGAAAAATGCATTTTCTAGAGGGCGTCGCCGACGGCCTTAGGGGCGTCGCCGACGGGCTCTACAAACTCAGTCTTTGGCTGACGGGTTATTTGACTGTCTACGGAGGTTTTGGGCTACGGGTGTGACCACTCTAAAAATTACAGGTATCCGTACAACTAATTTATATTTAATTTGTGCTTAATCACTGTGCTGATTACAACCATTGATTTAACTGCTTACTGATTTCTGTTACATACATACACATGCATCATACATTATTATTGTCACTCCATTTATTACACACAAAACTATAATGACAAAATTGATGCACAAAAGCACAGTTAGCACAGTGAACGGATAACCCAGAAAACATGCTGACAATGCCAGCACAAAGACATACAGTATTTTGAGGCCAGTATGAGTCAGAAATAAAGTATCACACTGGGGTAGTGTGTAGGGAAGTGAGGACCATAAAACTGCGTCACTAGGTGATAGTTATAGTACCAGTAAGTGCCTAAAACGTACTTTAACTGCAAAATTCTGCACTTTTAAATAAAATTCAGCATTTAAATATGCTAGTAAAGTGCAAAAACGGGGTAAAATAATACTAGACACTTTACAAAGTGTCGGGAATTTATTGTGTCACTAAAAATAATATTATAGACACTTTAAATACTTATTTAGCACTTTAATGGCTTAATATCCAACCGAACAACCGGACTTTACCCGGAACATAAAAATATTGTAAAAGACATTGTTTATACTTTTCTGAGCTAGTTAGGGTCCCCGAACACTCTAACACCCGTTATATTATAACACACATATTATACACTAACTAAATGCTCAAATCTTAACCAAGTCTTGTAACTAGATCATTGAAACCAAACTAAACCCAAACCCCCTAGTCGAACCGGTTCCCATGGGTGGGGACACACCCATAATTTCTTAAATATTTTATTAAGTGTGTCTAATATCTTAAAGACATATTATATGGTGGTTAAAGCACAAAAATGGATTATAAATTTACATGGAAGTTCATTACCTTCATTCACAATTCACCAAACCAAATTGCTCTTTCTCCTTCTCTCTACACCACCTCTCGGCTGCCAGCATACCACCACCATATCATCACCTTCAAGTGCTCCTTCAAGCATTCTATAGATACCCAAGGGTGCAAGTGATCATACAACGAAGCTTGGTGTGTTCGGAAGCTCAAGGACCTCTCTCGTTTTCTTTTAACCACCACATTTCTTCACTTGAACTCTCCTAGCCTTGGGCTAGTGGTAAGTCTCTTAGATGCATTCATTTCACATGCTATGAAGGTGGTTAAAGTATGATTCATGATGTTAAACTTAAGAACATTAAAGATCATAACTTAAAGCATGAACATAAAAGCTTTACACAAAGGTCATGAGATGAAAGGTGATAATACATGGTAAATCTGAAATAAATGAACAAAAACCTGCTGTAAACGACTTATGGTCTGATGTTAAACGTATTAGAAAGTATGGCGATCGTATGCGTGCGTTCTAGTAACATTTAACCTACAAAAAGCATGCTGATTTGCATTTCAGCCGACCTTAACCGGCTGTAACAGGACCTTAATAAAACGAAAATTGTATTTTCTGAAGTCTAGATTTATGTATTATAAAATACGGTTCTAATGGCACCGGAATCATAATTTTTGGACTTCGTTTACTATTTTTAAAGCGTCGTTTTGTAACAGCAGCTAAAGCTGCATTTTTACAGCAGTAAATGAGAGTCATATTTTTAGTCATAACTTTAAACCTAAGTAAATTTAGATCCTAAAATTTATACTGTAGATGGTCACTGTTGTCGCCGTGATCCTCCAACTGGAATTACATCAAACGGACTTACGATGAATTTTAAATAAAATATTCCGTGAACTGCAGTCAGAAAAAGGTAAATCTGAATGCAGTCCGGAAAATGAATTTTTATAAAATATTGGTGATGATTTGGACCACGATATTTTTACACAATAATATTTGGATCGTATAAGAAATTCTGTAAAAATATGGGAATTTTCGGAATGAGATAACTAGTTTATTAAATTACCCGAAAACAGCCCAGTTTTGTGTTTTGAAACTGAATCGATATAAGTAGTATTTTGCATGCCTAAATGTCAGGTTGGTTATTTGAAAGCGATCTAACGTGTTATATGTTAAAGAAAATGATACGCTAGTAAGCGTGGACGCCATCATTTACAAAGGAAACTCTGGCGAAATTTTTCTAGAAATATAACACTTAGAAATATTTTTGGTGACAAGTGTTATAAATATATTTTTAACTTGTTTTCAAAATATAAATTTCGCCATGATTTTTATTACAAAATAACCAAGTGTCGGAGGTGGATTTTCGTAAAAGAGACCTGTTAAATATATATTGAGAATATATATTTCATAATAAAACGCTTGTGTGCTTACGTGACTATTTTGTGAACTACAGATATATTATTTTTAGGGTAAAAATAATATTACTTGGAATGTCATGAATATACGACTCCAAAATAATACCAACGCCTTCACAAATAAATATTTAAGTTACACCGGAACCGTTATTACAACACGAACTTTAAAATGTAACTTATGTATTTTCGGAAAATACTCTTAAATGTGTATTTTGATAAAGTATTATTTTTGGAAATTGTATGAAGTAAAATATAATATTTTTGGGAAAAATATGTATATTTTGGAATCAGAATATTTTAGACAAGTGATTTAAAATATATTTTCAAGTGAGACTTAAAAATATATTTTCGGAACTATAACGTATACGTATATTTTTGTAAAGTATTATTTTGGAAATCAAGAAAGTGAAAATATATTATTTTTGGGAAAAATACATATATTTTGGAAATAAGTTATTTTGGACAAAAAGGTTAAGTATATTTGCTAAGTGAGACTTAAAATATATTTTCGGAATTATAAAGCATACATGTATTAAAAAACCCCCATCCTTGGGAAGGGAACACGAATGCGAATACTCGAGAAGTACTAACACAGAAATATTGTATAAACAATTATTCCAAAACTAAATACAATTATTATAACTTGGAATAAATACCAGAATCGTAACTCAAAAACATACATACTAAGACAAGGCACGACCCGTTCGTCTAATAGACGTTAGACCATTGTAGGTAGTCGTGTTTGGCCGCGGAGATTTGGGTTACAAGTACGAAGACGCAATACTGTGAGTTCATGTCCCCCTTTTCGCTTAACTGTTTTCAGTTTTACAACTTTGGGGGTGAAATACATGTTACTTACTGCTACAGACAGTTACAAATGGTATGGTTAGCTAAGGAAGGAACTGTTAGATTATGTGATTGGATAGGTGATGTCTTAAGACCATTAGTGCTCGTGGGACGATCGAGGGATACAAGTGATAGGTCTATTTGAGCTTAACAAACCCCACCCATGCGCCCGCTGGTTGGACCATGTGGTGATCTTGTCTCAACACCACCCATGCGTCCGCAGGTTGGACCATGTGGTGAATACATCTTCGCCTCACCCATGCGCCCGCCGGTTGAACCATACGGTGATTACATTCTAATACCACCCATGCGCCCGCAGGTTGGACCATGTGGTGACTAGGTCCTATCCCCTCCCATGCGCCCGCAGATTGGACCATGTGGATACACATTAACTGATATGTTTCTTTATTTGCTTACATACCAGAGTTTACAAAGCATTCATACTTACAACGATTATAAAGGTTTATTCGCGCGCACATACTAAACACATGAACTCGCTCAACTTTATGTTGACTTTTCAAACTACATGTATTTCAGGGAACTAATGGATCTGGCACGGTATGCACGTATTTTCAAGCTGCGTTTGAATAAAGAAGCCATCCAGGGTTTAGAAGGTGTAACCTCTTCCTGGACGGGTTACATATCTCTAAACCTAGTATTGTTTAGAGTCTTTTGCTAAAGTTTTTATGAACTCACTTAAATCAAGTCAAGGGTTGTAAGTTATTTTGGTGACTGTTGTTTTAAGACAAGTATAATATGGTATTTTCTAAACTTTACTAATGGATGAATATCTCATGTTTTTATCATATAGCCTTGTTATGATTGTTGCTATGGTATTAAGAAGTCACACCAAGTAACCCACACTTCCGCAAAGCCAGGGTGTGACAGCTTGGTATCAGAGCCTCGATCATAGCGAACTAGGATTCTTTCTCGAGTCTAGACTATGATCATCAGGGCTCTCACGAAAACGTTTTCAAACATTCTTACGTTGCATACACTCTACGTCCAGATCCAGGGAACAAACCTTTTTACAAACAAAAAGGCACAAATACACATTTCCAAATTTAAATTTATAACTCAGTCTGAGAGACTAAGGGAGTAGTCTGAGAGGCCGGGAGGTTAGTGTAGTGGGACTAGGAGGTTCAGTCTGGGAGGCTGCGAGGATAGTCTGAGAGACTAGGAAGTTCAGTCTGAGAGGCTGGGAGGATAGTCTGGGGAAGACTAAGATGATTACTTGCTTACATTAATTAAGACTTACCTGCTTATTTGATTTTAGGTTGATGTACGTGCATATGTGGTAGTTGTTCGCATACACTAATTGTTAGTAATTACTGTGAATATACATGCTACGCACCGACACACACGTCAGCTTCCTCAGGGAACGAATTGTCAGATGATAACGACCCTACGGCCACCGCCACAGATGATGAGACTGTACCCGCGCCAGAGATGTTTACGTCAGACACTAAGAGTGGCCCTAACATGCTGACTAAGGACGAGGACGACTTCCAACCATCCGCGCTGCCAGACTTTGGTGATGAATTACCCCTGTTGATGGCTTCCTTGATGAAGATCCCTCTGTCACCCATGTTTCGGCCCATGACCACTTCATTACTAGTCACCCCGTTGGTAAGTACACCATGGCTCCGATCCTCGACAACGCTCCTCTTGTGGACATTCCTTCCGAAGGTTGGATACTCGACGAATAACTGATAATGACGTTGACATGTTATTGATGGCCCTTCTGATAACACTCATGATGATGGGGAGTTAGACGAGAACGCTGCTACTAATTTCACTTTTGAGACCCCTGTTAACGAGCTATCCTCTGATTTTAGAATACACTCAATTTCAGACTCCTTCGAGTCTGTGACACTTACAGACTTATAGATGGCCAGATTACAACTTTATAATACTGACACATACGACGATGTCGTTATGGCTGCTGCTCTATCACCTGCTCGAGACACCACACCGTTACACGACCCAGAGCCTGCTCTTGAGCTAGCTTCTACACCTTTTGGGTCAGCTTGATGTTGCGCCTGCTGAACCTACACCCTTACGTGAATCACGATCCTGTTTCTTTTTGGTCTGCCAGACATTGCACCCCTTATATCTGCCTGCACCGGGCAATCTCCTCATTGTTGAGATGTTTGTTTTTACACCCGCGTAACGATCCCACGTGCTACAGCAACATTTCCTACGATCTCACAGGCCACACCATTTACTACATTCACCTCCACGACATTGGACGAGCTATTTCGATGGTTCCTATCGCACATTACGCTGATTCTAGATACTTACCATCCCTCACACTATGGAGGCTACACACAGGATGAGTTGCTCCTGTGACATCAACTACAGATTAAGCATAAGTCGCAGCATTTTGGAGCTTGAACTGTCACCGCGTCTTCCACCCTGTCTATGCCAGTATACTTTGTTCCCCCACATTCATCACAGTTCCCTTTGGGTACACACTCACCTGCTGCTAATACGCCCTCTTGGTTATTAAGGCTCGTTTTCTTTACTGTCAAACAGCAGATCAATCAATTACTTCGACATTTATACGAGCTCGCGAAGGAGTTCACACATGATGAACGGTTTACTTTCCTTTCCTCCTCCACCACAATCATCAGGATAGTTGGCGTTCCGTTTTATGCGGAATGCCTTACCTTGGGGTAAAGACGCTACTAATGAGCCGAGATTATGGAGACTTTTAAAGACCACTTTTGACCTCGAGATTTTTGTGCACTAATTGACTTATCAGACAAGGGTAGGGTGACCCTGTGTCCCTATTTGATGTGATACACTTTGTAGACAATGTGATTGCGGTCGGGGAATAATGAAAGCCCGATCGACATATTCCCTATTAAACATGTAACAATACTTTGTGGTCAATAACTAGTAAAAGCTCAGTCGCCATATTCTCACTAAGCACATTGTTGGCCCTTATGTTTGGGCAATAATTGCAATGCTATGTGCTAGTTGTCATGTTCCCATTAAATACACTCACGCGTGCATGTTGTGCTATAATGTTATTGCTTGCTATGATGATTGCTTATATGCATATGTATATGCACTACCTAGGTCTTATTCGTTAAGTGGATGCTTATGTGCTTATGTCCTTAATAAAGACCTGACCTATCTAATCTTCTTCTTAGAAGATCCCGCCACGAAGGAACACCGATACCAACAACCCTCTACCAACGACAGAGGCGGAATTACACGAGCGCATCTCACAGGTCATCGCGCAGCATGAGGCCTTTCGCTCCGAACACAGCAGCGGTACCTTAGGAAATAACCCATCCAACGGATGCACCTACAAGCAGTTCTTGGGCTGCAAGCCCTTGGAATTCAACGGAACTGGGGGTGCCTTATCCTTCGTACGCTGGATTGAGAAGACGAATTCTGTTTTGCGGGTGAGCAAATGTGCCCCAGAGCATCAGGTCTTGTACATTTCCGGATTGTTTCACGACGGGGCTCTGTCATGGTGGAACCTTTAGGTTCAGATGATGGGCGAGACTGCTGCGTATGCATTAACATGGGACGAACTGAAAGAACTAATGCATTAGAAGTACTATTCAAGGGCAGAGATCCAGAAGTGGGAAACTGCATTCTGGAACTTGAAGATGGAAGGTCCAGAGATAGCTGAGTACGTGCAGAAATTTCATGATATGTCTCGGATTGTCCCCTAAATGGTAGATCCAGAGTTTAAGAGGATCGAACGCTTTATCGGGGGATTGGCACCTCAGATTCTAATCCTGGTGACAACATCAAAGCCTAAGACAATCAATGAAGCAATTGACTTAAGTGTGACGCTCACTGAAGAAGCAGTTAGGTTGGGTAAATTCTCAAACTCCGAGGAGAAAAAGGAGACTCGTGGGGAGTCACCTGGGGAGAACAAGAGGAAGTTTACCAACTTCCAGAAAGTTACTCGGGCGGACAACAACAAAAATGCCAAAAAGGAAAGAGGATACACAGGTATCCTACCGAAGTGCGACAATTGCCGACGTCACCATAACGGGCGATGTAGATATGGAAAATGTGGTAACTGTGGTAAGGTGGGACATGTCAAGGAAACATGTCGGCAGGGTACTTAACATGGAAATAAAGGACAAGATGGTAGCGGAAATCTCGGAGGAAATAATGACGACAACAACTATCAAGGCAGGGATGACGACGATCAAGGCCGTGGCCAAGCATATTTTAATTGTGGTGATGTGGGGCATTTCAGGAAGTATTGCCCTGAGAACGCTCAGGCACATGGATGAAGGCTCAGCAGCGAGGATAGAATCCAAGCATAGATATCGGTACGTCTCATAATAGTCAATGTTATGTTCTATTTGACAGTATTGTCAACTTTTAGCTTCAGAAAATATGGTTGTTTAGTAGTAAGTAACCTAGATACCCAGTTCTCGATAAAAACAAGCCTAAGGGAAGCTTCGACGTAATAATTGGGATGGACTGGTTGTCGAACAACCAGGCGGAAATTGTCATCCGCACCCCGACGACGAACGGAGAAACAATCGTGATTCATGGAGCAGGATACGCTCCTACAGATTATCAGGCGATGAAGACACGAAAATTTTCGCACAAAGCATGTGTTGCATTCTTGGCTCAGGTCGTGGAAAAAGAAGCCGAAGAACCAAAACTCGAAGATACCCCCGTGATCAGAGAATATCCTGGAGTCTTCCTCGAAGACTAACCAGAATTATCTCCTCAACGACAAGTCGAATTTTTGCATCGATTTGATTCCGGGCGTCGCGCCTGTAGTCAATGCACCCTGAGCGACTTACACCTTCGAAAATGCAAGAATTGACAGTGAAGTTTTAGCAGTGGATAGAGAAGGAAGATAACAGACCAAGATGTCCCTTTTGGGTAACCCCCTTTTCTGCTCGTCAAAAAGAAGGATGATGATTTTCAAATAAATATCAACTACCAGGAGCCGAACGAGCTAACACACGAGAGTCGGTGACTCTTGCTAAGGGTTAACGAATCTCTTACATAACTGACTATGAGGACCCATCTACTACTACACGACTGATCGACGATCGAGTGTCGTTAGCGGTGAAATACAGGAAGAAAGTATACCAGGGCGAAATTGTGGGACAATGACTTGTTCCTAGACATAGACAAAATGGTGCTTCCTACACAATGTACAATTCGGATCTACACGGGATACAAAATCTAGAGAATCTAGAAAACTTATATCTAGGACCTTTGGGAACCCAGGACCAAACTCGTAAGGGTTTTACTTAGGAACCATATCTGTCAACTCAATCAAACGTCATTAACTTGACAAACGTGTCATTTCAGTTAACAAAACCGAAAGTACTTAGATTTGCTTCCGTTGAAGTCTTCACTTTTACTTCTAATGATTAGATATTTGCATCTCTACTCCCCTCAAAGTAGTTGCATCACGTTGATTTCCTTCGCTGAGAGCGAACACACGTTTGCTTCGTATACTTGGTCACTTCTCCCTTTTGGTAGAAACACATCGCTTCATCACTTGAAAACTTATATATAACCCATGCACCTTTTGCTACGCATGCGGTTTCATTTCGAATAAACGCTTCATTAAAGTTCAAATGTTACGTTGCTAAATCTAATTACTGGTTTGTGATGCGAGTAACCTACGTTATTTAGATTATTGGCTCTTTTGCTATCAAGTCAGCACACTCTCTTGAAACTTCTTTTATCACATTCATGGTTTACTTTGTTACCATGCCAATATTTCCTTTGTTGATACATATGTTTATTGTCGGGCTATACTGAGATTAAGTTCAATTGCTTGAACTTATCCACTTCGCATATTCAGTTTCAGACGTCATATGATGTATTGGGAGCATCATATTCAAATATTTTCGATAAGATTCTTCATTTCAAGTCGTAGCAGGTTCGTTTGGTCTACGACTCCACTAAATCGTTTGATTCGATACCTTGCAGTGATACTTTCACATAATTGAAGCTTGCGCTAATTGGGTTACTCATTTCATACACGGATTTAATTGCCTATTTATTTGCTAACAATCCATTTTGATATCCACGATCGAAGCAGTCTTAACACAATTGTGTGTTCAGGCAATGGTACATATATTCATTTCATAAGCACCATGTACCTCCTAACGATTCTTTCGTTGTCAATCAAATGCCTTACAGTACTTAATACTTTTTCATCTTCGATCAAAACACTGGTTCTTTGATGATTCCGTATTCAACCAAAAACTTTATGACATTGTGTAAATCAAATCTTCCGGCTTGTTTCGGTACACTTTCATCTGGTCTCAAACACGGTGAACTTGTTCAGTCACCGCTATTATGGAATTATGTCATTGCGACACCTTATGGTGTCATTACAAACTTGTAGCTTGTGCTAATCATGGTCAACCGTTTCACTCAGAACTACATATACTTTTGCTTGACTCATCATTCAAACATTTCTAATGCAACTACTAATTAAGGCAAGGATACACCAAATTCGCTTGTTTTTCACTCGGCGTATTCTCGCAATTCAAAATTTTCAACACACTAAACTTAACCATTCATCTACTCGGGAGTTGACAGATCATTTTACCATTTCATTTGAGTTGTTGATTTTGAATTCACATAGCGGATGCTATGGTTCGTGAATACTCGCCTGCATATTGCAATCGATCGTTTGAGGATCTTATTAGTGAAACTCCTCTTTTGTGGACCCCCTGCTAGGTGGATTACACAAGGCTATACGTCAAGCACGTCTTGTACCCATGACATCAACTGCTATGAGCACACACCTTTTAACCCTAGGATTCGGGTTGATATATATTCTTGGACTCACCAAATGTGAGTAAGGTTTGATTCGGTTTGAAGATTATCTACCTTGATATTATATATATACATACATATGTGATGTAACCATAAGGAGTTAAGGTAGTACAAATTTCAAGGACGAAATTTTCTTAACGGGGGGAGAATGTGACAACTCTAAAAATTACAGATATCTGTACAACTAATTTATATTTAATTTGTGCTTAATGACTGTGCTGATTACAACCGTTGATTTAACTGCTTACTGATTTCTGTTACATACATACACATGCATCATACATTATTACTGTCACTCCATTTATTACACACAAAACTATAGTGACAAACTTGATGCACAAAAACACAGTTAGCACAGTGAACGGATAACCCAGAAAATATGCTGACAATGCCAACACAAAGACATACAGTATTTTGAGGCCAGTATGAGTCAGAAATAAAGTATCACACTGGGGTAGTGTGTAGGGAAGTGAGGACCATAAAACTGCGTCACTAGGTGATAGTTATAGTGCCGGGAAGTGCCTAAAACATACTTTAACTGCAAAATTCTGCACTTTTAAATAAAATTCAGCATTTAAATATGCTAGTAAAGTGCAAAACCAGGGTAAAATAATACTAGACACTTTACAAAGTGTCGGGAATTTATTGTGTTACTAAAAATAATATTAAAGACACTTTAAACACTTATTTCGCACTTTAACGGATTAATATCCAACCGAACAACCAGACTTTACCCGGAACATAAAAATATTGTCAAAGACATTGTTTATACTTTTCTGAGCTAGTTAGGGTCCCCGAACACTCTAACACCCGTTATATTATAACACACATATTATACACTAACTAAATGCTCAAATCTTAACCAAGTCTTGTAACTAGATCATTGAAACCAAACCAAACTAAACCCAAACCCCCTAGTTCAAACTGGTTCCCATGGGTGGGGACACACCCATAATATCTTGAATATTTTATTAAGTGTGTCTAATATCTTAAAGACATATTATATGGTGGTTAAAGCACAAAAATGGATTATAAATTTACATGGAAGTTCATTACCTTCATTCACAATTCACCAAACCAAATTGCTCTTTCTCCTTCTCTCTACACCACCTCTCGGCTGCCACCATACCACCACCATATCATCACCTTCAAGTGCTCCTTCAATCATTCTATAGATACCCAAGGGTACAAGTGATCATACAACGAAGCTTGGTGTGTTCGGAAGCTCAAGGACCTCTCTCGTTTTCTTTTAACCACCACATTTCTTCACTTGAACTCTCCTAGCCTTGAGCTACTGGTAAGTCTCTTAGATCCATTCATCTCACATGCTATGAAGGTGGTTAAAGTATGATTCATGATGTTAAACTTAAGAACTCTAAAGATCATAACTTAAAGCATGAACATAAAAGCTTTACACAAAGGTCATGGGATGAAAGGTGATAATACATGGTAAATCTGAAATAAATGAACAAAAACCTGCTGTATGTCACACCCCCAAATTCCACCTGCGGATAACACCCGCTTCGAGGGCGTGACTGACCAGGATCCAGCCACCAATTATACTAAGCATTGGTTATTAGTAAAGTAAATTGCTATCTTGAGTAGTTTAGCAACATCTTAGTTTAAGTTCGATAGTAAGTTTAAACAAAACAGCGGAAGCATAAACCAAATAGTTTTAAAAGATAGTTCATGGTTCAAGATAAATAAAACCCAACACACGGGTTTTGACGATCACTACACATTCCCAAGCAGCAGCTCCTCAGTCACTGGTTACCTGCAAAGCATGCAGTAAGGGGGGTCAACAATAGTGCTGAGTGAGTTCACTAGTTGTCCAGTTTTAATTACCAAAAAAAAAAACTTGTTTCACCAGTTAATTTATCCGTTTATACATGCCATGGGGAGCTACCCCAAAAGTTAGCGACTAAACTGTTTTTCCAATACCGAACACTAGGTAACCGTTTGCGTTTCCGCAGGATGCCCCGATGTCAATGTTCTATCATCATTGACGGATGCCTGAGTACATTAGTTCACGACCGATCCCATACCATGGCACGGTGTGAGGTTGGTAAAACCTAAATAGCGCTATCAACTAATAACCCGTTCGCCTGGCCCCGGCGACTAATCGGTATTATGTAGTAGGGACTTGAGTGATAGAGTTGCGTTTAGTGCCGTTTGGTTGCATTCCGTATAAACAGTAATTAACTAAAAGGTTTCCCAATACAAGGGAAGGAAAAGTAAGTTTGTTCCCAGTAATTAGGGAAGGAAAGTGAATGGTATCCCCTTTACAAGGGGATAGGGTTGTTCTAGTCTCGTGTCCCAAACCACCGGGACGCATGCTTTTAAGTTGTGAACTCACCTTGGGTTGCTCGGTAGATTATTTTACTCAGTCAAGTATGTTGGTCACCACGTCCTAGCATGGTTACCAAGTATGGGTCAAGTTGGGTACAAATAAACACATAGCGAACACGTACGGCAAACACATATAGCAAACACGTAACAACAAACAGTTGGGTTATTGGGTCAGCCCTAAACATACAATCAGCAGCAACAACACGTAGCCCAGTCAACAGAAAGCCCAACAGTCAAAGCCCAATAACACCAAAATAGCCCAGTCGAGACAAGGGTGGTTGCGACTCGCAACCGAGGTTACGACTCGCAACCGAGGTCTCGGTTTATCACGTTTTGGTTACGAGTCGCAACCAGAGGTTCCGACTCGCAACCGGCGGTTCCGACTTGACAGCAGTGATTACGACTCGCAACCGGATTCGACTCGTGTTGATTGCGACCCGCAACTGGGAGGTCTCGACAAAGCTTGATGTGGTCTCGAGTCGCAACCAAAGGTTGCGACTCGCAACCGTGATTACGTGCACTGAAGATCTTCTAGAACCTGACATGTACTAACCAATGATATTGCATTTTCGTGAAACATAGTACTATCCACACTAAACATGTCTGTTTGTCTATTTTGTGTCTAAATCGGATCAAACAAGGCATATTCAAAATATTTAAGTGACATTCATGCTGTTCATCATCATATTCATATAACATTCAAGCAATTACTTATGAACATTCAAACCCCATTTATCAACAATCCAACCCAAAATCCTGTTTAAACCTTCTATATACTTCTCGGTCAATATCAAGGCACACAAACATGATTCATCATATAAACGCAAACATTTATGCCTAAAACCTCCTAACCAACCCTTACTACAACCGAATAGCAAACCTTTAAACACAAAACCGGATCATTTTCATTAAGACACAAAATTATTTCAAGCAACCACTTTTATCATCAAACAAGCATTTTATAGCAACAAACATCAACAATCAAGCACTATCAAGCATTTTAGTAACAAGACAAACAAGCAAAACAACTATGAAGATATTCATGCTAACCGGTTGGAAGTAGGGGTACAAGGGATCAATGAACCAAGCTCCAAATGATGATCTCGAGCTAGAATCCGAGAGTGATCTTGTTACCGGTTGATCCGAGGAAGAAGGAAAGGAGAGGAAATGAGGGTGTTGTGCTAGGGTTTTAGTGAAGGAGAAATGAGAGGAGAGTAGGAGGGTGAGTGTGAGAGGTGTGTTGTAAAAATGATTAAGGGAGGGGAGGGTTGGTTTATATAATGTCACGAGTGGGTTAGGGTGTGGTTGCGGTTAAGGTGTGGTTGCGACTTGGGCCTCCATATGGCCCAAACCGAACCGGCCCTTAATAAGTTACGAGTTGGGTCATGGTTTTCGGCTCACCTTTCTCTTACACATACTCACTCACACACACACACACACACACACACACACATATATATATATTTAATACGTACATGTTATCATCATTAGCACGCCACAATGATCACGAACTTTCATTTAATATAAATCATATATATATACAAGTAGGTTGAATACAGAAATGGTCGCTCGGGAAAACCCGAAGTGTCACATTATCCCCAAGTTTTAAGAACTTTCGTCCCGAAAGTTAAGGCAGTCACTGGTAAGCGAGTGTAAGTGAAAACGTTTCAACGGGGTGTCACATCATCCCCCCGTTAGTTTGGAATTTCGTCCCGAAATTCGGCCGTAGCTTCAGTGCTGGGATTTTCGTTTGGGAACAACTGGGGATACTTGTGCTTCATCTGGTCTTCCTGCTCCCAGGTATACTCTGGGCCACGCCGCGAGTTCCAACGGACTCGTACAAGAGGTATCTGGCTACGTTTGAGGGTTTTGATCTCTCGATCAGTGATTTCAATCGGTTCCTCAGTAAAGTGTAGCTGTTCGTCAATAGTCAGTTCCTTGAAAGGAATTACGAGCGTTTCATCTGACAGACACTTCTTCAGATTAGATACGTGGAATACGTTGTGTACCGCACTCAGTTCTTCAGGCAGGTTCAATCTATAAGCAACCTTACCAATTTTCTCGGTAATTTCGAATGGTCCGATATATCGCGGATTAAGCTTGCCCCGTTTACCAAAGCGAACCACACCCTTCCAGGGTGAGACTTTAAGTAGAACCCGGTCACCGACCTGGAATTCCAATGGTTTCCTACGCTTATCAGCGTAACTCTTCTGACGGTCACGAGCTGCCGCCATGCGTTGTCTGATCTGGGCAATCTTTTCCGTTGTATCTACCACCATCTCTGGGCCCGTGATTTGACTATCACCGACTTCCGCCCAGCAGAGAGGTGACCGGCATTTACGACCGTACAATGCCTCAAAAGGTGCTGCCTCAATACTAGTGTGGTAGCTGTTGTTATAAGAGAACTCTACCAGCGGTAGATGCTTCTCCCAATTCTTGCCAAAATCGATCACACACGCTCTAAGCATGTCTTCTAGAGTCTGGATGGTGCGTTCGGACTGTCCATCCGTTTGCGGGTGATAAGCGGTGCTCATGTCCAAACGTGAGCCAAAGGATTTGTGCATAGCTTGCCACAATTCCGAAGTAAAACGAGCGTCTCGGTCGGAAATAATTGAGGTTGGCACCCCGTGCCTCGAAACTACTTCCTTTAAGTAAATCTCCGCCAAGGTAGAAAACTTGTCTGTTTCCTTAATGGCCAGAAAGTGCGCGGACTTGGTCAATCGATCTACTATTACCCAAATAGTATCATTTCCGCGTTGAGACCTAGGTAGCCCTGTAACAAAATCCATGGAAATTTGCTCCCATTTCCATTTCGGGATTTCTGGTTGTTGGAGTAGGCCTGCTGGCTTCTGGTATTCTGTCTTGACTCTCACGCAAGTCAAACATTTACCGACGTATGTTGCGATGTGGGCCTTCATGCAAGGCCACCAATATGTAATCTTCAAGTCGTGGTACATCTTGTCCGAACGAGGATGTACTGAGTAGCGGGACTTGTGGGCTTCATCCATCACGAGTTCACGTAAATCTCCATAGAGAGGGACCCAAATGCGCCCTGTTACATAGTAAGCGCCATCTTCTTTCTGTTCTAGTCGCTGTCTCGATCCTCGCAGGGACTCAGCCCTGATGTTTTCCGGTTTCAATGCTTCGACTTGAGCATGTCGGATCTGGGTAGGGAGGTTAGACTGGATGGTAAGTTGCAATGCTCGCACGCGCTTTGGTATAGTGTCCTTTCTGCTGAGGGCGTCTGCCACGACATTGGCCTTGCCCGGATGGTATTTGATGGCGCATTCGTAGTCATTCAAGAGTTCGACCCACCGACGTTGTCGCATGTTTAATTCCTTTTGCCTAAAGATATGCTCGAGACTCCTGTGATCGGTGTAAATAGTGCACTTGGTACCGTACAGGTAATGTCTCCATATCTTAAGAGCAAAGATCACTGCTCCCAGTTCCAAGTCATGCGTTGTGTAGTTCCTTTCGTGTGTCTTGAGTTGTCGTGAGGTGTAGGCAATAACTTTCTCGCGTTGCATTAACACGCAACCGAGTCCATGGATAGACGCATCGCAGTAAACCACAAAGTCGTCAGTGCCTTCAGGCAACGAGAGAATAGGAGCGCTACAGAGGTTATCCTTAAGCCTCTGAAAAGCAGATTCCTGTGCTTCATTCCACTTGTAGGAGATTCCTTTCTGAGTGAGTATAGTGAGGGGTTGTGCAATCTTTGAGAATCCCTGAATGAATCTGCGGTAGTAGCCTGCCAAACCCAAGAATTGGCGAACTTCAGTGGGAGTCTTAGGCGTAGGCCAGTTCTTTATTGATTCGATCTTAGCTGGGTCAACATGAATTCCGTTCTTATTAACTACATGGCCGAGGAAATGGACTTCTCGAAGCCGGAAGTCACATTTAGAGAATTTGGCGTACAGCTGCTCGTTGCGAAGGAGTTCCAGAATAAGGCGTAGGTGTTGTTCATGCTCCTCTTGACTTTTCGAGTAGATCAGGATGTCGTCGATAAACACAATCACGAATCTGTCGAGGTACGGCTTGCACACTCAGTTCATGAGGTCCATGAAAACCGCAGGTGCGTTAGTCATTCCAAAAGGCATAACGAGGAACTCGTAATGACCATAACGAGTCCTGAACGCAGTCTTAGAGATGTCTTCATTACGAACTCTCAGCTGATGATAGCCTGATCGCAGGTCAATCTTAGAATAGTAGCTCGATCCTTGCAGCTGATCGAATAGGTCGTCGATGCGCGGGAGAGGGTAACGATTCTTGATGGTAACCTTGTTCAGCTCACGATAGTCGATGCACATTCGGAACGTGCCATCCTTCTTCTTGACAAAGAGTACTGGCGCTCCCCAGGGTGATGAACTAGGACGGATAAATCCTTTATCCAATAGTTCTTGTAGTTGCGTAGAAAGTTCCTTCAGTTCTGCAGGGGCTAGACGGTAAGGTGCACGAGCTATGGGTGCTGCTCCGGGAGCTAGCTCGATTTGGAATTCGACCTGACGGTGGGGAGGGAGTCCAGGTAGTTCCTCAGGAAATACCTCGGGATAGTCGCGTACTACAGGGAAATCTTCAATCCTCTTTTCCTTTTCGTGGGTGTCGGTAACAAGTGCTAGGATAGCGGTGTGCCCTTTTTGTAAACACTTCTGGGCTTTCAGGAGCGAGATAATGCCTGTGACTTCTCCACCTTTGTTGCCTTGAACGATGAGGGGTTGGCCAGAACGGCGAGGAATACGAACCGCTTTCTCTTGACAGAGGATCTCAGCGTGATGTTTGGATAACCAATCCATACCGATGACAACGTCGAAGCTTCCAAGTTTGACGGGGAAAAGATCGATACTAAACGTGTGACCCGACAATTCTAGTGTGCAGTCGTGCATCACGTGCGTGGCCTCGATGTTCTTACCATTAGCTATCTCGACGATGTGCTTAGAACTTAATAATGCGGGCGGGTGCTTAAGTTTCTTACTAATGCGAAGGGATACATAACTGGCATCGGCACCGGAATCAAATAACACAGAAACATAACGATCATCAAGTAGGAACTTACCCGCCACGACGTTGGGATCGTTCCTTGCTTCTCTAGCTCCAATCACGAAAGCTCTTCCCCTTGCACCATTCCCAGCGTTGTTGTTTTGCTCATTGTTCCCAGCTCCCTGATTGTTGTTGCGATTCTGATTCAGTTCAGGGCAATCCTTTCGCATGTGCCCTGTTGCCCCACATTTAAAACATGCCCGGTTGTTTCCCTGCTGCTGTTGCTGTTGGGGTTGTTGCTGATTCTGCCTTGCTGGGAACTGACTCCTACAATCCTTGGCTTCATGCCCCATCTTGTGGCATCGCTGACACTGACCCTTGTTACATGCCCCATTGTGGTGCCTATTACACTTGTTGCACTTAGGGTAGCTTCCCCGGTAGCCACCCTGTTGCTGAGTGCCTTTGTTGTTGTCAGTTTTCCTCTGCTGAGCTAGGGCCTGAGTAGAGTTAGCATCTTTGCCCTGATTTCCATCCCACTTTCGTTTGCCATCACTAGAAGTTCCTTCCGCAGCACTGATCCTTTTGGGCAACCTGCCCTCCTCCACAGCCTGGTTAGTGAGTTTGTGGGCAAGACGGACCACAGGCTGTATGGTAGTGAGATTGGCCGAGGTCACATGGCTCCTGATTTCTGGGGCTAAGCCTTTGATGTACAATTCGATCCTACGATACATGGGTCGGGACATGTTTGGGCAAAGGGCAGCATAGTCGTTGGACAGCTTGGTGTAGGTCTCAATCTCTGACCCAACCATCTTGAGTTCATAGTACTCGTCCTCGAGTTTGTGGATGTCATCCCTGTGACAGTACTCTTCCTTGATCATATCCTTGAAATCTTCCCATGCAGTAGCGTTTGCAGTCTCCAAACCAAGCATTTGAATTTGCGCCTTCCACCATGAAAGTGCGCTTCCCTCAAGAGTACCAGTAGCAAACTTCACCCAATTAGCAGGGGGACACTCGCAGACAGCGAAGACAGCTTCGACCTTCTCGATCCAGTGCAGGAGACCTATGGCACCCTCAGTGCCACTGAATGGAAGAGGCTTGCAATCCATGAAGGTCTTGAAGGTACAGACACGTGGTTGCACAGGCGCAGGCTGACCTGTTGTGAGGAGTGAAGCGAAATAGGTTTAGAGGCGAAAAGACGATGTGGTGGTAGGATCTAAACATCCTAAAACAACGAGCTTACATATAGGGTGAGCTGCGAAAGCTGCAGCCACCGTGTTGAGCAGGTTAGTGAACTGAGCCTGAGTCATGTTGACGTTTCCTCGTCCGCGTCCACTCATTGTCTTCATAACCAGAAAACACAGTATGAGTGTGGTGTCGTAACATAGCGAGAATGAGATAGAAGAGGGAAGGCGTATCTATCTAATCTGGCAAACTAGTACGTATAGTAGAGCAGAAAGCATAAGACAAACAAGCAAGTAAATATGGCTCCGAGCTAGGAGGTCAGATAAGTCGAGCCTTGCACTTGGAGTGTAGTGTCGTCTTGAGTCACGGGTTATAGTCTGGTTTTTCTCAAAAAGATTTTTCCTCTTTTTAAAACCAAGTTCACTATAACCAATGGCTCTGATACCAATCTGTCACACCCCCAAATTCCACCTGCGGATAACACCCGCTTCGAGGGCGTGACTGACCAGGATCCAGCCACCAATTATACTAAGCATTGGTTATTAGTAAAGTAAATTGCTATCTTGAGTAGTTTAGCAACATCTTAGTTTAAGTTCGATAGTAAGTTTAAACAAAACAGCGGAAGCATAAACCAAATAGTTTTAAACGATAGTTCATGGTTCAAGATAAATAAAACCCAACACACGGGTTTTGACGATCACTACACATTCCCAAGCAGCAGCTCCTCAGTCACTGGTTACCTGCAAAGCATGCAGTAAGGGGGGTCAACAATAATACTGAGTGAGTTCACTAGTTGTCCAGTTTTAATTACCAAAAAAAAACTTGTTTCACCAGTTAATTTATCCGTTTATACATGCCATGGGGAGCTACCCCAAAAGTTAGCGACTAAACTGTTTTTCCAATACCGAACACTAGGTAACCGTTTGCGTTTCCGCAGGATGCCCCGATGTCAATGTTCTATCATCATTGACGGATGCCTGAGTACATTAGTTCACGACCGATCCCATACCATGGCACGGTGTGAGGTTGGTAAAACCTAAATAGCGCTATCAACTACTAACCCGTTCGCCTGGCCCCGGTGACTAATCGGTATTATGTAGTAGGGACTTGAGTGATAGAGTTGCGTTTAGTGCCGTTTGGTTGCATTCCGTATAAACAGTAATTAACTAAAAGGTTTCCCAATACAAGGGAAGGAAAAGTAAGTTTGTTCCCAGTAACTAGGGAAGGAAAGTGAATGGTATCCCCTTTACAAGGGGATAGGGTTGTTCTAGTCTCGTGTCCCAAACCACCGGGACGCATGCTTTTAAGTTGTGAACTCACCTTGGGTTGCTCGGTAGATTATTTTACTCGGTCAAGTATGTTGGTCACCACGTCCTAGCATGGTTACCAAGTATGGGTCAAGTTGGGTACAAATAAACACATAGCGAACACGTACGGCAAACACATATAGCAAACACGTAACAACAAACAGTTGGGTTATTGGGTCAGCCCTAAACATACAATCAGCAGCAACAACACGTAGCCCAGTCAACAGAAAGCCCAACAGTCAAAGCCCAATAACACCAAAATAGCCCAGTCGAGACAAGGGTGGTTGCGACTCGCAACCGAGGTTACGACTCGCAACCGAGGTCTCGGTTTATCACGTTTTGGTTACGAGTCGC
Source organism: Helianthus annuus (assembly GCF_002127325.2). Lineage (NCBI taxonomy): Eukaryota > Viridiplantae > Streptophyta > Magnoliopsida > Asterales > Asteraceae > Helianthus > Helianthus annuus. The sequence goes on from NC_035448.2 coordinate 68,304,489, forward strand.
AACCAGAGGTTCCGACTCGCAACCGGCGGTTCCGACTTGACAGCAGTGATTACGACTCGCAACCGGATTCGACTCGTGTTGATTGCGACCCGCAACTGGGAGGTCTCGACAAAGCTTGATGTGGTCTCGAGTCGCAACCAAAGGTTGCGACTCGCAACCGTGATTACGTGCACTGAAGATCTTCTAGAACCTGACATGTACTAACCAATGATATTGCATTTTCGTGAAACATAGTACTATCCACACTAAACATGTCTGTTTGTCTATTTTGTGTCTAAATCGGATCAAACAAGGCATATTCAAAATATTTAAGTGACATTCATGCTGTTCATCATCATATTCATATAACATTCAAGCAATTACTTATGAACATTCAAACCCCATTTATCAACAATCCAACCCAAAATCCTGTTTAAACCTTCTATATACTTCTCGGTCAATATCAAGGCACACAAACAAGATTCATCATATAAACCCAAACATTTATGCCTAAAACCTCCTAACCAACCCTTACTACAACCGAATAGCAAACCTTTAAACACAAAACCGGATCATTTTCATTAAGACACAAAATTATTTCAAGCAACCACTTTTATCATCAAACAAGCATTTTATAGCAACAAACATCAACAATCAAGCACTATCAAGCATTTTAGTAACAAGACAAACAACCAAAACAACTATGAAGATATTCATGCTAACCGGTTGGAAGTAGGGGTACAAGGGATCAATGAACCAAGCTCCAAATGAAGATCTCGAGCTAGAATCCGAGAGTGATCTTGTTACCGGTTGATCCGAGGAAGAAGGAAAGGAGAGGAAATGAGGGTGTTGTGCTAGGGTTTTAGTGAAGGAGAAATGAGAGGAGAGTAGGAGGGTGAGTGTGAGAGGTGTGTTGTAAAAATGATTAAGGGAGGGGAGGGTTGGTTTATATAATGTCACGAGTGGGTTAGGGTGTGGTTGCGGTTAAGGTGTGGTTGCGACTTAGGCCTCCATATGGCCCAAACCGAACCGGCCCTTAATAAGTTACGAGTTGGGTCATGGTTTTCGGCTCACCTTTCTCTTACACATACTCACTCACACACACACACACACACACACACATATATATATATATTTAATACGTACATGTTATCATCATTAGCACGCCACAATGATCACGAACTTTCATTTAATATAAATCATATATATATACAAGTAGGTTGATTACAGAAATGGTCACTAGGGAAAACCCGAAGTGTCACACTGTAAACAACTTATGGTCTGATGTTAAATGTCACGGCTCTCGGCCCCGGTTTGACCCGGTCCAGAGCCGCGAGGCAGGAAATCTCGTGGTATTAAATTTAAGTGACAGTGGAAGTCTTTTAATACAAGATCTTGTAATATTAAAACTGCTCGTTTACTTTATTACATAATTTAGGGATAAAACCCCGTAATTTACAATAATTTCAGTGGGAAATCTTTATTTTACAAAACATGTTTCTTTATCTATTTATATTGAGCCACTTCTCTAAGCTTGTAGTGCTTCATAGCACTTTTTCTTTGCTCACAACAAATCACCTGAAACATGTTTGAAAAAGGTTTTGTCAGCGGGGAAATACTGAGTGAATCATTCAATTTACTGAAAATGACACATTTGTTATAACTTACAGTAATAAGAGCGATTACAATGTTTCAATGTCAACCAACTACCCACAGTATTTGTCACTCGACCCATTGGCCCATTCGTCCAATGGTGTCTGTGACTATGGTCATATCACCCCTTGGCTAACTCGTTGTCCAATGGTGAAGATTATCAAGTAATGTATACAAAACCCCACATACCAGCTGTAATTTGGTGATTACATAGACTTAATCCCTGTAATTATAACTTTGAATGTGACACCTGTGTCACTTCAACCATCAAACAAATGCCAAATCAATGAAATATTGTATTTCATACTTGGGATTTGTAAAAATATGTGCATCGTTCGCACATATCAATTCCTGTCCGATTTCAAGCCTTAAATCGCTTTCTGGAAGGTTATACGCAAACTGATGCATAAATATAACCAGTTAAATGCAACAAACACTCCGAAATAGTGAAATAGGCTTAACATACCTTAAATAACCTTTACATAACTTAGAAACAAGTTTTGGAGGGTTTGGTGTGTTGAAATCAAGTTTGTTCGATCGCAGGGACTAATTGTGTCAAACTGCAAAACTATACCGATTTGCATAGTAACGAACCTTTCGGAACTTGATCATAAGTTAAATATGCCCTAAATATCCCTTACATAGCTTAGAAATAGGCTTTGAGGTGTTTGGTGCGCAAAAATAAACTTTTGGTCATTCAGGGACTAAAAGCGTCAAAAAGTGCATAAGTTTGCATTTTCGCTCATATCTTACGTTTTGAATACATCTGGACATCCAAAAATTTATGTAATCTTTAAAATACTTTATTTTAGTTATTGGCATGATAAAATTCCATTCGTCGTTTAATTTGGATCGTTTTTGCGTTCGTTACGACTTCCGTCGTAATTTACCGAACAACGCAACCGTACGACCAAACGAGCCGACATCCGGGATATTTTTGTGCACATTTCAAGTTCCCTATACTTTAACTTCATTTTAGAGCCTTGAAATGAGGTTAACGGGGCTTAAACGTGTCAAAAATTAGCCGAAATGCAAGATTCTGAAGTTCAGGGACCAAAATTGACATTCTGCCATAGTTATCTTAGGAAGGGACCAAAATGAAAAATCTAAATTCCAGCTTTTTCCAGCTGTTCCCCACATTTGCATATGGGTTTATTGAAACTATGGGCTCCCATGGTTTCACAAAACCATGGGCATATGTGTACGGATGAGATCGAAGCTCATTTTACGATGAACGATCCTAACGGTTCTAGATTTCCTATAAATACCTACCATGTTTTCATTCATTCCTCACATTTGAATCTGATTCAAGCTCTCTAAGTGGAAGTATATGCTTCCTTCCTGAGAGAGAATCGGGTTCAAATCTTGCGGGGACCTTCTGTAAGTATTCTTTCGCGTTTTTCATTCGTTTTTATCGTTAAAGTCAAACTGCGTTTGACTTTCTGCATTGACCAGTTTATGGTCAACGCGAAGTTCGTTTGAACTTCATAACGTGAGCGTAATCACGATGGTTATAGTCCCTAGTGACTATACCTACTGATTACCACGTTATCTAGGCTCAGTGACGAGTCGTAGTTTCGGCCAAAATGCGTTTTCTCGCGTATTTTGTAACCAAACTACTCTAGGTATTAAAACCGTTTGTTTTAATACCAAACCTGTTTTCTAACTTAACTAAACATGTTCTAGCATGTTTAGCTCGTCACTTCTTAGATTAGTGCTTATGTAGGGTCGTAAGGTAAGCGATCTAAACAATCGCTTATACTTTCGAACCCGACCCGTTTGGTCGATCATTAGGATCCGACCAAACATGTTTAGTGACCATAGTTGTATAGGGAATAACCTTCTGAGGTTATACCTTATGGTCACTTCGTTTAAGTAGTTGTATGATAAGTAGTTTATATGCCTTAGGTAAATTACCAAAATGCCCTTTTCATACATAATTGGTAATTAAGCATATGTAACCTAAATTTTTGTCACATAACTGATTATGTAACATATTTAAACATGTTTTGGCATATAATACTTGTCATAGGGCTAGTTAGACGTCTCGAACGCGTTTTACGCAAACGACGCGTTAAAGTAGCGCAAGCTACCTAAACGGGTCGTGATGGGTCGTAAGCACTTAGGATAGGTTTCATTTTATTATGTAGGCCTTGTTAAACCATATCATATGAGTTCCCACACTCATTTGGTTTACGAGACCTCATACTATCCGATCTCCCGATTTAGGTCCGGTTTATTTACGTAGTTATCTATACTAGGTGCCGTTTGATTCCGAGACTCCTCTAGCTTGCTTGGTAGTTGCTCAAGACTTCTAAGCACTCTCAAGTGAGTACATAGTCCCCTCTTTTACTGTTTTCAACTGTTTTAGGGTGAAGCATGTGTACCTACCTATCTGTTATTTTCATGATTTCAAAGTATAATTGATTATACATATTTGTACTTATCTTTTACAAACTGAATGATTATTCATGATTTAAACTCTAATTTTTCAAAGATTATAAAATTAATGTTTGGAATAGTACTTATTTTTGTTCACCAGACCGGTTGGTAGTATGATATAGCGCTATAGGATTTGACACCCCATTCCTGTTGTCATGGAATGTCTGAAACCAATTTGTTGCTCCATCCAAATAGGGATTGCCTTTGTGGTATTTCTATAGTCTCAAAGGTGTATTTTGATACACTAGGTCTGAATGAATTCTTAAATCACATTATTTTTGTATATTAAGTTATACTCCCAAAAGTATAGTTTGATATGCTCTCATATGGGATATTGTACAAAAACCAACATATATTTTGTTAATCATTAAAACATAGTTTGATATGTTATCTTCATAATCCAAAACATAGTTTTAATATGTTATTTTCAAACCAAAACATAGTTTAATATGTTATTTATAAATCCAAAGTATACTTTTGATATACTACTGAAAACTTATTTATGTTACCAACTAAAGTATGGTTAATATACTATTTACTTAATGACTGGTTTTTGGTTAGTGTTTAGATAACGGGACGGGTGTGATATGATGAAAACATGGTAGATACGCCGCTGGTACTTCTTATATATAAGTGTTTTCATCGCATTACATACCGTGACGTTATTTAGTACACTTGGGTTAATGGTTTTGGAACTAAAATATATTTTAATATATAACTTATTCAACTTTCTTAAAACCGAAGTATATTTTTATATATACTATGAAACTTTTTATCAAAATATTGTTTTTCAAAACAATATATTTTTATACAAACTTATTCTATTTACTCATTTAATTTCCTATGTATTATTATTCTATATCATCTGATTTCTTATAAATGATTTATAAAAGAAAACCTTTTTCAAGGATCATGACTATTTTTATTAAAACCTTTTCTTTAAACTTATAAGTCATGAATCCTAAATCAATAAAACCTATGTATCTCACAGGCATTTTTATGCTGACGTACCTATTTTTACACATGTTTCAGGTGCTGTTTTGTGATGACTGATGATATATGCTACACTTAGGATGGACTCGTGCCTTAGCGACTTTAAACTTGAAAGATAATAGTTGTACTTATTTGATTGTATTTAAACAATGAGTTCATTTATTCAATAAAACAAAATTATTTATTCCATGGTTGTGAAACAATGATTCTGTTACAACACTCTCCGACGTTTCCGCCACGTTTTGTTGTTTTACGTGGTCGGGGTGTGACATTGAAAATAACTTGGAGTTTTGTAAAACAGTTGATAAAAAGAGAATGACTCACATTGTAGATTTAACGAGCAGAGTATAAGCCTACTGATTAGCCTTGTTTAACCTAATTTAGATAACAATGCACACAAACGGGGTTAGTAACTAATACAGCAGTTACGACAATTCACGAGATTAAACCCTCTCAACGATTTGACAAAGTGCAATACTTAAATATCCAGCGGATTCACAACGAATGACAGAGTATAGCCCGTATTTGGACAGCACTCAAACATTCAAGCCAAAATCACGATGAATAACAAAGTATAAACCCAATTTGAGCAGCACTCAAACAATCGTTGGATAGTTTCAATCGATCGGACGTTGTATCGTAATAGCGATCGAGTTATTACCCTGTTTGTTGCAGCAGCGTTCCGTGCAGTGTGTGTTTAGGACTGTTTCTGCTATATCTCAGTGTCTATTTGGAATTTAAACATCGAATCAGTGTTAGATTTCAAGTCCCAAGGTACCCTATATATACCCGAATTTTGTACCTCCCGCGTGTCGCGGAAGAATACGCGACCCCTGTCGCGTGTCGCGGAAGAATACGCGACCCCTGTCGCGTGTCGCGGGGCAAGTCCCCCTAGCCTAGAGTAGGCTTGTCACCTGGGTAGCCTTGCTGAGTCGACGTCGCTCGAAAATTCAATCTAGACAACGAATTTTGATGATAATTATCAATTAGGGTTTAACCCCCTTAAGTTTTAGGGGCCCTGATCCTGATTCTGATTGTTTTGAAAATTATAGGGTTTATGCAGAATTACTTGGGTTTCTCAATTAGGGTTTCCTTATTATATAATTAACATAATAAGTATTAATTTTAATGAGAGTTGTCACATCCTCCCCACCTTAAGAAAAATCTCGTCCTCGAGATTTACTGGAATAGATGAGGATATTTCCGCTTTATTTCTGATTCCAGCTCCCAAGTGTATTCCGGTCCTCTTTTTGAATCCCACTTGACTTTGACTAGCACTAGTCGCTTATGTTTGAGAAACTTGACTTTTCTATCTTCTATCTGTAGTGGGTTCTCAATGAATTTCAGCTTTTCATTTACCTTTATATCTTGAAGAGGTACTACCAGGGATTCGTCTGATAAACATTTATTGAGATTGGATACATGAAATACATCATGTACTCCGGCTAATTCTTCTGGTAGTTGTAAACGATAAGCAACTGGTCCTATTCGTTGGATTATTGGAAATGGTCCTACGTATCTTGGACTCAGCTTTCCTTTCTTTCCGAATCGTACTACTCCTTTCCAAGGAGAGACTTTCAAAAGTACCTTGTCTCCGACTTGAAACTCTAGTGGCTTGCGGCGATTATCTGCATAGCTTTTCTAGCGATCTCTAGCAGTCTTCAGTCTTTCCTTGATTTGAGTTATCTTGTCTGTGGTCTCTTGCACAATTTCCGGACCTGATAATTGACTTTCTCCTATTTCTGCCCGACAAACTGGGGTTCTGCACTTGCGTCCATACAGTGCTTCGAATGGGGCAGCTTCGATGCTTGAATGATAACTATTGTTATAGGAGAATTCAATTAAGGGTAAGTGGTTATCCCAATTACCACCAAAATCAATTACACATGCTCGGAGCATGTCTTCCAAGGTTTGTATCGTCCTTTCACTTTGTCCGTCTGTTTGAGGATGATATGCAGTTCTTAAATTGAGTCGGGTTCCCATTGCTTCTTGGAAACTAGTCCAGAAATGGGAAGTGAAACGACTATCCCTATCCGATACAATGGAGAGTGGGACTCCATGTAAGGATACTACTTCATCTACGTACAACTGGGCTAGCCTTTCCATGCTAAAGGTTTCTTTCATTGGTAGAAAATGAGCTGTTTTGGTTAATCGATCCACAATTACTCAAATCGCATCATTACCTTTTCTGGTTTTGGGTAACTTAGTAACAAAATCCATTGTTATGAGTTCCCATTTCCATACAGGCATTTCCAACTGTTGTAGTAGTCCTGAAGGTTTCTGGTGTTCGGCCTTAACTTGTGAACAAGTAAGACATTTAGATACATATTCAGCTATATCCTTTTTCATTCCTATCCACCAGAAATTGTTTCTTAAATCTTGGTACATCTTATTGTTTCCTGGATGTACGGTATACCGAGATTTATGAGCTTCTTCTAAAATCTTATTTCTTAATTCTCCCTGCTTAGGTACCCAAGTTCGTTTCTTGTGAAATCTCCAAATTCCATCATTTCCTTGCTCTAGTTCTTTTATATAACCTTTCATTCCTTCAGCATCATCCTTGATTGCTGTTTCCTGAATTTTCTTCAATTGTTCCATTAAATCAAATTGTAGATTTAATCTAAGCATACGAACTCGTCGTCGCTTCTCATGATACTTACAACTTAAGGCATCTGCAACTACATTTGCTTTTCCTTCTTGATATTGAATATCACAGTCTTAATCGCTTAGGATTTCCATCCATCTTCTTTGCCTCATGTTTAACTCTTTTTGCCCAAATATGTACCTTAAACTTTTATGATCTGTATAAATAGTAAACTTACTTCCATACAGATAATGTCTCCAGATCTTGAGAGCAAAAATTATGGCTCCTAATTCTAAGTCATGCGTTGTATAATTCTCTTCGTGCTTCTTTATGCCTGGAGGAATACACAATTACCTTCTTGCGTTGCATCAGTACACATCCAAATCCTAATTTTGAAGCATCACAATATACTTCAAAATCTTCTGTTCCTTCGGGCAGGGCTAAAATTGGGGCATTTGTCAATCTTTGCTTTAAGATTTTAAAAGCTTCTTCTTGTCTAGGTCCCCATTCAAACTTAACTGCTTTACAGGTGAGCTTGGTCAAGGGTGCAACTATTTTAGAGAAATCCTTAATAAATCGTCTATAGTATCCAGCTAAGCCTAGAAAACTTCTAATTTCCATAGCCGTTTGTGGGACCTTCCATTTGGTGATTGCTTCTATTTTAGCAGGATCTACGTGAATTCCTTCATGATTCACCATATGTCCTAAGAATTGCACTTCTTGCAGCCAAAATTCACACTTCGAGAATTTGGCGTAAAGCTTTTCCTTTCTTAACAAGGTTAAGAGTGCATGCAGGTGCTCGCAATGTTCCTTCTGACTTTTGGAATAAATAAGTATATCGTCGATGAAAACGATTACAAATTTATCCAAGTATGGTTTACAGATCCGATTCATCATGTCCATAAATGCTGCTGGAGCATTGGTTAGTCCGAAGGGCATGACTGTAAACTCATAATGACCATACCTAGTTCTGAAAGCAGTTTTAGGTATGTCTTCCTCTTGTACTTTTAATTGATGATATCCGGATCGTAAATCTATCTTAGAAAAATACCTAGCGCCTTGGAGTTGATCAAAAAGATCATCAATCCTAGGTAATGGGTATCGATTATTAATTGTAACCTTATTTAGTTCCCTTTAATCAATACACATCCGCATCGATCCGTCTTTCTTTTTTCACAAACAACACTGGTTCTCCCCAAGGGGATGAACTAGGTTGTATAAATCATTTGCTTAATAATTCATCTAGTTGCTTTTTCAGTTCTAGCATTTCGGTGGGTGCTAATCGATAAGGTGCTTTGGCTATTGGTGTAGTTCCAGGAATTAGATGAATTCTAAACTCTACTTCTCTATCAGGTGGTAACCCAGGTAATTCTTCCGGAAAGACATCTGGGTATTCTGAGACTACAGGGATGTCCTGAAGTTCCTTACTTTTAGTGTTAATGATTACGGAAATCATATACACTACTTCTTGTTTTCTTAAATAACTAGCCAACTTCATTACTGAAATGAATTTTAGTGGCTTTCGAGGTTTATCTCCTGTGATTAATATTACTTCTCCTGTAGGGGTACGAATTTCCACAGAATTCTTATCACAAAGGATTCGAGCATGGTTGGCTACCAACCAATCCATTTCTAACACCACATTGCATCCGGCTAATTTCATAGGTAACAGGTTGGCAGAAAACTTATGGCCTAATAGTTCTATCTTTCCTTCTTGCAAAACCTTATTTATGTTAACAGAATTCCCTTCTGCCGTTTCGACTGTAAAAATCTGCCTAAGGGTGGTTAAGGGTAAATTAAGAGCTTGGCAAAATGAAGTATTGATAAAACTTTGGTTTGCACCAGAGTCAAATAATACTTTTGCAAACACGTCATGAACTAAGAACGTACCAGCTATCACATCTGGAATGAGTTCTGCTTCCTGGGTGGTCAGCTGGAATGCTCTGGCATTCTTCTTAGTAGCTCCGTCAGTTGGCTTGCCTTTGTTATCTGTTGGTTTAACCAATTTAGGACATTCGGGTTTGAAATGCCCAGCTTCTCCGCAGTTATAGCAGATCCTGGTCTTTTTCCTACAATCTTCCTCACGATGTCCTATCATTTTACAAAAATTGCAGGTTACATTGCATCTTCCAAAATGTTTCCTTTTGCAATTTCTGCAGAATGGTGGGGTTGAAGATTGCCCTGTTCCTCTTATTTTGAAGATGTTATTATTACCCGTACGAAATCCTTGGGTAATTTTCTGAGCCAATTCCTTCCACCTGTTTTCATCTCTTGTGCGTACTAGTTCATTGGTTAGAGTGTTAGCTAATTCCACAGCATCGTCAATAGTACGAGGTCTCGCAGCCTTAACGATGTTACGGATTTCACTAATTAACCCCCAAATATAGCGGGAAATGAGTACCGGTTCTGGCGAAGCCAGTGTTGGTACCACTCTAGCGTATTCAAAGAATGTCGAAGTATAACCGCGACAATCTACACCCGTCATACGATGATTTAGGAACTTATTTGTCATTTGATCTTTTTCATATTCGGGACAGAATTTTCTTTCTACAAGACTTTTAAATTCTTCCCAGTTCATAGCATAGGCCATCCTTCTTCCTTTTGCTTGTAGTACCGTGTTCCACCATTCTAGCGCCCCTTCTTTGAACAAATTGGACGCATACATGACCTGATCGTCCATGTCACATTTGCTTATTGCAATTACTGCTTTGGTTTTCTCTAACCAATGCAGTGCTGCAGTTTCCCCTTCATTACCTGCAAATTCTGCTGGTTTACAGGCAAGAAATTCTTTGTAAGTGCAACCAGGCGTTGCAGCTTTCATTTTCTTAGGAAGTGGGGCCTGCCGTGGATTATTCTCGTCATGATTGCCACCTCCATTTATGCTATTTCTATCGTTATCTTCCGGAGTACGTTTACTAGGAATGATTTGTTGAGGTTCAGCAGGTTTCTGAGCAGCGGCCATGATTGCCGGAATAGCATTGGCTGTCCCTTGAGCAACGATATTTTCGATATCTTGCCTAGTCATATATTGATTTTCCTTATTTTGCTCAGATTGGTTTACTTCATTAACTGGTTCATTAGCGTTTCCATCTGATAATTAGTATTGGTGTGAATTATTAGTATCCAATAATTGATAATTAGATATAACAAAACAATTATACATAAGCACATAAAATCTTACAACACATATATATAGCCAAAATTGTCGATTTCTCGATTTCTATTTTGTTTTATAGATTATATAGGCATCCATACACACTGTTTATCTTACAATGTTTTATTCCCTATTTTACAGTGTTATATGTTTGTTTACTACTTGTTATTATACAACCACAGCTTCCTAACCCACTATTTCTTGGTCAACTCGTATTTCAACAGCGACGCTCCCTTTCGTCGTATTTCCAGGAGATTTGTTTCCCCATTTCCCGGATCCTATTCCCTGTACCTATCAGTTCTTCACCAAACTGACGAAGTTCGGCTAAGTTCTCATTGCTCATTGGATGGTTGGGGATAGGTTCTGGATCAAACTGTGGAAGAAAGGTATAAGGACTATTGATTATGTTTTGAAATTGCCAGTCGTTCGTCCACCACTCTTCCATTTCGGCTAAAGGTCGAGTGTGGATTAGAGGGTCTGGAATAGCTGGTTCCAGATTTACTGGAAGTTGGATTTCGGCCGGATAAGGGTAAAGATTGTTGTTGATAGGGCTAATGACATCACAGCTTGCTAGTAGACGGTCTATTTCTTCTTGAAATGTGATTTCTTCAGTTTGTTTAGAACTCTCTCCCATTTCTATTCCCTTTTGCCTAAAATTTTCCCTGATTTCTATCTCTGCTGGCTTAGAACTCTCTCCGGTTTCGATTCCTTTTCCTTTGTCCATAGGGTTTTCTACTTTGGGGAGTTTTCTAGTGGCTGGCTTTCTCCTGCGTACTTTCCTCCATCCTACATATCTTCTCCTTTTCTTAATCTTTGCTTTTTCCGGAGGTGGAGCTTGAAATTCCAGGGGTTCCTCCACATCAGCAAAATAACCAGTAAAGTCGTTGGAGACTTCGATTGGTACTGGGTATAGGTTGAGATTCTGAAATGCTTCAGATAGCTCACTCATGCTGTTTAGTGTATATGCAAAATGCATAAAAATGCTAAGTTAAAATCTTATAAGGAAATCTAAACAAATATTTAGTTTTATTTCATTTCGAAAGACTAATTTTACAAAGGATAATGGAAAATTTTATTTATTTACGGAGTAGTGGTTTTCTAGATAAAGATGCTAATACTAGATCAGGCTTATTGGTAGTTTAGAGGTTTGCATTCTCTGCTACGGTAGCTAACATATAAATATCTGCCCATTTTTCATCTAATTTGTCTTCCCAAGGTGGATTATTGCCTATTTTCTAGATTTCTGGATTAAACCTCACTTTCTTGAATTGGGGTTTCTGACTCTTCCTAATAATCGACTTTCTTTTCTCAGGGGTAAGAGGATTCTCATATTGGGCTTTACGGACAAAAATCCCTTCTTCCAGATCTGCTGGGTATTTTGAGGAAGAGGTTCCTTTTTCTTTGGGTGTAGTATCTAATTTGTGGTAGATGGCAGACAGTCTTTGGTTACCCATACTATAACTAACAAATAACTAGTTAATAAAACACATAATCACAAAATGGCAATAAAATTTTTTTTATAGACTTAAATCAGTGGCAAGCTTATATCAGTGGCTCTGATACCACCTTTTTCCTGTCACGGCCCTCGGCCTCGGTTTGACCCGGTCCAGAGCCGCGAGGCAGGAAATCCCGTGGTATTAAATTTAAGTGACAACGGAAGTCTTTTAATACAGGATCTTGTAATATTAAAACTGCCCGTTTACTTTATTACATAATTTAGGGATAAAACCCCGTAATTTACAATAAAGTGATTTCACTGGGAAATCTTTATTTTACAAAACATGTTTCTTTATCTATTTATATTGAGCCACTTCTCTAAGCTTGTAGTGCTTCATAGCCCTTTTTCTTTACTCACAACAGATCACCTGAAACATGTTTGAAAAAGGTTTTGTCAGCGGGGAAATACTGAGTGAATCATTCAGTTTACTGAAAATGACACATTTGTTATAATTTACAGTATTAAGAGTGATTACAATGTTTCAATGTCAACCAACTACCCACACTATTTGTCACTCGACCCATTGGCCCATTCGTCCAATGGTGTCTGTGACTATGGTCATATCACCCCTTGGCTAACTCGTTGTCCAATGGTGAAGATTATCAAGTAATGTATACAAAACCCCACATACCGACTGTAATTTGGTGATTACATAGACTTAATCCTTGTAATTATAACTTTGAAAATAACTTGGTGTTTTGTAAAACAGTTGATAAAAAGAGAATGACTCACATTGCAGATTTAACGAGCAGAGTATAAGCCTACTGATTAGCCTTGTTTAACCTAATTTAGATAACAATGCACACAAACGGGGTTAGTAACTAATACAGCAGTTACGATAATTCACGAGATTAAACCCTCACAACGATTTGACAAAGTGCAATACTTAAATATCCAGCGGGTTCACAACGAATGACAGAGTATAGCCCGTATTTGGACAGCACTCAAACATTCAAGTCGAAATCACGATGAATAACAAAGTATAAACCCAATTTGAGCAGCACTCAAACAATCGTTGGATAGTTTCAATCGATCGGACGTTGTATCGTAATAGCGATCGAGTTATTACCCTGTTTGTTGCAGCAGCGTTCCGTGCAGTGTGTGTTTAGGACTGTTTCTACTATATCTCAGCGTCTATTTGGAATTTAAACGTTGAATCAGTGTCAGATTTAAAGTCCCAAGGCCCCCTATATATACCCGAATTTTGTACCTCCCGCGTGTCGCGGAATACGCGACCCCTGTCGCGTGTCGTGGGGCAAGTCCCCCTAGCCTAGAGTAGGCTTGTCACATGGGTAGCCTTGCTGAGTCGACGTCGCTCGAAAATTCAATTTAGACAGCGAATTTTGATGATAATTATCAATTAGGGTTTAACCCCCTTAAGTTTTAGGGGCCCTGATCCTGATTCTGATTGTTTTGAAAATTGTAGGGTTTATGCAGAATTACTTGGGTTTCTCAATTAGGGTTTCCTTATTAGATAATTAACATAAAAAATATTAATTTTAATGAGAGTTGTCACATTAAACTTATTAGAAAGTATGGCGATCGTATGCGTGCGTTCTAGTAACATTTAACCTACAAAAAGCATGATGATTTGCATTTCAGCCGACTTTAACCGGCTGTAACAGGACCTTAATAAAACGAAAAAATGTATTTTCTGAAGTCTAAATTTATGTATTATGAAATACGGTTCTATTGGCACCAGAATTATAATTTTTGGACTTCGTTTACTTTTTTTAAAGCGTCGTTTTGTAACAGCAGCTAAAGCTGCATTTTTACAGAAGTAAATGAGAGTCATATTTTTAGTCATAACTTGAAACCTGAGTAAAGTTAAATCCTTAAATTTATACTGTAGATGGCCACTGTTGTCGCCGTGATCCTCCAACTAGAATTACGTCAAACGGAGTTACGATGAATTTTAAATAAAATATTCCGTGAACTGCAGTCAGAAAAAGGTAAATCTGAATGCAGTCCGGAAATTGAATTTTAATAAAATATGGGTGATGATTTGTACCATGATATTTTTACACAATAATATTTGGATCGTATAAAACATTCTGTAAAAATTTGGGAATTTTCAGAATGAGATAACTATTTTATTAAATTACCCGAAAACAGCCCAGTTTTGTGTTTTAAAACTGAATCGATATAAGTAGTATTTTGCATGCCTAAATGTCAGGTTGGTTATTTGAAAGCAATCTAACGTGTTATATGTTAAAGAAAATGATACGCTAGTAAGCGTGGATGCCTCCATTTACAAAGGAAACTCTGGCGAAACTTTTCTAGAAATATAACACTTAGAAATATTTTTGGTGACAAGTGTTATAAATATATTTTTAACTTGTTTTCCAAAATATAAATTTTGCCATGATTTTTATTACAAAATAACCAAGTGTCGGAGGTGGATTTTCGTAAATGAAACCTATTAAATATATATTGAGAATATATATTTCATAATAAAACGCTTGTGTGCTTACGTGACTATTTTGTGAACTAGAGATATATTATTTTTAGGGTAAAAATAATATTACTTGGAATGTCATGAATATACGACTACAAAATAATACCAACGCCCTCACAAATAAATATTAAGTTACACCGGAACCGTTATTACAACACGAACTTTAAAATCTAACTTATGTATTTTCGGAAAATACTCTTAAATGTGTATTTTGATAAAGTATTATTTTGGAAATTGTATGAAGTAAAATATAATATTTTTGGGAAAATATGTATATTTTGGAATCAGAATATTTTAGACAAGTGATTTAAAATATATTTTCAAGTGAGACTTAAAAATATATTTTCGGAACTATAACGTATACGTATATTTTTGTAAAGTATTATTTTGGAAATCAAGAAAGTAAAAATATATTATTTTTGGGAAAAATACATATATTTTGGAAATTAGTTATTTTGGACAAAAAGGTTAAGTATATTTGCTAAGTGGGACTTAAAATATATTTTCGGAATTATAAAACATACATATATTAAAAAAAAAACCCCATCCTTGGGAAGGGAACACGAATGCGAATACTCGAGAAGTACTAATACAGAAATATTGTATAAACAATTGTTCCAAAACTAAATACAATTATTATAACTTGGAATAATACCAGAATCGTAACTCAAAAACATACATACTAAGACAAGGCACGACCCGTTCGTCTAATAGACGTTAGACCATTGTAGGTACTGCTACAGACAGTTACAAATGGTATGGTTAGCTAAGGAAGGAACTGTTAGATTATGTGATTGGATAGGTGAAGTCTTAAGACCATTAGTGCTCGTGGGACGATCGAGGGATACAAGTGATAGGTCTATTTGAGCTTAACAAAGCCCACCCATGCACCCGTTGGTTGGACCATGTGGTGATCTTGTCTCAACACCACCCATGCGCCCGCAGGTTGGTCCATGTGGTGAATACATCTTCGCCTCACCCATGCGCCCGCAGGTTGGACCATACGATGATTACATTCTAACACCACCCATGCGCCCGCAGGTTGGACCATGTGGTGACTAGGTCCTATCCCCTCCCATGCGCCCGCAGATTGGACCATATGGATACACATTAACTGATATGTTTCTTTATTTGTTACATACCAGAGTTTACAAAGCATTCATACTTACAACGATTATAAAGGTTTATTCGCTCGCACATACTAAACACATGAACTCGCTCAACTTTATGTTGACTTTTCAAACTACATGTATTTCAGGGAACTAATGGATCTGGCACGGTATGCACGTATTTTCAAGCTGCGTTTGAATAAAGAAGCCATCCAGGGTTTAGAAGGTGTAACCTCTTCCTGGACGGGTTACATATCTCTAAACCTAGTATTGTTTTGTGACACTTCGGACCTTCCCGGGAAACTTTCTTGATGTAACGTTTCATGTACGTATTTTATTAAATGAAAACGATGAATTATTTGTTATATCGTGTTATGTGTACGTATGTATATATATATATATATGTGCGTGTTAGTTATAGGAGCCGAAACCCGACTCGAGACCATGCCCGGTCTCGAGTGAACAATAGCAATTGGGCCGGTTAAGGCCTTGTGACCGACAACCCAACCCGGAAACCCCCCTAGCCCAACTCGGTACATTATTTAAACCAACCCTCCCCTCCCTTAACCATTTTTACAACACTCTCTCTCTCTCTCTCACTCACTCCTCCTTCTTCACTAAACCCTAAAACCCTACAAACACCAACACTCACCATCATCCTATTCCTACTCGGAACCAAATCGGAGACATCAAGCCCTCGGATCAAACTCAACATCGCACTAGGAAGACCACCCTTCATACCCTTCATCAACCGGTTAGTTTTGTGGCTTTGTTGATTTTGAATAACTCTTGAATGCTTGATAGTGCTTGATTGTTTATGTTTGTTACTATAAAATGCTGGTTTGATTGAGCTAAGAGATTGCTTGAAATGGTTTTCTTTTGTGTCTTAATGTAAATGATCCGGTTTTGTGTAAAAGGTTTGCTTCGGTTGTAGTAAGGATTTGGTTAGGAGGTTTTAGGCATAGATGTTTGGATGATGAATCTTGTTTGGGTGCCTTGATATTGTCCGAGATATATATATATAGAGGGTTTATGCATGATTTTGGGTTGTATGTTCATGAATTGTATGTTATCCGGTTGGTTATGATTATTGGTTAAAAACTCATAATAGTTGTTGTAAAAATTACATGTTTCGGATATATGAATGTTGGCTGAATATGAAGAACATGTTTGATGATCATAAAAATAGTTCAAATATGCTGATTTTGATCCATTTTGTCTTGTAAACAGACAAGAAAACATGTTAGTGGTTATAGTACATAATTTGCATGATATTGCAATCCTATTGGTCAGTACTGTTTGCAGGTTCTAGAAACTGATTCATGTGCACGTAATCTCGGTTGCGAGTCGCAACCTTTGGTTGCTACTCGAGACCACAGCAGGATTTGTCGAGACCTCCCGGTTGCGAGTTGTAATCAACGCGTATCGAGTCCGGTTGCGAGTCGGAACTGCTGGTTGCGAGTCGTAATCTCTGGTTGCGACTCGTAATCAAAACGTGACGAACCGAGACCTCGGTTGCGAGTCGCAACCTAGGTTGCGAGTCACCTTTGTCTCGACTGGGCTGTTATTGGGCCAAAGAACTTGTTGGATTATCTGTTAACTGGACTGCTTGTGTAACTGTTACTGTTTAGGCCCAATACCCCAACTGTTTGTGTATTCGCATGTTATACGTGTTTGCTATATGTATTGCCATACGTGTTCGCTATGTGGTTATTTGTACCCGACTTGACCCATACTTGGTAACCATGTTAGGACGTGGTGACCAACATACTTAACCAAGTAACGTATCATACCGAGCAACCCAAGGTGAGTTCACAACTTAAAAGCATGCGTCCCGGTGGTTTGGGACACGAGACTAAAACAACCCTATCCCCTTGTAAAGGGGATACCGTCTACATTCCTTCCCTAGTTATTGGGAACAAACTTACTTTATCTTCCCTTGTATTGGGAAACCTTTTTAGTTAATTACTGTTTATACGGAATGCAACCAACGGCACTAAACGCAACTCTATCACTCAAGTCCCTACTACATAATACCGATTAGTCGCCGGTGCCAGGCGAACGGGTTATTAGTTGATAGCGCTATTTAGGTCTTACCAGCCTCACACCGTGCCATGGTATGGGATCGGTCGTGAACTAATGTACTCAGGCATCCGTCAATGATGATAGAACATTGACATCGGGGCATCCTGCGGAAACGCAAACGGTTACCTAGTGTTCGGTATTGGAAAAACAGTTTAGTCGCTAACTTTTGGGGTAGCTCCCCATGGCATGTATAAACGGATAAATTAACTGGTGAAACAAGTTTTTGGTAATTAAAACTGGACAACTAGTGAACTCACTCAGCATTATTGTTGACCCCCTTACTGCATGCTTTGCAGGTGGCCAGTGACTGGAGCAGCTGCTTGGGATGTGTAGTGGTCGTCTGCCCGTGTGCTGGGCATTTATCATGACTTACCTTATGAACATTGTTTAAAACTGTTTAATTATGCTTCCGCTACTTTTACTCTAAACTTAAGACATTGAACTCTAAACTAAACACTTGCTACTCGTTTGGTTAGTAAGCATTGCTTTTGTTGTCAATTTAATTATTCAGTATAATTGGTGGCTGGATCCTGGTCAGTCACGCCCTCGAAGCGGGTGTTATCCGCAGGTGGATTTTGGGGGTGTGACAGATTGGTATCAGAGCCATTGGTTATAGTGAACTTGGTTTTAAAAAGGGGAAAAATCTTTTTGAGAAAAACCAGACTATAACCCGTGACTCGTGACGACACTACACTCCAAGTACAAGGCTCGACTTATCTGACCTCATAGCTCGGACCCATAGTTACTTGCTTAATTGTCTTATGCTTTCTGCTTTACTATACGTACTAGTTTGCCTGATTAGATAGATACACCTTCTCTCTTCTATCTCATTCTCGCTATGTTACGACATCACACTCATACTATGTTTTCTGGTTATGAAGACAATGAGTGGACGCGGACGAGGAAACGTCAACATGACTCAGGCTCAATTCACTAACCTGCTCAACACTGTGGCTGCAGCTTTCGCAGCTCACCCTATAGGTAAACTCGTTGTTTTAGGATGTTTAGATCCTACCGCCACATCGTCTTTTCGCCTCTAAACCTATTTCGCTTCACTCCTCACAACAGGTCAGCCTGCGCCTGTGCAACCACGTGTTTGTACCTTCAAGACCTTCATGGATTGCAAACCTCTTCCGTTCAGTGGCACAGAGGGTGCCATAGGTCTCCTGCACTGGATCGAGAAGGTCGAAGCTGTCTTCGCTGTCTGCGAGTGTCCCCCTGCTAATTGGGTAAAGTTTGCTACTAGTACTCTTGAGGGAAGCGCACTTTCATGGTGGAAGGCGCAAATTCAAATGCTTGGTTTGGAGACTGCAAACGCTACTGCATGGGAAGATTTCAAGGATATGATCAAGGAAGAGTACTGTCACAGGGATGACATCCACAAACTCGAGGACGAGTACTATGAACTTAAGATGGTTGGGTCAGAGATTGAGACCTACACCAAGCTGTCCAACGACTACGCTGCTCTTTGTCCAAACATGTCCCGACCTATGTACCGAAGGATCGAATTGTACATCAAGGGCTTAGTCCCAGAGATCAGGAGCCATGTAACCTCGGCTAACCTCCCTACTATACAGCCTGTGGTTCGTCTTGCCCACAAACTCACCAACCAGGCCGTGGAGGAGGGCAGGTTGCCCAAAAGGATCAGTGCTGTGGAGGGAAGTTCTAGTGATGGTAAACGAAAGTGGGATGGAAATCAGGGCAAGGATGCTAACCCTACTCAAGCCCCAGCTCAGCAAAGGAAAACTGACAACAACAAAGGCACTCAGCAACAGGGTGGCTACCGGGGAAGCTACCCTAAGTGCAACAAGTGTAACAGACACCACAATGGGGCATGCAATAAGGGTCAGTGTCAGCGATGCCACAAGATGGGGCACGAAGCCAAGGATTGTAGGAGTCAGTTCCCAGCAAGGCAGAATCAGCAACAACCCCAACAGCAACAGCAGCAGGGAAACAACCGGGCATGTTTTAAATGTGGGGCAACAGGGCATATGCGTAAGGATTGCCCTGAACTGAATCAGAATCGCAACAATCAGGGAGCTAGGAACAATGAGCAAAACAACAATGCTGGGAATGGTGCAAGGGGAAGAGCTTTCGTAATTGGAGCTGGAGAAGCAAGGAACGATCCCAACGTCGTGGCGGGTAAGTTCCTACTTGATGATCGTTATGTTTCTGTGTTATTTGATTCCGGTGCCGATGCCAGTTATGTATCCCTTCGTATTAGTAAGAAACTTAAGCACCCGCCTACATTATTAAGTTCTAAGCACGTTGTCGAGATAGCTAATGGTAAGAACATCGAGGCCACGCATGTGATCCACGACTGCACGCTAGAATTGTCTGGCCACACGTTTAGTATCGATCTTTTCCCTGTCAAACTTGGAAGCTTCGATGTTGTCATTGGTATGGATTGGTTATCCAAACATCGCGCTGAAATCCTCTGTCAAGAGAAAGCAGTTCGCATACCTCGCCGTTCTGGCCAACCCCTCATCGTCCAAGGCAACAAAGGTGGAAAAGTTACAGGCATTATCTCGCTCCTAAAAGCCCAGAAGTGTTTACAAAAAGGGCACACCGCTATCCTAGCACTCGTCACCAATACTCACGAAAAGGAAAAGAGGGTTGAAGATTTTCCTGTAGTACGAGACTATCCCGAGGTATTTCCTGAGGAACTACCTGGACTCCCTCCCCACCGTCAGGTCGAATTCCAAATCGAGCTAGCTCCCGGGGCCGCACTCATAGCTCGTGCACCGTACCGTTTAGCCCCTGCAGAACTGAAGGAACTCTCTACGCAACTACAGGAACTATTGGATAAAGGATTTATCCGTCCTAGTTCATCACCCTGGGGAGCACCAGTACTCTTTGTCAAGAAGAAGGATGGCACATTCCGAATGTGCATCGACTATCGTGAGTTGAACAAGGTTACCATCAAGAATCGTTACCCTCTCCCGCGCATCGACGACCTATTCGATCAGCTGCAAGGATCGAGCTACTATTCTAAGATTGACCTGCGATCAGGCTATCATCAGCTGAGAGTTCGTAATGAAGACATCTCTAAGACTGCGTTCAGGACTCGTTATGGTCATTACGAGTTCCTCGTTATGCCTTTTGGGATGACTAACGCACCTGCAGTGTTCATGGATCTTATGAACCGCGTATGTAAGCCTTACCTCGACAAATTCGTGATTGTGTTTATCGACGACATTCTGATTTATTCAAAAGTCAAGAGGAGCATGAACAACACCTACGCCTTATTCTGGAACTCCTTCGCAACGAGCAGCTGTACGCCAAATTCTCTAAATGTGACTTCTGGCTTCGAGAAGTCCATTTCCTCGGCCATGTAGTTAACAAGAACGGAATTCATGTTGATCCAGCTAAGATCGAATCAATAAAGAACTGGCCTACGCCTAAGACCCCCACAGAAGTTCGCCAATTCTTGGGATTGGCAGGTTACTACCGCAGATTCATTCAAGGATTCTCGAAGATTGCACAACCCCTCACGACTCTCACTCAGAAAGGCGTCGCCTACAAGTGGAATGCAGCACAGGAATCTGCTTTTCAGAGGCTTAAGGATAACCTCTGTAGCGCTCCTATTCTCTCGTTGCCAGAGGGCACTGACGACTTTGTGGTTTACTGCGATGCGTCTATCCATGGGCTCGGTTGCGTGTTAATGCAACGCGAGAAAGTTATTGCCTACGCCTCACGACAACTCAAGACGCATGAAAAGAACTACACTACGCACGACTTGGAACTGGGAGCAGTGATCTTTGCTCTTAAGATATGGAGACATTACCTGTACGGTACCAAGTGCACTATTTACACCGATCACAGGAGTCTCGAGCATATCTTTAGGCAAAAGGAATTGAACATGCGACAACGTCGATGGGTCGAACTCTTGAATGACTACGAATGCGCCATCAAATACCATCCGGGTAAGGCCAATGTCGTGGCAGACGCCCTCAGCCGAAAGGACACTATACCAAAGCGCGTGCGAGCATTGCAACTTACCATCCAGTCTAACCTCCCTACCCAGATCCGAAATGCTCAAGTTGAAGCATTGAAGCCGGAAAACATCAGGGCTGAGTCTCTGCAAGGGTCGAGACAGCAATTAGAACAGAAAGAAGATGGTGCTTACTATGTAACAGGGCGCATTTGGGTTCCACTCTACGGAGATTTACGTGAACTCGTGATGGATGAAGCCCACAAGTCCCGCTACTCAGTACATCCTGGTTCGGACAAGATGTACCACGATTTGAAGACTACATACTGGTGGCCTGGTATAAAGGCCCACATAGCAACATACGTCGGCAAATGTTTGACTTGCGCAAGAGTCAAGACAGAATACCAGAAGCCAGCAGGCCTACTCCAACAACCAGAAATCCCGAAATGGAAATGGGAGCAGATTTCCATGGATTTTGTTACAGGGCTACCTAGGTCTCAACGCGGAAATGATACTATTTGGGTAATAGTGGATCGACTGACCAAGTCCGCGCACTTTCTGGCTATTAAGGAAACAGACAAGTTTTCTACCTTGGCGGAAGTTTACTTAAAGGAAGTAGTTTCGAGGCACGGAGTGCCAACCTCAATTATTTCCGACCGAGACGCTCGTTTTACTTCGGAATTGTGGCAAGCTATGCACAAATCCTTTGGCTCACGTTTGGACATGAGCACCGCTTATCACCCGCAAACGGATGGATAATCCGAACGCACCATCCAGACTCTAGAAGACATGCTTAGAGCGTGTGTGATCGATTTTGGCAAGAATTGGGAGAAGCATCTACCGCTAGTAGAGTTCTCTTACAACAACAGCTACCACACTAGTATTCAGGCAGCACCTTTTGAGGCATTGTACGGTCGTAAATGCCGGTCACCTCTCTGCTGGGCGGAAATCGGTGATAGTCAAATCACGGGCCCAGAGATGGTGGTAGATACAACGGAAAAGATTGCCCAGATCAGACAACGCATGGCGGCAGCTCGTGACCGTCAGAAGAGCTACGCTGACAAGCGTAGGAAACCATTGGAATTCCAGGTCGGTGACCGGGTTCTACTTAAAGTCTCACCCTGGAAGGGTGTGGTTCGCGTTGGAAAACAGGGCAAGCTTAATCCGCGATATATTGGACCATTCGAAATCACCGAGAAGATCGGTAAGGTCGCTTACAGATTGAACCTGCCTGCAGAACTGAGCGCGGTACACAACGTTTTTCACGTATCTAACCTGAAGAAGTGTTTGTCGGATGAAACACTTGTGATTCCTTTTAAGGAATTGACTATTGATGAACAGCTACACTTTACTGAGGAACCGATTGAGATCACGGATCGAGAGATCAAAATCCTCAAACGTAGCCAGATACCTCTTGTACGAGTCCGTTGGAACTCGCGACGTGGCCCAGAGTATACCTGGGAGCGGGAAGACCAGATGAAGCACAAGTATCCCCAGTTGTTCCCAAACGAAAACCCCAGCACTGAAGCTACGAACGAATTTCGGGACGAAATTCCAAACTAACGGGGGGATGACACCCCGTTGAAACGCTTTCACTTACACTAGCTTGACAGTGGCTGCCTTAACTTTCGGAACGAAAGTTCCTGAAACTTGGGGATAATGTGACACTTCGGACCTTCCCAGGAAACTTTCTTGATGTAACGTTTCGTGTACGTATTTTATTAAATGAAAACGATGAATTATTTGTTATATCGTGTTATGTGTACGTATGTATATATATATATGTGTGCGTGTTAGTTATAGGAGCCGAAACCCGACTCGAGACCATGCCCGGTCTCGAGTGAACAATAGCAGTTGGGCCGGTTAAGGCCTTGTGACCGACAACCCAACCCGGAAACCCCCCTAGCCCAACTCGGTACATTATTTAAACCAACCCTCCCCTCCCTTAATCATTTTTACAACACTCTCTCTCTCTCTCACTCACTCCTCCTTCTTCACTAAACCCTAAAACCCTACAAACACCAACACTCACCATCATCCTATTCCTACTCGGAACCAAATCGGAGACATCAAGCCCTCGGATCAAACTCAACATCGCACTAGGAAGACCACCCTTCATACCCTTCATCAACCGGTTAGTTTTGTGGCTTTGTTGATTTTGAATAACTCTTGAATGCTTGATAGTGCTTGATTGTTTATGTTTGTTACTATAAAATGCTGGTTTGATTGAGCTAAGACATTGCTTGAAATGGTTTTCTTTTGTGTCTTAATGTAAATGATCCGGTTTTGTGTCAAAGGTTTGCTTCGGTTGTAGTAAGGATTTGGTTAGGAGGTTTTAGGCATAGATGTTTGGATGATGAATCTTGTTTGGGTGCCTTGATATTGTCCGAGATATATATATATATAGAGGGTTTATGCATGATTTTGGGTTGTATGTTCATGAATTGTATGTTATCCGGTTGGTTATGATTATTGGTTAAAAACTCATAATAGTTGTTGTAAAAATTACATGTTTCGGATATATGAATGTTGGCTGAATATGAAGAACATGTTTGATGATCATAAAAATAGTTCAAATATGCTGATTTTGATCCATTTTGTCTTGTAAACAGACAAGAAAACATGTTAGTGGTTATAGTACATAATTTGCATGATATTGCAATCCTATTGGTCAGTACTGTTTGCAGGTTCTAGAAACTGATTCATGTGCACGTAATCTCGGTTGCGAGTCGCAACCTTTGGTTGCTACTCGTGACCACAGCAGGATTTGTCGAGACCTCCCGGTTGCGAGTCATAATCAACGCGTATCGAGTCCGGTTGCGAGTCGGAACTGCTGGTTGCGAGTCGTAATCTCTGGTTGCGACTCGTAATCAAAACGTGACGAACCGAGACCTCGGTTGCGAGTCGCAACCTAGGTTGCGAGTCACCTTTGTCTCGACTGGGCTGTTATTGGGCCAAAGAACTTGTTGGATTATCTGTTAACTGGACTGCTTGTGTAACTGTTACTGTTTAGGCCCAATACCCCAACTGTTTGTGTATTCGCATGTTATACGTGTTTGCTATATGTATTGCCATACGTGTTCGCTATGTGGTTATTTGTACCCGACTTGACCCATACTTGGTAACCATGTTAGGACGTGGTGACCAACATACTTAACCAAGTAACGTATCATACCGAGCAACCCAAGGTGAGTTCACAACTTAAAAGCATGCGTCCCGGTGGTTTGGGACACGAGACTAAAACAACCCTATCCCCTTGTAAAGGGGATACCGTCTACATTCCTTCCCTAGTTATTGGGAACAAACTTACTTTATCTTCCCTTGTATTGGGAAACCTTTTTAGTTAATTACTGTTTATACGGAATGCAACCAACGGCACTAAACGCAACTCTATCACTCAAGTCCCTACTACATAATACCGATTAGTCGCCGGTGCCAGGCGAACGGGTTATTAGTTGATAGCGCTATTTAGGTCTTACCAGCCTCACACCGTGCCATGGTATGGTATCGGTCGTGAACTAATGTACTCAGGCATCCGTCAATGATGATAGAACATTGACATCGGGGCATCCTGCGGAAACGCAAACGGTTACCTAGTGTTCGGTATTGGAAAAACAGTTTAGTCGCTAACTTTTGGGGTAGCTCCCCATGGCATGTATAAACGGATAAATTAACTGGTGAAACAAGTTTTTGGTAATTAAAACTGGACAACTAGTGAACTCACTCAGCATTATTGTTGACCCCCTTACTGCATGCTTTGCAGGTGGCCAGTGACTGGAGCAGCTGCTTGGGATGTGTAGTGGTCGTCTGCCCGTGTGCTGGGCATTTATCATGACTTACCTTATGAACATTGTTTAAAACTGTTTAATTATGCTTCCGCTACTTTTACTCTAAACTTAAGACATTGAACTCTAAACTAAACACTTGCTACTCGTTTGGTTAGTAAGCATTGCTTTTGTTGTCAATTTAATTATTCAGTATAATTGGTGGCTGGATCCTGGTCAGTCACGCCCTCGAAGCGGGTGTTATCCGCAGGTGGATTTTGCGGGTGTGACATGTTTAGAGTCTTTTGCTGAAGTTTTTATGAACTCACTTAAATCAAGTCAAGGGTTGTAACTTATTTTGGTGACTGTTGTTTTAAGACAAGTATAATATGGTATTTTCTAAACTTTACTAATGGATGAATATCTCATGTTTTTATCATATAGCCTTGTTATGATTGTTGCTATGGTATTAAGAAGTCACACCAAATAACCTACGCTTCCGTAAAGCCAGGGTGTGACAACGTGCAATTGCAAGAGTCGTCGCCGACGGCCTCCCCATGTTCAAAAACCTGAAATTTGTTATCTAATTTGATTTGGGTATAGTAGGCTTTGGTTTGTTATCCATGGACCACGGGGGGCCTCCCAAACATGATTTGATCATTCCTTTGACGTTTATGGGCTATAAATCTAAGTCTAAATACCATGTAATTAATGTATGGATATATAAGAGGTATGTAAGATCTTGGACGTGTACGTAAGAGTGTATGTACATATGTAGACGTGTATTTAACTATATATGAAGGTACGTATAAGTGTATGCAAGTAAGTAGAGACGTAGTAATGCATGTATGTATGTAGACGTGTATTTATGTATATGTGAAGATACGTATGTGTATATGTATGTATGTAGAGGCGTAGTGATGTATGTGCGTATGTAGATGTGTATATGGTATATATGAAGGTACGTATGAATGTATACATGTATGTAGAGATATAGGAAGGTATGTACGTATGTAGATGTGTATGTATGCATGTAAGAATGTATGTATGCATGATTTAGATACGTCGAGTAATACGTTATTAATAGTGTGCCTTGAGAATGAAAACTAATGCAGGTACATTATTGAAGCCTCACCAGGATATGGATACACAGATGAAATGCTTAAAGTTAGAAAGATAACGAAATGGGAAGTGTACGAGATTGAATCTTGTTTATGTATTGTGTACTAATGTTATGAATGTATGTGGTGAGTGCAGGTTGTACGAATCACGGGCGGTTATCACGAAGAATAGAGATCGAAGACCGAGTCACAAGATAGATTGTACGGGAATAATTGAGTATGTGCTTTAGCAAACAGGACTTATACCTTATTTTTGTAAAAGATACATATTAAAACGAACTTTCAAGTAAGTCAAGATGTTGTAATGAAAGAAATTTTTATGGCACGATTTTCCGCTGCGACTTTTTGTTAAATATGTATTAGGGCCTTACAAGTTGGTATCAGAGCCCCGGTTTGAGAGAAATTAGTATGAGGAGGTAAATACTTGAACTCAAACCCGTGTGCTCTTGTGACCAGGAACCCGTACAATCCAAGACTCGATCAAGATCTAAAGGTAGAAGCGAATGTAAGTATGTACTCAAATATGCATATAAAGAAAACTAACAGTATGTTGTGTGTAAGGTAACCATGATTATTTGGAGAGGATGATCTGCAAATGCGGTCTAGGACCGACACCAAGGCGTGTAATAAGACGAAATTGAACCCAGGTACATAAATTCATATGTGGGTACATGTAGTGATAAAACCTATTAAAGGAAGGATAATGATGAAATAGTAATGAAGTTTTGAAATGTTACACATGCCGAAATCTAATCCTTCGGACATAAGGTGATGATTACATGAAGGCACGAAACCAGTATGTGGATTGCGTACCTGGCCAGTACGCGAGAAACATATGACGTTCGTGAGACCATGATAATTGTTGCAGGTATGTCGAAAAGATTGGGTATTAGGTGGATGTGTGGGTGAGAATAATAAGACTCTCAAGGAAATTTAAAGCACCTTATTTAAATGGAACGTGTGAATGATATGTTTGAACCCGCGAGACGGATTCAAACATAGAAGTAATGGAATGTATGAATGATATGTTTTAACCCGCGAGACGGATTCAAACATAGAAGTAATGGAATGTATGAATGATATGTTTGAACTCGCGAGATGGATTCAAACATAGAAGTAATGGAATGTATGAATGATATGATTGAACCCACGAGACGGATTCAAACATAGAAGTAATGGAATGCATGAATGATATGTTTGAACCCGCGAGACGGATTCAAACATTGAAGTAAGGGAATATATGAATGATATGTTTGAACCCGCGAGACGGATTCAAACTTAGAAGTGATGGAATGTATGAATGATATGTTGAAATCCGCGAGGCGGATTCAAAACATAAAGAGATGAAAGGTATGAGCGATATGTATGAATCCGCGAGACGGATTTAAGAACGAAAGATTGACCATAAATGGCACGCAAACCTAAATTTGAGTCAAGGAAAGAAGTTTTGATTAAGCTACATGTTAGATGTGTTGATAACTGACCCTTGGGAGTCGGAATAAATGACGGGCTACGACCTGAACAGTAACTTAAGTATGGATGGGAAGGGGAAGTTTTGCAAAAAGGTTAATGAAATAATAATAAGAATGAAAGAATTGTGAGCATTTAAAACCCCGAATAAAATAAATTTGGAGAAAAAGTAATAATGACAAGTACCGATGGAAAATGCTAATTTTGATGTTGGGTTTGTTGGCCATGTTCATCTGAACAAGACATTGTTGAAAGGATGCGCATAGGCGGATACTCAACAAATCAATGGAAGCAATCAATGTAGGTATTGCATGAACTCATGAAGAAACGGGCCGACTCGGGCCACAAACCGTTGGGATACACAACGAAATCAAGGTTAGTAAGATGTTTAGCTTGTGATTAAGAGTAAGTATTGATATAATTAAATGTTTATAGTATGCTTATGATGATATGTTGACCCCTCGTATGAACATGAAGATAATTAGAAGTAACAATAGTAATGGGATGTTGAGGTTGACTCAAAGTGAACAAAATGAAAGATTGTATATGATGTGTGAGTAGAATGAAATAAATCGATTTATTTCGATTAGTAAATGTATGAATGTAATATGCTTAAATAGGAAGTTAGAAACAAGTCGTAGACTTAGGTTTGTATGAATAATAATTGTATACAATTGGAATAGATTCAATGAATGAACGCTAGTGATGATATGTGCTAGGAGCTAGCATTATAAAGTAAAAGACACTAATAAGAGCTCTGGATCAGACCCTGACCCTTGTGTGATTATGAGAGTAAATTAGTAATTTAAGAAGATAAGGACAATGCGTACGATTATATTTATTCATGAATAAGACTTATGCAAAGATCTCGAATGTATTCATGTTGTATTGAGCATCGTGAATGGATAGATGAAAAAGTAAGAGTAGTATTGGTCTACTAAAAATGAGAAAGGTTTCGGGGACGAAACCTTCTTTAAGGGGGGTAGACTTGTAACGCCCCAAAATCCGAATTTATATATTCGCTAGTATGTTTCCAATGTAAAACATAAAACAAAATGACTAGGCTATTTAACCTAGTTAAATAGTTAGTCAAACAAACAAGGAATGAAATTGGGACAATTATGAACAAGTAACAAACATGAGGGGCTGAACTTAAAGATTTAAGATGAAATTTGTGTAAAATACAAAGTCAGTAGTTTGTGTCGGTGTGTTGTGTGTGTGTGTCGACACCAACAAAGGGAAGAGGAGGAGAATGCTCAAAAGATGCAATTTGCTCAAATTGAAAGGGGAATTCAACCCAAATCTAATGCATGTACCTGATTCTTAATCATCTAGCCCTAAAAATCACTTGATAAGTTGTAATTTTTGATTTGGTGATTTTGATATGAAGTGGGTTTTGATCAGTCCACGAATTTGTATGAAATTGAGCATGAATATTTGTTAGTATCATCCTAGGAAACATGTGTTAGGCATAAATTCGATTAATTTGATGTTTTAAGATAAAAACCCACTAGTTGGATGATGAAGAGGACATGGGTGTTTCACCATGTCCAAGCCTTGCTCAATTCATGATGTAGTGTAAGGTATTAGATGGATTAATGTTAAATGAATTGAGTATTTTATAGAATATGCATGATGTTTGGTTATGATAATGATTTGTGAAAGATTATGTTAATCCATGGATGAACTAGGAAGAATGTGCTTTAATTAGTTGTACAATGTGCACCAAATGGTGTACGCACACCAAGTGTATGATGAAATGTCTAAGTGAAGTTAAGATGTGAGATTGTATGAAATGGCTTGATATATATGAATGAGATGAGGTAATGATGTAATTAGTAGTATACTAACTTGAAGAATGTGCTTTAGATGGAACTCATACAAGAATTCGGGTTGAATGTATGTCTTGGTCAAGACTATGCATTAAGGACTTGTACGTTGTGTTTAATATCACTAGGTGATCATGTGATTGTAAGCACATTTGCATCGTGAGTAAGAAATGTATATAGTGTCATTGATATAGCATAAATGATGTTAGGGATATATGTGGATAACTCGGAAGTTCATATGATAAACTG
This sequence comes from Helianthus annuus, assembly GCF_002127325.2. Taxonomy (NCBI): domain Eukaryota; kingdom Viridiplantae; phylum Streptophyta; class Magnoliopsida; order Asterales; family Asteraceae; genus Helianthus; species Helianthus annuus. The sequence goes on from NC_035448.2 coordinate 68,334,811, forward strand.
TTGACTTCTGAAAGTCAACTACACATAGGAAGCATAATTTGACTTGTTGTTGTAAAGGTAGGATATTAGAAAGTCGTATGGTACATGTTACATCAATACGCGTTATATGGAATGACATGGTAAATTGTATGAGTTTGAAAGGATGTGAAATTGGGTATATGTCTTATGCTTGTTATAATTGACTAATGAAAGTCAAATGTGAAATATGAATTGATATGATCTTTAACATGTACAATTGTGTATGCTAATGAGAATGTGAATTGGTGGCATGAAAGTAGAGGAATCATGTCAAGATGGACTCAAGCATGAAAGGCTAACGGGTCAAGAGGAGGCAAGGAAGTGGATACGGACACGGATGCACAAGGTAAGTGATTTCCGAATCACTTCTTAGTTTGTTAAGTAAGGTTATGCTCTAGTTAATTAGGCATGATAATTGAAGTCAAATAAGAAGGGTTGTATGAAATTGATTATTTACGTTAAGTAGGCCGAATGGGTAGAATTGTACATAAGTACGCTAATCAATTTACCATGTCATTCGCACGAAATAGGCACTGAAGCAGTTTCATGTGAAAACACATTTCAAGCGAAATCATCATTTCAATCGAAATCACCATTTCAAGCGAAATGGCTATTTCGTACGAAATGGTCATTTTGTTTGAAAATTCATTTTTTTCAAAATTTTCAAACTTTTTAACTTTTTGCCATTTTACCGTCACAACCAGTTAACCAAGTCCAAGTTAATAACCTTGGTCAACTGTCTAGCCTGCCAAGTTCAAGTTAATGACCTTGGCTAACCAGTTTATGAAGATGTTGATTTTCTGAAACTGATTTTAGTTCAAATTAATGAACTTTTAAACTTTCAAGCAATTTCAAACACTTTTACTCAAACTTCTGCTTACCCAACCCTCATGATCCAACATGTTCAGCACATAAAACTTTGATCATCAGATTCCCAGCGTCCTTTGTCGAAAATAAGATGAAATGCAAATATTTTTGGATTCTATAAAATGCTAAACAAACAGACAATCTTTTTGGGTTTTTGATAAGCAACAAACTGCATATACAATATTTTTGGTGAGCGTGTTAGGGGATCATATCAGCTACCGACAAGACACAAATACCGTTAAGCTTAGATTTTATTTTCAGCATTAAACAATTCGCTTTGATTGTCGATATACTGATCCTCTTACATTTTCACACAATTTTCAATCTGTTCAGGATACTGATTTAGTGTTTTAAGATCTTAACTTTTACGCATGTACCACCTCAGAATATACTCCCCTATCCAGATCACTGTATTCAGTCTTACTGGTGAGTGCACACTAATGATATCTGTTAAAGGTGAATGCGAGGCCATGAGAGCTCAGGTTAGAACTTCCGTTCAGACAGAGAGATGATGGCTCGACTTTTGGTGGGTTCCCTTTGGGAATCTTTTTTACAACAGCACATGATTAGCATTTTGCAATGTTTCATCATTTTTTATGCTGAGGGGAGGCTTTACGAATAAAGCTGTGCAGAGTATTATACGAGGACTAGGCTATTGCTTCCGTAAAATCAGAAGTCCTGGTATAATAGCCCAGATATCATCACGTACAAAGACCTAGTATGTCAGAAATAGGACCTTTCAAACGAGATTTCAGGGGTTACCTATATATCCTGGAGATGTTCCCCACGTAAAAGCAAGTTGTTATTTTTGTTTATATCCAAAACAAATCTACTAAATGTGTAAAAACCTATCAGCACATCATCAGCGAGATTGTTTAATGCATTTTTTAACAATACAATTCTTTAGCATATTGTATATGTCTAGCTGATGTACTACTATTTCCCCTTTTTACACAAACTCTATTTCATTTTTTCAATGTTTTTGGATTTTGAAATTTTATCATGTTTTTGGATTTTCTGCAAACTTTCTCCCCCTAAAAACAAAAACATATTTTTATGTTTTTGGTTTTATCAAAAGCAGAAAATAAATTGTACAAAAATTTGACAACGTGACGTGGATCACTTCAGATCGCCGTCCTCCTCGGCTTCACATTCAATTACCCTCCCAGAAAACAAATTTTTCAAACCATTTAATTTTAAAAGATAGTTAAATCTCGTTTTATCAAAAGGTTTGGTGTAAAAATCAGCTCTCTGATCATCGGTGTGTATGTGTTCAATGCGAATCAATTTCTTCTCGTGACAATCACGGATGAAATGATGTCGGATTTCAATATGCTTTGTTTTAGAATGGTGAACCGGGTTTTTTGTTATGTTTATCGCATCCTCATTGTCCACAAATATAGGCGTGTCCAAGAACTACAAACCAAAGTCTCGCATCTGCTGTTGGATCCAATGGATCTGAGAGCAACAGCTCGAGGCCGAAACGTATTCAGCCTCGCACGTAGAGAGCGCTACTAAGGTTTGTTTCTTGCACTGCCAAGTGACTAGTCGAGTTCCGAAGAATTGACAGCCTGCAGTGGTGGACTTAGCATTTTGTTTGCAGCGACCAAAGTCCGAATCAGCATAACCTGTGAGAGAGAAGTCACCCAATTTAGGATACCACAAGCCGGTGCTTGGGCAGCCTTTCAAATACCTTAAAATGCGTTTCACGACTGTCAGGTGTGACTGTCTTGGGCTAGACTGATAATGGGCACATAAACACGTCGGATACATGATGTCCTGGCGGGAAGAAGTAAGATACATCAAAGATCCAATTATCGACCGATAATATCTCTCGTCCACTTTCTCTCCACTCTCATCCGGACAAATATCATGATTCTGAGCTAGGGGGGTTGATGTTGGAGTACATTCAGACATGTTAAACTTCTCCAGAACATCGTTCACGTATTTGGTTTGATGAATGCAGATTCCTTGGGGCATTTGCTCCACCTGTAGCCCTAAGAAGAACTTCATCTCCCCCATCAAACTCATTTCAAACTTCCTTTTCATCACTTTCTCAAACTCTTTACACAAATCATCATTTGTAGATCCAAAGATGATGTCGTTGACATAAATCTGCACGATCAATAGATGCCCTGCAACCTCTTTTGTAAACAACGTACTATCAACCGTCCCTCTGGTGAACCCGTTGTCCAGCAGATATTGGGAAAGCGTCTCGTACCAGGCTCTCGGGGCCTGGTGTAAACCGTAAAGCGCTTTATCCAGAAGATAGACTTTGTTTTTGTGTACTGGATCTGTGAACCCCGGCGGTTGTCCAACGTACACTTCTTCTTTGATTTTGCCATATAGGAATGCAGACTTGACATCTAGTTGGTAGACTTTGAATCCTTTCCAGGACACGAATGCCAGGAAGATTCTTATCGCCTCGAGTCTAGCAACAGGTGCATATACTTCCGTAAAGTCAATGCCTTCTTACTGACTGAATCCCTGTACTACCAATCGTGCTTTATTCCTTACAATCACTCCTCTATCATCCCTTTTGCACTTAAAGACCCACTTTGTCTTTATGAGTTTCTGATTCTCAGGAAGATCTACCAATTTCCATACTCCCAGCTTCTCAAACTGCTGTAATTCTTCCTGCATGGCGTTCACCCAGCTTTCTTCAGTTAAAGCTTCCTTATACGTTCGAGGTTCAACCTGCGAGATGAAACACTTTAGTGAAAAATCAACTTGCAAAGGAGCAACAGATGTATAAAAACAAGTAAGTGCTCTGTTGATCTGATCCCGTGTTTTTACTCCGCTCTAAAGATCACCGATTATCTGCTCTGAAGGATGATAAGACAAAGTTGTTGGCATTACAGTGTCAGGCACATTCAATTCCGATTGCAAGTTTGTGATGTCTTGATCACTGGTGTGATCCACGGCTTCTGAATATGCAACATTTGGTTCCTCATAAAAAATCGGACCGTCTTCCGATTCTAAGTCATCAGAATTATCAAATGATGGAGCTAGTTCCTCTGGGGCTTCGTGTGTCGTTCCACTTGGACCTGCCTCGTGATCATTAGTAACACCTGTGGGTTGAGAAACTACCAACGGTCTTGGCACCTGATCTTGTGACATAGATTGTTGCTGTTGGTATAATAGTACAAGTTCCTCTACACTTGGCTCGATCGGCAGTTGGAAAGACTCACAGAGTTTGTCATAGTCAAACAACAATCTTTGTCCGGGAAGTTGCGGTGGAGATGTAAATCTCTGACAATCGACATGCTGAACCTGAATTACCTTCCCCAGGCACGGAACGAACACCTTCTTCAGCGGGCTCGCATAACCTACAAAGAAACCCTCATTAGATTTTGCACCAAATTTGCCATCTGGATCTATAAAGGTACAAGGAGATCTAAACGGTTCTAGAAACTTCAAATTCGGCTTATAACGATGAAGAAGTTCGAAACAGGTTTTCTTATATTTCTTCACTGTGAGGACTCGATTCAGTGTATAACATGCTGCTGCAACTGCTTCACTCCAGAAAAATATTGGCAACTTGGAATCGGCGAGCATTGTTCGAGCTGTTTCAATCAATGTGCGATTCTTTCTTTCAGCTACACCATTTTGCTGTGGAGTGTATAGTGCACTAAATTCATGAAGAATTCCTTTTTCATTTCAAAACTCGAGCATGCGATTGTTTTTTAACTCCGTTCCATTATCGCTTCTTATTCTCCTGATCAGCAATTTATACTGCGTTTCCATTTTCTTGAATAAGACCATCAGTGGATCAAATGTTTGATCTTTCCTTTCCAGACACATCACCCATGAAAATCTAGTGAAGTCATCAGTGACTACTAAACAGTACAAGTCTCCACTGATACTTTTCACATTAACTGGTCCAAAGAGATCCATGTGGAGTCTCTCAAGCGGTACCCTGATTGAATTCAGCAACTTCTGTTGGTATGTCTTCTTTGTCTACTTTCCCTTCTTGCACTCTACACAGTCATCATTCAAATGAAAATTTTTAAGATTTACACCTTCGATTAAATCATTGTGTACAAGAAAATTCATTTTTCTAACATGAATGTGGCCCATCTTTCGATGCCACATTTTTGTTTCCTTTTCAGTTGCCTTTGTTTTTGTCACAAAACATTGTTTTTTATGATCTATTATTGTTGTGACGCTCATATCGAGTACATACAAATCATTTTCTCGTGGAGCTCGCATCAACACCATGTCCTCAGGAATTTTAAAACCAGGTTTTATGTTTAAACATTCATTTTTAGTAAAGTGTACTGTGAAAGACTTGTCACAGATCTGTGAGATGCTCAACAGATTGTTTTCAAGTTCGATGATATAATTCACTTTGTCAAACGTGACGACTCCATTTGTCAGAGTTCCTTCGTTGATAGATTTGACGTCATAGAGTAAAGCCGCATTCCCGTCATATGCCTTGAAGCTCCGCTGTCCATGATCCACTTTGAGATTATTGACCTCGGTAGCCCCTGTAACCATTAAAGCAATTCATTCAAACAATGATGCCCATGATTTCTTTACATTCGGAACGCTACCAAACACAAGATCACATGACACATCAACTTTCGGAATGTTAAAGATGACATTTGGAACCACAGACTTGGATTTTGGTTTTAAATCTCCCTCTTTAATCGGTGGAAATTCCTCAAGCAACTTGTCTAGTTCAAATTCCAGTTTTTCAACATCATTTTCACAAGCTTTTGATTCAGATTTCAAAACATTTTCCATCTTCTTCTCTTCAACTAACTGTTTTGGTTTTGCCACCCATGATTGATTTTCAAAAATTTTCGTCTTTGGATAAACTTTCGAAGTCTTTTGGGTCTTTGAAGATTCGCCAATCTCAAATGTTGATTTCGACTTTTCTTCGGACTTCGAAGATTCACCTCTTTTCAAAATTCGAACCGGGGAAACCATTAGTTTTTTACCCTTAACATCAGTTGGATTTTTAGGTTTGGGTTTTTTCAAAACTGGTTTCTTAAGATTTTTCACACATTGCTTGGTCATGTGACCAATTTCATTGCAGCGGTAACAAATTCTTTTGTCATATTCGACAAAAGTTGATTTGTAGGTCTCTTGTTTCAATTTCTTAGATGCATTGAAATCGCCAATGGGTTTTTGACTGAAGATATAGTCTTTTTCATCAACCATGTTCTTACCAGCAACAAAAACATCACACAACTTTTCCTTTGGTTTTACCTCATTTTTAGCCATCTTCTTTTCAAAACCGACACCCTTCTTTTTAAAGTTGTTACCTTGTCTTTTGTTCTGACCATGATTACCCACATATTCTTTCTTTCCCGGGTTGGTTGATTGTTGTGTTACAAAAGACTTTTTCGGTTTGGAAAGAAATATGTTGTTAACTTCTGAAATGTCAATCTCAACCAGTTTAAACACCTTCTCAATATTTTCCAATCTGGCATTTTGAATTGGATACTCAAAATCAGAATAGAGTTTGTCAGTTCCGGTCATTGTGTAAACCACAATGATCGAATCATCATTCACAACTGTATCTGATTTTGGTATGAACTTGTCTAAGAAGTTACCATCTTCTTCAGAATCAGAAATGGAGTTTTCAAAATGAGTTTTCACAGTATCAAACTCCGAGTTATCACTTTCTTCATCTAACACTTGGTCCATAACGGTTTTGATCACCTGTGACTCATTATCAGTGTTAGATGGAGAGAATGTAACATCAATATTCTCAGGCAACTCATTCTCAATGGTTCTCAGTTTGAGATTCAATGCAGTTTCCACCCCATCTGGATATTTTTGAGTGTAATGATTCCACATTGGGGGTGGAACACTTTTGTAGACAGGCTTCAAATCAGATTGTTGTGGAACAATTTGATCAATCACATATGATGAAGCCTCATAACTCATCAGTTTCTTATCAACTCTCTCAGTTTCAATTTTCATTAACTCAAGTTCTTTTTTCAAAGAAGCAATTGTGTCCAGATGGATGTTAATTTCCATCTGTTTGTCCATGACAGTAGATTTTAGCAAATTCGTGGCTTTATCATTTTCAAAACTTTCTTTTTTAATCATTTTGATTGATCGTGCCAAAGTGTCATATGCTTCTTTTATTTCACTGAGATCATATTTTACTTCATCCGTAAATTTCTTCAATTCTTGAAACATTTTGTCTTTTTCAAGACATTCCATGCAGGGTATAGAACAGTTTTTGCATGGAGTTTCATAAATTGAATCAACTTTTTCAGAAACCTTTTCTCCGTTATCAATTTTAACATCCGTTTTACCAAAACCATCAGACTCTGACTCAGACTCTTCTCCTGATTTGTTCTCCTTATTTTCTGATTTTTCTTCAGACTCCTTTGTGACTGACTCTGTATCGATAGACACACTTTCCACTGACTCTGTTTCGACAGATTTTGTTTCAACAGATTCTGATTCTACCTCTTTGAGCTTGCCCATCAACGCCTTATCAGCAATCTCTTTTAGAGTCTCTTCATTCATTTCTTTGGAGACGTCTATTATCTCTTCAACTTGAGCTTTCTCAACGTCATATTGCGGGCAGAATCTTGAGGTTGGCTCACTGAAAAAACCTGCAAAAGATTCAAACATATTAGGAGGCATTATTGATTTGAAAGAACTAGCAATAATCTCCTGTTCAGATTGATAGTAGTAAACATCTGCAGCTACTTCTTCAAGATCAGCCAAACTCTCTTCAGATATGACTTCACTGACAACCTCAGTTTCAGCACTGCTTTCTGGTTCTTCCACAATCTTTTCCA